>NC_073304.1:158680561-159367735 GCF_027595985.1 Sorex araneus | reverse complement strand
AAAATAAGCCAGAACTGACTCTTGTCTAAAGTAAGCCAAGTCCAATCAGCTGGAGAACTCTTTCTGGTGATATTGTGATGAACTAGACTTTGAGCTGGGCTGGAAATCCAATCAGCACTACACTCCTTAATGACTTTCAGGGAAATCTCAAAATGAAGCATTGATGAAGTATTGGAACCTGCCTTTGAGGGAGACTTGAATAAACGAGCTTTGGCACTGCAATTATGGCTGGTTGGAACCGCCTGATACCCATGCCTCTCTCTGACTTCTGTTCAGTTCTGGAGCTGCAGTTGCAATGGGTGTGTTTGCTCATGGCAAACTGTTGCATGCCAGTACCTCTACCCAAGGATGAGCCTAATTTTATCTGGCTTTGGAGATGTCCCTCTGTTCTTCCTCAAATTACTCCACACATCTATTTGGAATAGCTACAATGGAGTTGATTAATTTTTAGCATCAGAGAGACCCCAAATTGATAGAACAAGAGATAGAGTTGTGGAATGGGGGGAAGAAGAGAATGGCCTAGAGAAAAGCAGTGGGATACTGACCCACATCATGAAACCAGGCCTCTGAGGATGGCCAGACATGGTCGGTGAGGTGCAGCTTCAGAGTATCTAGGGGGTCATTGTTTTCCTGATTGGAACTAGCATGCCTGGAAAAGCTGAAGACAAGACACCTCTTGACCTGCTACTTACATTTGGAAAACCAGTTCCCCCTCCTCAAATATTTTCAGAATTAAAAGCATACAAAAGAATCTAGTGATAATTAAGGTTTTATCAATAAGTCATTAACCCCCTACAGAAGCAGAAACTTCTCCCTGAGCAGCAAACTTGAAACTCAAGTGTTCAATAGAAACAAGCCCAAAGACCTTCAGGAACATTCTATTGCTGTTAGCAAGTAATATTCTTTTACAGGAAATCAGTGGAGCTGAGTACGCAGCAATTATTAACCTCATTGCAGACCATTTACCATTTGGAGATGCGGCATATGTCAACTTGACCTCGCAGTGACTTTTTTAAGAGTACAATTAAAACTAAGGAAGGCCAAAAAATAGACAGACCAAACACAGAAGCTGGACTTAGAAGTAAAATCACTTGACTCCATTTATAGCTACTTGTGCCCTTATTCACAAGGCCAGGATTGAGGTTGAAACCCCACTTCAATTGCCCAGCCCCCTCCCCCTCACTCTCTCTACATTCTTCCAACAAACCTACCTTCTGTCTTAAGTAGAGACATCCAGGAATCAAAGGAACAATCTCTCCCAAGGAATCTCGAGGGTACCTACCCTACAGGCACTTGGAGTTACCTCTTTGAGAAATGATGATTCTGTGTCTAACTTTCTTCCTCATTGTAACCACCAAGGATGCCACTAATTTTACAAGCAAACGTTGTATCCCTCCTTCCCTCCCCTTTCACTCTTGACACAGTGACTTATTTTGATTCCTCATGATGAAGTACCAGTCGCAGTAATGAACAGTTACCTAGATCTGATTCTGTTCCCAAACCCAGAGAAAAACCAGAGGTACCACTCCACCTACCTCATCTAATTCTTCTCCTGTAGATTCCTCACTTCAGAAGAAAACACAAGTTTTTCTTTTCTCTTATCTACTTTGCTAGAACTCTGCTGCGCTCATTAGCCCATTCATTCAACCATCCAATTATGCTTATTGAGTGCCAGACATGGTGCTAGACATGGGGTAAAATGGCAAGCAAAAGAGCAAATCCAATCCCTGCTCTAATGGAAGTTTCAAACCTAGAGAGAGACAGTCTTAATTAAGCGATCACACACAATTAAATCTAAATTTTCAACCAAGAAGTACATCTAAAAAGTACACAGTGTCCTAATCCACATTAAATGATTTCCCTTTGGCCAAGTTTCAGGTTTTTTTATTTAAAAAAATTCCATCTTATACAACTATCCTTACTATGCAAAATAAATTGATTCCAGGTCTTTGAGAAATTGCATGGTAGCTACTACTTTTTCTCCCCCTCGTTGGTGTGATATCTATTATTTCTCCAGTGTTCCTGGGTCCCAGAGAGATACCGAGTCACTTGTAATAACTCAGGAGAATGAACAGTGCAGAGGCTCTGCGAGGCACACATCTGCCCTGGCAGCTAGCTCAGTTCCATTATTTACTCACCCTGTAACCCTGCACAGTTCTCTGATGCTCTATCCATCAACTGCCCTTACCTGTGGAATCCAGACAATAATTACCACCCTCCCAGTGTCAGTGTAACCTAACATACACCATCAGAGTTCCTTCATGGCACAGCAGATGATAAAAAATAAAGCAGCTTTGACCAAGGGTTTTTTTTTTTTTGACTTGGCTATAATGACAGGAATAAGAAGGGCTGGAGTGAGTCAACATAAAACTTCCATGGTCTTTCTCTTTGATCCCTTGTTTCTTGCCATAAAGCAGGAAAGCCTGCGGTAGAAGCTCTTCATTTTCACCCAAGCACACTTGTCACAGCTCGAGTTCTCTGGCTGGGCGACTGTAAATTTCCAGTATGCCTAACTGGGGCATGGGATGTGACTCCGGTGGCATTTTTTAAAACGGAAATAGATCATAATTGCAATCCTCAAGGCTAGCTCTGTAAGGGTTCCTCTTTATGAGAAAGCAGGAAAGGAAAGATGATCCCCTTCTCCCAGAAATCAAAGGACAACCCTCCTCTGCCCTGGCCCCACCTGGGTGCAACATGGTTTCCCGTTGGAGTCGCTGCAGGTTCTGGTGGCTTCCGATGCAGGGGGAATAAATCTGTCCCCACAGGCCACTTTCTCAAAGGATGATCACCTAGAATCTGGAAAAATGTACTTACCTCTGCCATGATTTAGAGACAAGCTCCCCTCTGGCAGCCTACCCTGCCCTTTGTAGATGATAATACATGCCCTGTTGGATTGATGCTGCTCTCAGGAGCGGCACTTGTGAGCTCAGTTCCCCTTGCTGGCTCTAACCTAGGCCAGAGGCAGGAGCGTGGCAGTCATGCTTAGTTCTATTTGCATGACATGTCAGCCTGCCTGTAAAACCAACTGCTTTCAAACCGTGGGCCCCTGGGAAAAGCCTCTCCCAGCCCTGTCTCTCAGTCACAGAAACCTGTGCCTTGTAAATCAGGAGAGCAGAACTTGGCTGAGTGAACAGCTGCCAACATCTCCAGGCCTGGCCTGGACCTGGCAGATCCTATTAGGTTCCAGCAGAAGGAAGATTCCAAGAGGACACAGACTTTAGCAAAAATCCCAGTAGAGGGCAGAACTCAGAAAGCCAGGGGGAAAGTTAGCTGCACACTGGAATTGTCTGAACAGATTTAAAAAGATACTGAGGGGGCAGGTGAGAGAGCTCAAGGAACTGAGAGCAGGTGTCGCATGCTGGAGGCCCCAGTTCCATCCCCAAACCGCATGGTGTAGTGTCACTAGGCATAGCCCCCAAACCAAAATAAATAATTAAAGAATAAGCATAAATAAAAGAATCCTGCAGCCTCCAATGTCATTGCTGTGGTATTGGGGCAGTGTCATGGTTGTGACGTTGTCCTTGTCATATGCATCAACCCTACTATTAGGCATGTCGGAAGGACATCAGGGAAGTTTAGAAACCATCTAGGTGAGTTGCAGGAGTCTGAGGACTTCTGATCTCTCTAGGAAGGGCTGTTTCAGGCTTACTGTTCTTGTCAATATCACAATATTCATGACTTGTAAGAGGTTGAATAACTTGAACCAATAAGAAGTCAGAATACACCAGAGAGTTGGGATGCAAAAGCATCAAGCCGGAAAGTTGAGGGTTGTTGGGGCTTTGACGGAGGATTTGTTCACTAGACAATGCGGACAGTTTCCCTTGTGCTTGAGCACTGCTTTTCCCTCCCTTTTCTCTCCTCTCCCCTTCTCCTCTCTCTCCTTCCTCCCTCTCTCCCCATCTTTTTCCTCCCTCCTCTCCCCATCTCCCCTCTCTCCTTTCCTTCTCTTCCTCCTTCCTTCTCCATCTCTCCCCTTCCCTTTCTCCCTTCCCTTCAGTCTCCTCCCTCTCCCTCCCCATCTCTCTCCTTCCTCTTCTCTTCTCTCCCCCTTTCTCCCCTCTCTTCTTCCTTTCCCATTTCTCATCTTCCCTTTCTCCCTCCCTTTTGCTCTCCTCCCTCCTCTCTCTCCCCTTCCCATCTCTCATCCTCCTCCTCTCTGGAGCTCCCTCTAGCGCCCTTTCCTTCTCTCTCTTCTGACCCTCCTTTTCCTCCCTCTCTCACTGTGCCTTCCTTCATCTCTCTGCCCCCTCCTTAGCTCTCCCTCTTGCTCTCTCTCTAGCTCTCTCTCTCTTTCTCTCTAATACTCCTATGATTTCAGCTGGCTGTGGAGCAGCTGTCATTTCCCTGCTGTCTGCCTTTGAGCAAAGGCATTTTCATACATCCTGTTTGCAGGGTGGCAGGAAGCGCCCCACTCCTGCACTCAGGCATGGAGGCGGCACCGTTTCTGTGCTTTTTGAGCTACTCTGCACACAGATTTTGTTTTCGTCTTCTGCCTTTCAGGCTAAATCCACTAATAGCCTAAGGCTCTCTAACAGTTTATCTAGTCAGCTCAGTAGCTGCCACACACCGAGCTGAGATAGATAAATGGCACCTTGAAGTGTGGCCAGCAATGCAATTGCCCTGTTCCCTCAGACCAGCCTGTGTGCAGCACAGAGTCGCTGCTGGCCAGAGTCTTATCACTGTGTCCTCCCTGCCTGACTCAGAGAGTGTCCCAGTCATGCTATTGAATGCATGTCAGGTGCTTTTGAGGTGCAGGAGCGCTTCTTGTTCCAAGTTGCTTTCATACCCTCGAATCCTTGTAGCCTCGCATCCAGAAACCAGATCAAATGAGAGCAGGAAGCCCCATTGTATGGATGGGCAAACTGAGGCCAGAGGCTTACTCTGTACCCCTTCCATAACTGGGAACCAATTGGCTGTAGTCAAACTGCCATGCTTGGCCAGCCTCTCGTGTCTTGGTCAGTCTGCGGCTTCTCCATTCCGACACTGGTGCCCTTGTATCAGGGTATGGGCATTGTGTCCCACAGACATGCTGTGTGGATACGTCAGGACACACTCAGCACAAGAGAAAGACAGTCATGCCCACTCAGAGGGGCAGCTTCCGTGGTTGTTGCTGCCTGCTGGGAGGAACAAAATACTGAGCTCGGAGCATTGGAATCCAAGTAAGGCCCTGGATGGACATGAGAGGGAGGAGGGAGGCAAGGAGCAAGGTCAGTGCCTTCCGCTCAGTCCGTTGCAGGCACAGCGGTCAGCGGTAGGTAGAGCATCACTGTAACTCGGCCCTCTCTCACTTGGTGCAGTCCACTCCATGTCACTGCATTTTCATCTCCCCTTCTCAGAAACAGAGAAATGTGGCACCGGGTAGCCCAGGGAGTAAGGCACATCTCTAGCATACGTGAGAACACCCATCCAGTCCATAGCACTGTGTGTCCCCTTTTCCATTATAGCCATGTCCCTGGTGGTCACCAAGCATGGCTGGGAGCGACCCTGGATCCCCTGCGCCATGCTGGGTTTGGCCCTTATTTCCAATCAAAAACAAAATATCAAGATCCAGAAATGACGATGACAGCCACCCATTTGAATAGATGGACTGAGTGTTACACATAGCCCCTGTGACAGAACCCAGAGCGTGTAAGACGTGTGTCTGTGTCATTGTGAATTGCATCAGTGAGAGCCATCCGCAGCGAAGACAATGAGAGTCTGAGAGTCCGGGTGTTAAGGAGGTGGCCAGGATTTCCTCCTGTGTGGGACTAGAAGAGGAAGCCAGCTCTGTGTCTGGCTCAGGCCATTCTTTCCAGAATGAAGCAAAGTGACGCTTTGAAATGTTCCCTAATGTCATTAGCCAATTCTCCGCACGTCAGACATCCCCGGTTGGAGAAGGCAGGTGCAGCCCCCCATGGGCAGACCTTGAGGAGAAAGGGGGAACACGTTTTCCCCTGCCCCAGCTACAGAAAGAAAACAAAGTCAGGAAAGAGTGGAAAGCCAGTCAAGAACATTCCTTATTTAGCTCCTCTCTTCCCGGGGAGGAAAACAAGAGCTCGTCCTTGCAATTTACAGAAACCAAAATAATTAATGGTGAAGGCCATGTGCGGCTTCCGCATCTCATTCGTTTCCAGCTCGCCACTCTCTGTTTGAAGAATTCTCCCACACAGTCCTTTTTAAAAACATTCTCTCTCGCTGTCCTAATAATTCACTCGAGGTGCAACAGATTGTTCTTTCTTCACTGTGTCTTATAGGAAAATCTCACTTTAATGCAATAGTAGTAATGCCTACTGGACTGTTTAATAGGAGTTGATGATATGTTTAACTTTTATCTCTTAAGTAATTTCTGAGTCAGGCCAATGAACAGCGCAGGTCACCGGTAGGGAAGAAAATGCCCGTGGGTCACCTCTGTGGGGCCTCCAGCAGCCTCCTAGGAATGACCCCTCTCATGTATCCGACTTTAAACAGAGCTGTGAAGGAGCAAAGCGAGGCTGCTTGGGTTCACATCAGCAGGGGACAGAGGTGTCCCTGGTCTTGGCCTTAGAAGTGGTACCAGACTCTGATACGTGCTGGTCTTATCCCCAAGAGACACATTCCAGCTGAATTTCAGGGTTAACAGAGAGGAATGGGCAGGATATTTACTTACTGTTATGTATTCCTCCAACTTTCCAAAGACAGACACTCAAACCAGGAAGCTCACTTTTTTATTCTGAATATGGCAGAAAGTCTGTCTGCACTGGATGTACCACAAAGAAAACTAGCATAGGGTTATTTCCCAACTTAAGACCTGAATGGGGAAATGACAGAAATGTGTTTGGTCCATGTGGCATAAGATGCAGGCTTTTAAAAAAAAGACAAATACGTTGAAAAGCAAATATGTTGGCACTATCCATAACCCTGACACTTTGACAAATACCTCTGTGTCAGCCAGTGTGATCAAATTGATTATCTCTGAGTTTTCTTCAAAGCCCGTCACCTCCGTGGCACCTTCCACTTGGCTCTGAGAAACCCATGGTCTGATGCCAACCTACTGTTCCTGGTAGCCCAGAATTTCTTGCTGCTTTGCTCTGGCATTTATATCTCTCCATCCCCACACCCACTGCCCCTGCACAAATCCATTTCTATGAGGCTGTGACAACTGTCTAGAAGGTGAGGGAAATATGACTGATTGCTGTGTTTTGTGGTGGGGTAAGAATTTTTTGCAAGAGCCGCCTCCGGGTAGTACATTACAAACACAGTGTTTCAGAACACCTACTTTACATGCTTGGTCATGAATCTGAATGCCCAGCATCTCACATGCACCAGGCATGAGCCTGGCAGCTCTGTGGTCCTCAGCACTGCCACGGATTTCCTGCTATTCCCCCAGCCAGGCAGTCCTCTAAGGCGCACACCTCAGCTAAGAGTGTCAGAAGAGTTTGCAGAGCCCCATAGCTCAGAGAGAGCAAACGTGAGTGAGCAACACCAGAGCCAAGTGTCTGAGCACTGCCACCTCATGTGTAGTTCCTGACAAGCACTACAGACAAAAATAAAACCGTGTGAGCACCATAGTCAGATACATATGCAGCCTCCAGTTATGGAAAGAACGCGCAAGACAAGGCAAAGAGGGATCTCCTTAAAAAAATATTGATGCTGCATGATTTACCAAGTTATTCGTAGTTGGGGTTTAGCCATACTATGTTCCAGCACCCAGCCCACACTGGTACCTTCTTTCCTCCACCAGGTTTTCCAGATTCTCTCCCCACCCCAGCCCCTGCCAACCATCCCCATCTGCCACCTGAGCAGGCACGTTTTTAAGTTTGGCTGCTGAAATTTGGTTCTTGTGTTTTCAGTGTGGTTGACTTTGTGGTTTGGATATTCCATATATTTCGTTAGACTGCTCTTTTCATGTGTGATAGACTCAGATCTCCTGGGTCCGCTCCCAGTGGCTTCCCATTAGTCTCTTCTTCTTCCTGCAGAGGGAACTTTTTAAAAGACAATTCATTTCTTTGTTTGGTTTTGGAGTCACAGCCGGTGGTGGTGAGGGCTTACTCCTGCCTCTGCAGTTAGGGATCACTTCTGGCCTATCCATGCTTGGGGAAATCTAATGGAGTGTTGGGGATCAAACCCAGATCAGCTGCAAAGCAAGTGTCTTGTCCACTGTTTTGTCATTCTGGCCCCTTATTTCTTTCTTGACATTTTTCTCTGAGAGGACTCTCCAGGTAAGTTGTCCAGGCTGGGTTGAGCTCTGCCACATAGAAGATAGTTGCAAATGTGGAGCAAAACCTATATCATGAGGACGGACTAAAGCATCTGCTGATTGCGTTGGCTGGAGTCCAGAAAAGGCTTAGTAAATGTTAGTTGTTGGCATTCACTGTTCTTGGGGTTCAGAGGTAAGCAAAAAAAAAACCCAAAAGAATTATAGGAGCTATTTCAATTCTGAGCGGAATTTTTTCAAGGGGGTAGCATTGCTGGGGTGAATTCACCTAGAGGTGCGCTGGGGTTCCCGGAAGCCATGCCTTCATTCCTTCTTTCAGTGACTGTTTATCCGAACTCTTGGTTGGGTGTGTTGGAATATTTCCCCCTTTCCAGCTGCCTTCTGGAGTTTTGTCACAGAAACCTTTTGTCACAGAAACCTAGCTGATCTTTGACCAGAAGTACTTAGGTGCTAGCCAGGCTTGACTTGACATTGTAGATTCCAGGCTCTGGCCCAGCCTAGTCTTTGGGATGTAAATTTCAGGTGCTATCTAGTTTGTAATTGACATGTAGATTTCTTGCTGCAGCCCAGCCTGGTCTTTGGGATGTAAATCGGAGTGCTTTTAGCCCAATGAAGGCTTTGGTTTTGGTTTTGTATCTTCTTTGGGGGGGGGGCTAGATTAATGGCCTGCAGATACAAGAGAATTATGTTGCCTCAATGTTCTTCCTGTAAGATCTTTTGGTGCCTTTGGTGACGTCAATATATTGCGCCCTTTGGAAGGGCCATGATCAATAAAAGGGGTTCGGAGAGAAGGTGAGGGGGACAGAAAGTGTATAGCGGCGGAAAGTGTATAGAGGACGGAGAGTGTATAGAGGGAAGATTGGAATAAACTGCAAGTGAGACCAACCATCATGGCTCCGTTCCTTCCTTTGCCTGCCACATCTTCGCCATCAACCTCCCCGGGGTGGGGGAAGCGGCCAAAGGGTACCGAACTCGGGTGGCGGGAGAGACAGCTGCTGCCCTAGGCCCTGTGCCTGGCTAGGTGCGGTGAGGCGTCCCTTCCCTTGCCCTCGCCTTTTCTTTTTCTTTTTATACAGGGTCTTGGGCACTGAGCTTGCCGGGATGGCTGCCCCTCGTGTGGCAGGCAGTTTGCCAGGTGCCTGCTCCAGAAGATTTTCAGATCTTCTTTCATGTGGCATGTCTGCACCTTTGGCAGGAAGAAAAGATCTGAGGCTAGAAGCAGGTCTCCCATTTTTCTCAGAGGAGAGAGGAGGGAAAGGGGCCATCACCAAGGGAGGAAGGGCAGTGTTGTGGGCCAGAGCACTATCCTCAGCACAGTCCCAGGATTTCTTCCAGGCCATTCAAAGCAAACCCCACATCTTACTTCATTCCTTTGTGCTTCCTCTTTCCTGTCTCTGCCATGATGTTGAACCCAGGATATTCTCTTTGGTCTGGGATGCTGCAGTGGCTTCTAAATGATCTTGATTCTAGGTTCATTCCAAATTATCTTTAGTGACCACTATGTCAATGAAAGTTGGAAATGATCACTCTGGACAAGAACTGAGGCTGAAAGTAGGTAAAGGATATGCACAATAAAATTTCAGAACCTTGTATTGAAAACCATAGTGCCCATCCAGAAAGGTGGGGCGTGTGTGTGTGTGTGTGTGTGTGTGAGAGAGAGAGAGAGAGAGAGAGAGAGAGAGAGAGAGACAGAGAGAGAGAGAGACAGAGACAGAGAGAAAGAAGTGTCTGCCATAGAGGCAGGCAAGGGGTGGGGTGGGAGGGAAACTGGGGATAGTGGTGGTGGGAAATGTACACTGGTGAAGGGATGGGTCTTGGGACACTATGACTGAAGCCCAATTATGTGCAACTTTGTAACTGTGTATCTCTTGGTAATTAAATTAGAAAAAAATTTTAATTACCTTTAGTTTCTATCGCTATTGCAATAGCACAGTGAATAGGGCATTTGTCTTGCATGTGGCCGACCCGGGTTCCATTCCTCCATCCCTTTCAGAAAGACCAGCAAGCTACTGAGAGTATCCCACCCACACAGCAGAGCCTGGCAAGCTACTGTGGCGTATTTGATATGCCAAAAATAGTAACAACAAGTCTCACAATGGAGACGTTTTACTGGTGCCCGCTCGAGCAAATTGATGGACAACAGTGTGACAGCGCTACCGTGCTACCTTTAGTTTGGGCACCAACATGAGCTTTCTGAACTCAATGAACTGCCCAGCCCAGATCCCTGCCTTCCACTCCTCCTCTCTCAATCCATTCTGCCACCCTACATACTCTCCATGTCCTACCATGCAACAGCCTTTAAGGAATAACTAGGGCAACTCTACTTGTCTCCTGACCAGGACTCTCCCAGTACCCCCGGAAGGTGTGTGGTCAGCCAGTGAAACTAGCCCTTTGGTAGCTGCCTCCCACTTCTGACTTTACTTTATCCTGTGGGGTTTGCTCATGGTCCTTGATTCTTCTGGAATTCCCCTGAAATCCCTTCTGCACATGCCCTGATAGTTTCTCTCTGAGCATGCTTCGCTGATGCCCTCTGTGTGTGTGTGGTTTGACACATGAGTTGGGGTTGCCCCTCACTTCCCAGAGCCTTTCTGAAGGCAGAGAGCATCTCCCTGCAGCTCCCTACAAATGTCTGGGTTGGTTACAGCATCTTTTCTCCCTTCTCTTCCTCAGCAGTATGCTAGTTGGGTGCATTATTTTTGAAGCAGAAGCTTCATTTTGTAGGTAGTTGATAGTACAGATATAACGTTTTCATTTTGCTTTTTATTTTTTAAAAAATGTTGGGGTCACACCCAGCGATGCTCAGGGGTTACTCCTGGCCCTGAACTCAGGATTTGCCCCTGAATGTGCTTGAAGAACCATATGGGATGCCAGATATCAAACCCAAACTGGCCACATGCAAGGCAAACAGCCCACTTGCTGTACTATTGCTTTGACCCCAAGTGTAGTGTTTTTAAAACCAGGTTTTAAAGGAAGTAGAGATGTGAACAGAGAATTTTGGTGAGTTCTTCAACAAGGCTGGTACTTAGTGCAGCATGGACTGGAGTAATGCATCAGGGGGAGTAAGCACTGATGGGCATAAGCATACCTGAGTAATGCATCAGAGGGAGTGAGAGCATACCTGAGTAATGTGTCAGAGGCATTAGCGCTGATGGGCAGGAGTATACGTGGGTAATACATCCTAGGGAATTGTCAGAGGGAGTTAGCTTTGATGGGTTGGGATATACTTGGGTGAAGCATCAGAGGGAGTAAGCATTGATGGGCATGGCATGAGCATACCTGGTTAATGCATCAGAGGGAGTGAGCATTGATAGGTTGGAGTATACTTGTGTAATGCAAGGAGTGTGTGTGTGTGTGTGTGTGTGTGTGTGTGTGTGTGTGTAAATGGGGAGGACCATACCTGAGTAATGCATCCAAGGGTGTGAGCGCTGATGGGCAGAAGTATACATGGGTGATGCATCAGGAGGAAGCTAGTGAGGAGAGTGATCACAGGTCCCTTCTCTTGGGAGGCTCTGGGGATTGAGGCCCATCCTTGCTGGTTCAGCATTAGCAACGACTTTGGTCCTCTGATGTTGCTTATCCTGTTTCACCAACTTTCGCTCTGTGTTTTTTATCATGGTTTGGTCTGATTCTTGTTCTTGTGCTTATTTTTGTTTGTTTGTTTGTTTCAACAGCTTACGTGTAGCAAAAACTACAGCAGAACTCGATAAATCTTCTCCTTGGACCATTATGTGGTGCAGTGTGGATGAATGCAGTAACACACATATAACCCTTCAAAGCAGGGGGCTAAAACTCTCTTCCATGGGTGCCCCAGCTCTGTTTCACTGAAGACCCAGCCATCGGAAATCTGGCCCATTATGTTCAGTACACAGGTGACCACAGTGAGGCCAGTAAGGGTCACCCAGGAATTTCCCGGGACCACAGATGAGTCCGACAAGCATTTCCGGATAGCATTAGCATTTCAGATACACGGAGACCGTGAAGCCTTCCTGCAGGTGTGGAGACCGGCTGTCTCACTTTTCCTTTTGCAGGAAACTCTCTGGTTGTCTTCTGTGTGCCGCGGCGGCAGCTGGCAAGGTGGGCTCACCTTCCCACCATGGAGGAAGCAGCCTTGGAGCAGCTCAGACCTCACCTGGGATCTGCCTTTCCGCCTTCACTGACATTCAGAAGCCAAAACCCATTACCTTAAAATCGGCCAAATAAGGTCTCTCGAGTTAATTTTGCCCATAAAACATTTTTCCCCTATTCAAGAACACTGAGCACTGGACTCCATCTCTCATAATAAAGAGGCCATTAATTCTCTGCTACTGCTCATTATTCTTATTAACTATTCGCAGACTTTTGGCTGGAGGCAAAAATGTCTCTATTCGAGCCAGCAAATCAGGATTGCTAACATGCTGAGGCCAGCAGCCTCTCCCAGGCTCTCAGCAAAGGCAGCGACATTGAACTCGGCCAGCTGGGCCGTGTACGGAGCATCTGTGCTGTCGCAAGCGCGGGGAGGAAGGTGAGAAGACAGGCTGTTTCAACAAGAGGCGGCATCCCACTTGCTTACTCAGAACCCTCCTGTCTTCAATGTGGAGCAAACACATTAAGTTTGTGAAGCGTGAGAAAGGACTGATCACTTGGATTTTAATTTAGGGTTTTTTTCTTTTGAAAGGAAAAGCGATGCTTTTATAAGGAGAATGTAAATAAAAATGGAGGGAGCACTTGGGTGTCCCCCTAGTTCTCTGAGAGAGTGAGTACAGGGCCCTAGAGATTGCACAGTGGGGAGTGAACTTCTTATGCTTGCAGCTGTCCAGGGTTCCAAAGCCCCACTAGAAGTGACTCCTAAGAGCAAGATCAGGAATAAGTCCTGAGCACAGCTGGTGTGGCCACAACACACACACACACACACACACACACACACACACACGGGGGGGGGGGGAGAGAGAGAGAGTACAGAAATGCACATTTTCTGAGCAGAGAATTTAGTTCTTTAATTTACCCTTATTAAAGTATTTCCATGTATAAAACACCCATTTCAGGTGACAAAGGAAAAGAATTTTGAGTAACTTTACTAGGTGGTTTAATGGTCAGAAAAGGTCCAATTTAGAATAACTTCTCCCTCTTCTGTAAGATTTTCTTATTCTTTTTTCCATTTGCAACTAATCTTAATCCATCCCCTCCCTCCAACCACATATCTGCTTTCGGTCTCTTTAAATTTGCCTTGGATGGACATTTCCTATAAAGGAAACACATATGTGTTTGTCCTTTATCTGATTGTTTTAGCCCCATCCAACATTCCTTCCTTTTTCATGCTAAGTGTAGATACAACACATCTTATCTGTCTACAAGCTGCTGACCACACTTACTAATAGTCTTCTGTTCTTCTGTCTGAATTCCTCGATTTTCATTGCGAGTTGTTGGCATGTTTTTCTGTCTAATCCTCAGAAAAACTCTAAGACTGTTTGCCAAAGTGGCTACAATCTATTTTGTCCCCTCCCACGTGGTCTGAGGGGTCCTCATTCTCCATATTCTTCCCAAGTCAAGATTGTGTGTCTCACCTCACACCACAGAGACTGGCACACATCCAAAAGAACATATAAACAACCACTGTTGGAGAGGATGTGGGGAGAAAGGGACACTTCTACACTGCTGGTGGGAATGCCAACTGGTTCAGCCCTTTTGGAAAACAATATGGACGATTCTCAAAAAATTAGAAATTGAGCTCCCATTTGACCCAGCAGTACCACTGCTGTGAATATATCCTGGAGAAGCAAAAAAGTATAGTCAAAATGACATATGCACTTATATGTTCATCGCAACACTGTTTACAATAGCCAGAACCTGGAAAAAAACCGAGTGCCCTAGAATAGATGACTAGTTAAAGAAACTTTGGTACATCTATACAATGGAATACTATGCAGCTCTTAGAAAAAATGAAGTCATGAACTTTGCATATAAGTGGATCAACATGGAAAGTATCATGCTAAGTGAAATGAGTCAGAAAGAGAGAGACAGACATAGAAAGATTGCACTCATCTGTGGAATATAAAATAACAGACTAGGAGACTAGCACCCAAGAATAGTAGAAATAAGTACCAGGAAGTTGGCTCCATGGCTTGGAAGCTGGCATCACATTCCGAGGAAAAGGCAGTTCAGTTAGAGAAGGGAACACCAAGTATAATGTGGTTGGGAAGGGTGATGCGTGCTGAAAGTAGACAAGAGACTGAACACAATGGTCACTCAACACCCCTGTTGCAAACCACAACACCAAATTGGAGAGAGAGAACAAAAGGGAATACCCTGCCACGGAGGCAGGGTGGGGTGGGGGGAGATGGGATTGGGGGGTGGGAGGGATACTGGGTTTATTGGTGGTGGAGAATGGGCACTGGTGAAGGAAAGGGTTCTCGAACATTGTATGAGGGAAACACGAGCACGAAAATGTGTAAATCTGTAACTGTACCCTCATGGTGGTTCACTAATTAAAAAATAAATTAATTTTAAAATAAAAGATTGTGTGTCTCAGTAACTCTCCTAGTGGGTGAAAACAGATTATTGGTTGATAATATCTTTCTCACATACTGTAGGGCCATGCATATTATCACTGAGACAATATCTGTTTATATTCTTTCACACCTACACCTTTTATTTGTGATTGGGTGGGTTTTGGATTGTGTTGTTTGTCTTTTCATAATGGAGCTGGACGCATTTTTTTTATTTTCAAAATTCCTGATGCTTACATTTTATCAGATTTATGCTTTGCAAATATTTTTCTCCCAATCTGTTGTTTGTCTTTTTATTTTCTTAATAGTGTTTTTGAAATAAGAAAGTTTTTGAATTTTAATGAGACCTAGTTTATCTATTCTCATTTTCCTCTCTTTTGTGATATCTTATCTCAAAAAATCTTTATTTAATATAGAGTCTCCAAGATTTCCTGTTAAACTTCTTTTCAAAAATTGTTCTAGCTTTCATGTTTAAGTCTGTGAGTCTGTGATCAAGTTAAGTTTTCTTGTATTGAGTGACTGAAGTCTCCAAGTTCTTTTTCTTTCTCTCTTTCTTTCTCTCTTTCTTTCTCTCTTTCTTTCTCTCTTTCTTTCTTTCTTTCTTTCTTTCTTTCTTTCTTTCTTTCTTTCTTTCTTTCTTTCTTTCTTTCTTTCTTTCTTTCTTTCTTTCTTTCTTTCTTCCTTCCTTCCTTCCTTCCTTCCTTCCTTCCTTCCTTCCTTCCTTTCTTTCTTTCTTTCTTTCTTTCTTTCTTTCTTTCTCTCTTTCACTTTCTTTCTTTCTCTCTTTCTTTTTTTTTTGCACGAAGATATACAAGTTCCAGCATCATTTGATAAAAACTTTTTTTTTTCACCAATGAATTTTCACGCAATTTGTGGCTGTGAGTTTGTAAAACTATCAGTCGGCCTTTCGGATAGTCAGTATAGGGTTTATTTCCAACTCTCCATGCCATTTCCAGTTAGGTTTACATGTCAGTCTTCCTCCCTCTGTTCCAGACACCATCAGAATCAGCCGACACCCTCCGTACTGACAGGCACCTGGTCATGGAGCAGGAAGAACTGCCTGTCTGGGCTGGCACTCCAGAGAGCCAGTTCATTTCTCCCAATCAAGAGGGAGTGTTCAAGTGGGGGAATCTGCAACCTCAGTGGCAGCAACTTGGCTCCCAGATGACCTCCTGTGGTGGGATTCTAGAGCTTTCTGGGTCCATGCTGTGAGGCAGCTTCCAAACCATGCCTTCTTCAGGGCCTGCAGAGCAGTGAGGGAACCGAATGGGCTGATTTGAGTTGAAAAGTAGGCATTAGTTTCTGCCTCAGCATCAGACTGGGGCCTCTCAGCTCTGCCACCTCAACAGAACCTGTTGGCCTGCCTCAATGGTCCCTGCAAACTGCTCGCACACAGGTATCTCTGGTGCATTCAACCTATGTCACATCTCAGGGGTGCCCAAAAGCTCCCGAGATTCTTTGACCACCTATAAAGGACACTGGTGCTAGAAAGCAATTGGGCTCTGGCAGGGTCCTCGGACCCCTGCCTCAGACGTTCACTCACACTAAGAGACTGAGACTGGTCACTCTTGGAGGAAACACAGTGAGACACACAGTTACAAATTTGCCCTGAGTTAGCTCTGCCTTCTCTACTAGCCATGCTTTTCTTTAGATAATCCCACAATTGACGAGTACTGATGGCAGGTTCTTCAGGTGTTCGGGTCTGACCTTGTCTGGACCGGGTGCTGTACGCGTCCTTACCAACGAAATGGCTTGTCAGATTTTGGACCTACTGGCACCAGATACCTACCGGCGCCAGGTAAGTACCTCACTGGCTGACCTCCACTACCTCCACTACCCAGCCACCGCCATGCTCCAGGCTTCTTTCTGGACACTCGGGCTGAAACTCACGCATGAGTGAAGCCCCACAGAACGAGGTAAAGCAGAATTTTGTGATCCTAAACTCCAGGCTCAAGGAGACCTGGAAACAAGATCCTCTGTCTGCCTCCTCCAATCTCCGGAGCCCCGGGGATCAAACCCAGAGACCCACCCTACTAACGCCAGATAACTACCTCACTGGCCAAACTCCACTACCTCCACTACCCAGCCACCACCACACTCCAGGCCACTTTCTGGACACACCATAAGACACCTAATACCAGTTTTTCCATAATTTCTGCACCATATGTGATGGGGTTCAAATATGGTGTGAACCATGGGAATACCTGTAAGGGCAATTAGAGGCCACCCTAAAAGCCTCCATCCCTCTCGGAGAGTCAGGAAAGCTAACGAGAGTACCCCGCCCGCAAAGCAGAGCCTGGCAAGCTACCCGTGGTGGCTTATTCAATATGCCAAAAACAGTAACAACAATGGGCCTCATTTGCCTGACACCGAAGGAGGCCCCAATACGGCAGCATTAAGAAGGATGAGCAAGGAGAGGCTGATAAAATCTCAGGGACGAACTAGACTGCCAAAACGAAGACAATCCCACAATACGGATATTATTTTTAAAGTCCATAATACTAAGGAGTGAATCAGAAATATGGGGTTGAGCTAGGAAAAAAAAAACAAAAACACAACAACAAAAAACCAAAACCTTCATCATGGAAAAGGATTTCAGTGTTAGAAAAGATCATCTATCTTAGGTATGCAGCTCCCTCCCAGTCCTTTTTAAATATGGGTAGAAGAGGATACTTGCCTGATGCATTCATTTATTTAGACTGCAAGTCTTTATGGAGCTTCTGCAATGTAGAGTTTATGCGTTTATACTGCATCCTCCGCACTCTCCCCCTGAAGACCTCCCCTCTTCACAGTCTCCCCCATCTCCTGATCACACATACTCAGTGACCTGCTCCTTTCCTTCTTCCTCTGAAGCAGGGCAAGACCTGGAAGTCACAAAGACCCAGATCTGGATGACAAAGCTCCCAGCAAGCGGTCCACACCTCTCTGACCTCTGCTATTTTCCCATCTATTTTCTGAGTTTAGGTTCTGCCCCTTTTGTGCTAGAGAACTCTGGGTTCCTGGATCCTTTCTGATCTGCTCTTTTGTCCTTTGGGCTTCACAATTTTTTTGTTTTGTTTTGGTTTTCTGTTTTGAAAGGCTCCCTCTGTGTGGCCTGTGTCTGGCCTCTTGCTTGGATCTGTGCAGTGACCTCTGATCCTGGCCTGCTCCTATCCCTCCTCCCTGAGATTAGGGTCTATTTCCTCTGAGAATTGTTTTCTGGATTCCAGTTGCTCAGTTAGGCTTGATCATGAAATATTTGGCTCTGACCTGAAACTGACTTGTCTCTGCTTCCTTTAAAACTAGCTTCTGTTTTCCTGATATGACCCTGTTTCAGATACTGTAGGGTAGTGATTAAGGGGGGAAAAAGTGTTTTCTGAGTTAACTTTTTGGATATGTCCCTGATTATCTTTTGTCTTTTTAAAAAAATTTAATTTACTTTTTAATTGAATCACAGTGAGACACAGTTACAAAGTTACTCATCATTGAGTTTCAGTCATACAATGTTCCAGCACCCTTCCCTTCACCAGTGCACATTTCCCACCACTAATGGTCCCAGTTTCCCTCCCACCGTCCCCCCTACACCTGCCTCTATGGTGGGCACTTTTCTCCTCTCTCTCTTTCTCTCTTTCTCTCTCTCATTCTCACTCTCTTGCTCTCTCACTCTCTCTCCTGTCTCCCACTCTCTCTCTCTTTTTTCTATTTCCTTTTGTGCCTTATGGTTTGCAATACAGATGCTGAAAGGTTATCACAAATATCCCTTTACCTACTTATAACACTCAATTCCTGTCCAAAAATGATCATTTCCACCTATTAGTGCCATACTGGCTCCTTCTCTGTCCTAACTGCCCTTTGTCCCCAGATACTATTGCAGCAAGCTTCTAACAATTGACCAGTCCTTCAGACAATGGTTTTCCCTGGCCTTAGATATTAGTCTCATACTATATAGTTTTTGTATCCCACAAACGAATACAGTCATTCTATATCTGCCCCTCTTCTTCTGACTCATTTCACTCAGTGTGATACTCTCCATGTCCATCCATGTATAAGCAAATTTCATCACTTATTATCTTTTTTAAGTTGGGCAAATGACTCACTCACTCAGAGCCTTGACTTCTCTACCCACAAACCAAGAGTGACGGTAATATTGATTTCAGTGTCTAACACATCATAAGCTTTCACTGAATTTGAGAAAGTTTTCTCTTATGGCAAGATGGGCCAGTGTAACCTAGATGCCAGCCTCTAGGCTTGCTCCCCCTAATCCATTCTGCACACAGCCAGTGACCAGAGTCATCCTTCTCATATGCAAATGAATAGTGTTACTTCCTTTGCTGCAGGGAAAACAGGTAATCTTAACCTTGTTTACCAACTCTTTCCTCATCTCTTGGGTGCCTCCACCTCAGAGTCCTCAGTGTCAGCTTCTCGGTAACTCTACAGTTGTATTTTATAATTTTAAAATGTTTATTTTTTTTTAATTTAAGGAAAAATGGTGCATCGCATGTGACTTCTTGCCTCTGTGCTGATCCTCTTACTGCTTCTGCAGATTAAAGGAAACCAACCCTCATCCTTTTTACCTAGGTAAGTTCTCATTATCCTTGACATCTTAATTAGAAATTCCTTCCCTGGGGACCTTCTCTGGTCCACCTGCCATGGTTTGAGAATCTCCTGGTCCAGTCTCATAGTATGATAATCACTTCATTGGGGGTATTTATTATGCTCTCTTCAAATTTTGTGTAGAGGTGCCTTTGTCATTGTCCACATTATAGAACATCTATCCCAGACCCTCCTCTGCCCTGTGCATAGTGTTACTTCAACACAGTATATGTAGAGTAAGAGACTAGAGACTCAAGTGCGTTTTGAAAGACTGACAAGTTGTTAGCATTCTGATGTGTGTGTTATGTGTACAGAGATTCAAACATGAGAATATTAATTACCAGATATTAAATACAGCATCCCATGCAGTCCTGGAAGCAACATTAGTTTCAAGGGAAAGACTTTAAATAAAGTGATGCAGAAAAAGGACAAATTGGGGAAGATGGCATGGTTCTCTTTCCTATCACCTCCAGGGAACAAACAGCAGGCCTTTGGGTGGGAAGCAGACACTCGCAGGGTGGCACCAACTTAAAAGCCTGTTAGATAGACTCCTTATACCTTGGGATGCGCAGATGGTGGCGTGTGAAATTGCCACCCAGTATGGAGTCCATGGATGATTTTCAACCGGCGTGTCCCCATGTGTTTCATTTATCTGTCACTTGTGTTTACTGCAAGTTGTATACTTAACTAATTTGACTGGACATAATCAGGGCACGGCCATGAGAAACAAGATGACGTCTTTTTAATATTTCATTTAATAAGAAAGTACGAGATGCCGTCTCCTACTCCTTTTTATTAAGCAAGGAGACATGGGCTAACCACCATTACTCATAGGGTCAGCATGAATTTATCATAAAATCCTCCAAGACATGTGCAATATCTACACTTTTGCTAATGGGAATTGATTGAGAACTGCATTCATTTTTAATGTGTTGTAATGAACTTTCCTTTTACATTGTTCCCAGTCATATATGAACCCATTATGTTCCCTGCAGCCTAAAAGAAAAACATCTACACTGGAACAGCTGATGATTATTGTTCAGGTGATGGTTTGGCTTCCCCACCATGTCTTATATGTGACATGGTACATCCAACATGTGAACTCCTTAGTCTCTTGATCCCTGTGCCTATGAAAACAAAATAGAGTTCAAGGTTTGGAAGTGTACTGACTTCAACTTAATTATGATTATTCTTGTTTGTTATCTAGGGACTGGGGAGCAGTGGTACAAAAGACTTGAGGGCAGACTTTGCATTCAGGAACCCCAGGACCACTCCCCAGCAACATATGGTCTCCTGAGTAGAAAGCTGGGAATAGCCCCTGAGCACTGGCAGATGGGGCCCAATCCTTCTTCCTTCTTCCAAAAAAGTCCCCAAACACACAAACAAACAAACAAACCAAGTCTTTACAAGCAACCTGCCTTGTCCTCATGAAGTAGCAGTTTCAATGAGCTTAAAAACATAATTTCCTCTCTGGCTCCCTCCTCATTGTTTGTGGTTTTATTCAACCGTATGTACATCAAGTAGTTATGACCAATCAATAAAATGGGATCGACCAGCAAAGTAAAGAATTCGTGTGACATCTATAAACAAAAATGGCTCCCCCCCACTTAGGAACAACTCATCTGCAGCTTGCCATATGAAATAAGCCCCTACTGGACTAAGTAAATATAGATGTTTATTTCTTAGAAGGCTAAGAATAGTAGTTTGTGCTTGTTAAAAATATATACTTGAAGGGGCTACTGCTAAACACCCGGAAATGAATTCTGCATAGTAATGTGTTCACTGAGCCTAGTGCAGACCCGTCCAGAGACAGCTCCCACCTGCCTGTTCAGGTCACTTTGGAGAAGAGCTGTGTGGTTGCTAGGTTGCAATATGCACCTTTGTCAGTGGTCAGGAGTCCCTTTGCCTCACAGTGGCCACTGGTGGGTTGAATTAGTCCTGCAGGGTCTGTGAAACCGTGTCAGGAATCAGGATGGAGCATTTCTTGCTTCTCCTCCGAAAAACAAGAGCTCTTCTGTCCATCAAGTCTGTTTATTTCTTCCCCTTTCTCCCTCTCTCCTTCTCTTCCTTTCTCCCTCTGTCTGTCTGTCTCTCTCTCTCACTCGCTCGCTCTCTCTCCCCCACTCTCCCCCTTTCTCTCAAGGTCTTATCTATGAGCAGGCAAAGAAATTTTCTCCACGTTGAGGAGCTGATGACAAGATTCTATTTTTTTTTTTTTGCCCTATAATTCTAGCCTACAAATATAGACCTCAGCCATCTGTTGACTTCTTTACTCATTTGCAGGTGGCATAAGGAGAAGTGAGACTAACTAGGGATTTGTCCCATTGAGCTCTGCCACTCTAGTCCTCTTATCCTCCCTGGAGCCAGGGACTGTGGCTTCTGGGTTTGGAGAGACCCAAAGCCGCTTCCCCAAGGGATCTCTGGCCCTGTTGGCTGCAGCCTTCCTGTGAAGGTCCCATGTGTTATTTAATTTAAATCTATACACATTCTTATTTGGAATGCTCATCCTTCACATCTGGAGCTTAAAAGGTTAAACACCAACAAAATAGGATAGTTCTTAAGTTTCACAAGATCTAAAGAGTTACTCCTTATGCTTCTGCCACTCTCTCTCTTGAGGGTTACCATGGGTTGTTGTGCAATCACCGGAGAAGAAGCCTCTTTCACGGGGGCGGGGGGGGGGTGGTGGTGGAAGATGAGGACTTGAGCTCCCCTAGGGATGGAGGGGCTCCCGAATTCAGACTGAGGGGTCACCCCAACTCAGAGGGGGTGGCAGCTGATCACTGAGGCTTCTTCATGAGGACAAGGAAGATTGCTTGTGAAGACTTTGTTTGTTTGTTTTATTTGTTTGGGGACTTTTTTGGAGGAAGAAAGGAGGAAGAAAGAAGGGTTGGGCCCCACCTGCCAGTGCTCAGGGGCTACTCCCAGCTTGTTGCTCAGGAGACCTTATGGTGTTGGGGAGTAAACCTGGGGTTCCTAAATGCAAATTGCATTTGATACTGGGAGCAGATAGAAGGGAAACCCTCCAGGAAAGAATCCACCAGTGTGGGTGATCACCTACCCTCAGAGGCCTGGAGAACAGGGAATGATACATTTCCAGAGCAGTGGTGAGGGGCATGTTGAAGAGGCTGCTGGCTTGCACAGCTGAGCAAGTCGGGAGTGTGCAAGGAAGCCAGTGATCATGAGGCCGAATCCTAGCTCCATACCAAGCCCCATTCCCCCAGCCTTCTCCTTCCTTCCTTCACCTTATTTCAGCCGAAAGCAAGGCTCAGGACTTATGTCATTCTGATTAGGCAGAACAGATCCGTGGGTGTGATTCTGGAGAGGGTCTCAAATAAACACCCGCCGCAGTTGGTCCTCCTCTGACTGTTGTGTACTCGCTCCAACGCTGAACCAACTGTGCTCCAAAGCATCTGCCTCATCACTGGCACATGGCCAGGCATCTCTGAGAGGCTTGGAGCTGAAATACTGTGCAGATCTTGTGAAGCTTCTAAGGGGAGGGCACATCACCAGGGCAATTCGGAAGTTCTGATGCCAGTAAATGAGCGGATGGTTCATTACAGAACCATCTTGGTTGTTGAAGGGGGCGATCAGCAGGTGTGCAGGCCCACCAGGTGCCCTGGCCCCTGCAGACCAGGTAAAAGGAATAGCAAACAGGACAGCAGCCTCATTTGCCCAGGATGCAGGGCTCCCCCGGAATGCAAACACCCTACTTTATCTTGGGTTTGGGGACAGTGTAGAGTGACAGGTGGAGTGACATTTACCAGGTGCCAGGTCCACTTGGTTGGGTGAGCCATTAACAAGGACACGTGGGAGTCCAAATTGTGGAGAAGAGCATTTCAAAAATTTCATCTTGAAGGAGACTTATTAAAACTACTAGGAGCCGAGCCCCTCCTGGAGCACTGAGAGCCTCTTGCCATCATTGATTAGGGTCTTTCTCCCACCAATTAACTTCACAACAGCTCCCGCGCCATGGTGCAGAAAGGCAGGCTCTTGTTAACTGTACTCCATGTTAGAGCTTTGCGTCTTCATTTTTCTTTTATAACCCGATTCTTTAAAAATAAAATAAACAGTAGGGATGCCTTTCTTTGTGAGTGCTGGGAAGCAAGGAGAATATGTGGGCCTGCGAATAGGATGTGGCAAGAAGTAGAAGTCACTGTGACTGTCAAACTTGGGGTCACCTGTGAGGCTGAGGGATGCTGTTTTGAATTGCTTCTCCCTAAAAGCTATGAGTTTGTTTTGGGGAGCGAATTCTTTCCTCTGTTCTGTGCAAAGATGTTTTCATTCCAGTAAGGTTTGATTATAATATGCATTTGCCACCAGAGTCACTATTTGCTTTCATTTATTTTACACAAAATGTGGACCAAGAGACCTTTGTGGGTTTTTTTTTTGGGGGGGGGTGGATAATATGTAAATATATGCAAATTTAAAGCCACGTTTACAACATATGCTGTGAAAATGTTGCCAGGGCTTTGTAAGAATGAATTTTCATTTATCTTGCTCTCAAGCTTATCAGAGAGGGTGTTCTCCAGTGAAGATAAGGGAAGGAAGACAGGGTGAAGCTCTAGAATCACTTTGTATTATAAGAGATTGATAATCATCCGAAGATTGAGAATTCCTCTTTTCTGCACATGGTGGTCACCTTTGGGTATGGTCTGGTTCTGTAGACTGATCAGACCGTGAGCAGGTAGGTGTCTGTTGGTGTCCACTTGTCCATTTAATCCTTCATCCCACCACTCAGGGAGAGACAATTAGGGGGAGCTGTGATGTTGTGGGGCACCATTCCTCTGCAGTGGGAATGCAGGTACAACTTCTGCTCTGTGGATTTTGCATATTAATTATATAGAAGAGGCCAGAAATACCATCTAGCAGAACACTTAAGACAGAATGAGGTAAGTTATAGGAAGAAAATAAAAGGAGCAGGGAAGGGAAAAAAGGAATGTTTGGAGGGCTATTTTAAACAAAGTGGCTACTTACCATGTAACTTCTTAATGGAAAAGTAGATGATGTCCTGACTCATGAAGCTATTTAACAGGGAACATTTCAGAAGGAGAGAGCAGCAAGGACAAAGGCTGGAGTAGAAGCATGCTGTGCCAGCAGGCTGAAGGGAATGAGTACCAGGAGGCTGGAGGGGCACCCGAGACCTTTGAGATGTGATTGATTGTGTCTAAGGGACTTGGAGATAGGAGTGTGTGTGTGTGTGTGTGTGTGTGTGTGTGTGTTCATGTGTGCATTTATGCATGCCCATGTTTGGGCAGGGGACTGTTCAGTTACCTACTACTACCTATGTATCCTGTGTGTGTGTGTGTGTGTGTGTGTTCGTATATGTGTCTGTGTGTGTTCATGTGCATGCTCGTGTATTTGGGGAGGTGTTGCTCCATTACCCATGGAAGCAGTTTGAGGCCACTGACCAGGTCTACTTTGCTTCTGCAGTTTCCGTAGCACTTAGAGACTTCACTAATAGTAAACAGCCAATAGCGTCTGTTAAGTGAAAAAGTGGATGAAATGCATAATAAGAGATCATTAGGGCTTGATCATCTCTAATGATTCAAATATTATGTAGTTTGCAATCCTAATGTGTATCACAACTCTTGTCATGAAAAACTGCCAACCATCTCTTGTACAAACGCACCCTTGAACTGAGGATTGGCAAGCATGAAGGGTGTGGGTGTCATGTGGGGGGCGGACGTGAGCCCAAGAGGAGGGACCTTTTTTTTTAATTGCTTTTTTCATCTTAGGTAATGAATATAGAGTCTAAGTTTAGCTCATCACTTCCAACTGCTGAGTCATTTGCCACTTGAAATGAATTGAGGGCTGTTAAAGGTTTTATAGAAGAATTCATTAAATATGTATTGAGCCAACTTAAGATGGAAATTGTTATAAAAACTGGCAACAGTTCAAGCAGCAAAATGTTTCAGTTGATGGTGGAGAAATTTTTCTCCCCAGGGATCCTGTCTGCCATGTGTCCATTCAGATGGGCCCAGCTCAGGTCTTCCCGGTCACGTGACTGAAAGGGAGCCAGATAAATGCCCTGTGATGCCAGCTGGCCAGAGGGCCCTCTCCCGGAAGCATGGGGTTCAGGGAGATATGTCAAGTCACCTACATGCTGAAGCCCTGAGATAATGGAATGAACACAAGCAGGTGTGCATGCACATGCGCACTTGTGCGCTCTCTCTCTCTCTCTCTCTCTCTCTCTCTCTCTCTCTCTCTCTCTTTCTGTCTTTCTTTCTCTCACAAACACACACACAACCTGCAACTTCTTCCCCATGCACCATTTTTAGTTTTCGAAACCGGGAGCAAGGGTAAGTAGGGAAGCAGCAGAGTGTTCGGGAAAGGGAAATGGCTTCTCGTGGAACAGACTGGATTCATGTTCCCCTGGGCCACTCTGGTTTGGCGATCACAGTTGATTCCCTAATCTAAGCCTGGGAATCCTGTTCATTCCTGACAGTTTTGAGATAATACCTAATGTGTCCCTAGCTACTCAGTGGGTGGAGCAATTGCTACAAGATTGTTGTCGATGCATTCCTGATATTCTGGAAAAACTCGCTCTAAAAATATCTTTCTAAAGGAATTATTGGTGGGGGGAACTGGGGACATAGCACAATGGGTGACACACTTGCCTTGCACAAGGTCAACCAGGCTTCCATTCCTGGTACCCCATATAGTCCTCTGAGCCCCTCTCGGAGTGATCCCTGAGTGCAGAGCTAGGAGTCAGCCCTGAACATGGCTGGGTGTGGCCCCAGAACCAAATAGATAAAGGAATGATGGGGTTGGATGCAGACTATTAAAAATCCTGACAATTCAGTAACATGAAATTGCAGAGAATTAAAAAAATGTTCTCAAAAACAAGTAATTTAAAAATAAGCCTAATAAATATAAAATATTTAAAAGAAAAAATGATTGGTGGCTTTAGCTTAACCCAGAGGAGAATAAAGATGGGTGGCAATTGTGAACATGAAGTCAAGGTCAAAGACCTCAAGACTGGGAAAACCATCAATACGCAGTTCTGAAAGGAAGCCTGTGGGGAGAATAAAATAAATCGACCCATGGGCCAGTACTTTTACGTTTGAAATCTTAAGGTGTTCAGCTGAGTACTTTGCCTCTAGATTGTGTTACCTGGTGCTCCAACATATTTCACTGAGAAATACATATTTGGTCCTCCAACGTATTTCACTGGGCTCGGGAAAACATCATTTATTAGACAATAATATTTCTGCATTTTACAGATGTCTCTCTATAAGGGAATGAGCTAATTTTCATTATAAAATAAGACAAAGAGGAAAGGACTATACTTGATATCTACTGCTTAATGTCAAACAATGTTCAGAATTGGGGAGAGTTATGGGATGATGCACACAATGAAATGCTGACCACGGTCACGGACACAGAATTCATGAAGAATAAATAGAAATTTCTCTTGGGAGATAAAAATCAGAAACACTTGATGTGTTTAGAACCTTTTTCGAAAAAGGGGCCAAGAAACTAAGAAGATACAGATCTTTGCCCTACTTAACATTTAGCTTGAGTAATTTCAAGTGTCAGGAATGGTTCAGAAACCATCACTGGAGAGGAATCATTATGATGGAGAGAAATCCTGCAGAGCAAAGTCAACAAATACTGAAAGTACCAATAATATCTTTATCTCCAGGACAAGAATAACATTTCAATTTTCCAAGAGATTAATTAATTACAGATTATAAAATAGACTCTGGAGGGAGGGACTCATATGCCTTTGGGGAAATCCACACTGGGCTTCTAAGGAAAATCAATTTTATTTACTGTTCCATGAGATGTCAGGTATTTGATTATCAGAGTTAAAATAACTTGATTTATCAAATATGTCAAAATCATACTTTGATTTGGGGGACAAAACATAGAAAATAATAATGAGTAAATATGTTACAAATTGTGTAACAGCCTGCAGTGTATAAAGCCTAAGGATTTGTATTATTAGGAAAACTCAGTAGCCTGTGAGTGTTGGGTGAAAATTATAAAAAGAAATATTGTCCCTCAGCTGATACAATGTTTCTCAACTGGGCCATCTATTGCCCCCTTTGGACTCTAAGAATATTCCAAGTGAAAATTGTGTCCATTGGGAGCCATGACATAAGACTTAGAAGGGAGAGAGCATCACGGTCAGAAAAAGGTAGAGAAATAAACTGATCTATTGTGAGCAATTTAAACATCAGCATGTAAGAGAAATACTATACCATCATGTCCACTGACCTGGTTATGTATGTATACAGTTGAGAAATAGTATATTCCATTTGCCCAGGATATTCTCCCTTAACACAGGCTCCATCATAACGATTTCTCTCCATCATAATGATTCCTATCCAGTGATGGTTTCTGAACTGTTTCTGATACTTGAAATTACTCGAGCTAAATGTCAAGCAGGGCAAAGATCTGCATCTTCTTAGCTTCCTGACCTCTTTTCCATACAAGGTTCAAAACACATCGAGTCTTTCTGATTTTATCTCCCTAGAGAAATGTCTATTCTCCATGCATTCTGTGTCAGTGACCATGCCCACCACTCCATTGTCCGCAACATCCCATAACCAGGGTAGCCAGGGCCATGCTATGAGACGACAGAGACACAGCCCTCGTGTCCAAAGAGGAAGATGCCCCAGGAGCAGTTGGAAAGCATTGTTGGCTACCCCCACCCGGAAGTTCAAGGAAAGAATCCAGAGAGACAAGATTCTTCTGTGAGTCTGCTGCATAAGAAGCTGTGAAAGTGTTGATTCTAACCTGTCGAAGAAAGATAGCGGCATCAGAGACCAAGGGAATGGGATGAAAAATGAGTGTGAGATCCCAAACAGCATAGTGAGTAGGTGTACCAGAAGATAAAACCTAAGGTGGAAATGTCAGATGAAGGCAATAGATGCCCCCCACACCACAAAAAATAAGACACATGAATAGGGTATGCTTTGCTCTACAAAAGAATTTTGATGAAATCTTGAAGCCATTAGAATATATCTGGAGAGAATTCAAGAAAAATATGAGAGGAAGCTGTGGATAAGGCCACAGTCAAAATAAATGATTTTCTCTTGTTTTTTTGTTTCTTAATGTTGCATCTAGCCATTTCCCCATAGCAACATTTAGCTTAACTCATTCAGCTGCACTTATTTATTTTTTTCTTTCATTTTCCTCAACTATCTGGCCTGCAGTTCATGGAAACATTTGCATAGCTGGAGCATCCTTGCTCTATGACATAAGAAGTGGGCTTGTGAGAAGTCACTTTATTTCTCCAAGTTGACAATAGACTGGAAGAAACCAGGAATGAGCACAGAGGTGGTGGGGTAAGCTTCTCAACGTGGCATGTTTATGAGCTCATAAATTCTGGTCGGTGAATGGCGGGTCCAGCTCTAAGGGGGTAGGGTTTCAGTTTGACTCTTGTTTATTAATGTCAGCTGGGTAGCTGACACTTTAGAATCCTCTGCTGGGTTTCCTGTCCTGATTTGGGGAGAGAGGGTAGGAGGGGAGGACAGGAAAAGAAACATCTAGGGTTTAGAAATGGCTTTTGTCTAGCTTCCTGCCCAAATGCCTTAGCCTGACTAGCAAACTGCACCCCAACTGGAAAAGGACCTCTGGTAACTGACTTAATTGATGACAAGGGACAACAAAACACACACGTGAATAGTTTTAATGAAACAGTGATGATGCCAGCTCTACCCCCATCATTTGAAGTGAGTGAGTGACTGTTTAAACCCAAGAGAATCAGGTGTACAGGGGTTTAGCCTCAGGAGGGTCCAGGAGCCATTATGAATAGGGAGAAAGGTGTGAGGTGTGTTACTGGGTCCATCAAGGTCAGCTTCAAGGAGAAGGGCACTGCTGATAGAGTTAAGGAGATGGAAGAGCCTGGGGAGGAGGGGGAAAGAGAAGCAGGCAAGGGCAGTGCTCTGGGATTCAGACCTGACTCCAGTCACGTTTTTCAGTGTGTGGATCTGTATCAAATGACTTAACCTCTCCGAGCATCATTTCTGTGTTGTTCTAACAGAAGGCCAGTTAGACAACTGTTGAAGTGGCACTCGAATATGGCTGATCTTCATAGTTGTCTCAGGGGAAGCAGGTTTTTGTTGGAGGGAAAGCAGGCAAGGGAGACAGAACTGAAGTTGAAAAGACTAAAAGATAAGTCAGTTCTGTGTTTTTCCCTGTGGAAAGTAAAGCAACATCTTTCCACATCTGCTCCCTCACTAGAATGGGACTGCTTCACTTCCAGAATGTTCTGGCTTGCTGAAAAGGTGATTGGAGCCGTTTTCTGTGTCTGATCCCTGGAAACAGCGTCTGAGCTGAATAATGTCAGCTGAATTCGAGATGCCAGTTACCCTCTCTCACACACATGGCACCTATTTTTAGCCCTTACAGTATGTGGTTCATCTCAAGGACGGCAGGAATGTTTATCAAGTGTGCACAGGTCACAATGGTGCTTACTGGAGAAATAGCCATTTGTTAACAGAGCATTAAATGTTTAATAGCCCATTAGCATGAAACGTCTCTTTAAAATTTGGGGATATTGGACTTTTTCCCCTCTGAAGAAGCTCACACTCTCTGTTGAAGACATATCACTGTTTCTCTCACCTCATATTCTCCATACACTTACAATTATCAGTAAATTTCTTTCTCATTTCTATGACCAAGGGTTAATGGTACCTTAGTGTTTAACTTTAAAAAGTAGATTTCTTTTCATAAAATTATTTAAAATTTTTTAAAAATATAGTTGGGGGATATATTCTTTTATGCCTTAATTTTGCCTCCCAGGTGAGTGTTGGGGTGTTGAACTTTATAAAGATGCATCACCTTTTGGGCCTACCAGAGCCAGCAGGTTCTCACCTCATTCTTCGGAAATGTCAAACTTAATCACTCTGTAATGATCAGTTGAGCAATCAGCTGCATCTCCTCATGGGTCCTTCACATAAACATTCAGAATAATTAGAGGCCTCGGATCTGTGGGTGATCCCTTTGGGGGTGCGGCTGGAGAGGGCCTTTCCCTGCTCCACGTGGCCTAGGATCCTCGGAGCACTGACGTAATTATACTCTCCCTGCAGCTTTAGCTCACCCCTGCGTTCTGTGCTGCTGGCCTTGTTGTCCAAATTTGCCTCTCTCCATCTCAGCAGGGGAAAGGAAGCAAGGGTTGATGGGAACAGGAGGCAGCAAGAGAAAGTGGTGGGTGGGTGTTGCTATCCAGAGCTTTGCCAGTCAAGCTGTGAAGAACTGTGCAGTAGATAGAGCCAAAATCTTTCCACGCCACAGTCTCCCTGTTCCGTGGGCAGTGGAAGCAGGAGGCCCTTGGTGCCAGGAAAAGGAGGCTAGTTCAAGGTTCAGCTCATACTCGGCTGCGCTGGAATGGCCTTCTTCCCAGGCCATTCCTTCACAGAGCTTCCTCCCAGTAAGAATCAAAGCAGCCCCTAGGGATTCAGCAAGCTAGTGTGAAACCAACCCCTAAATCTTCTGGGGTTTGAGCACCCCCGGTCTATGGGTAGGCTCCTGAACTCCTGAGACCCCAGGAAATGCATCACCGTGCTTTTGACTAGAGATTGGAATGAAATATTTATCAGGACAGAAACTTCTGTCCATTTTCTTTTCTCATAGCACTTGTGTCTCCATTTTACAAATGCCCCCAGAGGCTTTGAACAGAGTATTTCTGGAAGATCAATAATAATTATAATAGTAAAGAAGAAAACAGATCAAAAATTGGCATTGCCTTTTTAAATTAGCCTAACTGGTGAGAGGCATAGATCACAGGCATATGATCCCTTCAGGCTGGCAGGGACCTCTGGGTCTGGCTAAGTGGACTTCTTTGTTTTGCAAATGAAGAAGTATGCAGAGGTTACATTACTCCTGCCAGGTACCAATTCTAGCTGATGGCAAAGCTGTTTCTAAAACCAAGAATCCTAACTCCCAGCAGAGAAGTTTCATGATTAGTCTTATTTATTATCAATAACAATCAGAATATAGCAATTACATTTCCTTAGCCAAACAGCTTGAGGTCATTTTGTATTGGAAATGGAAAATGATTAATAATCTAAGAAAGAAATGGGTGATCGTATGTAATCTACACATATATGTATATATATGCGCTAAAATGCTGAATTTGAAGTTTTGTGGCTCATATTAACATTATCTTGGGCTAACCTCAGTTGTAATTTAATTAACATAATTGATATGATTATATACACACAAGTATTTCATGAACAACGGCCACTTGTATTTATCATATTGACTAAGTGAAGCATTTGCTGTTCTCTTAGACCTTTGGTAGTGATATCATTCATGGTCTTGATATATTATCCTATTTTTTTTTATCAGTTTGTATTTGTCTTTGTACCTCTCAAATAGAAAACCTCCCCCAATGTTACGATGAGTTACAAATCACAGTGTACTTGTGTCAAAACATGCAAAATTTAAGATTCAAAGCCCTCTGAGTTTAATGGACTTATTTATAACCCCGAATATTATCTAGACCTTTTAACATTTGCTAAATAATATGTGTTTTAATTTGCCAAAGCAGATCTGTTTTAAAATAAACTTCCAGGGTTTAATAGCTATTAAACTAAAATGATTCCAACTACTTAATCACATTCCCATTTAGATGACCTCTGTAGGTGTGAAGTTAATACCTTACTGAAATGAGTAGGTGAAGAGAGGGACAGTTTGCGTTATTGATGTTCACTGTAGAATTCCATTAAAGAATGATTTCTTTGTCTTGCTTCTCCTTTTCTTTTTCCCCCTACATCTCTTCTGGCACTCTCCTGCAGGAGAGAATGTTGCAAAATTCAACTGAATCTGCTCTTTGACTACCTTCCAACCTTAGTGGTAAGGGAAAATGGAAATCTCTGCAAAGAAATTCTCTTCTGGCTTTGCCCAGTGCTACCTTAACCTGTGAAGGGCTGCTATTCATGCCAAGAATAATAAGAATTGAGAAAGGACTCTGATAGATTATGTCCTCTCTTACTCACCACTCCTCCTAATTCATGTAAGATTATAGTGATTACATATTAGGACTTTATCTAGGGAAGGGTCTTCATTATTTTCAGTGCCCATTCTTGTAACAGTCCCTTTGTGCTTTGCCGGTGTTCTAAAATCTTTTGATGAAAGGAGAGTTCATGGTGGCATTTCATTGCCCAGTGCCTGGAAATGTGTCTCTTTGGACACTTCACCTTGCTCTCTGACATGTATGGGGTGGAGGTCAGGGAGGGAGATGGCCTCTACTGTCAACTGGGAGGAAATCAGTGAGCATGTCTAGCGTTGTATGTGAAACTTGCCTCTACAGTGCTCTTGCAAGCAACAATGAATCGGAGCTGCAAAACCTAACGCAGTTTCTTCCCTGTTTGTGCAGGAGTGTGTGTGCTGAAGCAAAATGTTTAGATATGAATATTGACTGGGTTGATTAGCATGGGCCCACTCTTCTGGGCTTGAAAAACAAGAGACTTCTTTTCAAAGAAAACAGAGGGACAAGATCAAGCATATGAGTGAACTACGTGATTAAGGGCATTCATTCTAGTGTGTTTCAAGCTTTACACTAAAATCTTGATACAAGGTTGGTAGGCCAAGGAAGTGAAAAGAAAATTATCTGAGAGTTGGGTGGATTACTTTAAGCCTGTTGGAAAATTGCTTTTTAAATTGCCACTGTGATAAATGATTGTACCAATAAAATTGTAGGTCCTTCTTCTCATTGTCAGAGTTATCCATGCACGCAGTCAAGGTGATGGCCTACTATGCACCAGGCTTGCTTCTGGTTACCACAGATAGAGCAGTGAACAGAAGTAACAGAGTAGGGGTCCCCTGGGGGTTTGTATTCATTGGAGGAGAAAATCACTATCAGTCATGCATGCTAACACTTCCTAGGCAAAGTTTAGAATAATAAACCGGTGATTGTCTAGCAAATATTCACCAATTTTGGTTTTGTGTACTTTTCTGGCAGCACACTCGCCTTTTATATTCAGATGCTGTTAATTGTTCTACTTGTCACTGGCTCAGTCCCAACCATCTGCCAATGTCAGTCACACTTGTTGAATTCAGTTGAGCTAGAGACTTTTGCCATCTCTAACCTCATGTTCTCTGTATCCATTTAAGTTGAACTGAGCAAACAGGGCTGCTTTCTCTCCTTCTGTTTGGCATATGACCACTGTGGCTTCCATATCTCTCCAGGACAGCTTTAAATAAATTTTAAACTTGAATCCTGGGGCATTGCGCATGGAGACAAATATAAAATCTCCACTTGACCTCAAATCTTTCACTCTACGCTTATGCTCAGTACATTATAATAATAGACAAATCAAAACTCCAGGAATTTACAGGAACTCTGTCCTTTGGAGTTGAAGAGGGATGACCTACAGAAATGGAAATGAGCTGTCTTTATTGAAGGGGAAAGTTGAGCTTGCTGGATGGGGTCTTGAGAGTTGGGCTACTAGCCATGTTAAGTTCACATACCTGCATGTAGTGTCTTAGTATCACTGTGTCACTGTCATCCTGTTCATCAATTTACTCGAGTGGGCACCAGTAATGTCTCCATTTGTCCCAGCCCTGAGATCTTAGCAGCCTCTTCTTACTCATCTTTTGCAACAATTGGAGGCTTTTTTCAGGGTCACGGGAATGAGACCTGTTATTGTTACTATATTTGGCATATCAAATATGCCATGGGGAGCTTGCCAGGCTCTTCTGTGCAGGTAGCATACTTTTGGTAGCTTGCTGGGCTCTCTGAGAGGTGTGTGTATATATATATATATATATATATGTATATATATACATATATATTTCCCTTTATGATCTTTATGATGATGTGTCACATAGTCCAAGAATATGTTTACTCATGTGTGAGGCTCGGCTCAAGCATGTGGAAAGTGGCCTGGAGTGTGGCAGCTGTTGGGTAGTGGAGGTCAGCTGCCGGGGCTGGGTCTCTTGGGGCAGGGAGAGCTCTCACCCGCCTCCCTCTGTGGTGCCCCTGACATAGAGTCCAGTGGCATAGTTATGAGGGCCTCATTTTATGCTCCCTTCCGGAAGAAGCAGCCATGAGTTCTGGAGGGTGGCCAAAGAGGAGATTATCTGCCAGCAGGAGATGGTTTATGGGTGTGACCGCCTCGCCAGGTTGCCAGAGATTGGGGGAAGCAGGCAGTGCATTAGTATAGTATTGGTAATTTATTCAGAACCAGGAGCTATAGTCATATAGGTGTTACATCCTTCCTTGGAACCAGATCAAAGTTCTACCTGGAGAAAAAGCAGTTGCCTAAGTACCAGATGGTCCCGTTATTATTTACACAGTGATTCTGGGCCCAGATGCTCTGTTCACATCTCTGGCCTACAACAGGGTCTTCCCCATAAGTGAAATCATCTTGGTAAAGGAGATACATGGGGGAGATAACTCAAAGGGCTAGAGTGCATGCTTTGCACTGAGTTAGATGTCCAATACCATATGGCCCCCTAACCACTGCTGGTTATGGCCCTGGAGGCCCTAACACTCAACCATCCATCAAATGCTTACTTATTGCTGGGTGTGAATCCAAGCCTGTAACCCCTTTAGAACCTCCCCAATCCCCACCCTCCAGTCCCCCGCAAAAAAAAAAAGAGAGAAAAGAGGAACAGGTCTTTTTGAAACTCTTACTGAAAGCCTTGACATTTGTTATTATTCCTTTAAAGAAAAAGGAAAATATCCCTGCAAAATATGTTCTTTTCCTGGACTTAAATCCTTTATAGACTGAAAGGCAAATAGGGAAGGTAGATCTGGGCTTTCTCTTATTGAAGTTTTTGATTCATCTTTACGCTTTACTGGAGCAGTAAGTGTATCAGCTCATGTCCCTACAGTCCACTTAATGTAGCACAACATCAGAAGCCTGTAGCTATGTTACACCATCCCTGGCTGTGATCTTGTAACAACAAAAAAAGGACTCGATCTGTAGTGCAGATCTGTGAATAATAGGCACAGGGCTCAATATTGGAAATGTGCAGTTTTAAAAACAATTTACCTCTAATCTCGGTGCATTGCAGAGAGAAGGTTGGCACTCTGAATTTTGAAGTCTAAGTGTCTTTTTTTGGAACATGGTGAACTCAAATTTCAGCCATTGTGTGATCGAGAATAAATTGGTTTGTGGTACTGAAACCAGGGAGTCACAGGACCTAGGGAACCCTTTGGGTGGAAAATTTCCCTTTTCTAGAAAGCTCTTCAAGTTGAGTTTTTTTTCTTTTTAAATCATGTGTTGTTCAAAAGGGAAATTCCATGAATCCCAAAACAGGTTTTTTCCCCTCACAATGAATGTTTGCGTATTGAAGCCAAATGTGGTATGATACTGGACCAAAGTTGATAGCTCTTAGAATCAAAATAAGTAGAAGGTATGTTTGGAGTTTTCCCTGACTGTGTCCACTCCCTTCAAACACAGTTCATGTGAGTACCACCCATCTCTTCTTTGAAGTTAAATGCATCATCATTTGTCCACATTACTTGGTAGTACTGGCTTCACAAAGATGCTGAAATAGTGTCAGGCTTTTCTAAGCACTGGTCTACCTGCCCCCTCTTTCAGATTCTGACACCTTCTGCCAGAATCATTTTCCGGGTCTTTAGTGGGCCTGCCTGACTCTGCTGTCCTTCCATTTGTGTGCATTCTCTGTCACTGGGCTGTGAGGGAGCTTTCCAAAAAGCAAACCTCCACCAGGAGAACACGTCCCAGTATGAAAATGTTTCTTGAACTCTTGTTTTTTCACAGCCAGTCTGTTTCGTTGCCTCACCCGTAGAGTACATTAGAAGAACAGAAACAGCCTCTCCCCATAGCGACTCTGGGTGTTTAGAGTCACTGAGGCACTTGGTGCTCTTCCACACTCTTATTCAACCACACTTCCTGTTCACCTATACTTCCCATTTACATACATTTTCTGTTCACCTACACTTCCTGTTTACATATACTTCCTGTTCACCTATACTTCCTGTTTACACAAACTTCCTATTCACCTACACTTCCTGTTCCGTCCATTGGAAGGACTTCCTCCATCCTCAATATCCACCTGTAGCTCTCACTTTCTTTGGGAAACCATTTCCCTTTGTGCTGGGAGAGCACAGCCAGCATTATGGGCAACTAGTATCATGCTCCTATCTCTGTGCTCAGGGGTTGGTTCTGATGGTGCTTGGGGGCCACGCGGTGCAGTGCTGGTGATCAAAACTGATCAGCTGCATGCAAGGCAAGTACCTTAACTTCTGTGCTATCCCTAAGGCTCCAGGAAATAACCCCCTTACTGTTCATCTGGGATGTCTCTTTGATTGCTCTTACTGTTTTCAGAGTTTTCAGATATCAAATTGACAGTCCCCAGCTGTGTATACTGTGTACAAAGGTTACTCTGCAAACTGATAAAGATGCTATGGACAATAGTATGGAGGTTTCTTAAAAAATATGAAATGAATAACTGCTGATCCAGGAATTCCATGTCAGAGTGTCTGTCTAAAGGAAAAAATCATCATAACCTTAAAGAGAGACCCTCACTATTATACATTGCAGCATTATTGACAATAGACAAGAGAGGGAAAGACCTGTGGTGTTTGTCAGATGGGCAAGTGGATGAAGGAAGTGTAGTGTATACAATGGATATACCTCCACCTTATTGGAAAAGAAACAGAATTTCTGTCATACCATTTATTTGGGTGAATTTGGAGGGTATTGTGCTAACTGAAGTAAGCCAAGATAAAACTTGGTAACTCTCACTTCCATGTGAAATGTTTGTGTGTTGTGTGCATGCACACACATGTGGTGATTTAGTGTGGGTAGAGATAAATAAGTTACTGAAGGGGTGTACACTTTCTGTTGTGTGCACATAATTGTGATATATAACTTGACAACTATAGATCTAATACATTATTTGAAACAAATTTGCTAAGAGAGTAGATCTTGACTGTTCTCTTCTCTCTCCAAATAAAAGGGGAATACAGGAGTGGATGGATAGATATGCAAAGTAATAGAATTCTTTTCACATTGTTTATGCATATAAAATCAACATTTGTACTTTAAGTACCTTAGAATTTTGACCAGATTTTTATTATTATTAGTATCATCATCATCATCATCATCATCATCATCATCATCATCATTTCTTCTGTATTAAGGTAACATGGACTGGAGTGATTGCACAGTGAGTAAGGCATTTGCCTTGCATGCGGCCGACCCGGGTTTGATTCCTCCATCCCTTTTGGAGATCCCAGCAAGTTACTGAGAGTATCCCGCCCGCACAGCAGAGTCTGGCAAGTTACCCGTGGCATATTTGATATGCCAAAAAAGAGTAACAACTCTCACAATGGAGTCGTTACTGGTGTCTTCTCAGGCAAATTGATGAACAATGGGATAACAGTGCTACTGTGCTACAGTGCAATGTTAAGGTAACACTGGTTTATAATTTTATCTAGAGTTTAGGCTGCAGCATGTTTTCACACCTGTTGATGCTACATTATGATCTTTATCAAATGCCTAATTTTTATCCACCATCATGCAGTTTACATTTCTTTGCCCATTTTATCCACCCCTTCTCCTGCCCTTGTGATAATTAACCACTGTTCTGTTGTGAGAATCCAAACATTTGTTGTGCTGTTTTGCTTGTTTATTTGCTTTATTTCTTTATTACATTGGATGCAGTTGTGAAGTCAAGTCATATAGTATTTGTTTCACTAAACATAAACCATAATAACAACAGCATTATCACCTCAAAATCCATCCACATTGCAGACAGTAATTTCTCTATCTTTGTGTGTGTGTGTGTGTGTGTGTGTGCGTGCGCGTGTGTGGTGGTAGTGGTGGTGGTGCTGTAGTTGTGGATGTATACCACATCTCCCCTGTCCACTCAATCATCATTGTGCCTTGAACTCATTTCCACATACCAGATCTGGGAAAAGGTGCTGCAGTGAAGACAGGGAAGCAGATAGCTTTATAATCGGTGTTTCTAAATGCTTTGAGACAAACGAGATGAAAAGTTAAAGGAAGGAGGGACAGTGTTCTTGGTATATCTCTTGTCTCAAGCTTTGTAAAGGACCAGCACTCCATCCTGTAGCTTCATCACTAGGAAGGAAGTTATAGAAATTTGGGGTTTGGGGAAACTATCCACTTGAGATTTTAAGTTGGGGGCTGAGAAGTAATAGCTGGTGCGACTAATATAGAAACAGGTTGTCTTGCTTCTTTTATAAATGAAGTCTCGAGACCATGCCACTGTGGCTCTGAAGGCAGTACTAATGGATGCCTCCATATGTCATTTCAGTTGCTAAGGGGACTAACTGTTCGGTTTAAAAGTGGCAAGAGTAGAAATTGGGGTGAGAGCACGGCTTTTAGTCATTGACTAGCCAGGTTTAAGGATGTTCCTTGGAACGTGGCTGTTCTCTCGGGTTAAGGGGCAGTCCGAAGCAAAGCCCAGCTCCAGGAGGATCAAGTAGAATGAGCAGGGCCAATTTAGTTTTTCTGCAGCAAAACAAGTGAGCCTCTGAGCCCTCAGACCTGTTCATCAAAAAGAAGCAGATTCAGTGAAAGAAGGAAGCAAGAGTGAATCAAAGGAAGTTGTTGCTAGGGGTTGCTTTTGTTTTATTTTGCTAGAGTCTTTGTGCTCTCAGGCCTCCTGTTTCTGCTAATCCTTTGAGGCAAAGGGTCAGCAGTCCAGGTACACATTCTTCAGGACTGAATAGGCTTCCAAGTGGCATTGGTTCTTTCAGCCTCCATCCAGGGTAGCAAGAGGTGAACATGGGGTCTGCCAGAGTTTAAAGGAGATTCGGAAAACTCCCTTGATGACTCATCAATATTGGCCTAATTGCTCTTGGAGTTCTATCATTTAATAATTAGCTCCCTCTTTGTTCTTCTTTTGTGGACTTTGGGTCAAAATCTGCTTAATCAGGAAAGCAAAGAATCTATTCTATGTCTAGGTAGAACCATTTGGCATAAAGCCAAGTGACTAGATATCTCAGGTTGTGTTACTTAGTAACAACGAATCCCAAAATGCTTTGGACTTTTATGTTTTTTTTTCAAATTATTTATCTGTTTATTTGGGGGCCATACCCGATAATGCTCAGAGGTTTCTCCGGACTCTGCACCAGGAATTACTCCTGGTAGGTTGGGGGACCATATGGGACATTGGGAATAGAACCTGGGCGAGCACCCTACCCACTGTACTATTTCTCCTGTCCTTATTTTTATCTTTTGGTTTTGGGGCAACACCCAGCAGTGTTCAGGGCTTTCTCCTCAGGGGATCTCACCTGATAGGGCTCAGGGGATCATAGTGGTCCTGGGGATTGAACCATGTCTACCACATGCAAGGCAAGTGCCATATCCCTTTTATTATCTCTCTGGCTCCTGCAGTTTTAAAAATAAGAACGTTTATAAACAGTAACACAGGGGAGAAGAAAAAGTAACCTGAATCCCATCCTTTTCCCAAGAAGACAAGCATGCTTGTTTGTGATTCGAGCTCCCTGGTCTCTGTCCCCATGCATGTACATCTTACCCGTTGTGGTTTGTGAACTACTTTGAATTCTGTCAGTTTTGTTGTTGTTGTTTCCTCTCAAGATTATGTTTCACGCAGCACAAAAATGCAATTTGGGAAAGCACTGACTCTGGCATCACTCTGCAGTAGTCAGAAGAGGCATTTACTGCCTAAGGAAAGCCAACAAATCATTCCAGCCCTCTGCCAATCTCCAGTGGTACCATTTAGGAAGAAGTGGAGGCAAGAAGGAAAAAGTAATGTAACCCCAGGAGGGAAGCGAACAACCGAGTTGCCAAGTGCTGTTGTCTGATAAGGCGTCTTGGGAGAGGCCAGGCTGAAAACCATGCGCATGACTAGAAGCAACCGAGGCAGCTAGGGGACTCTACCTGGGTGGGGATGAAGTGTTGTGAAGGGCCAGTGATCAGAGGGAATCCGTTCTTGGGCTCAAGAAAATGTGGTGAATGAAGGTGATTCTCTAAGTGACTCTGGGCATTTCCCAAGGAGTGCCACCTGCGTCAGGGAAAGTGGCCATGCCAGGTCCTCTCCCCAGGTCAGGGAGCGCAGACTTCCCCCTGCACAGCTCAGATCTTTGGGGGCAGGCTTCTTTCTCTCCCTGCTTTCCGCTGCCATTGTCATTGTCTTGACCTTGAAAATAATCGTTTTGAAATTGTCTGTAGTCAGCTGAATCCAGCAACTTCAAAAGATTCCTGGCAAGAGAACTGCTTGGCAGGAGGGCAGGGAGAACTAATTTCCCCATCAGCTCAAGGGGTACACAGAACCCAGAATTTTCATTATTTTTTTTCCTCTTTTGCCAAGCTGGAGTTTCTTTTCCTCCTGGGAAAGAGGAGGAGCTAGCTCCTAGCTCAAAGGAGAAAGAAGTCTGAGTATCACAGACAGCTCATCAACTGAGGGGAAATGCTGAGGGTTCAACCCACCATTGGCTTTGGTAACCAGACATCAGGAAGCTTTACCTCCACTTTTGTCTAATTGGTTGATGGGGAAGGAAATGAAAAGAGGGAGCCTCGCCAGGTGTTTTTTTTTTTTTTCTGATACCCAAGCCTCACGTGTCTCTGGCACTCAGGGTATTTTTTTTTTTTTAGGAAAAAGTGTGGTCCTGTGGGTCAGAATGCTCACCTACAGGAACGCTCCGAAGGAAGCTCCTGGGCTTCTTTTCTGAGTCTAGGCTCCTTCCACGTGCCTGCCCCTGACATTGCCACTTCTGTTTCCTTTGTTCAGAGAAGGGATCAGACTCTGTAGATGGCTTCTAAGGTTCCTTCCAGTTCTAACACTTTGCAGGGCTGTGATTTATTTATAATTGACCTTACGCAGTAAGAACGATGACTTGTAGACGCTCAGGGGAGGAAGAGAAAGGAGCTAAAATTCATCAAGGCCTCACCTGTGCTGAGCCGTGGCTGGTGCCCTGTATATGTGCCACATCCTTTAACCCCTGGCTACAGGGTTAAAAAGTCCCCCTCCCAATTTTAGATGAGGAAACGGGTTGGTGATAAATAACTGTCTCATGTCTTCAGCCGTGGTTCACAGAAAGGAGGGTGGGAGGCGACTCGCACTATTCTTGGACTCTCACACATGTACCCTTCATCTATTTTATGAAACTGACCCTGTGGTCTGTGCCTTCTCATCTCTCCTGGAACCCTCCCGCATGAGGAAAAAGAATAAAGAGCAGAATGGGACGGAGCACTACCGAATCTGCATAGAATTTAGGAAGAATGACTGTGAAAGATTCATTTTGTTTTTACCCACGAAGAGTCCAGCAACATCAGAGACACCCAGTCCTGAGAATCTTCTGATTTCGTCCTTCAAATGTTGGTGCTTCAATTGCTGCCTGACTTCCGCCTACTGTGTCATGTTTCCTAGTTCCTCTGTCACTTGGGTTCTGCTATTTGTAAAATCTGCATTTCATAAGCGTGGTAAGACAGGTTGCCACCAATCTCCTTTATCACGCCCCAACCTTATTCTTGCACAATTCCAGGACATGCAGGCAGAGGACAGAGCTGCAGAAACCCAAGGACTACTTTTCTCATTTCTCTTTTGGGAACAGATCAAAATCTGAATATTGGTCCTAGGATCTCGAGAAATGGAAAACCCAGGTATTTCCTAGAAGCTAAGCTATTCCCTATTCCACTGAGGTTGTTTCTGTGGATGAGCTCTTAGCTGTGGTCAGGCTATTAACCCCTTGTTGGGGATATGAGGTGCAAATATCTTTTCCCAGTCTGAGGAGTCTTTTTGCTCCGAGGCAATTTTCTCTCACTGTGCAGAAGCTTTTAGGTTTGATGGAGTCCCACTTGTGTGTTTTTTTTACTTTCTTTGCTGTCAGAGTCCCCAAACAAGTCTCAAAGGCCAATATCAAGGAGATCATCGATGTTTGCTTTTATGTATTTTATGATTTCAGGTCTCACAGCCAAGTGTTTAATTCATTTTTCACTAATTTTTTTTTTGTCTATGGTGTCAGATAAGTGGTTGAGTTTTCAAATTGCTACACTACACTGTTATTCAACAAATAAAACAAGACATTCAGACTCTTTTCTCCCCAACTCCCTGACTAGAGATACATTTTCTTTTTCTTTCCACACAAGTCTTTTATGACTGATTCACTTTGCAACTAAGTGCACCTTTTAGTCATTGGTCATACATATTAGCATGTTGTCACTTCTAAATTTCAAGAATTTGATAAGACATATCTAGTTCTGTTTTCCACCTCTAAAAAGACATTGTTGAGCAGCTGGCAGAGCGGGACTCCATCAAGTAGGGTCTGTGCCAGGTCAAACACCTGTGCCGAGTCCCAGATCACCCAGCGGTTGGCTGACAGCACCCCGCAGTGGATGGGCTACTGCATGCACTGCTGCAACGGCTCCATGCCTAACAGCACTGCAACTCAGCCCAGCTGGGGCAGGCGCCTGCCGCCGTGGTCTCTCCATGCCCCGCCAACACCACTCTGTCTGAATCTTGCAAAACAGCTGGCAATGTCCGTGAACCACGTGCAGAGCTCCAGTAGGGACCACGGGCAAAGTTCCATCCTGGTGTGCTGAGCCACATGCTGTCCAAGGTGAGATGGTGAGCCGGGTTCGGGAGAGGGTGAGGGGCTCGGGTAGTGTCAGTGCCATCTTGCCAATTAAAATACAGAAAGGCTTCCATTTTTTTCTGGGTGGGATAAAGCACTGGTTGGAAGTCACATTGAATACCCATCTTGTACCAAGAGCTGGCGTTTTAAACACCATGCCTGGAAACGCACCGACTGATCCAACCCCTGTAGCTGTCAGGGCTCAGTCTGATAGAGAAGCATTTAAATATGAAATCTCAACCAAGGCTGTTTCGGCTCTTCATTCCTTGAGCGTAGGCTACCTTCATGGCCTCAGCTCTGGATGGTCATTAAGTTTGTAACCGTTCATCTATCTTAATAAAATTACTTTTCCTCAAATCTTGTAGTAAATTTGCTGCTCCACAAAGTCCTACCAGTGGCCCAGGATATTCTGCCTTTGTGCTGTCCTGTCAGGAGGGTTTCAGAGGCCAGGCTGAGAAATACATGAATGCAGAACCATGGGCCTGCACCGAGGCGCTCCTGTCTCTGGGTTCTGGCGGACACAGAAGACACCCGGCCACACTCCATCAACCTCAAGGAGATCAACCTGAAGCCACAGATGTCCCAGGTGCTGCCCAGAGATGCAGGCAGGTGAATGTTTGTCAGCATGCAGATCGTTATAACATGCCAGTCGACCAAAATCTTGAAGAGACTGGGAACACCTGTAAAGGAGATTAGAGGCCGTCCCCAAAGCCTCCATCCCCCTCAGAGAGCCTGATAAGCTACTGTGGGTATTGTGCCTGCACAGCAGAGCCTGGTAAGCTACATGTAGCATATTAAATATGCCAAAAACAGTAACAATAATGGATCTCATTCCCCTGACCCTGAAAACCCCCCCAATACAGCAGCATTAGGAAGGACGAGTAAGGAGAGGCTGCTAAAGCCCTTCATGTTCCTAGAGTGAGCAGACGCCATTGGACTACACTAACACATTACAGGGATGAATGGAGACATTACTGGCACCCACTCGAGCAAGTCAATGAGCAACGGGATGACAGTGATATAGTGATACAGTGTAAAAGACATTAGAGATCCATAAAAATTTGGGAAGCAAAGACCTCTGTTCAAGTAGATCCTAGGAGAAAATAAATATATTTGGTGGGAAGGTCAGAGCAATAGTACAGTGGCTAGAGTGCTTGCTTTGCATGTGGCCAACCCAGGTTTAATTCCTTGCACCCAATACAGTCTTCTGAGCCCCTTCAGGAGTGATCTTGAGTTCTGAGCTCTCTTGGGTGTGGTCCTAAAACCAAAATAAACAAATGAAAATTGTATTTGGTGGGAGCAAAAGGCAGGCTCCCTCATTTCCTGTGAAGTTTGCCACGTTAATTGATGGCAGTGTCCTTGTGCCAGATGAGAGGGATCAACATCCTGTGCCCACTACTTTGGTTTGTCTCTCTGCCCTCGTTGACCTCGGTCCACCAGGTGATCTGGTCTCAAACGTTCCCTGTCGCCTGGGCTGCTTTCATTTCTCCACAGAGAAGCAGCCGGATGAAGCTGTCTGGCAGCAGGGAGGTGGCTCCTCGCAGCTGCTCCAGTGTTTCTGTCACTATTGGTTCCCCAGGGAACTCAGATGCGCAGAGGTCTGCCCTTGCCCTTGTAGACAAAGTGAACCTGCTGTCGAGCCGTTCTTCCTTGCAAATGGCATCTGCCTGGCTGGTTGTTGTGCTAACCTCCCTCCTCATGTTTGCCTTTAACCAGGCAAACTGAGCAAAAGGTGAGCACATGGACTCGAGGGAGCACTGGAAAGGATGAGCAGTTGAAGTGGTGAGTGGCCAACCAGTTATGTCCCACCACTCTTAAATCACGAGATGTGACAGATGTGACGAGACTCCAAGAACTCCAGGCTAATCCACTATTTCTCAACTGCTTTCTGATGCTGATCCCCTCCCCCCACCCCATTCCAAACTTGATTCCTTCTTGTGGACCCCTCTCCTATCCACATCTATTTGTCTTAGCCCCTAGTTTCCTGCCATGACCCCCTCACACACACACACATACACACACACACACACACACACACACACACTACACACATTTACTTATGTGATTTTCATCTGTGGTCCCCTTGGAATCTCAGCAAGCCAGAGGGCCCCTGGCTGAGAAATACTAATCTGATATGAGTTCTTTGTGAGTCTGAACTGTTCAGGGAGTAACATCTACTGAATATATGGTCTAATTTAGGATTTTCCACCTTTTTATATCTGAGCACTGGTACCTACCTAGAACTAGCCTGTTGAGCAGTTAGTAACCACTGGTAGACCAGTTGTTTTCAACTCTATTTTACCTGTGACCCCAAGGTTGAAACCCTTCTGTCTCCATGGCTCCCTGTTTGGTTTAGGGAAATAACTGTCCCCCCACCCATCAGTCTTAATCAGTCCTGGTCCCTTCATGCCACAATTGGCCCATGCCTCACCACTGCTCAAGACCTACTTGCTGTGGGAAAGATGCATTTTCAGAGACACCGCAGGCCTTAGAGGCTAGAGCTAGGCTGCCGCGAATCGCATGGATAAGCCCAGTGGGCCTGGACGTCCCACCCTGCTCCAGACACTTAGTTCTGAGTTTCTAACCCTCTCTCCCCTTACCAGAGGGCCTGTGGGAGGGGGGAGGGGCTAGGCATTGACCATTTCCTATCCAATTCCCATAGGCCTCAAGTGGTAGAGTAATTGCCCTTCAAAACTAATCACAAGTGTTAGGGTGACTGGCCCAGCAGATATATCAGGGTGGGAACTCAAGGTTTCTTTTCAAAGCTGCGCAATATTTGTCTGACACAGCATGTTGTAATTGAGAAGGTTTCACCTTTGGGATCAGCTGGAAGTTCAAATTCCAGCTTCATCATGCGGTATTTTGTGCTATTGCATGAATCCTGTGACTTGTCTTTGTTTTAAATTTCTTATCCATCTAAGGGAGTTGAAAATCCCTAATTGTTAAAGTGGTTGCTAATAATAAACTACAGCCCGCCATCCCAGGACCTGATGCATAGTAAGCTCTCAAAGAGTGTTAGCTAAATAATTATTAGCTACTGTAACAGTTTAGAAAATGCAGCCTTGTGGCATATGCTTAACATGTGTTCATTATAATTACTGGTGTTTTATGTGTCTTGAATGATGCTTTAGGCTGTATTTATAATAAATAATGGTCCAGCTCAGGGAACAGTTGACGAGGTAGTTAAGTAAGAGAGAACAGAGGAACTGGTGGGAAATTGAGGTGGGTGGACTGGAGCAAGCACCAGATGTGGCCAGGAGACCATTGTCCACTGATTGGATGTTCAAAGGCTTTGGAACAAAGGTACACTCAACAGAGAGCATGTCAAAAGCTGGCCTGAAGGAAGAGAAAGGACAAAGAGGATATTGTTATGCTGGTAAGAAAACTGCCTATACTTAGAGCATTTTTCAGCTGAAAGCCAGAGAGATCTTTGATCCCAAATCAAAATAGCCCTTGACTTTTCTTATAAAATGAAGTCTAAAGATGTGGGTCTATCTTAGGACAGTGAAAAGAATGCATGGTAGCCTAGGTAGAAACATCCATCTTTGATGGAAATAATTGAAGGAACTTTCGTATATTCAGTGCAGCATGTTTAACTCTACCCAGTCTGTTGCCTACTGCATCCCCAAGACTTCAAACTGGAAGTGTATGCTGTCTGTCCTTGACCCAGTTCTCTTCCCTTCCTCCCGACTCCTGCAACTGCCAGTATAGTCCTGGCTTCTAGGACTTGGGTTTCTGTATTTCATACCTAGCAGTGAAATCATGTAGAGTTTGGTTTTGTCTGATTTGTTTTGCTTAGTAAAATGGCCCACCACATTGTTGCATGTGGCAGTTTTCCATTCTTTGTGGCTGAATAATTGGATATGATCCATATTGCATTTTCTCTAACCATTACTTCTTGAGGGAAACTTAGCTTGCTTCTCCAGGAACAATCTCTTCTGATTGTTCCTTAGATGTTTTAGACCTCCTGGTGACAAGATACCTCCCTCTGAGGTAAGTTTGTTCATGCAATAGAATCCATAAGATTTTGAGATTATAAGGACTGATCTCCTAAATCACAGGGAATATTTTCAGCTTCCCTTTGTTAGATCCAATGAAGAAAGCTATGGACCACATTTAGACTCCATTAGATCAGGGCAGCTGGTGGACCTCCACCCAGAGCCTTTTCTCCTCCTCTCTGCTCTCTGCCTTGCTCCACTGCACAGCATACTGTCTTTGCTCTCTCACCTCTGATTCAATGCAACAGGCACTGACTGAGCCTTCTCGCTTTTCCAAGCACTGTGCTAGGCGCTAGAACATACATGAAGCACAGTAGGGCTACTTAGATTTTATGCTGTTAAGGCAAGCAGGAGCAGACTATCCACTGTCCTGAGGCCAGGCAGTTCTCATCTGCAATTCTAGCTCCCAACTCCGTACCATTTCCTGAGGTTCACAGTACTCATTGGGCTGTCAATAATAAGTGGTTTTCTTTGTCTTTTTTCTTCCCCGCCTTCCCTTTACTTTGCCTTCGCCTTTGTCCCTGTGAGCATTCTACTTTTCCAGGCTTTCCATCACCAGTGTTCCTTGGCACAGCCTCTCTTTCCCCCATGCCTGTTCATTTCCCGTCTACGTCATGCGTGCGACATCCATAACTTTTTCCTTTTATGTTATAATTTCACATCATATACTTTTTACATGTAAATGTAATTACCATTGCACACACATCTCATCATTTTAGGCACACATCACCTCCTTTACTGAGCTTTAGATCCTCGAGGCACAGATGAAGTCTGATTGATCTCTATATTCGTCAGCCTAAAAGAGTCACAGCATTGTGTCAGGTCTCCATAAGTGGTCACACGAATAAATCTTGAAGCTTCATGGATTATTTAATTCAATACTCATGGGTTGAATATTTATGGAAAGTTCAAGGAGTCAGTATTAGTTTTATATTGATCATGAATTCATCTTTGAGCTCTTGGATGGAATTGCTCCTTTTGACTTTAGCCATGGGCTAACTCTGGGGAACTCTGGGAAACTGTGGAAGCATCCATCTCTCCATCAAGCACATGTTTATTTTTCTCTCTCTCTCTTTAAGGTTGGACCTCAGAGAGCATTTTGGACTGTGAAAAAGAAATACTCCTTTCTTTCTCAAGTCAAATCTGCAGGGAAGCGTAAATGAACCTTGTTTCTTTTTGAGTCTCGAAACTCATTAACTCCAGTTTAAGTTTCTGGATAATTGTGTTGGTTGAGAAACTGCATTTTGCTGTGTATACTTGTATGTCTAGTTAATGCTGAGTTGTCAAGTTTGAACAGGAAGTTACTTTGCCAACTCCTGTCTTAACTGCATTATGTTTTCTCAGGGCTAGGCTTGTGTATTTACAGTCTTCCTGTGCTCCTATCGAAACCACTTCCTAGAGTGCTCCCATTAATTGTTTTACTGTCTCTCATATCCAATGACATTTACATAGGACCTCATTAATTAATCCCCATCCTGTTTGGTATTTACAACATTGATTTCCAGTTACATAGACCAAAAATGGGAAACTCTCTTCAAAGAGGACCCAGGACACATCTTGAGAGCATGGTTGAATTGCTTTCCAGCTGATAATTTCCTTTTGTTATTTTCACCTCTATCTGAAGTCCTGTGAGCTCAAAATCATAACTGTCAGACTTGGTGTTGACATCTGAGTCCAGACTTGATCCAGGCTGTTTGTCAAAATTAACATTGGTAATATTCTTTACATGCCGCAAAACCCACATGTTTGATCTCACTTGTGTGATCCCATAGCATATCGAGAGAATATTGCAGATGAGGAGCTGAATGCCCAGGAAAGTGGAAAGGCCCAATCTGCTTAGTGTGTTGTGCAGTCAGAATTTGAGTCGCTGGGGGGCAATATTCTGCCACTCAGGGAAGATGGTTCAGAAATCCCCCAGTGTGTTTGGAGGGTCAAGGGGAGCCCAGAATCCATTCAAATCCAGGGTCCTGTGCATGTCAGAAAAAGCTGCTGAATCCTGAGACCAATTATCTTATATCACAAAAATCATGTTGCCTTTTTCTCTCAAGTTAAACTATATCTATCTATCTATCTATCTATCTATCTATCTATCTATCTATCTATATATCTCAACCCTGCCTCAGAATACAGCAAGGACTAAGACCTAGCCATAGGCAGAGATCCTCCAGCAGACCCTTGGATATATGTTTCTGGTCAGCAGGAGAGAGAAGCAACATCACAAATCAAAATTGGAGGGGCCAATTAGTCAATAAATGGTGCTAGGAAAATAGGCTAGGTTTATGAGGAAAAGGAAATCAATTTAGATCTTCCTATGAAATGAAACATCAAAATAAAATCTAGATATATTAAAGACTCTTATTAAAAAGAAATAAATTGGAAGAGAATATAAATGAATAATCGTCCCATCCTTGACAAGGCAAAATGTCTCTGCTTAAAACTAATGAGAGATATTTCAAAGGAAGCAATCAATATACTTGACTAGATAAAAATTTTAAACTCCTTCATGTCAAAACTATAAATAATGAAGGGAGAAAACATTTGCAACATGTATGGAAGAAAAGGCTTAGTACACTAAATAGATGGAGACCCTGTATCAATCAATGAGGAAGTCATTAGAACAGCAAGGAAGAGAGAATAGAGGAAGAACATAAATATATGAACATTTTTCTAGGCTGCTAATTAAAGTATGAAGTAAAATTAAGATATTACTGTAAATATTAGGTATACCATGCATGTCAAGTTCTAATAGGAACCCAAGCTTAGTTGCTCATGTCTTGAAGGCCAATCCAAGAGATGAGGGGCTGGTGTGCGAAAAGTAATAGGCTTACTCATATCCTGGCATCTTGAGAAGATAGTGGACTTATCCCTCACAACCAATGGCTGACAGGCTGGGGTTGGTGGTTTATAGAGGACCGGTTGAAAAAGTAAGGCAGCAGAAAATTGTGGGAAGTGGGTCAGCAGGAAGGAGGAAACTGGTTAGCTTCAGGAATCTTCTCAGTGGGCCTGTTACTGGCCTTCTTTTGGGCCAGGGGAGTGCTTGGGCCAGGGGTAATCTCCAGGAGGGATCTCTGGGGGTCTGCTGCTCACTCTTTCCCTTCTGTCTATAACTGGACCTGGTTCAACATCAAACACAGAATGCCTGAGAACAGCTCTTAAGATTCTGAGGCAGAGCAAGAGCCCAGGGGGAGTGTGATTATAAGAAGTACTATTTGTGAGGATCTAATGCTCCCTTAAAGTTCCTGTGAGAGCAACGCTTATTCCTGAACATTATACGTAAGTGGATACAGCCCTTTAAGAATGCAAGTGAGTATGTTAAGGAATAGTAAAACTTCTCATGCCTTTTAGCCTTAATAATTTTACTTTCAGGAAGTTGTCTTTGAAGAAATAAGGATGTGGACTGAGACAGACATATTAAGTCTTGAGCACAACTTTATTTTTAAAAGCGGCATAGTTTTAAATCAGGATGATTCCTAGTGGCTTAAAGACCAACACATAGTCTCTGTTCAAATCTTTGTCTCCTTTTTGTTGTGAATCACTGTGCCTTGTGTTAGGTAGGGGTTCAGATAACTTGTTCAGGGACTGGAGAGATAGTATAGTGGGTAGAATGTTTGCCTTACATGTATCTGACCCAGGTTTGATCCTTGACATCTCATATGGTCCTCCAAGCCCCACCAGGAGTTATCATTGAGCAAAGAGCCAGGAGTGATCCCTGAGCACTGCCAGGTTTGGCCCCCAAACAAAAACAAAATAGATGAAATATTAAAACTAATGATAGGTCATAACCTAAGATATGTTTCATTTAAAAATGATTATAAACTGGACAACTATTATAATATATTGCATATAACTTAATATTATAAAATACATATTATATGCATTATAAGTAAATATTTAAAGAAAAAGGTACAAGGCAGAAATGTGTACAATGTTAATCATGATTATTTCTTCAGTTGGAATTATGGATAATGACCATTTCCTTGAGAGTACTGCACTGCATTTTCCAGTTTTCAAAGAAATAATATGTAAGCCATAATTTAAAAAATGGCATACAGAATAATCATACAAGTTCATATTAAAAGAGGTGATGACTTCTAGGTTATTATCTGTTATAAATTTTTACAATTTTTAAAAAGATTATCAAACTATTACGCGTGTGTGTGTGCGCATGTGCATGCGTATGTGGTGCCAGAAATCAAACCCAGGACCTCACACATGCAAGGCAAATGAATCTTGCATTATTTATCACTGTAGCACTGTCATCCATATTGTTCATCAATATGCTTGAGTGGGCACCAGTAACATCTCCATTGTGAGACTTGTTCAGAATCAGAAAAATACATTTTATTTAAAAAGAGGTGATTTCACTAGTGATAATTCTGGTGTTGGAATTTTCTAGCACAAGGAACCATCATTAACAGTAATGTAAATCACAATACCTCAATCAATAAAAGGTTTTAAGAAGTCATGTCTGGGGGAAGAGAGAAAGAGAGAGGGAGAAAGATAGAGAGAGAGAGAGAGAGAGAGAGAGAGAAGAGAGAGAGAATTGGTAAGCACCACTAATAGGACAGCAGTGCCCCAGAAGGAACTTGAGTGATGATGAGGACAGATGTCACGAAGAGCCCTCCTTAGAGTGAGGTCTGTGGCTTACAGGATCTGCCTCAGCCCTCCATATTTTCCTCTGTCATTTGTCTCTGCTGAGTCACTTTTAGTACCCTCTCATATTTCTCTGGGCTTCAGTATAGGCTTGCTTTGCTGAATGAACGCAGCGAATAGGCTCTATGCAGAACTTGAGATGAGTGTGTATTGGGGCCCACTTCTCTTGCTCTCACCACAGTATGGGGCATCCTCCATCTGTACTGTTGGAAGAGACAACGGGCTCGGTCATCTTTGTCACCTCGCTCAATGACAGCCCACAGCGGGCCTGAAGGGAACTTTGCTAATGTTGGATTCACCCAGCTGGGCTTGGCTCCATTGCTAAGGCACAGACTCTGGAGCTCAATAAATGTTCATTGTTCCAATCCAGTGAGTCATGGGGTGCTTTCCCATATAGCATTATTGTGCAGTAAGTTCTGACTCAAAGAGGGAGAATGATTATTTGTTGATTACAAAGGTCACAACAAAACCCCTCCTTTGGAAAGAGGATCTGTTTCTCTTGCAGTGACTTTAAGAGCAGCACGAGATTTTTGTCTTGAGAATCAGTTTCCCATTGCTCAAATGCCATTCTCGCCAATCAGATCATAGACTGCAATGTACAAAGACGTTTGTACATAGGGGGGGAAGTGTCATTCATAAAAGACTTGCACACTAGTTCCCGGCAAGCTTTCCATTCCTATGCCCTGTCGATATGAACACACTTCATTCAGATGACTTTCTGAAATCTCTTAAAAGTTAAACATTGAAACGCTTCCTTTGTTCCAACCAAATCAAGGCAATGGCAAGATGCATTTTGTGGAAGCAGGGAGCTAAGAGCAGATGCTTGAATACAGCTGGGGGACCCTTAGACTTGTGCTTTTTGGAGTGTCCTAGCTAAACAAAATCTCATTCTTCACTGGTGGCTGCTACCAGCATTCTGCAGTTTTCTCACCTCCAACACCAAATACAACCCCAAATGCATGACTCAGAGGAGTGGCAGACCATAAAGGTAGACATCCACTATTTATGAACTCATTAAATCCCTTTATATTTCTATTCAAACACCATGGCGGGGGCGGGGGGGCGGTACAGGAAGTACCCTGTCAGTCTGATGGACACATGAGGTTGTCTGCTGACCTCATCATCTATTTGAATTACCAAAGCAATGATCAAAGCCACTTAAGGAGACTCTGAACTCTCACTATTGTGCTAATTTCTTTCCACAATGATGTCATAATAACTCTATAAGTTTCATGAGAATGTAAAGCAGTTGTATTGGCTGGGGGGTTAGATGGAAAGATGGGTTAAGGTCAGTGGCTGGGGCCTGGCAGAATTTGTGGCTGGCAATAGTGTTCCAGCACTTCAATAGAAGGGGCTTTCTCCTGCCCAGAAAATTTTGCATCCCCTTTCTGGCTTCCAGAAAGCAGGCACATTGGCTCCATGGAAGTGCAATGTTCCGTTTACCTTGACATGTTCCAACTAAGTCAACAGTCAGGCATTCTGATTTTAAAATCAAATTTAAAATCCAATTAGCTCAGTTCTCTTCCCCAGAGTCCCTTTCTTTGGATATACAATAAGTACTCGTCTCTCCTACATAGCCACTAATCTGAAAACACTTCAAGTGTATAAATTCTCACCTAGCAATCTGTAGTCACTTCAACAGGAGGGTTTAAAGTATGATTGCATTTCTTTGTGTGGTGCTTAACGTATGGTGCCTTCTTATTCTGTTAGTGTAATATGATAATTACAAAGACACATGATTTAATTGTCATGTTTGCCATGCTTATCAGGGTCTATGGCAAAAAAGAAGAAATGTGATCCCCTCTCCTCAGCACCCCTGTTTTTCATCGAAACAAGCTCTCACTAACCTCTCACTGTGTTTACCTGCTCTTCCTTTTCCTCAGTGCCCCAATGTGGTCAGCTTTTTCAGTCACTATTTCTCAATGGGCTGCAGTGCCCCTGAAATACCTTTGCCTTCTGGTAAAACCCTCTACCCACCAAGCTATCACTGTATCACTGCATCACTGTCATCCCATTGCTCATTGATTTTCTTGAGTGGGCACCAGTAACATCTCCATTCGTCCCTGTTGCATTCAGGATCAGGGGAATGAGGCCCATTATTGTTACTGTTCTTGGCAAATACGCCATGGGTAGCATGCCAGGCTCTGCCATGCAAGATTCAGCATCGCTTCTTTCGGGAGTTTTGTTTTATAGTCTGGATCTTGTCCATTGATGAGATTACATGGCACTGGGAGCAGTTTGTGGGTGTGACTTCCAAGCTACTGGAAAACTGGGAATCTGGTGGAGGAGGCCCAGTCTGATCTGAGCCAGCTTGGAGATCTGAGCCATGGGTCCTGCATACCTGGGTTTCTCTGCCAGTTTCTTAATGCACAAGGCTCATCCAAGCTATATCTTTGGAAATATTTTATGAAACAAATTACCTGAAGATGTTAATGACAACGGGAAATATCCCTCTTTCCAATCACATGTGCTTACAACAGGTAGAGATACACAACAGAAACTCTGGGATAAGATATCTCAGCATTGAACTAGAGGTTCTAAGTTGCTGTACTTTGGGAAGTGAATCTTGTCCCCATGGGTCCCAGTTGATGTTGCTTAGTTCCCGTTTTTTTCCCAGCAAAACAGCATGGCCTGAGAGCTTAGCTTCTGCTTAGAAACTTCAATTATTTTCTAAGTGCTTTCCTATAATTTTATCTTCAGCATTTTTATCAGAGTCAAGAAAGGTGCTTTCTTGCCTGCTTTGAGATATTTAGAAGAAAATAAGAGGAATTAAAATTCATTATGATGGCAATAATATAAAGGTAAGTGAACAAGTAGCCCTGTTCCATCTCTACCCTGTTAAACTGTCGGGCAGATAATAGGGCAGTTAATGTTGAATGAATAACTGAATGAATATTTGAGCACATTCTCATGCTGCGCGTACAGAAACTGTGTTATATATTCACTGCACACACAGACACACACACACAAACACTTAACATGGAAACAACATCATTTCTTCAAATTCTGGGGGGATGTTTATTGGTAATGCTTACTACTGTGTATCGTTTGCCTTCCTGCAGGCGGACATGATAATAACCATAATATAATTTCCTTTTCTTCCTTCACAAAGTATTGACTCTTGTGCTTGTGTTCTTTAACAATCCGAACTTGGGGCGGGAGCCATAATACAGTGGTTAGTGCAGCTTGCCTTGTAGAGGGCAGACTTGGGTTTGATCTCCCTGAGCCCCACCAGGATTGATCCCTAAGCAAAAAGCCAGGATTTACCCTTGAGCACTGCTGGGTGTGGTCCCCAAACAGAAACAAAACCAATCTGAACTCTTCAGAAAGTTATAGGGCCCTACGAGATGAGTTGTGGTGTAGGATAACATTGGTTTTTCCTTTCTGGCTTGCTATAGAAAGCTTAGGTTTATTGAGTTACTCCCATCACAGTGTTCCCATTTCTCTGTGTTTATTCATAAACTTTTCCTTTGTGCTCTACTTCCCCAAGCAGAGAATTACCTTTATCTCCTAATCAGACTGTTAACTTGTAAACATTGCTCTTCTCTTCTCCCTAAGTCCTTTGCATAATTAATTCAGAGCAATGTCCTTTTTGTATAGACACAGGAAGACAGTTAATGCTGTGCTTTTGTAACTTGGGAGTTAATTGACTCTGAATGATATTCACTCCTGGGTATTTGTTCTCTCAACTTAAGCCTCAGTTGCCCTAACTTTCTTGCACCCCAAAAGCAGGGTTCCAACGAGGGACTGGATTGACCCAGGGCAAGATGTGAGCTACTCGGAATCAAAAAGGGCCAGGCCAAAGTGCCATAATACTTAACTATAAGGTAAGAGCATGGTCATGAACAAATTCTGTCACAATCCAAAAAGTAACATCTAGATTAGGACCTTGGTAAGGTTAAGAAAGTTTAATCTGTCCTGAGCACTGTAGTCTGAGATCTATAGTGAGATGTCCCCAGGAGAGCCACCCTACAAGCTCAATGTATCTCTTACTGTGTCCATACAAAATAACTGATATTAAGAAGCAGAATTAAGATGCCAATTAAGTTATTGGACTAAGGAGAGGAGAACCCCCCATAGGTGTTATTTCCACCCTTGTGCCTGAGGGATGATCAGGAAGGGCTTTTGTTATGTTGATTGTGCTACACCCAGGCCTGGGGAGTTGGTGAGAGATGGGAGAGAGACCAGACTGTGAGATGGAGCACGAAGAGATGAGAAAGGAGGAGATGGGAATGAGTGGCAGTGTGAGACTAGAATGAGGGGCTCAGTGAGACTGGAACAGGCTCATGGGGAGAATGGAATAAATGGCAATTGATCATCAATCAGGTTGGCCCTGATTTTCTCCTTTGTCCACCCCATGGGATTGGCCGTCCCAGGTCAGGAAGCAACATGAGACCATCAAACGCAGGAGGAGAGAGAAAGCCTGCCACGGGAGCTCCCTAGTCGCCTAGTGATTACACATTGCAGTATAGACCAAGATGATCCTGGATTTCTCTTTGTGAGGGATAAGGTCTAGCAAGGTGCTCAGGTTTCTCACCCTGGCCCCAGAGAGCCAGGTCTCCCAGATCAAACTCTTCCATCCCCATCCTTCTGGACTGAGGGATATTTCTGCAATTAGTCACACCAAAGAAGTAAGGAGGAAGGGAAATTACAAGAATTTCAATGCTCTGTCCTTCACACCTCCCCAAAGATGATTTGCTCCACTTCAGTGTTGCAAACGTAGAGCGACACCAGCAGCCAAGCTCTCTGATTTGAGTCTCTAGCCCAGACATAGGCAGGGATGCATAGGATGTCACGACTGTGTTCTTCTTTATAAGCCAGCCAGTACCTCTATGTCCCCTAAGCCCTCTGCTGTGCAAGGAAAGCTCTTGCATTCCCTGTCCTTTCAGCACATGCTGACCTAGGACCTGTCAGACCCAATTCTAGGTTCTCCGGGCAGAGCAGCACCACAACAGAAACTGAAAATTCCCACTGACATTGAACTGATATTGAGTTGACAGCCTATAAAGCAAGATTAAAAAACAGCAAAAATAAATAAGACGGTAATTATCTTCCCTGGAGGGAAAGGAACAGATGAGGTAGGAGGAGGGGACTTTTTGCAGCGACTTGGAAACGTTGGATTCTGTCATGTTCACCCAGAGCCCAGGTGACATTGGGGGAGAGGGGGGGGTCTAGGACACATGCTGGTGAGGTAGGGGTGGCAGTGTGGGGGGAGTGCGTGTGAGCCGATAGGATTAGGCCTCTTCTTTCCCTCCCCTAGGCTGATCTGAATGGCCCCAGCAATTGTGCTCTCTCTGATAAGGGGCTTCAAAGAAGCAACATGGCTCTTTGGCAGGCTGAGTCTTGCTGGTCCTGTGACACAGTGGAAACCAAGTACAAAGCAGCTGGATTGTCCTCTACAGCTGCAGGGGGAGCCTCGCTCTTGAATTGCTCATCATCCCAGTCGCTTTGTTGAGCTTATTTTTGTTGTGATGGTCCGGTGGTGCCTGCTAAGAGCCAGGGGTCTCTCTGCCTAGGAAAGAAATTCTGTGCACGCTAGCGGGTGGGGGTGGCTCAGCCCTCTTATGACCCTGTTGTGTCTGCTTAGCCTTCACTGGTTCAGCCTTCAATCTCAGAGAATGCTTCCTAAGCATAGCTGCAGGCAAAAACAGAGGAGGTCGGGAGGAGCCCCCATGAAGCAGGCCTGCGATTATGCCCAGCAGGTCGGGCATACAGAGCTTGTTGTGAGTGAATGAATGAGGAGTCTCAAGACTCTGACCAATAGCAATCCATTCTCCTTAAAATTTTAATGGACCAGTATGGAGGGCTTCCCAATGCAGCTTGCTTCAAGTTGCTTTTGTTTGGTCCCATGACTCAACAGAATTATTCCTTCCTTCAAGGTTTCAGATTTCAAGGCAAAGTGCAAAATATAGGAGGGGAGAGGATGGGGATTTAACTCAGTGTGAGGGCACTTTCCTCACATGTGTGAAGCCCTGTGGTTCCATCGGTTCAACCCCCAGCATTGCATAGTCCCCCAAAAGCTGCCAGATGTGGTCCAAAATGAAAAAAAAAAAATAAGGGTAAGTCAGCAATGAGAAAATAGAGTGGTAGAACCCATACTCTCTCTCTCTCTCTCTCTCTCTCTCTCTCTCTCTATATATATATATATATATATATATATATATGTTTCACACTATATGTAGTGTGAAACACTGAGTTCAATTACCAGGTGTGGGAGGGAGGGGGTGGTAGTATTTTGGGCATTATGAATTAGTATTAGGAACTGTGGGGAAGGGGGCAGGATATGCTTTTCCTTTGAATTTCAAGAAGCTTATTACCAAGTCAGGCAGAACTTTACAGGGCTCAGGGCTGTCTCCTTTGGACTGTTTCCTTAGCACTGGGCTTCCCTTGGTGGTTTTATTAGAGGTAAAACATAATGATGTCAGCTAGAGGAGCTTCAGATGGCTACTTGAAAACAGAAACTGTTGATTATCATCTATAGTCATTGCCTTTTCTCCTACCACAACGCATTCTAATGTGGTCGGTCACGTTAGAGGTTAGAGAAGAAAAAAAGCATGATTACATCAAACAGAAAAATAATTTGATAAATGTTCATAATGGACATTTTTAAAAATTGGGAAAAGAAAACGTGCTTGTTTTCTAAAATAAATCCATGAGTGCTTATCACGAACAATGTATTCAATGTTTCAAAAATTAGAAGCATTCCCATGTAAAACCAGAAAAAAAATGTTATAAGGTATAAACATTACACCTCTTTCCAATATCGTGTCAGAAATCATCCACAATGTAATAAGATAAGAAAGCTATTTATAAAGGTTAAGGGGATGAAGGACCTCCGGCTCTGGGTACATCTTTTCGATTCCACCATTCTTCCTGCACTAATGTATGCCTCAGAGACCTGGACCCTACACACACTGGATGAAAACGCTATTAGGGTATCCCAAAGAGGAATCGAAAGAGCTATGCTAGGAGTATCATGTCTCACTCAAGTGAGAGAAGGAATCCAGAGTTCCGTCCTCCATCGACAGTCAAGAATCAGGGACGCTGTCTTGTTTGCCAAGACATCAAAAATCAGATGGGCCAGACATGTAACGCGATTCAGAAACGACCGCTGGACTAGATCTGTTACCTACTGCATTCCATGGGACGTCAAAAGACCTTGTGGCCACCCAACAATGAGATGGTCAGACTTCTTCGTCAAAACCCTGAATGAACTGTTTGAGGCTCTTCCTGTTCCTGGAGTGAGCAGATATCATTGGGCTACACTAGCATGTGACAGGGACAAATGGAGATGTTACTGGCGCCCGCTCGAGCAAATCGAAGATCAATGGGAAGACAAGTGATACAAGTGATTTATAAAGGAAATATGAATTTATCATTTTAAATAAACTATGGGGCTGGAGCAACAGCACAGCGGTAGGGCATTTGCCTTTCACACGGCCGACCTATATTCAATTTTTCCACCCCTCTCGGAGAGCCCAGCAAGCTACTGAGAGTATCGAGCCCACACAGCAGAGCCTGGCAAGCTACCTGTGGTGTATTGGATATGCCAAAAACAGTAACAATAAGTCTCACAATGAAAGACATTACTGGTGCCCACTCAAACAAAATAAACTATACTCTAACTTTCATAAACTAAGATAATTTATAGCATATTTGAATTACTAAGATAACCTAATAAAATTGCTACATAAAATTTGAAACTAATAATATCCTATGTATTGAAGACAAAAAGTTAGGAAATATAATTTTAAGACTACCATCATTCACAATAGCACTAAGCTAAAAGATGTCTTGAAAATTATCAAAAAGAAGCCATGACAGTGTTCTGGTAATGTTTATTAAAATAGTAAAAGTAACTATAAACCATAGTTACAAACATGTAAGGTCCATAAGATTAAACCAAAATTTAAAATAATTTCAGCCATAATTCTGGTATGGTTATTTCTAAACTATGTATGAATTAAAAGAATTGGAAATTACCAAGACAATTTTGAAGTAGAAAAGGAGATGGAATTCACTCTTCCAATCTTAAGATGAAGCTATAAATAGCTAAAATATGGTGATTTGGGTTCATAAATATTCATTTAGATCAAGAGAGCAGAATGAAAAGATGAGGATAAATTCCTATATACGGGAATTTGTGTAAGAAAAAGGTGATTAGTCAGATTAATAAGAGGAAAGGTATTATTCAAAACTTTGCCAAGTAAGATAGCATACCCTGTTTAAAAATCAAAATTTTGGGCTAGAGAGATAACATAGTGGAAAAGCACTTGCCTTGCATGTGGCTGACCCAGGTTTGATCCCTTGTGCTCCCTATGGTTACCTGAGCACTGCCAGGAATGATACCTTTGCCCCAAACAAAAACCATTTAAACATTTTTTTAATTACACAGAGCAAAATTCTATCTTTACCTCACACCAAACACACACAAAATTTATATTCATTAAAGACCAAAATGTGGAAAGCAAAATTAAAATTATCAAGGTATGAAATCATCTTTGGGAAAGACAGAAAATTACACAGAATAAAGAGAATGTTGACCACTTTTAACACCTTAAAATATGAAATACAACTTATTCATGGTATCTTTATTCTCTAAAACTACAACTAGAAAAAAGACTTCACATATTAATGATCAGTATAAATATCTTGAATATATTAAAATCTAAACAAAACTAAAATTACAAATACTGTCACTGTCACTGTCATCCCATTGCTCATTGATTTGCTCAAGCAGGCACCAGTAATGTCTCCATTGTGAGACTTGTTGTTACTGTTTTTGGCATATCAAACATGCCAGGCTCTGCCATGCGACAAAAATACAGTTGCCCAATGGGGAAAAAATTACAAAAGTTTGAAAAAAGCCATTTTTCAGAAGGTGATTTGCCAAGGCAACATCTATATAGTGTGCACCTCACACAGTTTTTTTGTAATATAGCAGAACTGTACACCATTATGATATAATGCATCTTGTATAATGCCTTATGGATAGTTGTACCCATTTAACTAAAAACTAACAGAGAGCATGTGTCCCCATCAGATGGTTTAAGTTTCTTACGAAGTAGAGAAGTAGACGTGATTACACAGAGAATAGATCACATGACTAGGTTCTTAGCTCACAAATTACTGTGCAGATAACATGATTGGTGACCACTATGTCTCTTTCTTCAGCCTTTGAGACATTGGTCATTGCCATCCTGTTATTTTGTTTACACACAGATCCCAGGGTGCCTTGTTGCATTGTCTTTGTCTTCTAGAAGCAACACCTATTTCTTTGTCTTCTGGAAACAGCACTTTGTGATATCTTACAAAAATTAATTGTCAAAAGCCAGGAAATTATCTCAAATGGCCGGGGTATACTTTTGTTTTGGTTTGATGGCAGTGCTCAGTTGGCAGTGCTCCTGGCTCTGCTCTCATGCATCACTTGTGGCAGGCCTGGGGGATCAATCATATGAGGTTTGGGGATAAAGCCCAGGCTGACCATGTGTAAGACAGCAGGTATGGACCTGCTGTACCACCTCTTGAGCCCTCTCTCATGCAGTCTTTTCTTGCAGGATTGCCAGGTTTGGTCCTCAGCATCACCTGGTTCCCTGAGCACTGATCAGGGAGTTGCCCCTGGAACACTGGCTGCTGTGGCCCCCAAACTGCCCTCTTCAGAAATCAATAAAGAGAAAATTGCCTAATAAGCATAAGGTGGCACAATTTAAAAAATGCGGTGTTCACAGAGACTAGCACACATCCAAAAGAACAAAAGCAACCGCTGTTGGAGAGGATGTGGGGAGAAAGGGACCCTTCTTCACTGCTGGTGGGAATGCCGACTGGTTCAGCCCTTCTGGAAAACAATTTGGACGACTCTCAAAAAATTAGATATTGAATTCCCATTTGACCCAGCAATACCACTGCTGGGAATATATCCCAGAGAGGCAAAAAAGTACAATCAAAACAACATCTGCACATGTATGTTCATCGCAGCACTGTTTACAATAGCCAGAATCTGGAAAAAACCCGAATGCCCCAGAACGGATGACTGGTTGAGGAAACTTTGGTACATCTATACAATGGAATACTATGCAGCTGTTAGAAAAAAGGAGGTCAAGAATTTTGTAGTCAAGTGGATGGGCATGAAAAGTTTCATGCTGAGTGAAATGAGTCAGAAAGAGAGAGACAGACATAGAAAGATTGCACTCATCTATGGTATATAGAATAACAGAGTGGGAGACTAACACTCAAGAACTGTAGAAATAAGTACCAGGAGGTTGACTCCATGGCTTCGAGGCTGGCCTCACGTTCCGGGGAAAGGTCAACTCAGAGAAGCGATCACCAACTACATTGTAGTCGAAGGCCATGTGGGGGAAGGGAGTTGCGGGCTGAATGAGGGCTAGAGACTGAGCACAGCGGCCACTCAACACCTTTATTGCAAACCACAACAGCTAATTAGAGAGAGAAAACAGAAGGGAATGCCTTGCCACAGTGGCAGGGTGGGGTGGGGGGGAGATGGGATTGGGGAGGGTGGGAGGGACACTGGGTTTACGGGTGGTGGAGAATGGGCACTGGTGAAGGGATGGGTTCCAAACTTTGTATGAGGGAAGTATAAGCACAAAAGTGTATAAATCTGTAACTGTACCCTCACGGTGATTCTCTAATTAAAAATAAATAAATTTAAAAATAAATAAATAAATAAAAAAAATAAAATGTTGAACAATTATCCCTATAATACAGATTAAAGAAAACTTGTGGATTAAAAAAAAATAAATAAATAAAATAAAAAATAAAAAATGCGGTGTAAGTGAAATTGGAAGTCACATGTAAGTGGAGTGCTAGAGGGACTATTAGCTGGTCATTGGGGACACTGTCTCTGGCTCAGCTTTACAGATGCCGACTGGATCTAGAGGAACTTAGTGAGGGTGACACTTTTGCATGATGAGAATCCTAGTGATTAGGAGAAGGCTGCAGATGAGCTGATGGAAATGAATCCAACAAACCCCTTCACTGGGGGCTGTAGCAATAGTACAGCCTTGCATGTGGCCATCCTGGGTTCAATCCCCGTAATCCCATATGGTCCCCCAAGCACCACCAGGACTAATTGCTGAGTGCAGAGCCATGAGCACCCCCTGAACATGGCTGGGTGTGAGCAAAAAACAAAACAAAACAAAACAAAACAAAAAGAACCAAAATCAAAACTCCTTCACATTGAAGGATCCACTCTGAGACGTCAGTACTTTCATGATAATCAAAGTGGAAAGAATGAAATGTCCAAGGTTTTATTAATGTTTTGGTTATTTTGGGAGGCCACATCTGGAACTGCTCAGGGCTTACTCCTGATTCTGCACTCAGGGATTACTGCTGGTGGGCTCAGGGGACCATACCTGGTGGAGACTGAACATCAATTGTGTCAGCTTCATGCAAGGCAAGTGTCTTACCCACTGTACTATTGCTCTAGCCCCAGTTTTACTAAATTTCAATTATGTCAAAATAAAATGTGGCACTCAGAACCATGACAGTTCATCATGACACAACGGAGATGGCCTTCTTTTTGTTCCACAACAAGAAGAAGTCGGTGTTTGGCATTCATCTGAAAAATGAAATGCATTTTCTCTCTCTCTTCTTTAAGCTGTACATTACACCAAACTTCATAGGCATTAGCATTGCTTTTAATTTTTTCTTTACCTCCCTGTGTGTTTTCAACCAACTGTGAGAGTTTTGAATGTTCTGATGAAAGTTGACAGAATTGGTGCCCATGTAATGTTTCCTGTTGATGATTTCTCTCTCAGGCAGTCCTTTGTCCTGTTCTGTGCTGCTGTGTACAATGAGGATTGTCATCTCCAGTGACCAGAACAGCGCCCCCCCAAATCCCATGCACTGCTCCCTCAGTTTCACCAAACAGGAGACATTTTAAAATTCGGGCAGCAGTCAGCCTCTGCTGGGATTTCCCTCTGGGAGGCCAGACTCTTCCCAGTGCAGGGAAACCTCAGGAACACGCCAGCCTCTGGCTGGAAACAGATGAGTACTGTGCCAAAGTAGGTAATGGACCAACCATGATGGCCTCTCAGTGTCTGTGTTGCAAGCCATGATGACCAAGAGTAGAGAGAGAGAGTATGGGGAATATTTTCTGCCATGGAGGCAGGGGGAGGGTGGGAAAGGGGGGTATACTGGGGATATTGGTGGTGGGGAATGTGCACTGGTGGAGGGATGGGTGTTTGATCATTGTGAGACTGTAACCCAAACATGAAAGCTTGTAACTATCTCACAGTGATTCAATAATTTTTTTAAAAAAAGAAACAGAATCAAACTACTTCTTGCTGATTATGTTTTAATCATCCTATTCTTCTTCAAGCAGTAGGATAAGTGATAGATTAAACATTTAAACAAAACATTGAACATTTAAGGGGCCAGGTTGTGGGTTGGGCCACACCTGGCTGTGCTTAAAATATACTCCTGGCTCTGTGGCCAGGGCACACTCCTGATGGTGCACAGGGAACCATGTGAGGTACCACGGATGGTACCTGGGTTGGTGATATGCAAGGCAAATGGCTACGTCCTGTGAAATCTTTATTTATCTCCCCTGCCCCCATTAGTGTTCTCTTCTTTCACAGCTTTGTATATACCTCATCGGCAATCTCCATTTTTGCCTAGTTCTATGACCATGCAAGGAACATTTATTCAGTATCTTTGATTATCCTGTTATTATAATAAGGAAAATAATATCAGAATCTGGTCCTTGTTCAGAACCAAGTAAAAAATATTCTCAGTAATGATTCTAAAGTGTGTTGGTTTTCATTCAATCGTAGGCAAACTATTTTGCACATTTTTATCTCTCTGAATTATATGGAAAAACATCTGTTACACCACCTTCATCTTTATTAATTGTCCCAGTCATTTTGCTAATGAGCCCATCTAGTTAATTTTATTTCAGTTGTCTTTTTCAATTACACAATTTTTATTTTTATTTTTTCCTTTGTACATAGTTTTCATCTCTGGTATTTCAATAGTGTTAGCCTGCAATTTCTAACATATTATTTTTATTATTTTTTCTTTTAAATCAGTTTACTTATTTAGTATTGCTCATTTCTCTTTGCCATGCTATTTTATTCTTCAACAGTGAAAGACTTAAATTTTTTTTCAAATATGGTTAATGACAGAAAAGCATAACTTAATGAAGTATTTTGTACTTTTTTATCCTTGTTCTAAGCCATAACCAGCAGTTCTCAAGGCTTACTCTTGGCTCTGTGCTCAGGGATTACTCTGGGATTACTCTGGGTAAAATATGTGGTACCAGGGATTGCATCCAGGTGAGCCACTTGCAAGGCAAGTGCCCTACCCACTATATTGTCACTCTGGCCCAATTAATGGAGTATTTTGAGAGAAACTGGGTGATATCTAGTCAAATTGAAGCCACACATATCCTACAAATCAGAAATTCTCACTAATGTATATATGCATCAGACACATAAATTTGCATAAAGGGATGTATACCAAAAAGGGCACAATTGGAAATAACCTCTATATCCAGCAATAGGGAAGTGAATAAATGTGGTATGTTTGATCGAAAGTCTGTTAAATAGCAAGTAATGTAGTGACTAAATATATACATATTTGTAAATGTGAATATCAAAAAAGGTCAGAAGAAAGGGTGTTTGCAAAACTTTTACATGTTAAGAACAAAAATGTTATATAATCTGTGCATAATAATTATTCATATGAACTTGTAAATGATTAGCTTTCTCTGAGGAATAGATATAGAAAGTCTAGAAAATGTGAATGGGCATATGGATTAAATATGCAAAATGTTACCAAAATGTCAACATTGGCTGGAGGTGGGAGTGGGGGAATATGGGAGGGAACCTGGGAACATTGGTGGAGGGAGGTTGAGACTCGTGGTGGGATTGGTGCTACAATATTCTATGTCTAAAGCTCAACTATGAATAACTTTGTAAATTATGGTTTAAAAAAAGGTAGAAAACTATTTCAACAGGAAAATAACCCCAGAATGTGAGCTGAGGGGTTAGAGAGGTGGCTCCCAGATTGGCAGCATGTGTTGTGCATGCTGGAGCACTGGGTTTGATCCTGGCACCATGTGGCCACCAACTCCCTTGAGTACACTGCCTGGTGCCTTCCGAGAATGCATCAGGGGAGCACCTGAACACTGCTGAAAAAAAAAAGAAGGACATTAGTGTTTAACACATCTGGGAGCAGAGTACACATGCATCCATAATGTACCTTACATATTTTAACTTTTATTTTGGAGGGAGTCCTCAAGCAGACTGGCTGTCCTCAGTCAACCAACCGGTGCTTCAGTGCAGGCTTACAGTTACAGGGACAACCCAGCACTGTTCAGAGAAGGGGGGTGGGACCCAGTACTGCACACAGTGATGTGATGTTTGGGAGCCTATATGGAGTCTGAGATCAAATCAAGGTAGATAGCATGTACCTTAACACATGTATGCTCTCTCTGGCCGTATGTTTTAAAAAGCATTTTCATGTTTCATTTGCATTGTTTCATTATTTTAGTCTCTTTTTTAGAATATATTTTTTTGAAGTATCATTGCTTACAGTAGTGTTGAAATTATATTATTTTTATTTTGGGAAGGTCCCACCCAGTGATGCTCAGTGCTCACTCCTGGCTCTGTGCTTAGGGATCACTTCTGGAAGTGTTCAGGGGATCATATAGGGTGCTGGGGAGCGAACCTGGATCAGTGAACCTTGTGTGCCAGGCAAACGCCTGACCTGTTTTGCTATCTTTTTGACTCCTGAGGCCATTACTTTATATTGCAGGAGTACTATACAAATCTGTCTCCACCAATATTTCAAGATTATTTTTTTCTCTTTTATTCATCTGTAGTTTGGATGGGTTCGTTTGTTTAATTTGCATTTTTTTCACCTATTTATTTGAGTTATAACGAAGGGCATGCTGCAATACTAAATAAATTACATACTTATAACACCACCACATGTGCAATGTGAAACTTTGGAAACTATCTCAAATAAGCAAATTATATCACCCAAGACCTTGATGATCTATGACTGCTGATCCTTTCATTCATTCATTTACTGAATTTTTTGTGAATCCATGAGGTAACATGAACTTTATTCCTTCCAGGGCAAGACAGTTCTCACAGAGCTTATTTTCTTGTTAACGTCAGCAATAAGGACAAAATATATACACACCACATTACTGGTGTAGAAATACATAATCAATGGATATTTTCTTGGGCGATTTTTCCTGAAGTAATTTTTAACAAAATTTTTATACATAGTTGCAATGAATGGAATAACAGTTTTAAGTGTAGGCATCGAGGGGATATATGAGCACTGAAATGCAGGTAATTATGCCTCTTTGGTTATTATTATTAACCATTCCCATTTTCAGAGGAAAAACTTCAATTATTCAGTGTATTTGATTGAAAATTTTAAGATGCAGAAAATCGCAAGCACAATATCAGGGGAATGAAAGTAGACATGCTTTCTCTTATTTTGCTCTGCATGGGTGAAAGAGGAAAAATGGCCTTTTATTTTAGTGATTTTTCCAGCAGAGGGTTGCAATCCTGTTTGGCCATTGTTAGCAAAACCGGAGCAGAACAGAACTCGTTACTGTTCAGGCAGTAATCAAAATTGGAAAGCAAATCCATCAGAACCAAAGAATGAAGGAAACAAAAAAATATGTCTTGATCTTGGACAAAGAGCAAAAGTTAAAGTGCAATCAGACTTCCAGCATCAATTTCAACGTTTAGAAATCTTGGGAGTCATCATTCCCATCTTCACAGCATGAAAAAGCTGGAAAAGCCATGACTTTTCTTGGACCTATTAGATAGAAGGTCAAATTGCCACCCCAGAACTGGGGAGGCAGGAGACTCCCAAACACAGAAATCTACTTACCTGCAGAGTAAGTCACTGGACCCAATAATTAGCAGGAGTATTGCAGTGGAAAGTGTGCTAAATTGCTTGAGATTGAGGGTAGACTAGCATTAGGATAGACATTCTAGGGACCACAGCCTTACAGGGAGCCTCTTTAATTTATGGGCTGTATCTTAAAATTTTTTTTCAAGTCTTCATAGTGAAGAGCTGAGTGATAGCCAGCATCTCTAGCTGGAGGTGTGGAAGTGTATATTTGGGAAAGACACGGATGCTTTCCTGACAGAGGCCTCTGTGGAGATGAATTTATCAGTGGGGATGCACGGACTAATTCTTTGCTGTTGCTATTGTTTTGGTTTGGAGAGAGTCACACCAGCTTTGCTCAGGGCTTAGTCCTGGCTTTGTGCTCAGGGATCACTCTTGAAGAGGCTTTGGGGAGAACCATATGTAATGTCTGGGTTGGCCATGTACAAGGTCAAAGCTCTCCCTGCTATACTGTAGCTCTGGCTACAAGAATAATTCTTTGTTCCATCGCTCTTGCTAACCTTCCTATCTCCCAAAGGGGAACACACACTAAATCTTTATCCAAAGGTTTTATAGAAAGGTATTAGAAAGAGGAAGAGCCTCCAATGCGGCACCATTGGGAAGGACGAGTAAAGTGAGGCTTCTAAAATCTCAGAGCTAGGACAAATGGAGACATTACTGAGACAGCTTGAGAAAATCGATGATCAGTGGGATTATGATAATGATGATGATGATGATGAAGAGGACAGCCAAGAAAGAGCAGAGGGACCAACGGTTGTGAAAGTCACAACTCATCCCAAGACTGACGCTTAATAGCACAACATGGGAAGCTGTTTCCTCTCCCACACCTGACTGACTCACTCATGTGGTTGTGAGGAAGTGATGGTGAATTATAGATGCATTTGCTGCTACCCACGGAAGGTGACTACCCAAGGAAGATGACTTGGTCAACTCCCCGAGCCAAGAGGAAGACAAAAACCAGAACACCAAAGAGGAAAATTGAAGCCCCTGGTATTTAATTTTACAATGAACTGTATACACAACCCAACTCTTTGCCTGATAAACATAAATCGCCATACTGTTTACCTCAATTGCTGAAACCCAAAATATGTTTCTATTTCAGCAGAAACTGAAATAAGATGCCAAATATCAGAAAAAAACACACATTGGGAAGATAAAATGATCAGAACCACATGAAGCTCTGATGCCAGAGTGGGAATTATTTATCATACTACAGTTAATAAGTTCAGTATGCTACAGGAAACGATAGATGATGTGCAAGAGCAGGTGGGCAGTCAAAACAAAGGGACAGAAAATTAAAAAAAGAGCCAAAAAGAGATTTGAGTAATCAGAAGCACTCCAGGAGGAGTGAGCGATGGCAGATACATCAGCAGGTTTGATAAGTCATATGTAAGAAAATAATTAATAACCTAGACAATAAATCCACTGAAACTTTCTAGATTATAAGGAAAAAGAATGAAAAACAATAACACAAGCTATAAATGGAACAAAACATCTGAAAACTATGTGACAGTGTCAGAAATGTAATAGATTAATACTTAGAATTCCAGAAGTAGATTAAAGAGCCAGAGATAGTGTCAACGTTAGTGTGCATATCTTGCATGCAGTTGACTCTAATCCCCCACATCATATGGCCCCCCCAAGCATCATGGGGTATAGCCCTGGAAGCCCCCAATCATGATCACCTGGCACTGCATGGCCTGAGCAGTACTACATCCTCGAACACTTGCATTAAACCACATGGCCTGGTTGGAAACGAATCATATGGAGAATCACAAAGAATCACATACTCAGACCCCAGGGCCTTCTGAGTACTGCTTAGAAAAATGACACACACACACACACAAAAATTAGAAAAATAGAGAGTGAATGTATAGAGATTACATATGTATGTGCATTTAATATAGTATCAGAGAAATTCAAAATTAATGATACAAAATTACAAACCTATTAAGCTCAGAGAAGACTAAACTGGATGAACACACGTGTACAGAAACATACACACACACCATACCTGAACATAATATTTTATAAATTATAGAAAATCAGATACAAAGAGAAAAATCTAAAAAGTCACCATAATAAAACAAAAAGTCTTACTTTTGGGGGATAAAGGTGGTGAAAGACTGTATAAGAAAAAATATAAAGAGTAGTGAAGTATTTAAAAATTGAAATTATTAGCCCCAATCTATATTTAAATATATAATAAAATTCATTTTCAATAGTGACAGTGAAATATTTTGTTTAAAAAATTGATGAAAACCAACCACTCAGAAGCATTTCCTGCAATATGATAAAATAAGTTCTTTAAGAAGGATGAAAATAATTTAGCTCAGAAACATGGATATAAATAGAGTGCCATATAGGAATAAGTGAAGACAAAATGGAACATTATGTTTTCCTTAATCATAATTGATCGAAAATATGACTTGAACTGAAAATTGCTTCTTCAAAATGTCAACAAAATTAATAAATTTTTAGTTAGATTAAGAAGAAGGAGAAAACTCAAATTGCTAAACTCTGGAAAGAAAATATAAGTATTACTACTAACTTAACAGAACTAAAAATGATTATAAGAATAAACAGATGTAAGTGAAAAAAAATTGGTAAGCAAGATGAAATGGACAAATTCTTAGGAGCACAAATTTACCAAGACGAAGTCCTGAATAGACACGTATGTGTGCGTGCGTGCTTGTGTGTGTGTGCGCGCGTGCGTCTGCATGTCTGTCTGTTTCCATATGCCAGTCATGAACTCAAAGATGGTACTGATGCTGTCTGTGGAGACAGCAGCAGACTCCACAGCAGGAGGGCTCAGTCTTATAAGATGACCCTCCGCCAATGACAGTCACAAGTTCAGTTTCTTCTTTGTGCTTCTGAGTCACTGGCTAGAGATCAGAAGTTCCAACGCCTTCCTCTTTGGGTTTGATTAAATGATCGAACCTCTTCCAAATCCCAGGAAAGCAGCTCATGTTTACCAGTTTATTTCAAAAGGATAAAATAAAAACAGAGCCGGAGGTAGAGAACGGAGGTGAAGACCCTTGTATGAGTTAGAATGCTAATACCACATATGGTCCACCCCCAACACAACCAGGAATAATCCCTGAGCAGTTAAGAGACAGCCCTGAGCACAGCTGGGTATGACACACACACACAATATATATATATATATATACATATATATATATACATATACACACATATATATACACACATATATATGTACATACATATATTTTTAAAGAACACATGAACATCTGGCAAAAGTACTGTTTGTGGCCAGGGCCATGGGAAGCTGTGTAGAGGGCTTCCAATTTCTCTGAAATGATTGCTTGTCTTGCGGTCTCTTTGGGTGTTCACTGATCTAGAAGCTTCTAGAACCCTACCCCTAGTTTTAGGGAATCCACCATTATCTGAATACAAAAATCACTTTAAGGAAAAAATGCAAACATATGCAAAATTATATGCAAGATGCAAAATTGCATTAAAATATACAAATCACCAAAATATGCAAATTACATACAGATAAATGGGCATCAATGTAAGATGTAAAAATTTCTCAATAAAACACTAATAACAGACAACTCAGTGATGCATTGAAAGAATCTACATACATATAAATAGATCCTGGTTTACAGTGAGTTCCAACTTAAGGTTTTTGAATTTTATGAAAACCCAAAGGTAACAAGCATTCAGTAAATTGTGCTTTGAAATTTGAATTTTGGTCTTTTTCAAAAGATGTGATATTCTCATGACACTGCAGAATTAACTACTGTAGTAGCAGTAAGCACTCTTCACAGTTAACCATTCTACAACTTATTATGTCTAATAGTCCACATTGTAGTGTTCAACACATTGCACAACATAGTCTACACTTTACTATAAAGTACGATTTGTGTTATATGAAGTTTTTGTTACTGTAGGTTCTATTGTAATGCCCTATACACACTTAAATTGGCATAGACTCAACTATAATACTTAAAAGGTAAGATGTAACAAATGTATTTTCATTTGTTATTTCTAACTTACAGTGGAATATTGAGATGTAATCTTATTTTAAGTCAAGAAAGATCTTTATCGTGATCAAGCAGAATTTATTCCTGAAATAGTGACTATTGATCAATGTGATGCACCACTTCAGTAGAACAAAGTGGGTAATCTCATGCTCAGCTTAATTGATATTGAAGTAGCAATTGATAAAATTCAGAACCTTTTTTTTTGGATGAAAGTTCTCAAGAAAATAGCATTGGAAGGGCACCTGCCTCCATATAATAAAACCATATGCTACAAACTCACAGCAAACTTTGTACTTAATGGTCAAAGACTGAAATCTTTTCCTCTAAGGAAACTTCAGGGTGTCTTCTCCTATAACTTCTATTTGACATAATACTAGTAATAATACCTTTTTCTGAATAATCAGAACTGAAAAATAAAAAAGTCATCAATTTCACGATATGAATAGGAAATCACAAAAAATATGTTTATGTAGCACAATCAAATAGAATAACAGTAATTATCTTGGTCAAGTAATTATTATATAACTTTATATAATAAAATTGGATTGGAGCTATAGCACAGCAGGTAGGGCATTTGCTTTGCACACAGCTGATCCAGGTTCAATTCCTCCATCCCTCTGGAGAGCCTGGCAAGCAACCGAGAGTACCCCGCCCACACGGCAGAGCCTGGCAAGCTATCCGTGGCGTATTTGATATGCCAAAAACAGTAACAACAAGTCTCACAGTGGAGACGTTACTGGTGCCTGCTCGAGCAAATCGATGAACAACAGGATGACAGTGCTACAGTGCTAGTAAAATCCGTAAGACATTGATAAAAGAAGTTAAAGATAAAAATGCGTTAAAAGATAGCCTGCATTTGTGGAAAAAGATTAATTTTGTTAAGAGTATTTAATATATAAAGCAATGTAAGGATTCAGTATATTCTGTAAAAATCTCAATGATATTTTTGCAGAAATAGAAAAAAGCTATCCTGATATTCATCCAAAACCTCAAGGGATTTTGTGTCTAGAACAATCTTGAAAAAAGGAAGAAGCAAAAACTTGGATGATTTACATTTAGTTGTCCTGTAGTGCTACCTTAATCATGGTGGTATGAAACTGGCATAAAGGAAAATATTGGCAAAGATATAGACCAGTGGAATAGGATAGAAAATCTAAGAAAAAATTCTCATCTTTATCAAATGGTTTTTCATTAGGGTACCTACACCACTCAATGCAGAAAGATCAAAGTACTCAACACTGACCTTTGAAAACCAGATATTTTCATGCAAAGGAATGCAGTTGAACCTCATATCTCATACCACATGTACAAATGAAGTAAAATTATATAGCCTAAAAATAAGACCTATAAAGCCAAAACTCTTAAATGAAAACAAGGAAAATTTAATGATATTGAATCAGCCAGTAATTTCATAAATACTATACCAAAGGCATAGAGTTTTTAAAGAATGTAAATGGGCAAATGAAAAATTTGTAAAGTATTTTTATCAGAAACATTGCTCCCAATATAGAGGAAACTTGCAGAATGGGAGAATATATTTGAAGATTAAGTATCTAATAATATACAGAATATATAGAAGTCTCTAAAACTAAATAATGTACAAACTCCCACAAACGATCTGATTAAAATTAAAAAGTCAGGGACCATGTAAAAGGCATCTTTTCAATGCAGGATGTCTGCGTGTATGTGTGTGTGTGCACGCGTATGTATGTGTGTGTGTGTGTGTGTGTGTGTGTGTGTCTGTCTGTCTGTCTGTCTGTCTGTCTGCCTGTGTGGTTTGTTTTTAGGTCACATCCAGCTATGTTCAGGGTTTACTCCTTGTTGTATGCTTAGGGATCGGATGGTGCTCAGGGGACTAAAGTGGTGCTGGGATCAAACTAGGGTCTGCTGTGTGCAAACATCCTGCCCTGCAGAACTTTCACTGAAGAAGATATATTAAATCAACAAGCATCTGAATGCTGCCACACACACACACACACACACACACACGCACACACACACATATATGCTTTATATATAAAGTGTTGATAAGGATGCAATTAAATTGGAAGCCTTATAAACTGTTAATGGAAATGGAAATGGTACAGCTGCTATGAAAAACAGTATGGTGATTTCTAAAAACAAAATTAAAATACTGTATGATTGAGGATTTCTGCTTCTCATATATACCCAAAAGAACTAAAAACAAGTTCTTAATGAAATAGTTGTATACGTACATTAATCATAGTATTATTCACACTAGCAAGTATGTGGAAACAATCCAAGTATCCATTAAGAAAAAAAGAATAACTGAATGTGGTATATACATGCAATGGAATGTTATTCTGCCTATAAAAAGACAGAAATTCTACAGCATCCTACAGCATCAGTAAACTTTGAGAATATTATGCTGAGTTAAGCCCATTACAAAAGACACATATTGTCAGAAATCACTTATCTGGGGTTGAGTAATCAAATTCATAGAGACAGAAAATATAATAGTGGTTGCTAGGTAGAGTGGTGAAGAGAAGAATAAGGGAGAGATTGTTTAATGGGATCAAAATTTGATTTTGTAAGAGGAAGAGTGTTATGATGGTGATCATTCCACAAGAATGTGAGTGAAATTATTATCTCACTAAACTGTAAACTCCAAAATGGTAAATTGTTTTTGTATTTGACACATTAAACAAATATGGCTGCATAAAGTAAAATCAGTAACAACTTATTGAATGAATAAGCATAGATGTCACACAAGACATGGGAGGAAGAAATTAGGGATGTTCCAATTATACTACACATAAGAGGCATCATAGTATTTACAGGTTAATTTAGATTAAAATTATATATTGAGGTCATGAAGTTTGCATATAAGTGGATCAGCATGGAAAGTATCATGCTAAGTGAAATGAGTCAGAAAGAGAGAGACAGACATAGAAAGATTGCACTCATCTGTGGAATATAGAATAATAGACTAGGAGTCTAACACCCAAGAATAGTAGAAATAAGTACTAGGAGGTTGACTTCATGGCTTTGAGGCTGGTCTCTCATTCTGGGCAATTCAGAGAAGGAAACACCAAGTAAAATGTGGTCGGAGGTCATGCGGGGGAGGGGTGACTCGTGCTGAATGTAGACTAGAGACTAAACACAATGGCCACTCAACACCTTTATTGCAATCCACAACACCTAATCAGAGAGAGAGAACGAAAGGGAATACCCTGCCATAGTGGCAGTTTGGGGTGGGGGGAGACGGGACCGGGGAGGGTGGGAGGGATGCTGGGTTTACTGGTGGTGGAGAATGGGCACTGGTGAAGGGATGGGTTCTCGAACTTTGTGTGGGGGAAACATGAGCACAAAAATGTATAAATCTGCGTAAATATCCTTTCCCATTCTGTAGATTGTCTTTGTACTTTGGTCACTGTCTCTCTTGAGGTGCAGAAGCTTCTTAGTTTGAGATAGTCCCATTTATTTATCTCTGTTTTCACTTGCTTGGCCAGTGGCGTGTCAGCTTTGAAGATACCTTTGGCTTCAATGTCGTGGAGGGTTTTGCCGACCTTGTCTTCAATGTACCTTAGGGACTCTGGACTTAGTTACTAAAATACAGAAACCCAAAACCGAGAGGCCGCTAAGTGTGGTCACTCGACCTCATACCTCTTCATCCTCAGCAATGGAAAACAAATTATCTGATGCTTCCTTTTCAGCAGGTCTGTTAGGGGAGAGACTCTCCAAACAATAATAGTGAGTTTTGTTGAAATATTGAATGCAATCAAAGTGAAAGTAAAGTGAAATTTATTAGTTACACAGGCGGGGGGGGGCTAAGGGTGGGGGGGCTAGGGGTGTGGGGGGTGAGGGGTATGGGGGTGCGGGGTGGAGCTATACTGGGATTCTTGGTGGTGGAATATGTGCACTGGTGAAGGGATGGGTATTTGAGCATTGTATAACTGAGATTTAAACCTGAAAACTTTGTAACTTTCCACATGGTGACTCAATAAAAAAATTAAAATTAAAAAAATGTATAAATCTGTAACTGTACCCTCATGGTGATTCACTAATTAAAAAAATTATATATTGGAAACTCTTAAAACAACTCTTTATTTTTTAAGTAGTTACTTGGTAGGTTCAGAGAGGATATAAAAGAGACTCCCATAAAAATTCTCATTCAAAACATAAAGGTTAAAAACCAAGAGTGGGAAATAAATAAAAAACTAATATAACAAGTAGGAAACATCTAACATAGTAGAGATAAATAAAATTATATCAAATGTAACTTTAGATGTGAATGGTCTTAACATAATCCTAAGGTATTTCAAGAGTGCATTAAAAATAAAATTTTCATGTTTATATGCCAAAAAAAGTAAAAGAAAACTGTAATGGACCTTACAGCTTACACAGAAATTAAAAGAAAATTGCCCATAAAACTAAGTGCAAAGCTATGAAAGCTCTAGAATATGGTAAAGTATATCAATTTGTTTTCAGGTGTGATTAATTTTTAGATGCCGATTCAAAGGTCTCATATATTAAAATATTGAGAAGATGAGTATGATTAACATTTAAATATTTTTGTCTGCAAAGACATTGCTGAAAGAATAAAAGAACAAGCCACAGTCTGGATGAAAATATTTGCAAGGCAAAGAAATCTTAACATCAATAAGAATTCAAACAAGCCAATTAAAAAATGGGCAGAAGATCTGAACAGAAACTTCATCAAAGAAGATGTGCTGATGGCGAATAAGTATATGTAAAGATGGACAGTGTCATTTGTCACTAAAAAAGTGCAAATTAAAACCGCAATGGCATACCACTACACACACACTCACACACACACACACACACACACACACACACACAGAAATTCTGACAGTACCAATTGCTGCCAAAGCTATAGAACTGTCATTTGGGAAGAAAATTGAAAAATGACATAACACTATGGAAAACTGGAGTTTTTAAACAAAACTAAACATAATCACTGCACACTCTTATCAATTGCTGTTCGGGTTACCCAGCTTATTTTAATATTTATAACGAAAATTTGCATATTAATGTTAACAGAATTTTCATTCTTAATTTCCCCAAATCGGAAACAACCAAGATAGTCTTGAAAAGGTGCATGAATAAACTGATGCATTTTCCAGAGTATTACCATCCAATGATAAAACGAACTGTCAAGAAAGCTAAGGAATATAAAGACATGAATGGACTTTGAATTTATATTGATGTGAAATATTAGTTCAAAGTCTACATACTGTAAGATATCATTTATTTGGTAATTTGTAATTGGCAAAAATATTGAAAAGGTAAGGAAAGTAGTGGATTCCAAGAGTCTAAAGTAAGGAATAAAGGAAAGGTTGAGTAGATAAAACACATTTTTGTAGGGTATTGAACGTATTCTGTATAATAATTGTGCATAATATTGTGTTTGTTCAACTCTATTGACTTTATGCTACAAAGTGTGAACCTAAATGTATGCAGGATTTTAAATATCGCTCAGATGATTCAAGAATCCCAGGAGGGAAAGCAGACTTTATATTCCAAATGTATGAAACACTTGAACTGAAGAAGGTATTGTTAATCTTGTTATCTAATATCATTTTCAAATAATAGAAATAGGACTTTTGGAGAAATGATTGATTCTAAGACTGAGAAGAATATACATATACAGAATTAATCTTGTGTGTATTACTTTACCAGCAAGTGCTTAGATTAGAACAAATAAGGAAACAACAATAACATCTGGGGAATATGCAGTGATATCTCAAGATATGTTTTGACCCAGAGCTAAATGAACTCCCAGTGGCCAAGCAGGAACAAGGTAACACCAACAACCAAAAAACTTGTCATACAAGTGATGATGGTTCAAGAGTGAAAAAATTATCCATGACTTCTTTTTTGTTATCAAATTATGATTGAATAAAAATGCACAAGGAAAGAGTGATAATAGCATCCCAGAGGAGCTGTTTCTCCTTTTTGTTTTCCGTTTTAGCAAAGAAAGAGTCACCAGCTCAGGAACAAAAGTGCCTATGTGGGAGATGAAGAACTCAGTATTCCTGTTTCTCCAGAGAGCACAGACAGTGCTCTCTGTCTGTCTTAGGAAAGGGGCACCTCCTTTCCTAAGAGGCTGAAGGAGATGGCGAAAAGGCAAATAAAATAAAAGGAAACGAAGAGACACAGTTCATTGGAACTGCATTCACTAGTCAATTGTGGAGCTCTGAAAGTGTAACATTGCTGCTATCTTTACTGGATTCTGGGACACCCCACCACCTGGGGTGCTAAACACATACCTGGTTTTACTCTGCCGCCCACTTTCTGCATGCTCCTGAGTGTGTCAGTGACCTGTAGACAAAAAAAAGTGCTTAGCAAAATGTCCCAGGTCAATGGGCAATGGTGAAGCCAGAACCTGATCTTTAGTGTAGCATCTGAAAGATAAAAGTAGAAAATTCCAGTAAGTCGCTTTGTGAGTTACAAGAGTCATTGACGACATTATGACTAAACCAGTTCACAGGAGGGAGGAAGAAAGAGAGGTCCAGGTACACCCAGGTGAAAATAAGCTTTAAATAATATCAGTAGCACCAATAAATACTACCCCCATTCCAAAGGCTGAGGGGATTGAAAAGATGTTGGTAAAGAGCATAAATGTGACAGTAGTGAAAATTTAATTCTTAATAGCACAGTGCTTACAGATAATTATAGCATTTCAGGCTTCGAAGTTACTAAAAGATGAGATTTGATTGCCTTCACTACAAAGGGGAATAAGGGTATCTAACAGGATGGATGCCTTGCTGTTGCCGTAGCCCTATACACCTATAAGTATTGCAGCCTGGAGATGTATCAGATCAACATGCCGTGTATCTTATATACTGCTTTGCCGCTCATCAGTCAATAGAAACGAACGCAAAACCAATTGAACTTGAAAAAAAAATACATGGGAGAAGACATAAATTCTCCCTGTGGAAGAGTTCTAATTTCTGTGTAGTCTCAACCCTCACAAAGGTGGAGCATAACTCCCCACTCTCTAATCCAGGCTCAGAGAGTGATTTTGAGTGAATAAGCAAGAGAGGAGAATGGGGCAGGGCTTCCTAGGCAGTGAGGAGCCAGGCAAGCACCGCCCCCGCCCAGTCATGCTGATAGGATGGATCTGATTTGCTGTGGTGAGAGTGTAAGAGTGGCTCTTTCCTTCAGTCATCTTCCTCCCCCAACCGTAGTCCCAGATCCAATAAGAAATCTAGAGAAAACTTCAGCTCGAGGTCCAACTCCCCAAACCAGCTGACTACTCAACACAGTCAAGATACTTTGAAAAACACAAAGATAGGATGAAAAACCGATGTTACCAGGCAGAATCCATGGAGTCGGGATGAGTAATCGCATATTGGGAGAATCCTAGAGCAGAAAAGATTTTAGGTAAAAACTAAATCAGAAATCAGAAGAGAGTGTGGACTTTAATAATAACAGTGATGTTGGTTCATTAATCGTGATAAATGTACCATACAAATGTAAGATGATAACTGTGAAAATGGTGGTGGGGTGCATGAAAACTTTCATTTTCTCTGACTAAAGCAATATTCCTTCTTTCCTCCATTGCTTGAAATATGGCCTTTTTAATTCTCTAAATCTCCGATGTATTCATATTTGTGTCTATTCTGTTCATTGGTCAATTTATGTCTTGATAACAAACAAAAGATAGTCATTTTCTGTCTGATAAGCAGGTACCTCTTAATTCTTGTTTTAGAGAAATTCCTGCGCTTTTCTGACTACTTTTTTATATTTAAATTTTAATCAGCTTGACTAGTTTTACAAATATATAACCAATCAGTACTTTTAATGAATTCCAGTAAAATTATGTAAATGTAGAAAGAATTGAAATCTTCTGAATGTTAATTCTGTTTAATCAGTAAGAAGATATATACTCCTGTTTATACAAGCCTTGGTTTATTACCTTCAGTAGCGTTTTAAAGTGCTAATCATATAGATTCTGCAACTTTATTAGACATGTTGCTATTTTATAATTTTCAACTGATATTTGGCAGGGTGTCTCGTCTTGCACTTATTTAAGAATACTATGTTTAAAATTGAGACAGTTATTTAGTGGCTGGAGAGATAGTACAGGGTGGGAATTTTGGCCCTCGTTTCCACCCTGTACTATCAGGACTCGAGCAAGGCCATGAATGCTCCCTGAGCACAGAATTAGACTGCTCCATGAGGACCACTGACATTATTCTGGTACCACCACCCTTCAATGCCCCCCCCAAGAAAGAGTTATTAATTTTTCTTCATTTTTTTGAGTTTTATTTTTTTTTCTACTAGGACAACTGTAGCTCTTTATATTTTCTTAGGATTTCTATATTGGCCAGGCGATATCTCTCAAAATAGGCCTCACGGGGCTCAGGGGACCATCTCAGATATTCTTGGCCGACCAGACCTGACAGTTCCATGTCTGGGCGCGAGGATGTGCTGCTGCTCCAGCCCTGCATGCTGGACACTGCTCAGCCTGCTTTGCAGTGCTCAGGGTCCACCAGGGATGCATCCGGTGATGCTCGGAGACTGGAGGCCTGGGGATGGAATCTGAATCCACTGCGTGTAAGGTAGGCACCATTAGCTCTGTGCGAGCTCTCTGCCCCCCAGATATCTACATTTTTTAAAGTTGATTTTCATAAGATCTTTGATGTTTGACGGTACTTAGAGACTGAAAATGACAGAAAATCTGCTGCTTTTCTAGCTGTCTTCCTGAGTAGTGCTGGCTTACTATCTCCCTTCCCTGTGGTATAATCTGGTTCTTACCTGGGGCAGTCCTGAATCAGGTGTGCACATCCAGTTCAGTCCTGAAATCACACACACGTACACACACATACACACACACACACAAACTCCACACTCCAATCATTTTTTGATAAGTGTTGTTTGGGACATAATTTTTTAAATGATTTTACATGTGTAAACAGATATGGCTTTTTTAAAAATCAGGATAGTTTTGGTAGAATACTATTTTCCATTGAATTCGGAGGTGGCACTGCATTGATCTCCAACTTTTATTATTTGCTGAGGAGCAGTCCAATGCTGTTTTTTTCTTTTTTGATGAATCTCAAAAATGTTCTGCTATCTCCATTCCCCCATTTTACCCCTTTTCCTTGAAATTTCTGGATGTTGTCACTTTAAGCAGACTTTTTTGTAAATACAGAGCACTAGATCAAAAGATTCATGGATCATTTCAGTCTAGAATTCTGATCTTCAATTCCTTTGATCCTAAGTTATTACCGTTTTAGATTTTTATCATGGTTCGTTCTGTATGCTCTTTTTTTTGAAGCCCCTTTCAATGGTATGTCTGACTTGCTCCATTGACCCCTATTTCTTAACCGTTCTCATTAATTTTGTCTTTTTTCTGTCACTTGATGTGTCCTTTATTGCCCAACCCTAGTACTCAATATTTGGTTCTTGCTATATCTTCTTTTAAGTATGTGATTTCCACCCCAAAGTATCCTCCTCTTTCATAGTAGTTATCATGCATTCTTATTGCTGTCACTGTCACTGTCATCCCATTGCTCATCGATTTGCTCGAGCGGGCACCAGTAGCGTCTCCATTGTGAGACTTGTTGTTACTGTTTTTGGCATATTGAATATACCACAAGTAGCTTGCCAGGCTCTGCCCAGTGGGCAAGATACTCTCGGTAGCTTGCCGGGCTCTCCGAGAGGGGTGGAGGAATCGCACCCCGGTTGGCTGCGTGCAAGGCAAACACCCTACCACTGTGCTATCGCTCCAACCCTTTTATTATTGCTTATTGGAGCAATTCTTATTGCTCCAAAATAATAATAATATTTTATTTCATTTTTTTTACCCTCATCATCTCCAATCAGTGTCTTTCAAATTTATTTTCTCTGTTATTGTGATTTCTGATTTTCCTGGTAGGGTTTTCCTTAAATATTTGGAAATAACAGAATCTATTTTAGTAAAAGAAAGTCATTAAAAAATTCATTGTAAAATGTCCTATAATTCCTGAGGAAGATTTGTGCTTGGCTGTTATATTTCCAGGGATTAAAAAGAAACGGGACAAGCAGTGGCAGGTTGAGAAAGATTCCCTTGACTTTGCTATAGATACTTTCTCTTTTCATTCCGGTGAGGAGACTTCTCTGCTTTTCCGTCCTGCTGTTACTGAACCTTCTTATTTCAGTTTCTCCTGAGGAAACAGCTCTTATCTTCACCCAAGGGGAAGGATAGTTACTGGCAGCTCAGGAAATGAATGACCTCTCCGAGTCCATCTCTTTCCCAACATGACTTAAGACAAATCCTTCTCTGTTCATCCCTGGACATTATCTCTAGTATTGGCTTTGCCAGATGCTTCCCGTTCCCAAACTTTCTGTTATTCTGAAGGATGAGTTTAGAAAGCACCTAGATATATTTAGCTCTAAGGGGGAGTGTAAAATACAAGGGGATTATCAATTTGTATGGATACTAAGAAATAATTCTTTAAGAAAATAAGCCTATGGTAATAAGCACCGGAATCTTGGTATAGGCTGAGGAGTGGGAATTACAACAGTAACCAGTGTGGCCACCCACCACCAATAGCTTATTAAGCTAAGTATGAATCTGAGTTCTTGAGAAAACAATTATTTGGGGCATGGGATGTCATTTGGGGACTGTTGGGCCACACCTGGTGATGTGCAGGGCTTTCTCCTAGCTCTGTGTTCAAGAATCACTCTTGGTGGCACTCAGAGGTTCATATGTGGTGCCAGGGATCAAACTGGGGTTGGCTGCATGCAAGGCAAGCACCGTAATCTCTGTACTATCTCTCCAGTACTATAGGGAGAGATTTTTAAGTAATAAAAGTCTGTTGTTTCACTGACTTCCAAAGTCCAATGAGGGGAAAAGATTGTTCAGAATGTTTTGAAGTGAGTAACCCTCAAGTAAGTAAGAACATTCTCCCACTTGAGTGGCAAGTTTAAACTGCCTTGTTGGTGGCCTGGAGGTTCCAGAAATCTGTAGTGTATTAGGGATGGGGTGAGTGTTGTGTAGAGAGTGGAAGTCACTGATAGCAGTGGTCATGCTTCTCTCAAATAGCCATAACTGGTGATGGGGTCACAAATAGCCACAGGAGTGGCTGATTCTGACAGAAGATTCTAGGATATCTTCTAGGGTTTTCCACACTAGACACAATAAATGTAAAATGATATAAACACCATAGGATGGAAATGGACATAAAAGAGTTAACTGATCCACTTGTAGAAATATTTGTAAGAGACCCCGTGGGCCAAGGTTAGAGAGTCCGGGCTCAATGATTGTGGAGGTAACAGACTGTAGAGTCGTCCAATTGAGGTGCCTGGAGCCTCACTTGGAATCCGGTGCTTGGTTCTGCACCTAAAGGTTGCTGCAGTGGCTGTAGGATGCCTGCTCCCAAGGAAGGCCCTCGGGGTGTTTGCCCCACATGTCTGTCTCACCGGGGCTAGCATTTCCTGCAGAGAGGGAGCTGCAGGAAAGTCTGCCTCCGAGGCAAGTTTTGCAGCCATTAAAGAGGGAAAAAGAATTTCTTGCTATAACCAATTTGCAGGCAGCAGCCGAGCTCTGTGGGTCAGCAACTCAGCGTACTGCAAGGCTGAATTGTCTCTGCTTGATTGGTATTCCAGTGCCAGCGGCAGAGCCTGCGTGGCCCCTGACCACAGCCTAACCTCTTTCAAGCCCAACTTCCAAGTCTCATCTCTGTCCGCTTCAGGGCACCAAAGCTATTAGATTGTAGTCCTGATAGAAAGAGGAAGTTAGGGAGTAGCAGGGGACACTCTCTAGTTAAATTATGTACCCCTGCAGGTATAATAGGGTGTTTTAAGTGGGAGGGAAATAATGATCAGAGCAGAAAGATAGAACTACAACAGTGACTCACGCAAACTTTGATAATGAAATAGAAATTCTGTGACAGTGTCATGGGAAGGGGCCAGCACCGTTTCACCTTGCACTAAATGTGATCCTAACTTTGCTGGAAATCTGGGACACCGACACTTACCTGGTGAGAGGAAAACTTAGCATTTAATCCTCTGCATCCCAATGCTGCCATTTGCCACAGTGACAGTGCATGCTCATATTCTAGCCCACGCATTGTTCATAGAAAACCTGGGAGGTTGGGGGTTTGAAGAAAAGACACTTCATACTGCTTCTCAAAGCTCCTCCAGGTAAGCAAACAAAAGAAACTGTCAGAGGGTATTTATTAAGTCGGGATAGGTTTTATTAATGCATAAAGTTAATGTAAACTAAAGCAAAGTGTTCAATAAAATTTGTTTGAATCACAACCTTCAGAGTGCCCCAAATTTAGGTGTCTTAGAGTAATTTTAAGTTATTACCCACTGTTTAAAAATCAACATTGTGTTCATGAATTCTGTGGTATCTCCCCCATATATGGAGTTATCTGTCAACACTGCATTCTCTTCTAACATGGTAATGAAATACCGCTAAAGAAAAAAAGATCAGGAAATCAGGAAATTCATTTTTACACTCCAATAAACATTGGCAGGAGGTGGATAGGTTGAGCTCCAAGCCATCAGTGACATTAAAATCTGAATTACAAAATCTCTGCTTTAAAGACCTTAAGAGAAATACAGAAATGGGCTGTGGTGTGCATAGACAAGGTGACCCCTCTGTCCCACCCCATAACATATCCTCAGCGGTCCTCACTGCCAACCTATCTTCCACACTGGCCAGCTCAGACTGCCCTCAGAAACCACTGGGACAGGCACACATCTGAGAGCTCTCAGCTTGTCCTTTGTCTTTCGGTTTGAGAGGTACTGTCTAATTGCCTCTCCCTGCCCCCCATACTTTATTTAAGCATCATGCTTTATAAAGTTGTTCATGATGATTTGTTACAGGTGTTCAATGTTCCAACATCAGTCCCACCACCACTGTTACCTTTCCTCCACCATGGTCTCCCATTGTCCCAAACACTCTCAGGCCTGCTCCCATAGCAGGCCCACAATAATTATATTTTATATAGGTTATTATCACTAAATGGCTAGTGGGATGATCAAGAAATATTTCTGTAGAAGAGAATTTGCTAAAACTGTATCTCCCCAAGGGGACATTATGTCCTTGTCTGAGGGTTTACTAAGCTGTTGTTGAAAGTTAAGCCTTCTGTGTTAATGTTTTTGTTATTGATTAGCTGACTTCTATATTACCTTCCCATCCAATTTGTGTGTTCCTACTTGGATGCTAGTGTTGTAGAGTTTGGAAGTGTCACTTTAGAAAATCCAGAGTATTTGACTGGGCTGTCCAGCCAGAGGTGCAGTGGTGGCTTTGGGGGCATTGGAGTCACTGCCAAGGCTTTGTTAGGGTGGATGCTGGCATGCCCCCCTCCCAACATCTTCCTGGAGCTCTCAGGCAGGATTGGGTATCCGAGAAATTTTTGTGGCAAGTTGATCTCTTTTTAGATTTATTTATGGAATCTATTTATGAAGATTTATTTATGAGAACAAGGCAGGTAGATGAGCTACATGGCAGCGGCAGCACTGGGACATGGGTGTGGCTGTCTAGGCTTCTGGAAGTACAGGGAGATGGAGACATCCTGACTGTAAGAAGGCCTGGAGCTTTCAGCCCAAAGAGTCCGAATACCTGAAATTTTTGGCAAATTAGGATCTCTGTAGAATTCAGTCCTGATACTCTGTCTCTCTCTTTCTCTCTCTCTCTTTCAGTCCTGTCCACATTTTGAAATTTTCTGAGAACAGTCACAAATATTGTCTAAAACTCTACAGGGCAGTTCTTATACATGTGTCGTTTTTTCATGCTAATTGTTTGCTTAAGGCTCTCTGGGGCATTTTGTGGGGGTTTTTCTTTCTCTTTGAAATCTTTTGTTTTTGATTGTTTGTTTTAGTCATTCCTGGGGATGTACACAGTGTTGAGCCCTGTCATTGCACCACATCCCAGGCAATGTAGAGGTTTTGTTCAAAGTGCAGTAACCCTTTCCCAAGAACCACTGAGCACAGGCTCTGGATGCCAAGCTGTTCTTTGGGAAGGGAGAAGAGTAGGATGGAGCCCAGCGAGGCAATATTCTGGGACTCTCTCTGACTCTGTGCTAAGGAGTGAGCACGGGCTATACCAGTGTCAGTCACACGCTGGGCAAAACACTTACCTCTGCTGTGCCCCCCCCACCCCCTACTCCCCATGAGGCCGTTTTTAGGAAATTCTCACAGGTCCTTCTACTGTATGTTCCTTTTGTTTTCTAAGTGGCCAGTCTGTGGTATGGGGGTGGGGGTTAAACTTCATTTACAGACATTTCAGCACAGAAGCCAGGACTCAGATCTCCCATAATTCACTGACCAGTTTTCTTTCTCCATGGATATAGAAGCCAAGACCGGGTGATTTCTCCTAGGGAAAGTCAAGGAGGTAGTTACAGATTTCTGGCTCCTTCTGCCTCTGAGCCCTTTTCCTTCCATCTCAACTGGTCCTGCTAGTCTGGGCTTTCAAAACTTGTCTCCCTGGACTTCTTTTGTGTGACTGCTCATCAGGCATTTTCTGCTGAGATCTGGCAACTCGGCTCACTTCTCTCCCCTGCACCAGAGAGCTTCATTTGTGCTGATTACCCTGCATTTCACATAAAAGTCATTAAGAATTCTGTTTCAGTGAATAAAAGAATGTAAATGAGGTAATTATGAGCTCCACTTACCTTACTAACCCCGTGCATTGTGTAATCATTAATGCTTTCACATGATCTGTTCATTGGAAGAATCGGAAAGATGGAAAGCGATATTGTTGGGAAAGAAAATAGTCATGAGTTTCCTTCTATGGTGGATTTTTTTCCCTTATGGAGAAGTTATGGAAGGTCTTTTAATGTAAGCTGTGAAAAAGACAGTTTGAGAAATGGCTGTGTATTGCTGCTTTTCACCCCCACCTACCCTCTGCATAAATTAGCTTCAAGTTGCAGGGTTTTTCTTATAACAACATTTCACACTTGGAAAGCAGCATTCATCTGAAAAACTCTTTAAGATACATCCATATGATTGTTTTCAGTTGCTGGGCAAATGCATCTTCCCACATAACATAAATCTGCTATTGAGTGTTAGAGAAGAGCAGAATGGCATGGAGGAGCTTCAGAAATGGTGGTGAAAACTTTCAGGGGGAGCACTGAAGGCACAGAATCCAGCCGTGGCCAAGCAACTCTTCATTTCTCCTTATGTGGAGCAGACTGAATTGTCCTAGTGCCTGTATCATTTGAAACTAGCTCCCACCTCTTTGGGATATTGCTGTGTCTGTCAAGATGCCTTGCCACTCTTTATCCAAGAATACGTGCCCCACAAGCAGTATGGTGTAATCAGACACAATCATGCCCATGGCCAGCAACAAGGAGTACAGGTGGACACACGTGACCCCAACCGTTTTACCAGCATGGAGACTTGGAAGAATCTGTTCCATGGCTCTGGAAGACAGATGGTCTCTCTTCCTTTTGGATAGCAAAGAGACGCGGGGCTGCCAGGAAACGCCCTGTGTGCCACGGGAAAAGGAGTCTGGCCGAGAATGACTCCAACAGGCAGAGAAGAGGGGGCTGAGGGAGAGAGAACGGGAACATTCACAGGGCTGCCTGCACATTCAAGGCACCAACTGTCCTGAAGTCTGGACAGTCCTGAGACAAGAAGTGGTCAAGTAAGATAATAAACTCCAAAACTCGGAAAATCACTTCTTCTAATGTGTTGAAAAATAATAAGCAGAAGGGCGCTCATAAATATAGAAACTGGCAGCTCCAGGTAAGATATTGCCAGTGAAGGTGTGCTTAGGCTCCAGGCAGATGGTATTTCTATAGTGTGCTGTTCCTAGGGTAAAGGCCCCCCTTTAATCACTCCCACTCCCAGACTTCCATCACACGGCTGCCCACTCTCTTACCATAGCCATAGTCCTCACTCCCATAACCCGAGTGGAAAATGCATTGAACCATGGGGAGAGAAATGTGCAGGCGTGAGAGATAGTCAATGTCCTCTCATCATTGCACCTATTCAAGGAGGTTTATTTAGACACTTGAAGGCAGCAGACCCTGTCCTATGGGTTCCAAGAAAGACGGGTAAAGTCTTGCAGCCATGTTTCCAACCATATGGAGAAAGCCAGCCTAAAAATAAGTCCAACATATAGAGTGAAGCATAGCCCATGGAAAGAGAAAAACAATGAACATATTGACATTGTTTGCGCTTCTAGGCCCATCCATGCCTGATGGTCTCCGGTTTTGTAATTACATGAGATAACAAATACTTTGGTTCACTGGAACTACTTCTAGTTCAGTTACTAAAGCAACATCAACAGTGCAATTCTAACTAATATGGAACCCATATAAACTACATGAAAAATTATATTAAGTGACATAATGAGGGATCAGAGTCATGGTACAAACCAGTAGGGCATTTGCCTTGCATGCAGCAGATTTGGGATTGATCCCTTGCACCCTTTAATGGTGTCCGGAGTCTGCCAGAAGTGAGCCCTGAGCACAGAGGGAGGGATTTTCCTGAGCACTGCTGGGTGTGGTCCCAGAACAAACAAATGACAAATATTAGACAAAATGTTGATTCATTGGCTAAGATTTCTTTCCCTCAACTCAAGCCAATGACTTTAGTCTTCCGAACCATCCTGCTAAATGCAGAATCATGTTTCCTATGATAGTTAGACAAAACCTGGCTTGGTCTGTCTCACTTCCCTTTGTCAGACATTAACATTTGATCGATATCCGGTGCTCTGATTCACAGAAAGACCAAATTCAGTGCACACTCATCTCACAAAGTTAAATAAACCCAAAGAGAGGCATTCTTTCTCCGTCATTGATTTATATGTCTAAGCTCATCCACCAGTAAACTTGAACAAATACGTATATTTAAATAAGGCTTCCAAAAGGAGACATGAAGGAGGAGGTCAGAGTAAAGATACTGAAAAATATATAGATAATATAGATATAAAAGGTGGACGTGGGGAGCTGGAGTGATAGCACAGCAGGTAGGGCGTTTGCCTTGCACTCGGCCGACCTGGGTTCAAATCCCAGCATCCCATATGGTCCCCTGAGCACTGCCAGGAGTAATTCCTGAGTGCAGAGCCAGGAGTAACCCCTGTGCATTGCCGGGTGTGACCCAAAAAGCAAAAAAAAAAAAAAGGTGGACGTGGGCCTGATACCGACACAAAGACTGACTCTGCAGACCAAAGATTGCCTCAAATATTTGCCCAGAAATCACAAAAAGTTATGATTAGAAAACAGAAATATTTGCCACACCTGTCTCTGTTCTGTGTATCTATAATTTAGAGTCTGGATTCCGATCATTAGAGCTTCCCTATTCTTAAGCCGAGTAAAAGGATAGGCTCTCTAAAATCCTCTCTTCTGAGTATCATGATAAGTAAAATGATTCAGAAAGAGAGGGACAGACATAGAGGGACTGCACTCATTTGTGGAATGAGTTTCCACATTACATTACATGAGGCTGACACCCAAGGACAGTAGATACAAGGGCCAGGGGGATAGCCCCCTACTTGGAAGACTGCTTCATGAGCGGAGGGGAGAAGGTAGATGGAATAGAGAAGTGATCACGAAGAAAATGATGGCTGGAGGAACCAGTTGGGATGAGAGATGCATGCTGAAAGTAGATAATGGACCAAACATGATGACCTCTCAGTGTCTGTGTTGCAAGCTATAATGCCCAAAAGTAGAGAGAGATATGGGGAATATTGTCTTCCATAGAGGCAGGGGGAGAGTTGGAAGGGGGAGGTATACCGGGATATTGGTGGTGGGGAATGTGCACCGGTGGAGGGATGGGTGTTTGATCATTGTGAGATTGTAACCCAAACATGAAAGCTTGTAACTATCTCACGGTGATTCAATAAATTTTTTTCTTAAATCCTCTCTTCTACCCCTTCTGGGTTTCCTGAGATTTTCGGGTAAATAATCTGGTTAGAAGGCATGGTACTATTTTCAAATATTTTCTGTCTTAATTCTTGGGCAGTATAAGTCCTTTTGCTCCTGTCTTCTACTCCTTGATGGTCCAGTTCTCCACTCCTGAAGATTTTAGGGCATGTTTTTAGGGCATCTGAAATCGAGGTGCAAAGTAGGATGTCTTGCTAGGGTTCATGGCAGCTACTCATTTAGATAAGTAGCAACACTACTATTTACATAATGCTCCAAACTAGAAAATTCTGGTGCCCTTTTCAGTGGCACTTTTTTTTGTTTAATAGCCTCTCTTAGCTTCCCACTGCTTACTGCATTCAATTTATTTCACAAAGTCTATTAGCTGTGCCCCAACATATAATTTTAGTCTCATCTCCAGACACCCATAAATGTTATGTCCCTGCCAAACAGTTTCCTTGCCACATCAGTCTTATTCACAGTCTGTTCTAACTGCCTAAAATTCTCTTGTCCTTGTTTTTCCACCAAGAAAATTTCTATTTATCCTTCAGTACACAACTTAAATGGTACCTCTTTTTCTACCCTTTCCAGTTGGTATGAGGCTCTGACTTAGAAATTTATTTGTCTTCCATGGTCTAGGCTGTGTTACACTGCAGTTATTTTTTTTAAATTAACTTTATTTACAGAGTCTCGGGCCGGGGCCAATACCAGCGCGTGCTCCACCGAGATTCAACCCTGGTGGCCACACTTTTGTGCTTTGCTGCTGATCGACCACGATCCAGAGGCCAGCTAGACTACTTTTGGTCCCAGCAACTGCTTGCAGCCATGTCTCTAGACTGTGAACTAAGCCATAGCCCCATGCCAGCTGATGAGGGAAAATAGCCTTCTTTCTCGTTTTTATTCCCCTTTTCAGGGAAAAGTGGCATGGCGTGCGCCATATTATAAGGACTGTTAAGCGGGTACAAACTTGGTGGCACTGGAAGGAGAAAAAAAATAGTTATGAACTTGAAATAGCAGGACACTTGGGCAGTCTCGGGATGGGGCCAATACCGGCTCGTGCTCCGCAGAGATTCGACCCGGGCGGCCACACTTTTGTGCAGTCACTTTGCTGCTGATCGACCACGATCCAGAGGCCAGCTAGACTACTTTTGGTCCTAGCAACTTCTTGCAGCCATGTCTCTAGACTGTGAACTAAGCCATTGCCCCATACTGCCCCAGGAAGGGAAATGATGCAATTTCTAACATAAATCTCCCTGGACTTAATTACTAAAATACAGAAATTCTAAACCGCACGGCAGCGGTAGCATATCTCTTCATTCTCAGCAATGGAAAACTAATTATCAAATGCTTCCTTGTCAGTAGGGCTGTTTTTTTTTTGGGGGGGGTGAACTCCAACAAGAATAGTGAGTTTTGTGTTGAAATATGGAATGTAATCAAGGTAAAGAGAAAATAAAGTGAAATTTATCAGTTATGCAGGCGGGGGTGGGGGGGTGGGGGGTGGGAGGTATACTTGGGTTTTTGGTGGTGGAATATGGGCACTGGTGAAGGGACAGGCATTCAAGCATTGTATAACTGAGACATAAGCCTGAGAACTTTGTAACTTTCCACATGGTGATTCAATAAAATAAATATTTTTAAAAAACTTTATTTACATACCTATCTACCCTGACTAATCTCATATTTCCCAAAAGTTTGCAGATATTTTGTGTGTATGGGGAAGGGGGAGGTATCTTTATATCACCTGACACAATAGCTCTTGAAAGAAAAATGATAAGGATTTTTTAATGGATAAATGAATTTAAGCATTTGTAGACAACTTAGAGTTTTGTTAAAGGTCATTGTGCAAGTTCAATCACATAAAATTTGAAATAAAAATATAACAGAGTGATAGTCTAAGAAAAAGTGAACAAAGAACAATGTCAAATGTCCTAGAAAGTCCCATCAGCAAATCACTACATAATAGCATTTCTGGTAACTTGTTTGCATGGCATTCTAATTTGCCCTGCAATGTTCATTTTATGACAACCTTTAAGAGTTATTAAAGGCGGCCTGGCAGAGTTTCTTGCCCCCACGCCTGGCTGTCTTCACTGGGGCCACTTGGAGAGGGGGTGGCAGGTTGAGTTTTCCTCCCTGCCCCAAGCAGAGCCCCACATCCAGCCACTGAAGACCTTCGGAACCCAGCCACAGCCATGCTCAAGACCAATCTCCACACGTTTGGACAAGCCTCACACATAAAGGAACTGGCAGCGGAAGCCAGGTGTGTGTGACCTGGGGCTGAGATCTCCAGGCATGCTCAGATATGAACTGGGTCTCCTCCACCCAGAGCCCCTATTTTCCAGTAGCTTGGCAGCTGTACCCACAAACTGCTCCCAGAGTCCTGTAATCCCATCAATGGCCAAGATTCAGAGACTATAAAACAAAGTTCTTATAGCCTGGTTCTCCCTTTCAGAGAACCTGGCAAGGTACTGAGAGCATCCTGCCCGCATGGCAGAGCCTGTCAAGCTCTCCGTGGCATATTCGATATGCCAAATACAGTAACAATGATGGGTCTCATTCCCCTTACCCTGAAAGAGCCTCCAATGTGGCACCACTGGGAAGAATGAGTAGAGAGGCTGCTAAAATCTCAGGGCTAGGACAAATGGAGATGTTACTGGGGCCTGCTAGAGCAAATTGATGATCAACAGGATGAGGATGATACGGTGAAGGAGGCCCGATTTAAATACAGCTGGTAAATGAAAGTAAGATCAAACAACAGACAATAATTGTTTAAGATTAAGGAATCAGCAAGAATAAGTATAGTCAGAAGTTTTCATAAAGAAAACCAGTTATGCATGGAAGGACAAGTATTTATCAAGTAAATGTTCAGATTATCTTCCATCATAATCTGAAATGCAAGGCTTATAATCAGAGAAACCTTTATGGTTTGTCTTTTATTATCCCCCACCTTTGTTTTGGAACTGAACGCAGTAGTTATATGATCTTTAGCGAGTGCAGGAAGGAATGTAACTAGCATACTGCCTTCATCTCATCTGATGTGAGTAAGATTACTAGAAGTTAGAGCGCTTAGATTTTTATTATTTTTGTGGGGTGCCACATCCAGAAGTGTTCAGGGTTTATTCCTGACTCTAGGATCAGGAGATATATTTGGTGCCAAGGACTGAGCCCAAGTCAGTTGTGTTCAAGACACTGAATGCCTTGTATTTTAGATTCCATCTCTCTGGCTAATAAAAGTTAGTGTTAATCACTCTTATAATGTCTGGATTTAAGTCATAACTTTACCATTTCTATAATTTCTCTGGACATTAGCTTTTATACCTATAAAGTGGGAATCATGCTATGATTTACTTCACAACATTTTAAGATAACTTACCCAGTGCCCAGTAAGCAGTGGAGACTCATATAATGTCCTATTACTAGTCAATCCCAATTAGAAAATAATGAAAGGAATTAGACTGGAATCCAGGTTTTATAATTCCTAGTTCAGATGCACTTCAAATAGATTTTTTAAAAAATACTTATTTCTTTATGATAAAAAAAATGTTTCTGTGAAGATAGAGGAAAACAACTTACTTCTGATAACCAAGAATGGAGTGTTCATTGATCAGGAACTCTAAATGCTCATGGTGACAGATTATTTTACTTCTTCATTTCATCTCTTCATGTCTCTGCCATAGCCTACTGCCTCACCAGCACTGGAGTAGTGGTACTGTTAGAACCATCCTTTGGCAGAAGCCAGAAGTGGTGCCTTCACTGAGAGAGTGGATAAAAGGAAGTGATGTGGAATACCACTCAGAGAGTCAACCAAAAAGGGAAAAAAAGGCCCTTGGGTGCCATGTGGGCATCACAGGGACCTAGAGTGTGCAGTAAATCAGATGTGCATCCCTGGTCATCACAAACACAAAGGAAGCGGAGAGCAGCATAGGCCTAGACAAACTACTCAAATGCAAACATTGGGCTTGAAGGAGCTGCAGTGCTGTACATCTGGTGTGGAAGCTATTGAAATACCTGCTTAAACCTCCAGGGTGAATTTTCTGTATTTTAGAAATGCCCAAAGGAATGGGAAGATAAATGGAAGCCATAAGGGCAAACAACAGCACATGCTTCATCCATTTGAGAAAATACATTTTATGGAAAAAACCTAGACACTGAATATGATACAAAATTATTCTTATACATTCCAAATGTGCTTACTTTGCACAATAAATGAGGTGGTAAGCACTCGAGGACTTCCTGTGTTTTGGGTTTCTTTTTTTTTTTTTAAAAAAAAAGAAGGAAAATGTACTTTAAAGGCTGATTAAAAGGTAACTTAGTCTAGGTGGACTTCCGAAAGCTTAACAAGAATCCGAATGTTGATGATGTCAGCGTAAATGAGTCAGAAATGTGTGACTGCAATTTCTTTTCATATGTATGAAAAAAGGTGCTCAGGGCAAAATCTATTTTGCAATTCTACTGGACCAGAACCCCTGAAATGTACTCTGAGGTACAGCTGACCTGGAGCAACAAGGACACAGCCAGGTGTGAGTGAGCAGGGGAGTTTCACTTGGTGCTATGTCTTTTATTCACTTCTTTGAGAGACTTATTTTGAAGATAGCTGTTCTCTTCACCTGGCAGGGAGTTGACGAAATTGAATTATTAGTTATTTTACGATCCTGTGGGAGACATGTTTTGAACTGAGATATGGAAATTGCAAACTCTGGGTAATAGCATTATTGCAATTAAATATGAGGGGGGCCGAATCTTAATTTCAGCTTGCTTAAGATCAAGAGAATTAGCAACAGTTCAGTTCACTTCAAATTGGTGCCTTAGAAACTTTAGGAATTACTTCTCCAGCCAGCAGAGGAGAAGAAGACACTTAGAGGAACAGCAGCTCTGGCAGTAATTACCCAAACTGGGAATGGACTTAAAAAATGTTTTTATTTTCTGTTTCCGAAATCGTCTTGAGTTTTTATCTGAAAGTGCAAGACATTACTCTCATGAGGCTGTGAGACTTTATCTAATTGGATTTCAATGTGACTCTGATCAAGAAACATATATTTTCCCATTTGGAAGCCGGGCCTGCAGAGAATTTCAGGAGATTGAGAGCACACGTTGGTGATTTCTAACACAGACACAAAGAGATTAGTCTTGAGGTTAAACCTGCTCTCCATACAGTATTTAAATGACTTATATGATGGAATCAGATCCCAAAGGGCATCTTAATTTGCTAATAATGAAAAACCACATGGAGGATCAACCCCATCCCGTTGACATTGAAAGGATTTAGCAGGATTTGTGCAGATTAGAAATGGTAAGTATCGAGGAACAGATGTCATTGCCTCCCTGTTTCATCAAATGGCATTTTTTTTCTAATAGAGGGAGGCGCAAGACTGTCATTCCTGTTGTGAATGGGTGGGAAGGAGGAAGAAACTTAATTTCTCTTCATTCCTCAATGGGTTCGGCTACTATGAGAATTGTAATTTGACCAGATAGTTAAAACCAATTTTCCTAAGATGGGGGGGTAGGCATATTAGTAAACTTCACACATATTTGGCACAAAATGTTTGCTACTTGAATGAGATTTATGATTTTTTAAGAGTTTGACATAGTGTAGGAGACATGGCAGGGGGTATTCAGAATGACTCTTGCAGACTGAGTTGTATATTATATGAGTTAAAGTGTATGAGTTAGCAGCTGTTGTACCAACACATCCTCCAGATTTGAATTAAAATGGAAGAACATTGATACTGAAAGCAGTTGTGGCTCCTTGGTGAAAGCTCTCCTCATGACAATTATTCATTTTCCATCTCTCCAACCCTACTCCCTGCCCCCCCACCCAGATCTTTCAGGTTGCTTTGATTGTTTTAATTTTAACTCTCCTATGCCTTGGAATCTTTACTGACCTACTGAGATGAGACATAGGAGAAAGGAGAGGTGGCTTGCTTACCTGGTCACCTCAAACTGACATTGGCGTTCTTCACTGTGCTCATGTCCCATCAGCATGAACTAGTTCTATGGTACAACAGAATGCAAAACAGACTGGAAAATATATTCTCTGGAATGGCAGTCACTTCCCAGAATTCAAAAAACAAGCAACAATAGTAGTGAGGCATGAATATTTGTTGGCAGCCATTTATTTCTGCCACAGCCTCCAAATGCACATGTGAATCAGTGAATCCCCCCTATATAGAAAATATATCCCCCAGAGAAGGTCAAATCCCAAACAAGACCAATATCTGGTTCTTATTTCAAGTACTTGATATCGCTCTTAGGTCAAGGAATGCTTTCTAGTCTAGCAGCCTATCAACAAGGTACATATCTGTCCCATAAAAACCTCCTAACATAAGATATGGAGAATTATTAATATGAGATAAAAATTCTCTTTAAAAAAGTAAAGAATGCGAGACACAGCAGTCACTGGCCTTTGGCAATGACAAATTCTTCTAAAGCTAGAATTTTAGAAGTAAAAGAACATCTAAATTTTTTTCTGAAATGTAATGTCATACCACTTACCAGAGATAAAAATCTGAATATTCTGATATGGAAGGAAACAAGTAAGACCCTGGTCTACAAATGAGAAATTAGTCAACCGCCAATTCATTTTTCAAGTATAAGTGAAGATATAATACACATATTTGTACCAACATACACACTTAGAGATGGCTCAGTAGCACTCACAATAATGATACAGTGGCTATATTTGCACCCTTACTTAGTGGCTGAATTTCTAAGTCACCTAGGTGGTAATAACATAAAAATGGTCAAATGAGTGGACTGTTTGTAATGGGACATCGGAGGCTTGGTTTTCCTCACTGCTTTTTCCTCTTTGCCATGTGAGGTTCTTTCATTGGAACCATCAGAAGTATCTTGAAAGTTTAGTGATTGTCAGACATTGTTATCCAGGGGAATTTGTACCATATCCAGTTCTAGTTCTGTGGCATAGAATTACCATTAAAACTTTTCCCTAAACTTGGTGCCCATAGTTAGTGATCTGTTCTAGCAGAAAGGGTGCAAAGTGATTTATAGTTGGTGCTAAGTCATTTATAGTTGGCTTCCAAGCAAAATAATAGCATTTTCATTTTTTAAAACCCTTTCTTTTTGCTTTTTGGGTCACACCCAGTGATGCACAGGGGTTACTCCTGGCTCTACACTCAGGAATTACCCCTGGCGGTGCTCAGGGGACCATATGGGATGCTGGGAATCGAACCCGGGTCAGCCACATGCAAGGCAAACGCCTTACCCGCTGTACTATTGCTCCAGCCCCTAAAAACCCTTTTTTTGTGGTTTTGCTTAGTCTGATATTCAGATGAATTTGCGTTTCAAGAGATACATGCTGTTTTGGGATCAGAAGAAAAGTACTTCGATATTAAAATTTCATGATAGATAACCAACAGTATAGCAAAGCTACTTCAGTATAATCATAAACTGGTCTGGCTCAGTTGATTTTTACTTGGAGAATCAATTCTTGTGTTTTTTCTGTGAAATCTGAACTCATGACTTAACTCAGTTACATCCTTCTTGGGAGGAGAGTCAGAGACCCCTTCCTATGCTCCACCATGTTTCCAAAAGTTCCCCTTCTGTTATTGACTGCTTAAAGAGGCTGAGGCTGGGAAGTTTTGTTTGTTTGTTTGTTTTAGTTTTTGTTTGTTTTTAATCTTGAATGAGAAAGGGGGCAGGTCTCCTTCCAAGGTAACAAGAACAGCCCCTTCCAAGGTACCAAGAGCTGAGTGCTCAGCATGCCTTCATTTGAACAGCCTTGGAATCTTGTTAGGTAAGAGAGACAGAAGAATAAAATGAGAAATAGATGATGGATTGGCTCACAAAATAGTGGATCTTACATGAGAAAGCTTAATACTATGTTTTACACAGTCATGTTCCTTGGAAGGGAAAAATCTGCTGGCTTTATAAGAGTATAATTTGTGAACACACATTATGACTCTTTCCATTCAGGAGTCCCCCATAATTGCATTTAAAAAATCCGGATTGATGGAACCATCTACTTATGTTTACTTGGGAGATGTTGGAGGTTGAGTGTCTTGAAGAACTAGTGTTAATAATGTTTGTTTCTTTCCCCAAGATGGGGACTCTTACAACAGTATTTTTCTATTATAGCAGACTGAGTCTTACCATTCCATGCAAATTGACTTGACTTATTCAGGCCCAATCCAAATCATAAGGGAAAATTAAAGTAGAATGAGGAATCCTGGTTTCCTCTGCTATTTGTTCTTGACATATTTCCTGCTGCAGGGAAATAGTATCGCACATGGCATGGCATCCCTCAAACACTGAGAAAATGTGAAATATGGTTTAAAATAAAGTGGTATGTGAGTGTTTCTGTGTCACTGTTAGTTAATTGAGTGCTAAACTAGGAATTTGAGTCAAAGCAGAGTTTATGTTCAAAATGGAAGAAGCATCTCTGGTGTTAAGTCCAATATTGAAACCCCTCTTTCTTTTTTTTTAAATGTAGGAGTACTGTTATTAATTCAGCCATTGATTAAGATGTTTGAATTGGGCATGAACTCCACATTACTTTTTTTTAATTAAATCACTGTGAGATACAGTTACAAAGCTTTCATGTTTGAGATTCAGCCATACAATGATCGAACACCCATCCCTCCACCAGTGCGCACTTCCACCACAAGTGTCCCCAGTATACCACCCCCCCCCACACACACACCATCCCTGTCCTCATCCTTCCTCAATGGCAGACAATTTCCCCAATACTGTCTCTCTACTTTTGTGCATTATGTTTTGCTCGAATTTTTCCACCACTATTCAAGCCTGCCTGCCAGGGGCAGATGCTAGATCATTTATTGTCTGTTGCTCATTTTGAATATCTTGGGTATTGCAGCCACAAGCTCTGGAATCCTAGATTGTAAATGGTTGAGTTCCAGAGACATTTCTATAGGGCACTAATCCATTTTGGGATTGAATTGGGTGTCTCTGGACCAGGGCTATTGGTGCGCTAAAATGGCGCCCAGAGGCACATATTGGGTGTGACATCCAGGTTGACAAGCAAGTGGGAAGGTGGGGAGGAACAGCCCAGCATTTATACTGCCATGCGGCATGGAAATTTACATATCGGGGCCTTGCTTATGGAAGCTCTTGGTCACCGGGATTCCATCTGGAGTAGGTGGGGAAACTGCACCTGCTCCATCTGGGGTGCCCCGGTGAAATTGGCTCAATACGGGGCCCGGAGAGATCTCCGGCTCTGTGGTGTCTTCTGGGATTTGTTGCTATGTCTCTGGGAACCCACCTTTAGAAGTAAGAATCCTCTTCCTTTTTCTCAAACAATACCACCTGTATTAATTCTGCATTAATTAAAAACAACAAAAGATGAAAAGTTAACAATCAGAGAATTCATCCAAATAGTGAAGTATGTAAATGCAGAAGCAGATGAATTATTCACACCCTCTGTAGGTTGCCTTTTTTGTCTTAAAAATAATTTTTTGAGGGGTGAAAGTTGTTAAACATTGGAATGGATTACGAAGTTGGCTGTGGAATCACTCTAGGAGACCATTAGGCACAGGTGAGTTTTCACTGACCCCACAAATTTGCAGTGTGAGTTAGGGGCGAGAAAGGAATCCTTTTTGGGTCCCTAGTGCTTTTAGGCAAGTAGTTTGTTAAATTTGATAGCATCTTGTCCATTTCACATGAACTTTTCTACACATGATGCACACACGTATGTGTGTGAGAAAAGTGTACCCACTGGCAGAACCTATATTCCAGTATGCCAGAAACAGTTTGGTAGTCTATCAATTTGACTGGTAAGCAGAAAGAGCTAAAACCGGAGACTTCCAAAAGCATTATCAATAGAGCTTAAACCTACATAGTGACTTTTTTCTTTGAATGGAACTGAGAAACTGGAATTAAGAGATGTGTGTATGTGTGATGTGTGTATGTGAGAAAAGATTGAGAATGAAAGTATGTTTAGAACATAAAATGGGCCTGTATGGCCTCCACCAGTGAGTCCTGGGCCAGTGATATATGAGTGGAGCAGGTTAGACATTTGGGGTCCCTGAGAAAGATGCAGAGCTCTTTGTAAGCACCACACTGTAAAGATTTCACTGAACACAAGCCAATCTTTCACAAGTTTGGTTTTTGTGTGTCTGTTCATGGTACTGCAGGGAAATATAAGAGGGGGAAATGAGATAAAGGCATTAAAGACCTAGGTGGAATAGTGAGTATTTTTAGCAACGAATGGGAGACAAATAGATGAAAATAAGTCCATCAGAAGAAAAAGAAAATATATGAGAAAATATAATTGTGAGAGAAATTGTGTGAAGAGACACATGGGGAATAGAAAATAGGGCATGGAATCCCATGGCTGAAGTGATATTGACTTGGCCTCCAATGGTAAGGAGCCTTGGGGGACAGCTCTAAATGCTGTGAATGCCTCATGTGAAGGGAGAAGGTAAATCAAAGCTAAAAACGAATGACCTGGTGAAAGATTGAAGATAAACTAATATCAAGCAGTGATTGTACTTTATAACAGTTTTGAGATACAGTCTTTCTTTGGAAACTTTTCAATGCTTGTACCATGTGGGTAAGCTAGTATTCTTTACAGCTTCTTATAGATTTTACTGATGTGTCCATGGTCAAATAGACAAATAAATAGTAGAATCGGAACCCAAGGTCAAGTTTTCCCATATTTTTCATTCTCCTTAAGCATGTATGTGAACATATACTGGATCCATACATTTGGTGATAAAACTAGAAAGACGAAGATGTTGGCTGGAATATATTTGTCACAGTACCATTTGGTGCTACTCGACATGATGCTCAGGATCATTACGGTTTTTTCTGAGTTGTCCACGTACAGTGCATAATACAGAGAAAGAAACTCATGCCCAGATGATAAGCACTTTAGTTTATTTATTCTTCAACAAACACCCCAGGTCTCCAAACCAACATCAACTTACCTCTAGGAAAAGCATGACCTAGATAATAGTGAGACTCAGCAATTTAGAAGAGTGAGGGCAATACTTCCTCCTCAATCGCTGCATGTGGAGACAGAGGCTCTCTACACAGCATTCATGTGGTATCAAAAATAAAGGCATGAAATCCTGGTCTTCATTGATGTTAAAAGCTCAGGTTGAGAGACTGTTGCCTCTTGAAATTTGCATTAATCAATTATTTTTATTTTGCTGTTCTGTCCTTCAGATGTTTTAGCATTTTTCAGGTCCAGTTGATTAATGGTTTGAATCCCAAAGGTTGCCCTTCATCCAATACAGATATTTGACACATGGAAATATTTATGTGTACAAATATATATTCTATTATGCTTGGAATAACATACTCTAGCTATTTTTAAGCCTTTTAATAGGCTATTACCACATTTTATTTATTACCCGATAATTTAATCATAAACACAATTAGAGATCATATTCTTCCCTGATGCACCACTTAATGAGTCCAGTTATCTCATTCTTGAGAATAAAATGGAATTTTCTTGATTAAATATAGGTTTTAGTGATAATTACTAGATCCTATCAAAAATTTGTTGCTATTAGGCAAAGAAGTGCCTATGATCATTATAATTTCATGTACATTATTATCTTCAAGAAAGGGTCCTATTTACTCTTACTATGCAGGAATGTGAAGGGTAATTTTTGGAAGCAATTAGGTAAATAAAATCTCAGATGTACAAATAATTATCAATACTTACATATAACCTGACAGTTTCTCCAATTTTAAAGGAACAAATGTGGTTTCCACATGACCTCTGAAGATATATTAGATCGGGGTTTCTCAGTCTTTCCTCCCCTGTAAGCCCCCTTTCCAGCCTTGATTTCTTCCCTTGCTCCCTGTTATATACCACTTGGCCCCCTCATCTCATACAGGAACCCCCATGTACATGTTTTTCATCAGAGGTACCCTTGGATTATCTTGGAGGCCCAAGAGGACCATAAAACCTCCAGTTATGAAGACCCGCTCTAATTAGTTAGATTGGTCAGAGGTAGCCAGTTTCCTCTGGATCCTGTGCAAGTGTGAAGAAACAAAAGTTTATCCCACCCGTCCTTTATCATGACATATCTGTGCTCTGTGATTTCTTCACATACATAAGTCAGCCATGCAGTATATTAGTATTATTTTTGTTTTCTTTTATCTTTACTGTTAATTATATGTTTAAGCAAACTCATGGACCTATTTTGTTTTTGCTTTGTGGGTCACACCTGGTGATACACGAGTTACTCCTGGCTCTGCACTCAGGAATTACTCCTGGCAGTGCTCAGGGGACCATATGGGATGCTGGGAATCAAGCCTGGGTCGGCCACGTGCAAGGCAAACGCCCTACCCACTGTGCTATCGCTCCAGCCCCTCATAGACATATTTTTAAAAAGATCTAAAGGTTCTCAAAGATCGCCACGATAGCAACAAAAGAACCAGCAGTTCTCCATCTTTATCATGCCTCATCAATTTCCTATGTCCTATAGAAAACTCATTTTAACTCTATAAGCTGTTTTTCTTGTTTTTATATTAATATGTATTTATTATGTTTTTGCTACAGTCTTCTTATTCATCATATTAGACATTGTCAACAAACTACATAGTGTTGTAATTCTAGTAAATTTCCCTTCCACTCCATCCCTTTGGAAAACAATACCATTTCAATATTAATTCCCTTTGAGGTTCATCATGCTGGTTTTTATGGCTGTGAAAATGCCATTTACTATGGTGTCTTAGCAGATACTGTCACTACAGCCCTTTTCTTGTAAAACAAGTCAAAGTTTCAAAGACATTAACACTTGTCCACCCACACCCTTATATTTCCTTGAATATTTTTTCCAAACATTTTCAGATCTCATATAAGAGCTTCATGGAATGTCAGTTTATCCAAATTTCCCTGCCAGGCCTGCTGGTTCACTGATCCTTTCTTTCTTTCCTTAAATGTCTCCCTGAAACCATTCATAGTAGTTTCCTGGGTGTGTATAAGAAAGGTCTGAAGTTGACTTTTCCACTTTATGTGTATCTATGCAATTTCCCTGAGATTTCCTCTAAAATTTTCTTATGGTGAATTCTCTGGCTACCGTTCTTTTTCCTGGCTTTACTGGCACACAGAGATGGCATCTAAATGAGACTTTTGCATCTGAAAATGCTTTTATTCTGCCTTCAATCTTGATCTTTAATTTGGCTGCATAAAGAACTAAAGATCAGACATGATTGTCTTCATTCCTTTGAAGATATTCTTCCATTGCCATCAATTTTAACCTTTGCTAATGTTATTAATGAATTATGACAAATATAAGGACAGAGATATTAAGTGTGCAGAGTGGTGGGTGCTTTCTCTGTGGGCTTCTCTGTGTAACGGCCACATGCATCAAGTTAGGAATCATCACAAATAACAAAAACATTTTCTCATAGGAGAACCAGTATTTTCCAGGTACAAAGGTGACCTTATTCTGATGCACATCGCCATAGATTGTTTTCATGCTCTTGACCTTTGCATGAATATAATTAGAGCTTTTTAAATTGGCTTCTTCCATTCAATATTATGTCAATATGATGCATCTATATCATTACCTGTGGAGCTGCAGTCTATTTATTTGCACTTTGGTATCATATTCTATTTTATGTGTATGTCACAAGTAAGTATTGTTTTATTTATGGAGAAGGTTGTTTCTATGAAAAGGTCTTCAGTGTGAGTCTTTGGGTCTTGGATACATTTGGGGAGGATGAATCAATTTGCATGTGGAGTTGCTTGGTAAGAGATTAAGTTTCTATTAAGATTTGGTAAATACTGCCAACATTTGCAAATTGACTGAGCTGCTTTACATTTGCCTGAGTAGTCAGGCTACATTAGGCACATGTTCTCACCCACTGGTTACTCTCTAGGTGTCTCTCTGCTTTTAGCATTAGCCATTCTCCGGGGTGTATCTATGTTAACCTAATTGTAGCCTTCGTTTGTTTTCACTTAATAACTAATGAAATTTAGCAGTCTGACAATTTGTGGGGTTTTGTTTGTTTTAGTTTGGGGATACGTCCCAGCAGTGTTCAGAGACTGTTCCTGACTGTTCTCAGGAGTGACCCCTGGCAGGACTCAGGGAACAATATGCTGTATCAGGTTTGGCAGGATGCAAGGGAAGTGCCTTAACTCCTGTACTATTTCTCCGGTCTCCCAAGCAGCTTTTCTAATGTTTGTAGGTTACACGGCTATTTCCTTTCTTTCTTTTTTTTTGGGGGGGGGGCAGGGGTGGAGAGGGAAAGCACACTCACAGGACTCAGGATTTACTCCTGGCTCTGTGCTCAGGGATCACTTCTGGTGGGCTCCGGGGACTATATGAAATGCCAGGGATGGAACCCAGCTTAGCCATATGCAAGGTGTTTACTTTAGCCCCTGTACTATTACTCTTGCCCCAATGTGGCTATTTATTTTGTGGTTCATATTCTGCTCAATTTATTAGATTTATTTTGTATTTTACTTGTGGATGCTTGAGAGTGTTACACTTATTTCTGCTTCGAACACATGTGTGCGCGTGCACACACACACACAAACACTGCATATACATTACATATATCTTCACCTGATTGGCCAGGGGTGCAGCACAAGTACCCATACCTTGCATGTGTGAGGCCCTGGCTTTGTCCCCAGCACACCTTCAGGCAAGCACTTTATCCACTGTATGATCTCTCCATCCTCTGGGTCTAATCTTTACTCCGCCCTTGGATATGTTGTTTCAATAGTGCCAATACTGCCTCTTTATTTTTTTAAGAAATACCATCAATATCTCTTAGTACAAAGTATTTCAACTTTATCTCAGATCTTTAAGCATTCCCATATAAATTCCATGTACTCGCTATACATTTTTTAGAAATAAAAAACACCTTCATTTAAAAAAAAGAGAAGCAATGCTGATATTTTAATTGAAGTGTCTTTGAAAATATAGATTGGCTTGGGAAGAATTGACATCCTTACAGGACTGTCTCTTCCAATCCATAAACACTTTATTCTTGCACTCACTTTGGTCATCTTTAATTTCCCTCTATCATGCTTTGAGTTTTATGAATAGAGGCCTTCGATACCTTTCATTACATTTATTACTTTTTGATGCTTCTTTCATGCTCTTGTATATAGTAGGGCTTCTATTTTATGTTCTAATTGATTTTTGCTGATGCAGGGAAAATCAAGGGGTATTTTTCATTTATACCTCATATCTTTGTGCATTATTGTTTCATTCCAATTCCATCCACTCGTTCTGTTGAGGTTGTTGCTATGCTACCTGAAGGTCCTGCCTATGTTTGCGTTGGAGGGATTGCACATTTGTCTTGCAGCTTGCACATTTGACCTTTGTGCTCAAAGGGGTCTGGTTCTCTGTGAGTCTAACACACAGTGTTGTGTTCACTGGGAGTCACAAACTTTATTTTTTTAAATTTTTATTTGTTTTCTCTTTTTAAAGTTGTTCACAATAATTTATTACATTCAGTATTCCAACACTAATCTCACCACCATTACATCTTCCCACCACCACTATTTCGAATTTTCCAACCACCATCCAAGCCTGCCCCAATAACCGGACCTAAATAATTTATTTTGCATTGCTTGTTATGAATAATCCACTAAAATGATCCAAGAAATTTTCTTTAGATGAAAGTATATGAAGAATATTGTATCTCACCCTGGAGCCATTATGCCCTTGTATAAGAAATTACTAACATGTTGTTACAGGTTGAGCCTTTGTGTGCTAATATTGTTTTTTTTTTAATTGGGATGAAATCAGTTGTCTTCTACTTTATACTCCATCAAATGTGGTGTGCTACTCTTGGTACATCAGTGGTGTAAAGTATGAGATGTTGCTCTAGGAATTCTAAAAATTTTAATAGGGGGATAGTGCTGGAGTTAAATTTTTAACTGGATGGTAATTTGGGGGTTAGGAGGCATCTGTGAAGCTTGTAACTCTCTTCTGAGATTTATTTGTGAGTCTCTCTGGATCATAGCCATTAGGAACATATATGGTGCCAGAGGGAGTTCTCTGGCATGATTGCCAGGCTCCCTGAAGACCAGGGAGATAGGGGGAATCACACACGTTATTGTGGCACTCAGGTGGCTGTTTCCTGAGCAGTCATGTATCTTTAGAATTGTGGTGCTCACAGAGGATGTACTGTTGGATGGGGATCATTGTGCACACTTGCTTTTGGTGTGGCCAGAGATCACCTGCAGTGTCAGAGAGCTGGGCCGCCAGGCTCAATAGCAGCAGAGTTGCAGGGCTGTGTCCACACATATGGTGGCAAGGGGCATGAGACCCACAGTCTCAGGCTGGCAGAAAAGATGCCTCAGTCACAAAGATCCTCTTAATTCTAATCCAAAGATGACTTTAAAGTGTCCAGTGCAAGGTCAGAAGGTAGAACAGGGGTGAAGGTCTTTGCCTTCCCTAGAGCTGACTCTGCTCCATCCCTAGCACCATATATGGTCCCCAAGCACCCCTGGGAGTGATCCCTGAGCACCGAGACATGTGTAAGCCTTGAGCATTACATAACCAGTGTGGTCCAAAAACCAAAAAATAAAGTGCCTAATACGTGTTTTTTGCCTGCCATGACCATTTTGGTTTTCTCTTCTGATACTTAATTTTAATTCATTTTGTGTGCATTATACAAACTAGAATGACCATTACCATGGTGAATTGAAGTGAAATACCAGACACCATTATTCTGATCTCAAGGGAGAAGCATCTTAAAATGACACTAAAATCTGGTGTTGATTGTAGTTTTTTTTTTAGAAATTGTAATTTCTGTGTTAAGAACATTTTTCTCAACATTCGTTTGTCCTTTCTCCTCCGCCCTTTCTCCTCCAAGACAAGAAGTTTAGGTTTATGGAGTAACACCCATCACAGTGCTCCTGAGCACTTCCATTTCGATAGTATTCAGCTTTAACTTCTCCTTTGTGCTCTGCTTCCCCTATCTGTTAGTCACTCATATCCCCTAACCAGAACCTGTGACTTGTAAAGTCAGATTCTTCAGAGATCTGGATTTTGTATTTGTAAGTGAAATATTGCTTTTCTCTTTTTCTTATGTCCTTAGCATAGTTTACTTTAGAGCAACTTCCTTTTTGTATAGACACAGGAAGACAGTTAGTACTATGCTTTTATAACTTGGGAGTTAATTGACTCTGAACATTTACTCCTGGGCATCTGTCATATTTACTTGACTTAAGCCTCCATTGCACTTAGTACCTTAGCAGCCCAAAATCAGGGTCCTGACAAAGGGACTTGGATGGACCCAGGGCAAGCTGTAAGATACCCTGGTATTGAAAGGGACAGGCCAAACATCATAAAACTTGCAATAAGTTAAGAGCACTTAACTTTTGTCATGGACAAATACAAAGAGAAGTGACTAGACAAGGACCCTGCAGGGATTAGGAAGGACTAATCTGGCCCAAGGACTGTAGTCTGGGATCTATAGCGAGATGTTCCCAAGAGCGCCACCCTATAAGCTTAATATATCTCTTACAGTGTTCACACAAATTCACTAGAAAGATTAAGAAGTAAATCTAAGATGATTGTTTATGGAATGAGGGGCAGTGTAAGGCTGGGATGGGGCACTCAGTGCTATGGAATAGGCAGGGAGAATGGAATAAACAGCGGGACAGAGATTGGAATAAACGGCAACTGATCACCAATCAGCTTGGCGGCTCTCCTTCATATATGTGTTGGTGGCAGTGGCTGCAGCCAGGATACGGAAGTGGCTCATGGCTACCGAACATATGTGACAAGCACCTCTGCACACTTAGGGATGATTGTGGATTTGTGGGTATATTTCTGGTTTTTCATATCTTTTGTCTTATTTTGGTTTTGGACCACACCTGTCAGTGCTCAGGACTTAATCCTGGCTCTGTACTCAGGAATCACTCCTGGTGAGGCTCAAGGGACCCTATGAACCCACGTCAGCTGTGAGCAAAGCAAGTACCTGCTGTTCCATCTCTCCAGCCCCTGTTTTGTTTTTCATAGGGCCCTCAAACCCCAGTGATTCTCAGGGGTCCCAGTGCTTCTCCCTGTCATGCTTGGTGAGGCAGGAAGTGCAGGCTTGACGGGTGGACACTCAGTCCTGCAGTATGGAACTGCTCAGCCCAGCAGAGCCTGGGGGTCCCGCAGTGCTCAGATGAAACTCAGCCTTGGTTGCACATTCGACATGTGCTCTACCACAGCTGTCTTTGCAGTCCATGATTGCATTTTTGTGTTGGCAATCATGAGTTTTTATTGAATTCCCTTCAATAACATATGTGCATGAGGTTGATCCTGTTTCTTCCTTCGTCTATATTCTGTGAATGTAGAAAATTAAATTGATTGGTTTTTAAAAATGTGAGCAATCGTGCCTTTCAGGAACAGTCTTACTGCGATCTGAGAGTCCTAAATTTGATTTGTTATATTTTGTTTAAAAATGTTGCACCTGTATTCATAAGGTAAATGGTCTATTTTTTCCTATTCACAGAATTTCTTCCAATTATGATGACTTTTATATTCTTTGATACTGTTTCTTTTCTTGGGGTGGGGGGGATATTGGGTATTGGATCACACTCAGCTTTGCTGCAGCTTCCTCCTGGCTCTGTGCTCAGGAATCACTCCTGCTGGTACCCAGGGATCGTACGTGATAGTGGAGATAAAATCGAAGTCAGCTGCACGCAAGCAAGTGGCTACCCACTGTGCTAGCTCTCTAGCTCTTTTGATACCTTTTAAAGAACCTTTAAGAAATTTTCTTGGGCGAGTGGGGGAGCAGTCGAGAGAGAGTAGTGTGAGTAGACATTATGTGTGGCTGACCCGGTTTTGATCCCTGGCACCTTCATGCCCTGCCAGAAGTCAGTCCTGAGAACTGCTAGCGGTGGCCCAACCTCTCCAACAAAAGAAAGAAAATAAAACTTTCTTCGGGGGCTTGGAGTGTGGCTCGAGTGGCAGAGCACATTCCTGGCATGCCTCGAGTCTGGGGTTTGTTCCCTGGCACCTCTGAGTACCTCTGAGTACTGCTCCCAAAACTATTGTGTCCAGAAAATGTCTTCTTCTAGAAAGTGTTTTCTCTGTCTTCCCTCAATGATTTTTTGAAAGATAGGTGCTATTTCCTTCATTAAAATGTGACGAATTGACTGGTGAAGCCATCTGGACCTGATTTTTTTTTTTATTGGTCAATTTCTCATTGGGCTGGAGCTATAGCACAGCGGTAGGGCGTTTGCCTTGCACATGGCCAACCCAGGTCTGATTCCTCCGCCCCTCTCCTAGAGCCTGGCCCCAGCAAGCTACCAAGAGTATCTTTCCCACACGGCAGAACCTGGCAAGCTACCCATGGTGTATTCAATATGCCACAAACAGTAAGTAATAACAAGTCTCATAATGGAGACGTTACTGGTGCCTGCTTGAGAAAATTGATGAGCAATGGGATGACAGTGACAGTGACCATATGTCATTTGGGGTAAATTTCTGTAATGTGTATAGAAATATTTGGTTTTTAATTCTTTATTCAGTTTTGGCTTATTCCTCTGTATAAGAAATTTACTCATTTTTTTTTTTGCTTTTTGGGTCACACCCAGCGATGCTCAGGGGTTACTCCTGGCTTTGCACTCAGGAATTACTCCTGGCGGTGCTTGGGGGACCATATGGGATGCCAGGGATCGAATCCGGGTCGGCCGCGTGCAAGGCAAACGCCCTACCCGCTGTGCTATCGCTCCGGCCCCGAAATTTACTCATTTTTAAGTTTTCAAATTTGACACTGATTCCAACCATCTCAGTAATGTCTGAGGTTAATAATTATGCCAATATAAATGTGTTCTTATATATATATTTCTGGATCCATTTTTATAGCTTTTTTTCTATACTTGCTTTTATTTTGTTGAGTTTTATTTTTATTTCCTCACTTCTATTTTATTTGTATCTAATCTGATGACTCTCAGTTTAAAAAAATACTTCCAATATATGTAGTTAACACTAAATTTTCCTTTATGTACAGATTTAGCTGCAGATCCAAAGTTTTCCTATATTTGATTTTCATTTTCATGCAGTTTCAAATCCATTCTAATTTGTATTGTAATATGGAATGTTTTACTTAATTTTCAAGCACTTAGTGAATTTTCTGACGAGTATTTTGGTAGTGATTTATGGATTATTTCCACTGTGATAAAAGAATAGACTTTGCATGTTATCAGTCCTTTGAAATTTTGTTCAGACCTGCACTCATGTTAAATACAGTCTATTTTTGGTGCCCACTCTGGATGTGAACACTGCTTCTTTAGTTGTTTCGTCTAGTGGTCACTGCATCTCAATTACGGTCATTTTCTTAACTATGTTATGCAAATCACAACTTTCTAATTTTATGTCTGTTCATTATTAGATACTAAGTGAAATATATTGAAATCTCTTATGGTTTTATTTTTGCTTATTTTTCCTTTTTGTGCATTTATTGTTTTAAACATTTGCAGTGTATGCTCTTAGACACGTGCAAGTTTAGAACTGGTATATTGTCATGGTAAGTGGACTCCCATTATACTTTTTGTGTATTTTGTTGTATTTCTTTTTATTTTATAGTCTCAGTTTCTGATATTATATTAGTTTTACCTGTGTGTCCTTCAATCAAAACTATTTTTAAAAATTTGGTTAGTGTTTTCACTGAACATTTACCCAGTATTTTTGTTTGTATCATTTTATTTATTATTTAATTATTACTATTATTTAGTAGCTTGCAGGGCTCTCCAAGATGGGCGGAGAATTGAACCTGGGTTGGCCGAGTGCAAGGCAAACACCTTACCCTCTGTGACAACAGAGCCTGGCAAGCTACCCATGGCATATTCGGTATGCCAAAAAACAGTGACAACAAGTCTCACAATGAAGATGTTACTGGTGCCCACTTGAGCAAATCGATGAGCAATGGGATGATAGTGATACAGTGATTACTATCTTTATTATTATTTTGGTTTGGAGGCCTCACGTGGTGTTGCTTAGGATTATAATTATTTCATTATTACTGTTATTATTATTTTGGTTTGGGGGCCTCACGTGTTGTTGCATAGGATTATAATTGTTTCACTATTTATTATTATTATTATTATTATTATTATTTTGGGTTGGGGCCTCATGTGGTGTTGCTCAAAACTTTCTCCTACTCTCTGTTCAGGGATCATTCCAAAAAAGTGTTATTTTCCTTTGGGTGTAGTACTGGGGATTTGAATTAGGATTGGCAGTGTACAGGGCAAATGCCTCACCTGCTGTACCATCAGCCATTGTCTCTTTCATATTATTTATGAATTTTTGGTGTTCGTACCTTTACATTGTGTCATTTGTAAATAGTGGTTTTAATACAATCTAATCTGATGACTCTTTTACACCCTTAATATATGAAAGTATTTAGACCTCGACATTTAATGAGATTAATAGTCTCTTATTTTACATGGATCACTTCTATCACTTGTCATCCTGTTGCTCATCGATTTGCTTGAGCAGGTACCAGAAACGTTCCATTCATCCCTGTCATGTGCTAGTGTCTGCTCCCTCCAGGACTGCAAAGAGCCTCAAACCATTGGTTTGGGGTCTTGACAAAGAAGTCTTACCATCTTGTAGGTGGGCAGCCAGGCATTCTTTTGACGTCCCGTAATCCAGTTGGTAATAGCTCTAGTCCATCGGTCGTCTCCGAATCACACCACGTGTCCTGCCCATCTGATTTTCAACACCTTGGCAAACAAAGCAGCATCCCTGATCCTCCATCATCAACAGAGGTCGGAACTCCGGATTTCTTCTCTCATTTGAGTGAAACATGATACTCCAAGCATAGCTCTTTCAATTCCTCTTTGGGAGACCTGAATAGCTTTCTCATCCTGTTTTTGTAGGGCCCAGGTCTCTGAGGTGTATATTAGTGCAGGAACAATGGTGGAGTCGAAAAGATGTGCCCAGAGCCAGAGGTTCTTCATCCTCTTAATAACTTCTTTGACGCTGTTGAAGGTGTTCCACGACACTCTCTTCCTCTTGCGCAGTTCTGGTACCAAGTCGTTCTTCATGTTGCATTCTAGACTCAGGTACACATAACTGCTGCATTCGGAGATGTTCATTCTGTTGAGAGCAAATGGAACGTCAGGAACTAGTTTGTTTCTCATGAACATTGTCTTCGTGAGATGTAATCCAACCTTTCTACACTGACGGTTGAAGTCGGCCAGCATTTGTGCCGCTTAGCTAATGTTTGGTGTTATGAGAACAATGTCATCAGCGAAGTGAAGGTGGTGTAGTTGCAGACCATCTATCTTCACTCCCATTCTTTCCCATTCCAGTCATCGTGATGACATTCTCGAGGGTGGCACTGAAAAGTTTCGGTGAAATGGTTCCACCCTGCCAAACCCCTCTCTTTACGTTGATGATGACTTCCTTGTAGAATGGTGAGATCCTGGTGGTGAATCCGTAATACAGCTCATGGAAGATCCTGATGTACTGAGTTTGAATACCCTGTTTGGCTAGGGCTTCAATGACCACTTCAGTCTCAACAGAATCAAAGGCCTTCTTTAAATCAATGAACATTAGACTGAGTGGCACCTCGAACTCTCGCAAAACCTCAATGAGCTTGGTCACCATGTGATATGGTCAATAGTTCTGAATCCTTTTTAGAACCCAGCTTGCTTGCATGGTTGTCCTTCATCTAGTGTTCTGCCAATACAATTCAGGATGACTCTAGTGAAAAACTTTTAAACAAGGAACAACATGCATATTGAGCGATAGTTGCTGATGTCTCCCTTCTTGTACAACAGAATCGTTCTGCTGGTTTTCCACTGGGATGGAAACTTGCATTCAGACAGGTAGCATGTGAAGAGCCGAGCCAGTGTATTGATGAGTACTGTCTGCAGATTCTTCAGGTGTTCAGGTCTGACCTTGTCTGGACCAGATGCTGTACGCTTCTTTACCGACAAAATGGCATGTCGGATTTTGAAAGGGAGAACACTGGGAATGGCATATCTATCCTGTGGATTTTGGTATGTGCGCAGGTAGACGTGGCTATCAAAGAGATCTGAGTAGAAGTCGTGGATAACCTTCACCATTGCCCTTCTGGAAGATGTGATAGATCCATCAGAATGTCGGAGGGCAGTCATCTTGGTCTTGTAGTTGGTGAAGTACAGGTGGGTGTTGCGAGTACTTTTCCCGGCTTCTGCCACATCAGTCAACAGTGATGCTCTTCTCTCTTTGAGGTCTTCCTTTATTGCTTCTCTGCACAGCTTTGCGAGCTTAAACTTTAGCTTGTGATTGCCTGAGGCTCATGCCAGACCATATTGGCAAATGAGCTCGAGAATTTCAAAAGACAAGCATCTTTTTGTGGCTTTCTCACTCTCGGCATTCCTCACACAGTCATGGAGGTTCTGAATCAGTCGATCGTATCTTACATGGATAGTGGTATTATTTGCTTTATATTTGTGTAGATTTTTTTCTGTTACTTTTCCTCCTCCTTTTAGAATTATCAAAATTCATTTTTCTATTTTGTATTGTTTTCCAATGTTTATTGTTCCAAAGATTGTGACATTCATCTTTCATGTGTCAAAGTCTAACATTTGCTTTTTAAACTAAAACTATTCTTGATGTATGTACTTTGGAACACTTTATGTTCCTATTGACTTTTGTGCTGTTTTCATGTGTTTTAATTTTACATATGCTGACTGTCATAGAATATTTTTATGATTTCACATAGTAACCATTTAGTTTAACACAAACATTCACAATTTTCCCACACCACTAACACTACCAATCTGAGACCATATTTCTTCTGCATAACAGTCTCTTATAAAATTTATTTCTCTGTAGGTTTTCTTATTAAAAAATACCTCTATTTTTATTTTCTTTTAAGTCTTTATTTTGTCTTTATTTCTGAAGTTTGTTTTCATGGGGTATAGAACTCCAGGGTAGGAATTGCACTTTTAGCATTTATAATATCATTATGTTGCCCTCTGATTTCCATTTTTTTCTATAGAAAAAGGTGCTTTCTGTCTTACAGCTTCTCCTTTGAAGGTGATATATCCTTTTCCTGTAGCTGTTTCTAAGGTTTTCTTTTTCTTTGGTTTCCAGAAGTTTTACTATGATATGCCTACATGTGGTTTTCTTTGAACTTATACCTCTGGGGTTTTATAGATCTTCTTAAATATGTTACTTGATATTTAAAAAAATCAGGTCTGAAACTGTTTTGGCCAGATGACTGTTTCCTCATCCTTTACTCTTTCTCCATTCTGCTGCACAAATTGCACGTTAGATTTTACAGCATTATATTTGATTTCTCGCTCTTTTTCTGCAGGATTTGTTCTCTCGATTTCATTTTTGCTTTGGGGCTGTACCTGGCTGTCCTCAGAGCTTGTATGTGGCTATGCTTAGGGATCACTCTGGCGGTGCTTGGAAGATCATATAGTCACTGGGGATCAAATGCTGGTCAGCTGTATGCGAAGCAAGTGCCCTACCCACTGCATGATTGCCTCCAGTTGCAGATCTTTTCTCTTTTTCTATGCATTTTTAAAAATAAAATAGACACCAATTTTCATCTCTCTTGTATAGAATTAGTATAGAAGAGGTGTTTTGGCTTTTGTAATTTTCTACTCCATGTCTCTTTTTGTTACTTCTAGATATCTCCCCCTCCCTCCCTCCCCCCACCCCCACACCCCCTTTGCTTACTATGTTCTTTTTCTTTGTAGAAGTACTTGTAAACTATCTAGTGGGTCCTGGTGGATTGCTGGATAAACTATAGGGAGTAATATTAAAATTTAAAATGCAAAAAACAATGGGCACATGAGCTTATGGGAATCTATAGAGAGTGACAGTTGAATATCCCCACCCTTTATTTTTTTAATGAAGGGCACCCACATTTAATTATCTGTAGTTTATTTCTTAGAGATTCTCAGTTCACCAGGGAGTACTTTTTGTTTCCCTTGCATGAGAGGGAGGATGTGTACATGTCAGAATCAGTATTCTGAAGCTGTTTACACATAACACCAGATTACTGATAACACCAGAGTTATCTTCATTAAAAATACAATTTTAAAAGCCAGGGAAAGAGCTCAAAGGGCTAGTGTGCATATGCATTCATGAGGCTCTAATTTGGATCCTGGTAACACAGGGTCCCCCCAAAACTTCCAGGTGTGCAACCCTGGTAATACCCCCTCTCCGATTTACCCCGCCAAACCCACATTGCTGGGGGAGCATCTCTGGGGTTGAGCCTGGGCCCACAAATATTACCTGGGACTCCCAGATAAAGAATCTAATTTTAATTTATTGACGTTTTTCTTTCTTGAACTTCACACCAGGAAGTTCTGTTCTCTCTCTCTCTCTCTCTCTCTCTCTCTCTCTCTCTCTCTCTCTCTCTCTCTCTTTCTCTTTCTCACACACACATACACACACACACACACACACACACACATAATCTTCTTCCTCCGATGCAAAGCATATGCCATGTTGGCTAAATAACACTGGAGAGAATACCCCAGCTCCTGTGCAATCAAAAAAGAAGTAGTTGTCCTATAGGTGGCAAGCTACTGAGAGCTTTGAAGAACCTTCTGCAATTTTTAGTCCATCTCACTTGGGATCCTTATTTACCAATTGTGAAATATTTATGGAGAAGCGGAAAACCTGCACTTAGCCTCTCCTCTACTTTCCTTAGTAAAGGGTGTCTCTAATTGTTTATTGATCCCATAGAGATTTCTATAGGGCAACTGTTGTCAATATATATCTTTTGGGGACATTTAGATTTGGTCTTTCTTCACTTTGCCAGTTTTTTGGGGGAAAAAAAGCTACTCCAAACAACCGTTCTTTCACATGCATAGAATATAGCAATAGGAAGTGAAAACTAACATTTACATCGGTTCCCAATGCATAAAGCAAAAGCCCTTAAGGATATAGTTTTCCTGTAATCTAACTGGAAGAAGACACATGGCAGCAATTAAAGTGCCATTAGTGTTGTGGCCACTGCAGGCCCCAAAGTGCCTAGTGACTTTCTCCCTCATTCGTTTCCTACTGGTCATTCTGGGAACTGCAGTTTTTGTTCTTGACACGCCAGAGAGGGGATGGAGGTGAATCTCCAGTGGCATTTCCACGCAGGCAGTATGAGGACACTCCAGAAGGCAGTAACTGCCGTGTAGATCTACGAAGATCAACAATTAGAGCTGCATTGGTCATTGTGCTTCATAGGATGCTACTTCTACTTGGCAGTTACTAACTCATGATACTGAATATTACAAAAGATACAAGCATCAGAATTGAAATGTTGTTGTGCAGGGACTGGTGCAATAGTCCAGCAGATAAGCTGCTTTCCTTGCCTGCTGTTGACCTGGGCATGATCCTTCCACCCCATGTGGTACTCTTAATTCTACTAGAAGTAACTTGAAATGGCAGAGCCCTGAGCACAACCAGACATGGCACCCCAAAGGAACAACAACAAAGTTATTATACAGATTCAAACTACATTTCCACCATTTAGGACAAATTAATGGGTTTCCTCCCATAGGAACCTGTATTTGTTGTATATTTTGTGCAGTGAGCACTGGACATCAAAAAAAAATCCAAGGAAACAGCTGACAACCCAGGCATTATTGTTGCCATCATGTTGAAGGACATTGATGGGTTTTCAATTTTTTTTCTTAAGTGTTGTTTTTCTTAAAATTTCCTAAAATTGTCAAACAAAACAATACGGAATCGCCAACAACTTTCTAAAGCAATTAGAGGTTTGTTCTGTATTCAGCACTCATCTCACTTTATTTTCATTCAATGATTCACAAACAAACACAGAACATGGGTGCCAGCTATTTGAGTTGTCAAAACTTTTCGTTTCCATTCTGAATCTGTTTGGGTGTGCTTCATACACTTCTGAGGTTGGGAGTGAGAAAGCACTTTAATTAAAAGTATGTCTGCGATGAATGATTAATTGCTTTAAAAAAATGAGAAGAGTTGAGTGAATAACAAACATAAAATTTTTCATCTTATTATGCCAATAAAGCTATATAAAAGTTCGTCCCAAGATAAAAGTCTTATTGCATTTGACTGTCAACAATTATGCCAGCAATTAATATTCAGAAATTGGCTAGTACATAAGTTAATCTAGAGGTCATGAAAAAAGCTCAGTTGTAAATTACATTCTTAAAAATCTAAATACTTATACTCAGAAACCAATTACCTTTCATCATGTCGCCTCCCATTGGGGACTGGCATGGTCAGTCCTGTATGGCTGAGTCTGAAAAAGGGACAGTCAGCAGTGAGCAGGTGGCTCATGACATTTTTTTTTTTATTGAATCACCATGAGAACAGTGACTAAGATTTCAGGTTTAAGTTTCAGTCATACAATGATCAAACACCCATCCCTTCACCAGTACATATGTGGTGTATGTATATCCACCAAGAACCCCAGTATATCCCCCTCCCACCCCCCACCCTGCTTGTGTGGCAGATGATTTTCACTTTGCTCTCTCTCTACTTTGATTACATTCAATTTTCGAAAGAAAACCCATTATTATTATTTTTTGGAATTTCCCCCCAACAATCAGACCTGCCAAAAAAGGGCATCATTAGATAATTTTTTTTCTATCGCTGATAATGAAGAGCATATGATGTCGCATGGCTGCAACAGCCACCACCCGGTTTTGGAATTCTGGTATTTTAGAAATTAAGTCCAGAGATATTTCTGCCAGTAGTCCCTGCATTCCTAGATTGGGTTGTGTGCCTCTGGGACCATGGCTGTTCAGGGGCGGAGGAGCCGTTCCTCAGCAGTTTTTTTTTTTTTTGTATATTAGGAATCACTTGTAGTCCCCTTGATCTTTGATTTGCTCGAGCAGGTGCCAGTAAAGTCTCCATTTGTCCCTGTCCCATGCTAGTGCAGCCCAATGATATCTGCTTGCTTCAGGAACAGAAAGAGCCTCAAATCATTCATTCAGAGATTTGACGAAGAAATCTGACCATCTAATTGGAGGGCGGCCACGAGGTCTTCTGATGCCCCATGGAATCCAGTCAGTAACAGCTCTAGTCCAGCGGTTGTCTCTGAATCACATTACATGACTGGCCCATCTGATTTTTGATGCCTTGGCAAACAAGACAGCATTCCTGATTTTTTGACCGTCAATGGAGGTCAGAACTCCAGATTCCTTCTTTCACTTGAGTGAGACATGATATTCCCAGCATAGCTTTTTCAATTTCTCTTTGGGATACCCTAACAGCATTCTCATCCTGTTTGCATAGGGCCCAGGTCTCTGAGGCATATGTTAGTGCAGGAAGAATGGTAGAATCAAAAAGATGTGCCCGAAGTCAGAGGTTCTTCATTCTCTTAACCACCTCTTCGATGCTCTTGAATGCATTCCAGGCTGCTCTCTTCCTCCTGCACAGTTCTGGCACCAAGTCGTTCCTCATATTGATTTCTCGACCCAGGTACACATAGCTGCTGCATTCGGAGATGGTCGTTCCATTGAGAGCAAATGGAGCTTCAGGGACCAGTTCGTTTTTCATGAACATTGTCTTGTTGAGATTCAGCTGCAATCCAACCTTTCCACACTCATGATCGAAGTTGGCCAGCATTTGTGCCACTTGGCTAATGTTTGGTGTTATGAGAAGGATGTCATCAGTGAAATGTAGGTGGTGTAATTGCCGACCGTCTATCTTCACTCCCATTCCTTCCCATTACAGTCATCACATAATGTTCTCAAGGGCGGCACTGAAGAGTTTCGGTGAAATGGTATCACCCTGCCGCACCCCTCTCTTTACATCAATGATCACTTCCTTGTAGAATGGTGAGATCCTGGTGGTGAATCCACAATATAGCTCTTGGAGGATTTTGATATACTGAGTTTCAACGCCCTGTTTGACCAGGGCTTTGATGACCACCTCAGTCTCAACAGAATCGAAGGCCTTCTTTAAGTCGATGAACGTTAGACAGAGCGGCATCTTGAACTTTCGCGAAACTTCTATGAGTTTGGTCACTGTGTGGATATGGTCTATCGTGCTGAATCCCCTTCGGAACCCGGCTTACTTGTATGGTTGTCCTTCGTCTAGTGTTCTGCCTATTCTATTTAGGATGACATGAGTGAACAACTTGTAAACGACAGACAGCAGGCAGATTGGGTGATAGTTGCCGATGTCATGGATGTCTCCCTTATTGTACAACAGAATGGTCCTACTGGTTTTCCACTGGGATGGAACCTTGCATTCAGACAGGTAGCATGTGAAGAGTCGGGCCAGTGTATTGATGAGTACTGGCTGCAGATTCTTCAGGTGTTCGGGTCTGACCTTGTCTGGACCAGGTGCTGTATGTGTCTTTACCAACAAAATGGCATGTCGGATTTCAGAAGGGAGAACATTGGGAACAACATATCCATCCTGTGGAATTTGGTATGTGGGCAGGTGGACATGGCTGTCAAAGAGATCCGAGTAGAAGTCATGAATAATTTTCTCCATTGCCTTTCTGGAGGATGTGATAGATCCATCGGGACGTCGGAGGGCAGTCATCTTGGTCTTGTATTTGGCGAAGGACAGGCAAGCATTGCGAATACTTTTCCCGGCTTCTGCTGCACTAGCCAACACTGCTGCTCTTCTCTCTTTGAGGTCTTCCTTTATCACATCTCTGCACAGCTTTGTGAGCTCAGACGTTAGCTTGTGGTTGCCTGAGGCTTGCGCCAAACCACGTTGACGAATGAGCTCGAGAGTTTCCAAAGATAGGCTTCTGTTTGTGGCTTTCTCACTCTTGGCATTCTTTGCACAGACATGGAGGTGCTGAACCAGTCGATCGTATTCCTCGTCAATGTTGTCAAGGACAGCATCTTCACACGTTGCTGCAATAGTGCCAAAGAGCTCCCAGTTGGTGGTCATTCTGGGAGTTGTCTTCTTAGACTTAAATTTTGCTGACTTTTCTCCCCGCTCTGTGAAGTAGAATTTTGCACGAAGAAGACGGTGGTCTGATCCTATTTGGAATTTTGGGACAACAGCGACATAGGTCAGGCAAAACCTTCGATTGAATATGATGTGGTCAATTTCATTGTGGAACTGTCCACCAGGAGACTCCCATGTCCAGCGTTTAGATTCGGCCTTCTGGAACTGTGAGTTACCATGGATGGTCTTGGTCGACATGATGAATTCAGTCTCTCACCCTAATCGTTCCATTCTAGGTCATGTGTCCCAATGTGGAGTTCTTTGGGCGACCTTCTTGGACCTATCTTGGCATTAAAATCATGGACAATGACCTTGTAGAAGGTGTGGTCTTCTTTATAGAGCTTCTCCAGTTCCATGTAGAACCTCTCAATTTCTTCTTCATCATAGTTGGAAATTGGTGCGTAGACGACGAAGATAGAAACTGCAGACAGTGAGCCACATCTATTCAAGCATATATTAGGAATATATTAGCGTATATTAGGAAAGGTCACACAGCCACGTACGTGACCATGCGGTTTGGAGAAATAGTCCTGATCTCCACATATCAGAGTCATGTTTGTAGAAGCTCATGGTCGCCAGGATTCCATCTGGAGAAGGTGGGGAGACTGCACCTGTTCCACCTGGGGCACCCCAGCTTGGTCTGGGGTCCAGAGCATTCTCCAGAATTGTGTGTCTGCTGGCCAGGATTCTTCACAGCTGAGTGCAGCAATATGGCGCCAGGGGCGGGTTGAGGGCGTGACTTCCTGGGTCGGGGACGTGGGGGTGGGGGCGGGAGCTGGAAGCCGGGATGGAACTGCCCAGTTCCAGTGCCCCCATGTGGTTTGGAAAATAGTTCTGGTCCCCACATACCGGAGCCATGTTTGTAGAAGCTCATGATCTCTGGGATTCCATCTGGAGAAGGTGGGGAGACTGCACCTGCTCCATCTGGGGCACCCCGGTGTTATGCCTGCCGGCCAGGATTCTTCACTGCTGAGTCTGGCTCATGACATTTTATGGAATAGTGAAGGCACTATTTTATAAACATAGAGAATGGAAATTTCATATATATCTATAAAGACACACCTGCATTACCCTTAATCATATTTTTCCCTTTTTGGACCATATCTGGCTGTGTTCAGGGTTTGCTTCTGGCTGTTTTCAGGGATCACTCCTGACAGGCTTGGAGGATGATATGGGGTTCTGGGGACTAAACCCAGGTAGGCGAGGCAAGTGCCCTACCCACTGTACTATCTCTCTGCCCCCCCCCAATGGTATGTATAAAAGCATGGGGACTGCACTGGAGCAGCTGGTCTGCATAAGCATAGAATCGGCTTTGCCCTTCACTTGCCCAGTCTCTGAGTAGGACACCACCGAATCTATCTGCATGTAGACCGCTACCTCAGCTTCCTCACAGCAACATTTGAAAACCACCTGTGGGCGAGGATGGAAGAGGATGGGTGAGCTCATCAATAGGATTGTTCTATTTGCTGAAGTAAAGAAATCCCGAGACAGGGAGTAGGAAACATGCAAATCCCCATGGTGCATCTGGTAGGATGAAGCGTAATCTCTTCCCTATTCAGACCTCATTTCCTCTTGCAACAATGGCTTCTGCTGTAATCAGGAGCCATTCACAGAGCCGTTCCTTCTCTTATTATTTTATTTGTGCCTATCAGCTTGATGGATTTGCGGTGCGGGCTGGGGAGCGGGCACCCATGACCTACTTTGCCCCTCCAGTCTGTCTTGGCCTTGCTTTCCCCCATGGGGGACTCTGCAGTGGACCATTGATTTTGAGTTGGTTTAGACTAGAGATGGCAGAATTAGTCTTAATTTAGCTGAGATAATTGCATTGGGTACCAATCAGGAAGGGCATTGTGAATTACAAATACATTTGCCTTTTACATTCTCCTGTTACACGCAAGATTTCAGGTTACCAAGAAACAAGAGCAAATACATTCCTCTCGCCACATTCTCCACCCACCCTCTCGGAAAAAAAAAAAAAACCATCCTTGAACTTGAGTAAATTTTCCTTAAAGAACTTTACTTTTCCTCCTCTTATTTTTAGCTTCAGTGTTGTGGCCTGTTGTTGAACTCGTGAATTACAGCCTCCTGGAGCAAAGGGAGCTTTCCGCTTTCAGAGAGAGTCTCTTAAAGCTGCATTTACAGGCATTCCTTCTCAATGAGCCCTCATCCTCACATTTCAAGACCCATGTGACATCCTCACATGTCCTCTTCCGACAGGTCCCTGCCTCCCTCGATTTATGCATCACCTGAGCTCATCCCATTCCAACTTCGGGGTAGATTTCCTAATGGAATTTTAAAAACAGACCAGTCATTCTATTGTGGCTCAGGAACCACAATGACTTTTTACATCTGTGTGAAGAATACGGAAGCTCTGCCACTGCACCGACAGAAGGAGGGGTGGGGACGGGTGGCAGGTGAGGCCGTTTTGTGTATGGATAGAGGCAGAATTGAGATGAGTTGGGCTTCATTCCATTCTAGGCATGCAGTATGGACGTAGCAGCAAAAACAGGCTTGAGGACTCGGGGCTGGCTCCGATTGTAGGCAGCTAAAAATAAGTCCCCCTTGCCCTTGAACTTGGTGGAGAGGCAGTGAGCCTGCAGTTACTGAGAATATGGAATCAGATCACCTGGGTTTATGATTCTGACCTGGCCAATGACAAGCGTGATGGCATGCTATTTTAAATCATTGTTCCTGAGTTTCCTCTCTGGTCTTTTAAGATGGAACTTTTCTCCCTGACTTCCAGAGCTGCTTGGGAGGTGAACTGAGACAGTGAGATTTTTTAGCATCTGACGTTTTCCAAGTGATACTCACTTGAGCAACATCAGTGCCAAGGGCTAAAGAAATCCTCCTGTCCCCTTGTGAGGCTTCTGAGTTGGACAAATGATAAAATAAGCCTAAAGTATATTGATAAGAACAAAAGTCCAGAGAAGTGTCTTAATAGCTATTGTGGGGGCAGAGGGGATAGGACAGCAGGTAGAGCTTGCACGTGGCCGACCCTGAGCACCACCAGGAGTAATTCCTGAGTGCATAGTCAGGAATAACCCCAGAGCATCAGCGGGTGTGACCCAAAAAGCTAAACACCCCCTCCCCCCCAATAAAGCTATTGTGATTGTGTGAATTACTCAGCAAAGCAGAGTAATTGCTTGGTCTTAGAATGCATCTTGAAACAACTTAATGCAGAGGATTCTGGGAAACAAAGAAAGGGAAGGTCAGAGGTCACCCCCCAAAAGGACATAATAAAATCGTTTAGATTCTGCTTTCTCTGCTGATTAGGTCTTTCCTAGGAGAGGTCTTAGAGGTGATGTTTATATGTAAATATTTCTTCAGAATACCTCTAATTGGCCTCAGAACTCCACCTCTGAAATAAACATTTTACCAAAGACATATTTTGGGGCAATAGTAATTTTTTGCCTCACAGCAGTCATTACTAAGAGAAAATAAATACATTGGTGCCAGTGACAAAACCTTACACCCATTTGCTTTGCATGATTTAGAAATTAGGGAAGCCACTTTAAAAGATAGTATTTCAATATTTTCTCTCTCTCCTTCTACATATTCTTTAAATAAAACTATTTATTTAATTAGCACTGTAGCACTGTCTTCTCCTTGTTCATTGATTTGCTTGAGTGGGCACCAGTAACATCTCCATTGTGAGAGTTCTTCTTATTGTTTTTGGCACATCAAATGCGCCACGGGTAGCTTACCAAGCTCTGCCATGTGGGCAGGATACTCTCGGTGGCTTGTCAGGCTCTCAGAGAGGGATTTATTTAATTGAACATAGTTTAATATTTAGGTTGAATTGTATGAAATTGAGTCATCACCTGCAGCCCAGGTGATGGCTCAGTGACTTAAGTACTTGCCCAGAGAATGCCAAGGACCAGAGTACAAACCACTAAGCTTCTACTTGTGCTGGCATGTCCTGGCATCTCTAATATTTGGGATCCCCAACCAGAAAGAGCCCAGGAGGTGGCTCAGTGGCTTAAAAAGTGTACAGGGTAATTTTCTTCCTTTCTCCCTTCCTCCCTTTCTTCCTTTCTTCCTATTGAATCACCATGAGATAGAGCATTACAAAGCTGTTCATGATTGGGTTTCAGTCATACAATGTTCCAATACTCTTACCTCCACTAATGTACATTTACCAACACCAGTGTCCCCAGTTTCCCTCACGTCCACCACCAACACCTTCTCCCCCACCACCTGCACCAGCAAATCTAAGGCATGCACCTCTCTTCTCTCTCTGATTTTCTCTCTATCTCATCTCTATCTCTCCTTTTGGGCATGATGGTTTGTAATACAGATACTGAAAGCTTATCACATATGCCCCTTTACCTACTCTCAACACTTAGTTCTTGTCCAGAGTGACCATTTTCAACTATTATTGTCATACTGAACCCTTATATGTCTTAACTAACCCCCGCCATCCCCCCGCCACACACACACACCCTTGTGGTAATTTCCAGCCACTGACAGTCCTCCTGTCTGCTGCCTTGGGTATTAGTCTATACTATTTTTTTATATCCCACAAATGGATGCAGTCATTCTATATCTGTCTTTCTCCTTCTGACTCATTTCACTCAGCATCATACTCTGGATGTCCATGCATTTATAGGCAAATTTTGTGACTTCGTTTTTCCTAATGGCTGTGTAGTATTCCATTGTGTAGATATATTAACATTTCTTTATCAGTCGTCTGTTCTTGGACACTCAGATTGTTTCCAGATTCTGGCTATTGTGAATAGAGCTGATATGAACATAGATGTGCAGATGCCATTTCTTCTGTGTGTTTTGGACCCCCAGTCATATTCTAAGAATTGATATTGCTGGGTCATATGGAAGCTCAATTTCTAGTTTTTAAGGAATGTCCATATTGTTTTCCGAAAGGGCTGGACCACTTTGCATTCCCACCAGCAATGAATGAGAGTCCCTATCTCCCTACGTCTGTACCAGCACTGGTTGTTCTTATCCATTTGGATGTGTGCCAGTCTCTGTGACTACAGATAATTTATAATCCCCAGGGATCTCAGAAGTTGGGTGCCACTATTTCATGTGCCCAAGTGCTGAGGCCACTCTGACTGCTCCAGTCTTTCCAACAAGTTACCTTTCCATCAAAGACAGTGAACAGCCACCCAGTGCCCCAAGGATCCCAACTTTGCTGTGTGCTAAAACCCCAACTTGAAAACCGTGAAGCGGCAATACTGACCTCCATGAAGCTGCCTGCATCACCAGATGTGGCCCCTGCCCTTTGGGTGTGATCCCAGTGCCACACACACAAGTGTGTGGCAAGCCATAACCATGACAGCCTCCAAGGGAAGAGAAGAGTATATTGAACTTTTTTTTGTTTTTAGAAAGAAAAGAATAAAGTGCCCTTTTCTCACGTGTATCTATTCTTGAAAAACAGAACATTCACAACTTCTTCAAAGATCCACCCACCCCGACTTACAACTTAGGACCACAGCAAATTCCAGCATCCCTGCAAACCTCTGTGAGCTGATGCTACACGCCTGTGGATGTCAGCAGTACATGTAAGCCAATGCCTCTAAATCAATAGTTAAGCAGTATGAACTTCTGAGAAAAATAATAGGCCCACTTCCTTACCCAGAGTGCATTTTTCTGCATTTTTTGTATTTTTTTACATATATTTTATAAAGACACGTCTTTTTTTTTTTTTTTGGCTTGTTGGGTCACACTCAGCGATGCTTAGGGGTTACTCCTGGCTCTGCCCTCAGGAATCACTCCTGGCAGAGCATAGGGGACCCAATAGGATGTCAGAGATAGATCCCGGGTTGGCCACGTGCAAGTCAAATGCCCTACCCCTACACTTTTCTAAAAACCAATGTCAACCTTTAAAAAATCATCATCATACACAAAATTCTGTACAGCCATGGACTGACAGTCAGAAGAGCACACACTACGGAAGGTAATGTCCCTCATCTGCTTTCTACTTACCTTCCTTCCTGGTTGTAGATTCCAATTCTATTTAGTGCCACATTAGACACACACACACTCACACACACACAGAGCATATACTACATCTCTGTCACTTTTGGTCCCTAGTTCCTTGGACTGCTGTCAATACAGCAGCCTAAGGGATCTTTCGAGAATGTGCATCAAAGTTTTCATGTGGTCAGATTGCTCTGGTGAACTCTGTTTGCTCAGAATATAATCAAGCTTTCTTCTTACAAAGGCTACCTGGGGTGGTAGCCTCTGACTCTGTCTGCCTTTCTAGACACCTTCTCTCCACACTTCCTACCTTATCACTCAGCCTGAGCCAAACTTTCTGACTTGTCCTCAAATATCCAGGCTGGCCTGCTTGAAGGCCTGGCACTGACCATGTTTTCTGCTGAGCTCTTGGCCTCTTCCCTGGCTTCCTTGGTGATGTGTCCACGGGTCTCCTCCAAAGAGGCCCTACCTGGTCTCCGCTTCCCAGCCAGCACCATCCCTGTGCTGTTTGTTACTTTATTCATTTCTTTTTATTTAGATATTTATTATCACTAGCTGTCTATGACAGAGGAACCCAGGTATGCGGCACCTGTGGCGGAGATCTCCAAGCCTGCTTGGATCAGGACTGGCCTCCTCCACCCAGATCCTCAGTTTTCCAGTAGCTTGGCAGTCACACCCACAAACTCCTCCCCTCCTCCCACCCTCCCATGCCATGTAATCTCATCAACAGCCAAGATCCAGAGACTATAAAACAAAGCTCCTGAAAGAGAGCGATGCATTTTTTCCTGGAGTGCGCAGCTGCATTCGTGGCCTCGGGACCTCTTTATTTTTATTTATTTCCTGTACTCCTGTATGGCAGAGCCTGGCAAGCTACCCATGATGTATTTAATATGCCAAAAATAGAAAAAACAATGTGCTCTTTGTGTTCCTGGAGCGAACAGATGCCATTGGGCTACACTTGCACGCAACGGGGACAAATGAAGACATTACTGGTGCCCATTTGAGCAAATCGATGAACAATGGGATGACAGTGATACAGTTGTCTATATACACAATTGTTTGTATGCATTTTCTATCTCACTCATGTAGCTTCCTTGAGAGTAGAGATTCTAGCATTTTTGATCACATCCTCAGGGTGAAGAAAATAACCAACTACTAAGATAGCTGAATAGGGTTTGACATAGAAAAGGTACTTAAAATTCTTAGGCAGGTGAATGTATTAATGAATATTGATATATTTATTGAGTTACAGGTGGCATGTGCAAACACAAACTAGAGATTCTTTTCAGATGAGGCCCTAAAAATTAAATTTCTAATATTTTATTCTGTGCCTGGAAGGAAGGTACCTCTGGGGGCTCTGTCTCATATAGTTATCAACAAGAAAAACTAGGGGGGTATATTGACCTTTACTTGTTGATCTTTAAATGCTTTTTGAGGTGCTGAATGATTATTTGTACATGTTTCATTAAAATAAAAGTTTTGAAATTTTGTATTTTTATTGAGATTTTATTTTTTATCTCTTAACCCAGTTTTATTATTATCAAAGGTAGGATGGTTGCAATAGTGTTAATGTTGGTGCATCCACAGAGTTGCTATACCTACACTTCCACCAAAGTGAGCAAGATGCCCTTACCATGTGCTCGAGTTACTCCTGGCCTGTCCGGTTCCTTACCACCTCAAGTCATCTCTCAGTTCTATGTCAGAGTTCAAGAATTTGTTTTCCTTTAATATGGTCCATTTTCTTGCTTTGTTTTTTATTAGATGCAGCATGCAGTGAAAACGGTCACTGGCATTTGTCCTTCTCCCTCTGACTTGTCTCACTTAACATGATGCTCTCTATTCCATCCAACCTATAGCAAAAGGTGTGGCTTCCTCTTTCCCTCTACCTGAGCACTGTTCCACAGTGTGTATAGGACAGACTCTCTTTACCCACCCATCTGTCCTTGGGTCTTTTGGTAGTTTTCTTGTGCTGCCTATTGTACTAAGTTCTTCAGTGAACATAGATGTGTATAGATCTTTCCAAATTAATGCTGTTGTATTTTGGGAATAGGTGCCAAGGACAGGAATTGCTGGGTTTTATAGGGTTCTATTTTTAATATTTGAAGAAGTCTCCATACATTTTCCGTAGAGGCTGAACCAGATGGCAGGCCCGCCAATGGTGAATGAGGGTTCCTTTCCCCTACATCCCCCCAGGAATGATTGTTTCCATGGATGACTATTCTTAATAGCATTCCATTTCTATTGTACAGCTAGTTAATTTAGCATCACTTAATAAAGCATTTGATATCTCTGGCTCATGGAAACCTCAAAGTAATACTTTTTTTAAAAAAAAGTGAGTTAAGACCTTGAATGTCATTTAGGTCTGCCTTACTTCATTTTTTTGTGTTTTTTTTTTTGTTGTTTGGGGGCTGCTTCTGGCAGTGCTCAGGAGTTGCTCCTGCTCTTCACTCAAGTATCACTCATGTGATACTCAGGGGACTATATGGGGTACCGAAGATCAAACCTAGGTCTGCTGTGGGAGCCACACCTATCACTGTGGTCCTTGCCTTCCTTTCAACCCTCAAAATCTTCTGGGCCCTTTCTTTCACGTCTAGCAGGACAGATACTTAGAAACCAGCATCAGAATTAAATTGGACTCAGATTAAAGCACATTGTCCTTTCCTAACCTTTTTTTCATGATGTTCACCGTCTACTATTTACCTCTTGAGTTTGGTTCAACCTCACATCTGAGTTGTCTGTACTTCTCTGAACCAAGTCCCACCCCCCCTAAAGAGCAGTCCTTTCCATCCTCTGAGTTAGGCTGCTCATGTCTCTTGAACCAATCATAAGCCCTATGAGAAGAGTTTAGAAAATGAATCGTTTTCAATTATTTCCTGTTTTAAATAAAATGTTCAAACCAAATTCTGAAAATGATGTTAAAACAAATGCAGAATGATGCTAGATCCACTATTATTTTCATTTTTGCTACGTCTCAGAAAAGTGGAAAAAAAGCATTTTAAAGTTGATTTTTATGCAACACATCAGGATCTGGCTCATGATGTAATTAATTATTCTTTGCACAAAAAATGACTTTATGAATCAGATAGTTCACACCGTTCAATGCACTGGGATAGGATGAATATCTATTTTTAAAAAAAAACAACTAGACTCAACTTTCACTAGCTGAGATATCAAACATGATTGATATGGGGCCAGGGAGATAACACAGGAGTCGGGGTAACATACTTTGTATGCAAGAGCTATGGATTGGATCCCCAGCAACACATGGGCCCTGTGACACTGCTGGGTGTCACCCTGGAGGTCTCTGGCATCACTGGGTAGTAGCACCACATCACCAGGCCAAAACACTGAGATGTCCTACCCAGCTGACTGAAGCATCATCCAATGTACCCCCACTTGGCTCACTAATTATTCCTAGGAGCCTGCACTCAGCTCCTTGCATAGAAAAAAAAGGATTGTTTATTGTGTGGGGGAGCATTTAAAGGAAAGCTTGAGGGGTCATTACTGCATGATCAAATTTCAAATAGGTGCCAGTGTGTGCTCAGCAGCGGCATCTTATAGTTGTTAGTGCCAGGAGCTTCAGATTTCATGGACCACGTGGACTGTTCCCAGGGAACAGGAAGTGAACTACACAGGTCTGGTTTACTTGAATATATGTAGTTTCACCCACAGCATGTGGAGACAAGTCTGTCCAGCAGAGGGAGATGGTGGGAAGACTTCGATGATGACTCATTTTGGGTTAGGACAGAGGTAGAATGGGGGTGTGTCTGGGGGAAGCCCAGGGGTCCAAGCCATAGACTCTTTTGTAAGTCAGTTTCAGAACTTGATCAAAACCTCCAACTAAAATTCATTCTCAAGTCATTCTGCATCAAGAATGTTCTCTGAGTCTGCAAAGAAAGATCCTCTCGAGAGATACTGTACTTTAAACATCCGCTTTCACATTTCAAGTAGATGAAGGTTCAGAAAAAGGGCCACAATCAAAAAATACAAAACACAAAAGGAAACAAGTCATCATGAAAAGGAGTTAGAAAAAACAAAGATTATAAAATCAGATATGTAAGAATTATAGAAATAGCTATAAAGCAGATCCATGTGTTCACAGAAATGAAAGGGATATTAAAAGATGCTATGGAACAATGTACTATAAAAATAGCATCCTTGATAAAGAACCAAATGTAATAATTAGAAGGAAAACTGTGGTTATTGAAATAAAAATTCGCCTGACCTGACTAAATTACAGGTTAGTGAATTAGAATTCTGAAAGATGGCTCTAAAGAAATCATTCCAAATATGGCCTGGATTGCAAAACAGTGGATCGTATGAAAGAGACATTGAGACAGGGAAGCCAGAAAACGTAGGTTTTAGGAAATGATGGTGGGGAGGGAGGGTGATGAAAAATGCTCTATCAGAAGAGACAAGGATAAAAGGCATCCCCCATCAATGAAAGATATTGATGTTCAGACTTAGGAAGGTAAATGAATCATGCCAAAACATTATGAAACCCACTCTAACAGCTGGTCGTGTGAAACTATAGAACAAAAAATGGAATCTTGGAGGCCAGGAGATAGTCTAATGGTTAGGGTTCAAATCCTGGCACTACAGGGTTTCCTGAGTATCTATAGGTGTGGCCCTCGGAGGCCTCCAGCACCAGGACAGGAATCTCCAGCATGGCAAGGTGCTAGAAGAATTGTATGTTATAGCCCTTGCATTGAATTACTGGCATGGTTGGCTAAGAATCTCTGGTGGGGCCTGGTCCCCTGTGAGCTGCTTGGGAGGTTAATATATATATATATATGAATATATATACATATATATACACACACATATATATGTATATATATATACACATACAGAAAGACTGGGGGCCAGAGTAATAGTACAGTGTAGCTACTGTACTTTTCCACCAAAAATATAATTGATTTCATGTTCCTCTGAAACATGAAATCTGGTGATCTGAAAAGATGACCAATTTGAACTAAGAAACTTAGTTCAAATTGTCTTCTTGAGATGTAGCAAAATGTAAGCAAAATGCAAAATGTAGGACAATTACCTTGCAAGCGCCTATGGAGTTCTATCCCTGACACCCCATGTGGTCCCTGAACCCAACAGGAGTGATCCTTGAGTGCAGAACAAGGAATGAGCCCTTAGCACTGCCCGTGTAAGGAAGAAAGATGATAGGAAGGACAGAGGGATGGAGGGAGGAAGGGATGAGGGAGGAAGGAAGGAAGGAAGGAAGGAAGGAAGGAAGGAAGGAAGGAAGGAAGGAAGGAAGGAAGGAAGGAAGGAAGGAAGGAAGGAAGGAAGGAAGGAAGGAAGGAGGGAGGGAAGGAGGGAGGGAGGGAGGGAGGGAGGAAGGGAGGGAGGGAGGGAAGGAAGGAAGGAGGGAAGGAAGGAAGGAGGGAAGGAAGGAAGGAGGGAAGGAAGGAAGGAGGGAAGGAAGGAAAGAAGGAAGGAGGGAAGGAAGGAAGGAGGGAAGGAAGGAAGGAGGGAAGGAAGGAAGGAGGGAAGGAAGGAAAGAAGAAAGGAGGGAAGGAAGGAAGGAGGGAAGGAAGGAGGGAAGGAAGGAAGGAAGGAAAGACATTAAAAGTGCACGTGTAAGAGCAGATTGTCTCCAAAAAAAAGGAACTTACATATGATTGACACAATGAACAGAATAAGACAGAAAAATCCAGATATTATCTTCCAAGTACTCCAAGGAAAATGAAGGTTAGATAAAGATATTTTAAAATCAAAATGGCAGCTTTGCCAAGAAGAGGTCTCCTTTAAGGAATTTTAGTCTAAAAGTGCATTGCCTGAATGTGAAGTGAATAGTAAGCTAGGAAATAATGAACACAGCCAGTTAAGATACAAATAATGATAATTAAACATCAGTTCTAGGAGGGTAAAATAAAACTCATGGACCAGAAAGAAGCCGGAAACCATATATTTTGTTAGGGTAAAGAGTTTGTTAAAATTCTCATATGTAACCATTAAAGAAGGTGTTGAACTCAAAGGGGTTATTTCTGAACAAAAAAAGAGAACATTAAAGGACAGACACAATTCAAAAAATTATTTAGTCCAGGTTAGAGCGTAAATTAAGGATAGAAAAGAAATAAAAATAAGTGTGTATACACTGAATATATATATGTATTTATATATAAATATATAAAACACATATGACAAAGTAAGATAGCACTGCACTGTAGCACTATCATCCCAGTGTTCATTGATTTGCTCGAGCGGGCACCAGTAATGTCTCCATTGTGAAACTTGTTACTGTTTTTGGCATATTGAATATGCCATGGGTAGCTTGCCAGGCTTTCAAGAGGGATGGGGGAATCGAACCCAGGTCGGCCATTGTGCTATCACTCCAGCCCTACAAAATAAGATAATAGAAACAAAACAAAATAAGATAATAGAAATTATTCCAAATCTGCTTGTAATCACTCTAATATATATGGGCATAAGTCTTTGGTTAAAGGGAAATAACTGTCAGACTTGATTTAAAAACCCAGGTTTTTTATGACTTACTGTCTTATATATCAAAGTTAAATGAGCATACATGCTAGACGTTTAAAAATCCAAATACAAGTTATTCAGGCACATGCTAATAAAAAGAAAGCTGTCCCTATTCTATTACTATATTAAAAGCCAGGGTTTACAGCAAAAAGAAGTACTTTAAATAGAGTTAGTTTATAGAGAGTAAAGGTTTAATTCACCAGAAGAATTCTAAATGTGAACACAATAGAGCTTGAAGGAATTGTGTGGACAAGGGGCTAACTTGACCGGTCCATGAAAGATTTCAGCTCATCTTTCCCAGGAATTGGTGAACAAGGCAGACAAAGGAGGAGGAGGAGGAGGAGGAGGAGGAGGAGGAGGAGGAGGAGGAGGAGGAGGAGGAGGAGGAGGAGGAGGAGGAGGAGGAGGGGGAGGAGGGGGAGGGGGAGGAGGAGGGGTGGGGGGAAGAGGAGGGGGAGGTGGACAACCACGACGACGACCACGACGACGATGACCACGGCTAGAGGATCCGGGAGAAAACATCTGTGTGGAAGCCCGCACGCAAGAGCTTGGGGTGTACTTTTGCCCAGGGATTCCTGAACTTGTTTTAATGATTGATTTATTCATATATTTTTAAATCTACGTGTGTGTGTGTGTGTGTGTGTGTGTGTGTAATGGGGGGACCATGTTCAGCAATGTTCAGGGCTTACACACATTCTGGGATCACTGCTGGCAGGGGGACCCTATGGGGTGCTGGGGATGGAACCCAGGTTGGCTGAGTGGAAGGTAGTGACCCGCTGTACTATCTCTCCAGCCCCTCTAAGTCTAATTTTTGGTAAGTGCTATGAGAAGCTCAAAGTCATTTCTAGTTGCATTATTTTTTATAAAAAGAGACATTATCATAGAGAATATATTATATTTGGCCATCACACAATTAACTTAGCTGTGACATGAGGGCATTTTGGAAGAATACAGACGTGAGTGTTTTTGTGTTGGTTTGTTTTGTTTTTCATCTTTGTCTTTTGTGTGTAGTTTTAAACAATAATAAGGTGTACAAATTAAACAATGTTTAGGAAACAGAAAAGATTGGAGCAAGCAATTACGAAATGTGGTGTGATAGCGTAGATCTGGCATCAGCTGACCTGGTTTGACCGCCAAAGCTATACACGGTCCCCTGAGCACTGTCAGGAGTGATCCCTGTGTACAGAGCCAGAAGTTAACCCAGAGCACAGCCAGCTGTGACCCTTCAAACCAAAATTAAAGAGGTAACATACAAGAAAATTAAATGCTGCCTCTAAAATGTAGCACTATCATAAGGAATGACCAGAATATGCATATTTAACTACCCGCATTGGCAAAGAAGGCTAAAATGGATCACACAAATTGACCAACTGAAGAAGATAGAAATAAATAAAACAAGGACAAAACCCAAGGTCAAAGCAAGTAAAATTAAAGTTGAAAAAATAATTCCTGCAATTGAAAGAAAGATCAAAAAAAGGTCTGACATGCTAACACTGGTTCTTTGCAGTCTAATCAAGCTGACCCTTGAGAGAAGCACATTCATCGCAGAAAAAGGAAGAAGACCCAAAAAGGAAGAAGCAGTTGAGGTTTTCACTAAGAGCACTTGGAATCAAGTCAGCTGAGCTTAAAGCGATCTCTATTCTGCAAAGATGTATGCAGAAATGAGAAAATGGGAAACATCTTAATAGAAAATGACCAAACAGGGGCTGGAGCAATAGCACAGTGGGTAGGGCATTTGCCTTGCACGTGGCCAACCGGGGTTTGATTCCAAGCATCCCATATGGTCCCCCGAGGACCGCCAGGAGTAATTCCTGAGTGCAGAGCCAGGAGTAACCCCTGAGCATCACTGGGTATGACCCAAAAAGCAAAAAAATTTAAAAAAAAAAGGAAAAGGAAAAAGAAAATGACCACACTAAGATGAAATTTAAAAAAAGATGAATGAAAATACTTTAACCAATAGTGAGGGGGGGGGGAATCTTCCAGAAAAAATAAAATGCAATTTATCTCATCATTTTCTAAGTATTTTAGAAAATGTACTTAAGAATAGAAAAGAATTTAAGAATTTAAGGTTTAATTTAAAATTAAATTTATTTTTTTTTAATTAATTTCATTTGTATTCTCCCCCCCCCCACTGCTGAATTTGACTGGCTTAAAAAAATTAATTTCATTTAACTGCTAAGTATTTAAGAATATAAAAGAAAATCTTCAGTGTGAGCATGGAAGAACTGGTGTGACCTCTGCATTGTCTCCAGTCTGGGTCCTCCTGGGCTGTTTGTACAAAAAACTGAGAGCAGGAAAAAAAATAGAAAAAAAGAAAATGTTTATTTTATGAGATAAACTTGAAAAACAAAAGCACCCTATTTTTAGGGGGCGTTGAGGGTGGAGTGCAGGCTTACCTCATTTAATAAAATGGATTATAAAATACTTAACAAAATATTGAAATCCAGATTTGTATAAAAAAATGTAAGTTGGATTTTTTATGAGAAATGTAAAGCCAGCTCAACGTTATCAACATGATTAGTATTTATATATTATAGAAAGAAAGCCATAAGATGCTTCCAAACTATAAAGAAATCTTAATACAGTCAACATTTTTAATGAAAATATTGTTGTAATTTTAAGTTGTTATTATTAAATTAACAGCTAAGAATTAATAGGAGAAATTATTGAAAAAATCCAGACCCCAAAAATCACATTGGATGGTTCACAGTAAAGGTATTTCTTGACAGACCAGCTGAAGGTAAGAGTACCCAAAACTATCATTTCTGTTTAACACTGTGAAAGTAGTTCTAATACATTTTAAAAAGGTCATGTTAAAAGGGGCTGGAGCGATAGCACAGCGGTTGGGCTTTCGCCTTTCACGTGGCCGACCCGAGTTCAATTCCTCAGCCCCTCTCGGAGAGCCCGGCAAGCTACTGAGAGTATCGAGCCTGCACGGCAGAGCCTGGCAAGCTACCCGTGGTGTATTGGATATGCCAAAAACAAAAACAATAACAATAAGTCTCTCAATGAGAGACGTTACTGGTGCCCGCTCGAACAAATTGATGAGCAACGGGATGACAGTGACACTGACATGTTAAGAGTTAGGAATTGGGCTAGAGCTATAGCATAGTGGGTAGGCCGTTTGCCTTGCATGTGGCCAACTCGGGTTTAAATCCCAGCGTCCCATATGGTCCCCTGAGCACTGTCAGGAGTAATTCCTGAGTGCAAAGCCAGGAGTAACCCCTGTGCATCGCTGGGTGTGACCCAAAAAGCAAAAAAAAAAAAAAAAAAAAAGTTAGGAATTAAGAGAGGGAAAATTCTGCTTTATTTTCAGACGATCTGATTATCCCCAAGAAAATTGCAACAAAAAGCAGAAAGAAAATGAAAAATTTGAATAAAATAATTTAGTAATGTTGACATTTATGTGAGACAGCAAAAGAATGGCCCTTATACTGTTTTATATTTAAAATTTTCAAAAGGTAGTGAGAGCAAGAATAAATCTAATACAGTGAAAATAAGTCTCACACAGTTCATTATAAATTTTAGTTAGAAGCAATAGCGAAGCACTAAATAACGGACAAGATTCACTGATAAATTGCATCAATATCAAAATATCATTCATCCCCAAATGGCAAACTGATTAAATTCAATTCCAACCCCCAAACACGATATTTTTATGAATCCTACAAGTTGATTTTAACATTTTTTGAAAAATGAAGTGCCAAGACTTACCCCTGAAAAAGAAAAATTGTATTTTCCCCTTACAATTTATCATGAACTATTAAGAATCATAGAAAAGTTGACCAAAGAGGAGAATACAGAGATAGTGTAAGAACTTCATATATAGAAAACATATAGATGATGATGACATCAAAGAAATAAAACATAGGGCACTAGATCCAGAAATGGGGTATTTACTTCATTTACTTTATAAAAAAGAAATCAGATGAATCAAAGACTGCAATGTGAAAGTCAAGGGTGTTAGAATGTAAAGACGGATATAGAAACAATATTTTAATGGTCTCATCTAAATAGGACACTGTAGGACATGGCCCAATGTACCGTAAAAGAACATTGATAAAACAACTATATTAAGGGTAGAAATTTCTTTCCACCCCAGTTTCCATAAGGGAGTCAAAACTTAGAAAAAATATTTACCACACATGTCAGTGACAAATGGTTCATATCTAGAACTTGTTGATAATTTCTCAGGGAAAACTTTTTAAAAGGCAGCAATCCAACAGAAAAAGTGAGCTAAGAATAACAAGGGCTATTCGTAGTCGATAAAACCCAGTCAATATAGACTGTAGTTAGAAGAAAATGTAAATTAAAACTATAATCAGGTACAATTTGGAATCCAAATATTTATTAAAGAAGATGAAAGTTTCAGAGTTCAAATAGGTGATCTTTCAGAGCAACATGAAATCGATTATATTGTTGGTGGAATTTTAAATAGCTTCAACTCCTTGATGAGCAATTTAAATCATCAGTTTTGAAAGATGATTATCTATAGCCTATATTCTAGAGACCCAAGTACCAGATATGAACCTTGCACATGTGTAGGAAAACAGACAAGAGTAACCACAGCAGCATTATTTGCAATGGGAAAATAAGAGCAAAGTAAACTGCATATTAACAGTCAAATGGATCATCTTATGAGCTTTTACACAGTGAAAATGTGTAACACAAACAGAATTTCCCACAGCACCAATATAGGTGCTCCAGTTAGTGCTCGTGCACACTAAATTGGGTCTGTAAGAATGGGATAGAATATAGTAGGTGAATGACAAAAATATGCGTGTTCTAATGGATTATCCTAAGACTACAAACAGGGCTATGATCTCCCTCGGATCTAAAGGGATGAGGGAGAGGAAATCATTAGTCAAATCCAGAGTACAGCTGTGCAAAGTAGGTCACCTGTATAAATCTATGACTTCCTGGATAGGGAAGGAAGAACTGACAGAAGATTCCATAAGGAGAAATTGCAGAATAAATCCCCCAACCCCCACGCCTCACTCTCCTTCCTCCACTGGCACGCCTGTGGGTTCAGAGTGAATGATGGCATTTGTTCAGTCGTGTGGATACTGAGGAGACAGGACAAGTTCACCTTGGAAGTTCTTGTGAATGGAGAAGCGGTCAAGGATGTACTCTAAGAGCCTCCAGGTGGAGATGAGGGAGGAAAGATGGGACCATGGCTCTAAGAATGGAAACAGAGGTGGGCCTTGGAGTAAGAAGAGGAAGCATTGCAAACTGGCCTGTCTCCAAGGCTGCTGACCATGAGCAAGGCCAGGAGGCACCCAGAACTGACTTTTGCATTCTTGAAGGTGAGGTCCTTCATGTCCTTCCTGGGGCCATCCCTGCAGAGGGCCAGGAAGGAACGTATCAGGTAGGCAGTGAAGGGAAAAGAGCCATCAGGAACTGCAGTCTCTTAGGAAGTGCTTTTCTGGGGAGCGTCTTTGCACTGGGCACAGGGGAGCCGCAGCAAGTCTGCAAGATGTGGAGTCAAAAGGAAATACTGGGTTGTTTTTTGAAAAAAGGAAAGATTATATTACAGCACTTGTACATGAGTGTGAATTATCAAAAATGTGTTATATAGCATCTTTTTTGATGCTTGGGAAATCATGTATTTCAGAATTCTCTTTGTAGCTTGTTTTCAAGGATTATAAGTATCTTCCCTTACTCTTGAAAGTAGTCAGAACTATATTTTCTTTTACTGACCAAATTATGTTTTTCCCTTTTGTATATATAGTCTTTTCTTTCTGTGGCAGTACAGGACACTGTAGCACTGTCATCCCGTTGTTCATCAATTTGCTCAAGCGGGCACCAGTAATGTCTCCATTGTGAGACTTGTTACTGTTTTTGGCATAGTGAATACGCCATGGGTAGCTTGCCAAGCTCTGCCGTGCAGACGGGATACTCTCAGTAGCTTGCTGGACTCTGAGAGGGACAGAGGAATCGAACCCGGGTCAGCCACATGCAAGGCAAATGCCCTACCTGCTGTGCTATCCCTCTGCCTACAGGACACTACCATAAAAATAATTATCAAAAGAAAACTTTACCATTTCACAACCATGATGTAAATATCAATTATATAAACTAGAGGTTACAATGGAAAAATATCCTGAAAGCTTAGCCTTTTAAGATTAACTCACAGAAGCCCATAGACTTCCTTGTACAAGTCATGAAAATAAAAGAGTTGTGAAGCCCTTCCTTTATTACAGAGAGGTCCTGGTAATCTGATTTTCTTGCTGTTGAATTCTTTATTTAGTACCAAAATAAGGTTGGCCTCAAAAAAATATTTTAGAAGAGGCTCCTCCTCTTACAGATTTGAGAAGGATTTGAAAAGGACTGAAGTGAATTCTTCTTAAAATGATTAGTCATACTTCTAGTGAAGTTATTGATTTTTTTCTCTATTGGAGAAGATTACTGGGTTTGGTTATTAATTCAACACCCTCACTAATCATTGTTGTTCTCAGAGTTTCTGTTCCTGAATGATTCAGTCACATCACTGCCTGGTTCCAAGAACACATCACCTTTTCTTGGGCTGTCTGGTTAATTCAAATATAATATTCTTGATAGTCACCTGGAAGCCTTTGTTTTTTTGTGGCAGTCTTCAAAATATCTCTTCTTTCATTTCTAATCTCACTTTTTTGAGTTCTCCTTTTCTCTTAGTAGAGTAAAAGGCTTGTCTACTTTATCTTAGTAAAGTTATTATCTTTATTTTAGCAAATGCCCAGGAGGAAAAAGACAACTTTAGTTTTCTGATTGTCTCTGTTAGGTCTTTGCCTTCATTTAGTGCTGGCCTCTTAAGTATTTAGTTTCTTACCAGTCTTATTGATGCATTAAATACATTTTTAAGTGTATTTTATTCAACACATTTGGTTGTTTCATATGCATGATTGGTCAAATTATCTAAACTGATCATGCTGAAAATGGGAGATTCAATTGTAATCTTAGTTAGTTGCTTTTCTTTTTTACTAATAGCTAATATAAATTATCTCAACTCCAAGTTTGGCTGAATAAATATTGTTAATAGAACTTTACAACCTTATTTTTGTGTAAATAGTATAAATTGAAAATTTTAGTAACAGTTGTAGCTGTAAAAAGGGAAATGTCTAATATAACTTAAATTTTAGTTTATCAAATGCTGAGCACTATTTCATTTTGAAACTAGAGCCAAACTATTTTGAAAATTAATATTTATATGTATATATCATGGTATGTTATGCACATCCCACATACATATCAACCACATATGTGTGATATGCACATGTATATATTAATACCTATATATGGCTACATATATGTACACACAGCTGTTTCTCACTATTTAATGATTCCATATTTGAGAAATCACCTACTTGAAAAATCTATTTGTAATCCTCAAATTAGTATCTGGAGTGCCTTCTTATTCATTCATAAGAGAGCAGCATTAGCTGGGGCCACAGGTACATAGCTCAGTGGTAGAGTCACATGTCCTGTGGGCTTGTGTTTGACATCACCATCTTGTAGGAGAAGCTCATTCAGGGATAACACTGTTAACCCTGCTTGTAGGGGTTGGGAGTCCAGTTTCTTTGACGCTACTACTGGAAAGAATTCAAAAGCAAGTCAGAGAAGTGACTTACAGACAGTTGTTTATTAAAACAAAATATGCACTTAAGAATAAGATTGAGGAGCCAGAATTATTGTACAGTGGGTAGGGTGCTTTTCTTGTATGCAGTTGACTTTGCTTTGGTCTCCGGAACCCTGAATGGTCTCCCAAGTCTTGCCAGAAGCAGTACCTGAGCACAATACTAGGAGTAAATCCTGAATACCGCTAAATATAGAAAAAAACACTAAGGAGAATAGGGTTGTGTCTATATAAGAGAACTAACTTTACTGAGTGTGTGCACATCAAGAATCAGAGTGTTGGCATACCCTACTAAGAATAACTTAATTTCTACAAAACTTTCTAGGATATTTATGTCTAGATGAAGGGTAAATTAAGAAGAGGCAGAATATTCATTGGTTTCAGAAAAGAGAGAGGGTTTTGGGATGGCACCATCTTGAAGTTATAGCATCACACAAATTCAAGCCATGTTTGGTTGCTTTAGAGTGTTGCCATGGCAATATAAAGTAGCATGGCATGAGGGGGAGTGATTTTGGTCATATAAATGTATTGGGAAGAATGTATAATGAAACTGGGGGGTCATCTGTCAGTCAGTTGGCCTTTTCATCTGGTTCTGACTGATCTTCAGCCTCATTGTTTTCACCCTTTGGTGTCCAACATTTTTAATTCATTAACACTGTTGGCAAAAACATGCCAGCCTTCTAGTATACCTGATTGTGTGTGGACTTGCAAGAAATGCCTGATCAAAGATGAGAAATGATTAAAGATGAAAGGAGGGCTAATCGATGTTGACATGGTGAAGAATGGGGTGCAATAGTTGCTAGTCCTTGTATAAGCACATAGATTTTTGCCTAAGGGAATAACAGAATGTCGTAGTTTTGCAATATCTGCACAAGGGAATACTTTTACATGAGAAGCAATGTTTTCTGATTCGTTGTTTAGGTCAGTTGCATACTGCATTAAAACTGGCTATTTTCTAATCTCGCCAACAATAACTGTAATACAAGTGCAGTAACAATTAAAAATTAAAAAAAAAACAGAATCATTCTGGGATCCTGAAAGATATTCAAAGGACTAGAGTTTGCTCTTTTCATGCATCAAGCCCCGATTGATTACCGCACCCCTCTCTCTGCATTGTTTCCTGGTATGGCCTTGGTGGTCCCAGAATTCTTCCTGAGTGGCCCTAGTGATTCCCAACACTGAGCGATCTGAATATGGAGCCAGTTGGCCACACCCCTAGAATGATAGACCTCGGGCCCCTGAGCACTACTTGGAAAGCCAGAAAATTGACATTGAGTCATCCTAGAAATCCTATGTGTGTAGTGATCCTCTAGTTTAAGTATCTGGTTTGCCATAAGTTTAATTCTTTGATACCCATGTGAGGCACAGTGGCTCATACTAGAACGTGGTCTAAGGAACCAGCATTGTAGCACCAGCATCAACCTGCTATTGTCCCATTTTGCACTTGGTGTGTGTGGGTTTGCTTTTGAAACAACTTCTATCTGCAGCCCTGGAGTATTGTTTAATGCCCCTAACTGAAAGGAGGCTGAGGTGTGCTCTGTGGAGAAAAACAGCTGTGCTAGATGAGCTTCCTTCAGACCTAAGTTACTCTGCTCTTGGTTCTGAGTTCAGTACTGATGAGCCAACCATATGGAATATCTGTGTTTCCTCCATGAAGGGAAAATCCATAGATACGTGGAAGAGGCTGATCCAAAGCACCTTTGAGAGTGGGCAATGAAGCGGTGGGAAAGGTGCAAAGTGGTTAAATGTGTACATTCATGAGATGATGTCTGATAAAAAAAAAAGCATAGTGGATAGCAATGTGCTGAGGGCACGAAGCCAGAGGCATTTGCTGTCCAGTTACCCAGGGTTTGGGAAAACCTGAGACCCTTCTCGGCTAATATGGCCTGCCTTGCACTTCTCAAAAGATAATGTAGCGTGAAAAATGTTAAATTTTCAGGAGAGGCAGTTCTGCTATCAGCATGCTGCAGAATTAGAAGGGAAAAAAACCTTCTAAGTGTTATAAAGAAAACGGGCTATATTGAGAAGCAGCTTTTTAATGCTAAGGAGACTGGCTTTTTGACAAGGGCATTGGCAAAGAAACCCATATAATGCAAATGTTATTTCCTGTGAGGAGACGTTCCAGCAATAGTGATTGTTCACTGTTTGCCAACTCAGTGCTCCTGAGGGCTTTATAGACCCTTGCCATAGTGAGGAATGAGAATTGATGACAGAGATGATTGATCGATATAGATAGACAGGAGAGATACACAGGTAATTGTACAAATATAACAGTGGCTACTGATGGCTATGTTGATATAGATCTCATATTCACATACCTTTTAGAAAATTTTTATCTTGATGTGGCAATGGATTACATGAAGAAATTATTTCTAGGAGTTAATGTGTTTGGGGACCATGTTGAAGCAGTCTTATTTTAGGGAAGACTATTAAAATACATGTTGGGTTATTTGTTTTGGTCAAAATGTCTGTACTTGATTAAAATGCTGGAAAATCGAAATCTTTCTTTAGTAATGTTTTCTTCTTTTACGATAAACATGATCTATTTACAACTATTAATATTTCCCAATTTAATTTACCCTTGATATTTTCAGTTCTCTTTTCTACTTCCCATCTCCCTCCCTCCCTATCTCTATTTTCCCCATTTTTTTAAGGCTTTGGAGATCCTACATTGACATCACCCCATGTCTCTTATATTTTATTTTATATTTCTCTCTCTCTTTTTTTGTCCTTCAGGATTTCATGTTGCAAATACATCTTGGCCAATTTCCTTTACTTGGCAACCTTTCTACTGAGGTGTTTTTTTTTTTTAATTTAGGTGTTTCTACTCTTCAGTTCCCTCCTTTGTTCCTGTACAAGGAGCCTGTTCTTTTAAGGTCATAATAGGTTTGTTTGTTTTGTTTTATATTCTAATTGAATCACCATGAGACACACAGTTACAAAGTTGTTCATGTTGAGTCTCAGTGATACAGTATTCCAACACCCATTCCTTCACCAGTGTACATTCCCAATTTCCCAGCCACCAGTGTTCCTGCCTGCCCACCACTTGGCCTTGCTTACATCTTTCTCTCTCTCTCTCACTCTCTCTCTCTCTCCACTTCCCCCTTAGCCCCCTCTCTCATTTTTCTTTTAAGCACTGTGGTTTGCAACAGTTACTGAAAGGATATCATGCATATCACTGTACCTCCTTTCAGCATTCAGTTTCTGTCCAGAGTGATTATTTCCAACTATCATTGTCATAGTGGTCTCTTTTCTGTCCTAACTGCACTCCCTCCCAACCATTTGTGGCACGCTTCCTACCATGGACCACTCCTCCTGGCCCTTATTTCTACTGTCATTGGATGTTATTCACATATTGTGTTTTCCCCCCCTTATATCCTGCAAACGAGTGCAATCTTTCTATGTCTGTTCCTCTTCCTCTGATTCATTTCACTCAGCATGATACTCTCCATGTCCATTCATGTCCAAGCAAATTTCATGACTATTTTTCCTAACAGCTGTGTAGTGTCCCATTGTGTAGATATACCATAGTTTCTTCATCCACTCATCTGTTCTGGGGCACTTGAGTTGTTTGCAAATTCTGGCTATTGTGAATAGTGCTGCAATGAACATAGAAGTGCAGATGGCTTTTCTGCATTGTGTTTTTTTGGCCACTAGGGTATATTCCCAGGAGTGGTATTGCTGGGTTGTACGGAAGCTCAATTTCTAGTTTTGTGAGGAATGTCTGTGATGTTTTCCAGAAAGGATGGACCAATCAGTATTCCTACCTGCAGTAAACAAGAGTCCCTTTCTCTCAACATCCATGCCAACATGGGTGGTTCTTTTGGATGAGTGCCAGTCTCTGTGGTGTGGGATGGCATTTCATTGTTGTTTTTATTTGCATATCCCTGATGATCAGTGATGTAGAAGACTTTTTTCATGTGTCTTTTGGCCATTTGTATTTCTTCTTTGAGGAAGTTTCTGCTCATGTCTTCCCCCCATTTTTTTATGGGTAGGTTATACCAGTTTGAAAATATCTTTGAAGCTCATGCCCTGTGCCCTGATACTCCAGGACATAAGTGTGGTCATGTTGAATGGCATGCTGAAGCAACTGTCCAAAGAGAAATCTTATACCCACCACTCCCATATACCTGTGTGAGCAAGACTTCATTCTGGATTGCTAGACTTCACAAAACAGTGGGCTATTTTCTTTGACTACGATAAATAGGAACAGTAATAGATTACTATCTTATTTATAATCTCATACAGATTATTTAGTATAAGCATTATCATCATACATTAAGTCATTTTTTATTTCTATCACTCATATTGTCACACACATGGCTTTAACATTGCAAGAGTATATAAAGAAAAAAAAGTACATGCCTTTTCTCTTTCTCATATCTATTAGCTCCATTCATGGAAGTAGTCATTGTTTTACATGTTGTGTGTCTGTTCAGACCTTTCTAGGCAGACATTTCTATCTTATGTTTATAAACATTTTTACTTCCCCACCAAACAATGGAATCCAGATAGTTCTAGTTGTCGTGATGAGCCTTTAAAAAATGAACTGCCCTCCTTGGGTGTGTTTTGTTTGTATGTCAGAATATTTACCTGAGATATCTGTGGTGGGGATGTGCACTGGTGGAGGGATGGGTGTTTGATCATTGTGAGACTGTAACCCAAACATGAAAGCTTATAACTATCTCATGGTGATTCAATAAAATAAAAAAATAATATTTACATGTACCAGGGACGTTCCTTAACAGTAGAGTTCTTGATATTCATATGTGAGCTCTAGTTTCAATTACTCACACACACACAAGAATAATTATTTACTTATTTCAATTGAGAAAAGAACTGTTAGACCACAATTGGTAGTGCTCAGAGACCCACGTGGTGTCAGGGTGGAACCAGGGTCAGCCACATGTCGTGAGAGCACCTTGACTCATGAATTATCTCTCCAGATCAACTAATGGAATACTTGTGTTCACTTCAAAATATACATTTTTTTTTATTTTTAAGAAACAACTCAAACTCTTATAAAAGTTGCACCAATGATTCAAAGCAGACCTTGTGCTCTCTACCCAATAATTAGTCATGCAACTACAGTAACACAGCCGTGGACTGGGCAGCTTGGACCAAAGGTGCTTAAACTGTGGACTTCCACTCCCTGGGGGGTCATGTGATTGAATGTATGACTTGCAAAACTTTTGTTTTAAAATAAATTACTTTTTTATTAAAGAAAATAAATTTCTTTATGATGTGTTACCAATAAATACTTATTTGTATACCTATTTTACATACCAATAAGGCCAGGGTCAAGTAAAAATTTCTTGGGCAAAAAGGAATTTTCAAGTGAAAAAATGTTCAAGAAGCCGTAGCTTCAGCAACAGGCATTTATTTCTTCATGGTCCCAAAGCTGAAAGTTTGCGATCAAGGTGCTGGCCAGCGTGGTTGCTCCTGAGGCCTTGCCCCTCTGCTTGCTCGATATGCCAAAAACAGTAACAATGACAGTCTTCATCCCCCTGATCCCGAAAGAGCCCCCAAATGCCATTGGGCTACACTAGCATGCGACAGAGACAAGTGGAGATGTTATTGATGCCCGCTCGAGCAAATCGATGAACAACGGGATAACAGTGATACAGTGATACAACAACTCAACTCTAAATACCTAGGCTCACCTAAGTTAGTATGCAGGCACATATATCTTACTACTCTCAAAATACGTATTTATACCTATTGCTACTTACTTATTCCAGCCCACTTGGAAATAAGTGGCATACATGGGTTCTTGTCATTCCTGAGTATTTCTGCATATATTTCCAACAAGCAAAGATAACATCCTCTGAGGATACAGAATATCCGTCAAAAATGAGAAAATCAACATCAATTCTGTGACTGTGGAAGCAGTAGATAGAGGGGAATCAGGTAATCTAGTTAATTTAACTGGTTCATGTTCAAGTTCACCTTCATGAGGAGTAGCCTCAGATACATAACTGAGCTGGCAAAGGGCAGAGATAGTAACACTTAGAAGAAGAACCCAGGGTATGAAGTCTCCTCTTTGACCCTCACTGGTGCCTGGGCCAATGGCAAGGAAAGCAACACTTCTTACCCATGTGTACATGCCAGAGGGACAGAGCAGCAGGGCAGCAGGCCACAGAGGCCCAGAGACCACAGAATAGTGAACCCCAGATGGGCACAGGACATGTGACAATGTAGACTGGAAAGGTCAGTGGGGTCAGGATAGGTGCCATTGTCCAGTGCACAATAAGAGGATAGTGAGGAGACAGGACAGATGACATCCTACACAGGAGGAAAGAGAGAGGGGCCTGGACTTCAGGGTGGGGGGCTGGAACTACCTACATAAATAAGGACCTTTCATGGCATAAACAGGGAGTTTCTTATATTTGTCCATATGGAACTCAAGGCCCCACATAGGAAATGGACCAGTATTTGGGGGCAGCATGTAGTAGAGAGGGGGCAATGCCAAGTAATTTAGTCGGTAAAGTCATCATTGTGACCCTTGCCTACACAAAGAGTAGCCAGTCATACAGATAATGGAGATGGCACCGGGGGACAGATGGTCCCACGGAAAAGGAGGATACTTCTGTTTGACCCTCTGTTTATGCACAGATGAACATGGCCTCTTTTTGACCCCTTATAGTTGCCTGGGCAGATGACAGGAAATCAGCAGATATCACCATCGGTGCATGGCTAAGAACCACGGACAGCGATGGGCCAGAGAGATAACCCAGGGGGTAGGACACTTGCCTCGCAGGTTTGCTTCTCAGCGTTGTATCTACTCCCCAAACAAACAAAAAACATAGAAAAGCCTAAGAGCATGAGGTCCCAGCAAGTCAAAGCAGACAGACCAGTGACCTTCTAGAGTACTAGGTATCAGAGGACACTGGACCTGTGGAATTTGGAAGCTACAACCAGCAAGAAACCAGCGTGGACCAAGGGTGTCATCCACAGACCAACATTTGCCCTGGACATAAGACTCCAGGGGACCAAAAACTTCCTTCTTAAAGCTGTGAAATGAATAAATAACTTCATAAGCCTGTGAAGTTTGTGAGCTCATTTTATATACAAAACCCACACTCCAGTTTCGCAGCTATGTGTTTTCTTGCAGTTTACTTTCTCCTGACCATTTAGCAGTAAGTTCAGATACGGGTCCTCAGTGTCCTTGAGTATGTCAGTGTGCATTATCTAAAAGCAGAGATACAGTCCTCTACAGACACAGTTTAACCATCAAAATCAGAAAATCAACATTGATTCAAATTCAAAGGCCTCTTCAGATTTTGCAGTTTTTCCTCCAAAATACCCTTTCTATATAGATTAATGATTCCATCCAAAATCCTGCGCAGTGTTGCTGTCAGCCTCCAATTTGGCAAATGCTTCTTGTCTTTTTGCTGGTTTCCTATGACCTTCATGTTTTTGATTGCTATAGGCCCATTATTTGGCCAAATATCGCTCAGTTTAGGTGTGTGTGAATTTCCTCACGATCAGATCCAGGCTAACTAACTGGGAAGAAACTCAGAGACCTCCTGTCTCCTTATTGGGGAAATTAAGTTTGACCCCATGTTAAAGATGCTGTCTGCAATGCTTTCTTCTCTCTCTCTCTCTCTCTCTCTCTCTCTCTCTCTCTCTCTCTTGTTTAATTTTGATGTGTAACTACCTTCATTGATTAATAGCATTTGTAATTCTCCCATTGCCTTTCTCCCCTCTTTATTGATATCGATGTGGGCACATGCATTCCTGTTTTATCATTCAATCTGTGATGGTATCTCTCAATATGCATTTAAGCTGATGCTCAAACTGTTCTGTGGCAATCATTTGAACAGGTCCCTAAGTCTGTTTGGCTTGTTTGCCTCATAGTAGGGGATAAGTAGATCATTACCTGTTCCTCTCTATGGACAGGCATTGAGGTGGAAGGAGGAGAGAAGGTAGAAAATGATGTGGCCCACAGATCATAGAGAAGGATATTTACAATTACTTCTTCTCAGAGCCAGTGCTCATACCTGCATACGATCTGGGAGCACCCTGGGAACCCTTCTCAGAAGAATCCGTCATCTCTGTGCCCATCTGCTTTTATCACCTGCTAGATTCTTTCCATTGATTTTTGTCCTTCACAGTGGATGCTCTGGTTTTGTATCTTCCATAAATATTTCTTGTCTTTTCCTGAAGATATTCTCTAGCCCACATGTTCCTGAAAGCACCAAAAAGCTGCTTTTGAAACGTGATGGTGGTTTCTTTCACTGTCAGAAGGACCACCCACGTCTAATTCTCACTTTTGGATTTTATGACCAAATGAATTCCCCACCAGCTGTTTTCTACCTACATCAGGCTGTCTTACCCGCCTGATTAATAAAGACTGCATTTTTAGATATTCTTGAAGGACATGCACAATTTTACCCAAATAGTGCTATGCATACAGATCAGGGAATTTATTTTTTACTTGAATGTGAAATATCAAATTTAGATTTTTTTTGTAAGAATAGGATGACTCGTGGTTTGTGATCTCTGTTGACATTTACTTTGTAAAAAAAGAGGGAATGGAGGACAATTGACCTCGAAGATGGCTTTGTCACACACTAATACCAATCACAGAGTTTGTAGGAGTAAAGGGTGGGCTTAATGACAGGGAAGAGGCATTGAATATGGTAAGTCGCCCCTGTGGCAGCGATGTGCTAAGTGATGGGGCCTGGCGGGCACAGCAGGCTCAGTGTCCTGGTTCAGTTCCTCCAGAACTGCAGAGGCTCTGAGCTGAAATGGAACTTGAGCTTAAAAAGCTGAGTTAGTGGGTCATATGCATGTATTTCTTTAACATCCACAAAATGCAATTAGTTACTTTTTTTGACACTGAGAACAATTTAATCTAATAGGAAAAAGCCACACTGGAAGGGCCCGACTTGGGATATTAAAAATAATCTCGAAGTTTAAATGACATTATTTGTTATTGATGATTTTTCCACTAGTGCACTGGGGATGGGGGGGGGGTTGAAAGTGGTTTTTATCTCATTAGCATGTCTTCACTGTTAACAGTTTTGTACTATTAGCTCTCTTTGATCTTCCTTTTGATTATAGTGTGCAAGGCTGATATAATCTGTTATTATTTCCATTAATAACTAAGTATCTCTTGTGGTTGACAAGGCAATTTGTTATTATCCGGTTGCCTTTGTGCAAAGCAAAGAGGTTTCACAGGCTCCCCCACTGGCCCATGTAAAACAACAGACATTTATCTGCTCTGAGCAGCCTCCAGAGGCCTCCCTCTTCAAAGCGACCCTGAGTCCCACTGGACCAGGTCAGAAAGCACCTTGACAGTGAAAGGAGAAGGGTGGGAGTTGGAGGTGGGGAGCAGTGGCGAATCCAATCTGGACACCGTGGAGCCTTCAGCAAATTGGACACTCTAAGTCAATCATGTTCTGCTGCCTCTGATTTGTTGCTTTAAATTAGGTAAGAGAAGATGGGGGCTGGGACGGGAAGGAGTTAGGGGGCAGAAGCTCCAGTCTTTCTTGCAGCAAGCAGTGCCCATGTTCATGGTCAGCCCTTGGAATGCTGACTCCCAGACTGTGATTTGGGACAGATGTGTAAAGACTGGTTTTTCCCAGCTCAAGAGGCTCTGTTGTCAAATTTCTGGATTTGTCTTGAGGTCACTGCCTGTCTGCATCCTCGTTCCCAGAAATACTGAGAGATTTGACATGTGGAAACAGACAAGGATGATTTCTTCCACTTCCAAATTAGCTCTACCTCTAAAAATTATACAGGGGATGATTCACTAAGAAAGAAAAGATAGAGAGGTAGGGAGGCAGGACAGGGAATAAGGTGCTTTCCTCCACACCAAACACCCCCTGCCAAAAATTAAAAATTAAAAATATGAAGTAGAGTTGAGTTCAAGATATGACAGCTTTATGTTTCTTTAAGTCAAACGGAAAGATTTCAGAACACCAACTCTCCACTGGATCTAGTTGATAGTGTGACAATGACAACTGAGCAGAAGCTTTTTCTTTTCTAAATATATTGGTTGGGGGGGGAATAATATTTTGACAGCTTATGAGTCCATTGAATTTAACCTTAGGACAATGGTACAAGAGGGCAAAGGAGCTATTTCAAGAGGCAGAGTCAGTGAGGGTTGAGGGTCAATATTGATGGCTACTGGGTCATCCCCAAGCCAAGGTTTCATCTGTGGGTGTATCTTCTGATGCATAAGTAGATATCGATCATCTTTGCAAAGTCACCTGCCACTAGTGAAAGAACAGGGAAGAGGATGACTTGGATAAGTCAGAGAAGATCTGTCAGATCCTATGAGAGAGGAGCTAATTTGGGATGTTACTTTGGCACAGCAGGTAGGGCGTTTGCCTTGCATGCAGCCGACCCGGGTTCAACTCCTCCATGCCTCTCAGAGAGCCCAGTAAGCTACCGAGAGTATCCCGCCTGCTCTGCAGAGCCTGGCAAGCTACCCGTGACATATTCAATATGCCAAAAACAGTAACATTAAGTCTCACAATGGAGATGTTACTGGTGCCCGCTGGAGCAAATTGATGAACAACAGGAGGACAGAGGACAGAGGGCAGAAGACAGCGCTACAGTGCTAAAAGCTATGGAGTTTCTGGCACAGACCCCTAGTGGTCAAAAGGATGATTTCAGCAAGACCTGACAACAAATTTCTGGTTTTTAAAACTATCCATCCAGATGATGTCTCTGTTGTCAGTGCATCCTCTGGGCTAGGTTGAAGCAGCCTATACTGCTTACCATACAGGTATTTGCACCAGGAGAGCCTCGTTAGACTAGAATACTGATTGGTTAGCTGCTCTCAAGTCGTACTGGGAATCACTCATTCCCATCTTGGTAACGGCCCAGAAATGGAAAGCAACTACCATTCCTTTAGTGACTAATTATGGGTCTTCACTGAGCTGGAAGCTTTGCCCATGTTTTCTGGCTTTAATTTATGGCATGATTTGGGATGAACTTATTATCTTGTACTACTTTAAAATAAGCAACAGGCAGACCTTTTAATATTCTAAGAATCACAGTACTTTTCTTGGAGTCCTTTGTTGTCTACACAAAATAATATTAAACAGTAGGGTGCTCTAAAATAAAACTGACAATGATTTTATTCCCTTTGCTTGTTATATTATTTTTTCCTCATAACATTTAAACCATGTCAGAACCAGAACTTTAATTTTTTTTTAAGTACTTGTAACTGCCCTCACTTCCCACGCACCCAAGAGGTATTGTGACTTCTGGGACTCTCTGCCTGAATCCAGAAGTGATTGGCAGCTTGGAAGCTCCTGGAGGTTTCTTCACCTTGATCTCAGAGAAGTGAGTCCGAGGCCCTTGATTACTGAGTAACCTTACCATGCAGACACTGCTTGTTCCATTTGTTGCAAGGTGTGGAATTTATCTTCTGGGAAAGCCGCAGGCAGTTCTCGGGGTGACTCACCTTCACAATATAGAAATCAGTCGTGATTCGTTAATTTAATCTGTCCATTCACAGGCAAGGAAACTAATTAATTGCATTGTCTTGTCAGAGATTTTCTGTCCATTTTCTTCCAGAGTACAGCCCTTATCGAGTATTTGCTATCAGTATCATGTTTAAAACAAAAGAATCAGGGACTAGGAGGTCGTGTGGGTTTGATCCCTGGCACCATCTGGTTTCCAAGTTTTGCCAGGCAGAGCCCCGGAGGCCCTCAGCACTGCTGGGGGGTCAGGGGCAGTATTTGGCCTGCAGGGCATCAGCAGCTTTGCAGCGCTGGCCTTACACTCAGTCACCAGCCCAGTTGGCCCAGTATCACTAGCGGGGCTTGTCTTGGAACACTCTCCCCATAGTAAGGAAAGGAATTGCCTTCAGAGGAACCAGGTAACTTTCCATAATGTTAACTTCTTTCTAGAGGTGGAAATACTTCAAAACCAATCGGGATAACGTGTGTGTGTGTGTGTGTGTGTGTGTGTGTGTGTGTAAGGGTATGTGTGTAAATAAATCAAGGTAAGCTGTGTATGCACGTGCACATGCATGCGTGTACATGTGTGTGTGCATGTGCACTTGGTATATATTTTTGGCATTCATTTCACTTTTTGAAAGAAGAAGAAAGGGCATAAAATACAGAGTGAATTGGGCTTAGGGTGCACTTTGGTATAATAGACTTTGACATGAAATACCTAACTTTTATTGGGTTGAATCATCACCTCTGTAGGGATGTCATACTGAGTGGGAGTGGGGCTATTAGATGTAATTATTTTGTTAAACTGCTATTACTATAACTACATGTTAGAGGATGCTGTTTAAAATCTATTCTAGTTTGTAATTTATAGACGTGGACTGATAGACATCTATTATTGACATGAAGACCCTTGCTGATAACCTTTAGAAAGCCAAAGAGAAGAGGCCTGTGGAAACAAACACCCCTTGGAAGTGTTTGGATTGAAGCTTCATCATCTCCCTTTACATGTCCTGTGCCTGTATGGCAAAGCAGGAATAAGGTGTCCTCTCAAAATTAGCTTAGAACAATCTGGATTGAGTGGGCTGAATTCAGAGTCAGATAAAAGTTTGACAGTATGGCCCAGAACAGTTCATTAACTTGCATCAACTTCCAGATCCTCAGAAGAAAAACCATAAAATTTAAGAGATGCTCTAGACCTTTCTAACCCCTCTCTCTCCCTCCCTTCTTCCCTCCCTCCCTCCTTCCCTCCCCACTTTCCTCCACTCCCTTTTTTCCTCTTTCCCTTCCTTTTTCCTTTTTTCTGATAAAGGTTTTTGTTTTTATTTTATTTCTTTATTTTTGTTTAATCACTATTTGACTCACAATTACAAAGTTATCTATGATTGGATTTCAGTCATACAATGTTCCAACGCATTACATATCCCACCACTAATGTCTTTACTAATGTCTTTAGCTTCACTCCCACCACCAGCCCCCAGCCTGCAAACACTTCTATCTCTCCTCTCTCTCTCTCTCTCCATCATTGGTTTGCAATACAAGTACATTGCCCCATTTCAACATTCAGTTGTTGTTCACAGTGATCATTTCCAACTATCATTGTCATCATTGTCCCTTCTCTGTCCTAACTGCACTCCCCCAACCACTGTGACAAACTTCTAACCATGGAACCATTCTTCTAATCCTCATTTCTACTTTCTGTGGATGTTAGTTTCATACTGTGTTTTTTATATCCTGCAAATGAGTGCAATCATTCAATGTCTGTCCCTCTCCCCCTGACTCATTTCACTCATCATGATACACTCTGTGTATAATCAAACTTCATAACTTTATATTTCCTAACAGCCGCATAGTGTTCCAATGTGGAGATGTACCGTAGTTTCTTGATCCACTCATCTGTTCTGGGGCACTTGGGTTGTTTCCAGATTCTGGCTATTGTGAGAGTGCTGCAGTAAATATAGACACACAAATGGCTTCTCTGCATTGTGTTTTGGGCCACTAGTGTACATTCCACTATTGTACATTCCCAGAAGCGGTATTGCTAGGTCATGTGGAAGCTCAATTTCTAGTTTTTTGAGGGATGCCCATATTCTTTCCAAAAAAGCTGGACCAGTCATCATTCCCACCAGCAATGAATGAGAGTTCCTTTCTCATTGTGTCCACACCAGCACTGGTTGTTCTTGTTCTTTTTGATGTGTGCCAATCTCTGTAGTGTCTTCCACTGTTGTTTGATTTACATCTCCCTCTTTCTTTCCTTGTTTCTTTTCTTTCTCCATACATCCACCCATCATCTCTTCATCCATCCACCCATCCAAAGAGACTAATAACATTAAATAATAGGTGCCCCATACTTATTAGTTGAACATGAACATATTTTTAAAGAAAGAAAATGTGATCATTTCCCCACTCACTGATTAGGAATGCTTTTTGGCTCCCCTTTACTCAGTAACCAGATTACATTGGTTAGAACACACTGCCTGAGGTTCAAGAAAAGCACAAAAGCTTCATGCATTTCTGTGACAGCCCAGTTCTGGGAGGACAGATGTGAAATCGTAAAACACTGAAGAATAATGTATTCTGGCTAAGCCAGACCTATAGAGCCTTCCAGCAGCTCCTGTTATTAGCCAGACTTGTCAAGAACTAATCACTAGCTTTGGAGTTTTGTAAAGCTATTCTTGAAGGTTTACTTTAACCTCACCATACACAAAAATGTTTGTATTGCTACCCACTGATAAGAAAACTATTAGCATTCATTAAGTCCAGCCATAAATCTCTCCCTCTTGGAAGAGCAATAATGCCGCCTTCCTGCTGCCATAATGAATGTGGTGTTTAATCTCTCCTTGGGAGAGTGTCCTCACTTCAGACCACTGCACTAGTTAGACACCCTGAGCAGAGTGTGGAATTGTGGGAATAAGATTGATGGCAGCACCTCTACTTTTGCTTGAGGTTTTTGGCTTCAGAAACCCTCCGTGTTATAATGAAAGCAGATGCTTTCATGTTAAAAAGGAAATGCAACTGGTTCGGCAAGGTGGAAAGTTAACATTTATTGAGCACCTATTACAAAGGACAGACACTATAGATAGAACTTTTTTTCTGCCTCACTTTATATACTTCTCATAACTACCCTCAAAGCTATTGTTCTACCAGTGTTCCAGAGGAGAAAAGAGAATCAGAGAGTTTGATTCCATCATCAAGATCAGGAACAAAGTGTAGCATAAGTGAAGTAGTCATTTGAATGGAATTTTCTCTGATTCTCAAGCCTTGAGTATTTGGTACAACTATATTCATCCTTGTTTCTTACTTTTAAAAGCAGACTGACCCAGAGAAGTGGGTCAATGAGTATACTGCCTACATAGAATAATGTTTTCTTTTCTATTCCATTATATGATGTGAAGACTTCTCTGTTCACCTCGTTGACACACGCTCTGAGGGTTCCTTTTGAAGAATGGTATCCCTGGGTGGCTATATACTTAAACTCACTTGCTCTGTGTGCTCTGCCTCCTATGTCTGAGTTCTTTGAGTGTAAAAACACCTGCTGTCCCATGTGGTCTATTGTAACTGCACAGCTGAGCTAGAAGCACCAAAACCAATGGTGCGGACCAGGGGGAGGAGGTGGGTGGGTACTTTCTCTAATGATCAATAAGAAGTATACCATCTGATGGTCTGCAAAACTGCCAAGACTTGGGTTGCAGAATGACTTCTCATCTTCCTCTCCATGCCTTTCTCCAACATTAAACTATGTATTACAACCTAAGAGTTATTTGAATGGAAGTCAATGATGTTTTTCACCACCAGGGGGCCTAGAGACAAGAAAAATCAGTCATACTAGGTTTGAAAACATATCCTTCCCATAGGCACAGTCTTGGAGAGAACTTCCTTCCAGTGGATGACCTTCTAGAGAGACATCCCGCCCAAGGAAAGAGAGAAAATACAGAAGTGATCATACAGGGGTTCTTGAGCATGGGGAATTTGCTGCTTGAATATTTCACAAGAAGACAAATGTTCATCCTAAACATCCTTATCGGAATCTAGAAGAATTTAGTTGACAAATGTTGGTAGATATTTGCCTTTTCATTCACTTATAAGGGAAACTAAGAATCAGAGAGATAGTCCAGTTAGTAAGGCACTGCCCTTGCATATGGATGACCACTCCCCAGCACTACATATGGTCCCCTAACCCCCACCAGGAGTTATCCATGAGTATTGAGCTAGGGATAAGCCCTGAGTATTGATGGGTGTGGCCTCATAAACCAAATAAATACAGGGTTTTCTATCAGCAAACTAAATTGAAGTTGGTGCTTAATGAGCTCCCAGGCCAGTCTAGAAGATGGAATTCCTCTCTCGGGAAATGAGCTGCGTATGCTTGGGCTGCCTTCCATACTCAGGGGCAGAGTTCTGACTCCATGGACTTGGATGCAACTGCTGCTCAGTCTTGGGCAACGGACGTTCTGAGGCTCCTGTTTGAGGGAATTTACACCTTTTATGGCAATACACCAGTTTTAAACAAGCAACCTATGTGATTGCTAGAGTTGATCTGATGTTTCACTAAAGTGTTGCTTGTTTCACTGTTAATGAATTTGCTTACACAAGCCTTTTTTTCCTGCAGGAGAAAAGAAAATGTGGAAGTCCCAGTTGGAAGGTATTGAGATTATTTTATACCTCTGTCATGTTGAAGTCTCTCCTCTGGCTATGAGTCACATCTGTTCTATTTTACTTTCCTAAAAAATGAAATAATAGGGATTCTCATGAATTATAAAGAGAAAACAGTGTCTATGAGACGGGAGTTGGAGGGTGAAGGAGATATAGAGGATAAGGAAGAAATATCAGAAAGGAAGGAGATAAAGTGGAGGAGGATACCAATCTCAGTTTAAATAAATTAAGAATAAAACCTGTCTGTTATCACCTTTAATACATTGTAAAAATAGCATTTTCGTCTCAGTAGGAATTCAGCCACTTGTGTATATTTTCAAGTCTCTTTAAGGCCCCCTAAAAAATAAAAAATGATCTATCACTTCTCCAGGAGAAAGCTTTTTGCACTGGATGGATTCCACAGTCCAGAATGAGAGCATTTTGACAGGTCAGTGATGGGAAATGGACCATAAACAGATTGGAGTTTTGTGTGTCTTTTAAGCTTTCAGAAGAACATTTCTCAAAATTGTGGCCCTTCACTGCTGCTTCTTTATTGGTTGGAAACAAAGAGTAAAGAAAAGAAAGGTATCCATTGCCTCCCATGTCCTGAGATTCTGTGAGAATTCTTGTTTAAGTGACTATGTTGTCTTAAATTGAAACCAAAGTTTCCCTACACATTTGTCTTACAAATTGAGAATGTTTGGTTAAGATTTTGATATTTTGTAATAGCGCAGCAGCTAGGGCATTTGCCTTGAACGCGGCCGACCCGGGTTCAATTTCCAGCATCCCATATGGTCCCCTGAGCACCGCCGGGGGTAGTTCATGAGTGCAGAGCCAGGAGTAACCCCTATGCATTCCCAGTGTGACCCAAAAAGAAAAAAAAATGATATTTTGAAAGGAGTTATTGCTGTTTAGTAGGAGTCAGGAATCTTTCCAACAGACTAACATGGTTTCCCCTGGGAGTGGTGAGGTCACCCAGCAGTCTCCATGGGCCCGGGGACTGCAGAAGGGGCAGTCAGGCATTAGCTTGATTTTTATGGCAGCCACAAAACTCAGATCTTAGAATGCCTCTAGGTTGATGTTTTCCATCTTCTTTCAATAATACAATTGCCTAAAAAAGTCTTTATCTTGCATTTAAAAAGTTATTGCTACCAGGTATAAAATTCTAGGTCAGCATGTTTGTTTTCCTCTCCTTAACTTCAAAGAAATTGTTCCACTGTCTTCTTTCTCTTATCCCAGTTACCTGGTTCCTTCTAATAAACGATGTTCTTATTTTTCTGGATGCCTTTAAAAAAATTCCATGTTGATCATTTGTGTTGTGCAGGCTGTAATATTGTCTCAGGGGGCCAGGAAGATATCTCGAAGGGTTAGAGTACATACTTTGTATACACTGAGTGCCCTACATGACTTCAGAAAACCGCCTCTTTTTTTCCTTCTGCTTCTTTTTCTCTTCCCTGCCAGTAATTATTTATATGAAGGTAACTGCCACTTTGATTCTTATACAATGTAAATTAATTTATGTATAAAAGTAACTTTATTACTTTCACATTTACATTCCATGCAATTAAACTGAAATCTTACCATTTGGGGCCTTGGAGATAGGATAAGGCATTTGCCTTGCATGTGGCCAACTCCATTTCGATCCCCAGCATCCCATATGGTTCTCTGAACATGTCAAGCAGGAGTCATTCCCGAGTGCAGAGCCAGGAGTAACCCCGGAGCATCTCTGGGTGTGGCCCCAAAAGATAAATAAATAAATCAATCACGATCATGAAATCCCATTGATCGTCCAGTTGCTCGAGCAGTCTCAGTAACATCTACATTCGTCCTATCCCTGAGATTTTAGAAGCCTCTCTCTTCTTGACCTTCCAAATGATGCCGCATTGGAGGCTCTTTCAGGGTCAGGGGAATGAGATTCAGCTGGTTACTGGATTTGGCATATGGATACACCATGGGAAGCTTTCGAGGCTCTCCCATGTGGGCAGGAAGCTCTCAGTAGCTTGCTAGTTTCTCCCAGAGGGAAAGGTCACTGTCACTGTCACTGTCATCCTGTTGCTCATCGATTTGTTTGAGCGGGCACCAGTAACGTCTCTCATTGAGTGTAAAAAACTAAAGCACGCTGAGGAGCACGTGCACTCGCAGGCTCTCCGGGCAGCTCTGTCTCACCACCCGCGTTCGGTGCTCTGGAACCGCAGTGTGTGGACTGGATCAGGACGGCCGGTGGTCAAGGACAGGCGAAGGAAGAACGAGGACCAAGCTGGTTGCTGATTAGTTATTCAATCAGAATTAGTTATTCAATTACCGTTTATTCAATCTTCCATCTTTCTCATCTCCCGCACTCCCATCTCCAACCTCTCTCTGCATCAACTCCAGCCTCTCCCACTTCTCTGTCTCTCCTCCTACTTGTCTCTCCCACCTTGCCTCTAGGCTACACCCATCCAGGTAGCAAAATCAACATAAGAAAGCCCTTCCTGAGGGCAGGGCATTCCAAAGCCCTTCCTGACTCTTAAGGTTTCTTTCCTTTCCTTAGTTCAAACACTTATTAACATCTTAATACTAGTTATTTTTGTATGGACATAGCAAGAGATACATTGAGGCTTGCAAGGCAGCTCTCCTGACAACATCTTGCCACAGGCTCAGACCACAGCACTCAGGCTAGATTAATCACTCCTAACCCTAGCAGGGTCCAAATCTAGTTATCACTGTTTGGATCATGACAACATTTGTCCATGATCAAGCTCTTATAGTTAAGCATTAGGCACTTTGGCCAGGCCCATCTCGATGCCAGGGTAGCACACAACTCACCGCTTGCCCTGGGTCCGTCTCATCCCTCATCGGGACCCTGCTTTTGGGGGTGCTAGGAAGTAAGGGCAGCTGAGGCTTAGGTCGAGAAAACAGATGCTCAGTAGGAAAATATCATGTAGAGTCAAATGACTCCCAGGTTTACAAAAGCATAGCATTTGCTAAGTCTTCCTGTGTCCATACAAAAAGGATGTGCTCTGAATAAACTATGCAAAGGACTCAAGGAAAAGAGAAAAACAATATTTACAAGTCAACAGAACACTAAGAAAGAAGTCACAAATAAACATAGAGGAGTGGGAGCACTGTAACTGCAGTAACCCAATAAACCTAAACTACCTGAGGCTATGTTATCCTACAATTGAGAGACTAATTGTTACTGTTTTTGGCATATTCAATATGCACGGGTAGCTTGCCAGGCTCTGCCACTCGGGCTCGATACTCTCGGTAGCTTGCCGGGCTCTCCGAGAGGGGCGGAGGAATCAAACTCGGGTCGGCCGCATGAAAGGCGAAAGCACAACTGCTGTGCTGTTGCTCCAGCCCAGGAGGGAAAGGTAGAGGGAAAGTTAGGTTACAAAATATCGCGCGGCCGCTTGCGGCTGCAGGCTTCTGGGGGCTTGCTTTTAAGTCTCTGTATGTTGGCCGTTGATGGGATTACACACACCTGGTTTCCTCTGTTGGTACCTTCATGTGTGAGGCTTGTCGAACGTGTGCAGAAGGGCCTTGAGCATGGCTGTGGCTAGGTTCCGGTGGTCTTATAAATAAATGAATAAATCTTACTATTTTATGGTTTTTTTTCTTTTTTTCTTTTTTTCTTTTCTCTCTCTCTCTTTTTTTTTTTTTTTTTTTTTTGCTTTTTGCGTCACACCCGGCGATGCACAGAGGTAACTCCTGGCTCTGCACTCAGGAATTACCCCTGGTGGTGCTCAGGGGACCATATGGGATGCTGGGAATTGAACCTGGGTTGTCGGCGTGCAAGGCAAATGCCCTATGCACTATGCTATCGCTCCAGCCTCATTTTATGGGTTTTCATGTAGTCACAGGTAGATGCAACAGTCTCCAACTTTGTCCCAGGTTTCCTTGGACAGGTGAGTATGCCTAAAGCTTTGCCTCTATACCAGTGAATCTCTCAACTTCCTCTCGAGCATCCTTTACTGCCACATTCTACGTGAATTTGTGATTTTTAGACCTGAACTTCTCTCTACATTGTGTATCAAATGAGCTTGTCCCCTTTGGGCAGAGATTAAGATCTGTTTTATATCCTGCCTCTCCCCTCAACAAATGTCCCAACCTGGGGCTTGGGAGAATGGTCTACTTCTCTCTAGGTGGCGTTACAGCTTGAGAAAGTCATGAGTAGATAGCACCCACGCTTCTTAGATGATTTCTCCTGGTGTGAAATTATTGCCTTGGAAACTCAGGCAAAGATGATGTGTTCCAGATGTCTCTAGGACAAAGTGTTAGGATCAAGACAGAGCCTTTATTATTTGGGAGGCTGGGGGGAAGAAACATACACTCACTTCTTTGCACTCACCTAAGACAAGTATAGGAAAAGTTGGGAAACCTTGGTGTCCTGTCCACGCCAGGAAGTTGGCCTCCCATTGGAGGTGGTGGGCAGAGGAAACAGGGTATTTCTCTCTGGCCCAGAGTGGAGGAGCATTGCTGTCATGCTGCATCAAAGGTGGGGACGGAATGGCTTTCAGTTCAGGAAATACAGATGATTGGATTTATTTGAGTGAGTGTTGCTTCACTTGTGGTATGTGTTTGTAGTTATTTTCATAGATTTTTAAATGGGTATTATTTTGAAGATGTACAAGTCTCTTTGGGATGTAGTCTGATGAATTCCACCTCGACTTACTGAATTTTGTATTGTTTTTGAACTTGATGTTTTTTATTTTTTGAACTTGATAACAGTATTTTTATAGTAGCCGATAGAATTTTCTCTTTCCAATTTCTCTTCTTCCACTCAATATTGTGTTTGTGATTTATCCATTATTCTAGCAGTTGATTTATTTTTATTATTGCTAGCATTTCATTTTATTATTGCTGGTATATCTATTGCTATATATCTTAAAATATCACATTTTTAGATACAGTTTACAGTTGATACATGTTTGTGTTTTGTTCTTGATTTTTGTTGTTGTTAAAGATCACCATTCCATTCTAGAGTTTATATGCATTTTTGTTTTCTAATTTTTTTGTTTGCTATGGAATATGGTTCTGAATAGTCTCTTTACGTTTATATAGTATTTTTGAGAGATAGATACCAGAGTATTTTAGAAATGTTGCTACCAATTAATATATTAAAGAATTATGGGAGCACTTATCATCCCGTATATACCTTAAAAATAGTGTTTTCTGTTTTCTTATTTTATTCTTATGAGCATATGTTTCATTGCACTGCAGAAACCTAATGTGAAATTTACATTTGATGGATTCATATATTATTAATATATTATTTCATATACTAATAAAAATCATAGTTTCTTTTTATGAATTTCCAATTTGTATATTGCTTATTTTTCTATTGGATTGTTTTCCTTTATTGAATTTCAAAGGCTTCATATATAAACTCAGAATCTGAAACTTTTATTAAATATTTTCTGATAATATTTACTCCCCCATTTTGCCTCCGACATCAGTCTGCTGCTGTTTTATTTTGAAGACTTAAGTAGCTTTTTAAAATGTGATCACTGTATTACTGTATCACTGTGATCTCATTGATCAAGGATTTCCTCGAGCAGGCACCAGTAATGTCTCCATTCATCCTAGCCCTGAGATTTAGCAGCCTCTCTTTACTCATTCTTCCTGGTGGTGCCACACTGGAGGCTCTTTCGGGGTAAGGAGAATGAGATCCATTATTGTTACTGTATTTGGCATATTGAATACACCATGGCGAGCTTGCCAGGCTCTGCCGTGTGGACAGGATGCTCTCTGTACCCTGCCAGGTTCTCTTAGAGGGAGAGCTAGGCTATAAGAGGTCACGCAGCCAGGAATGCAGCCACGTACTTCTAGGAGTGTTGTTTTATAGACTCTGGATCTTGGCCATTGATGGGATTACACAGCGAAGGGGGCAATTTGTGGGTTGGCTGCCAAACTACTGGAAAATGGGGGATCTAGGAGGAGGAGGCCCAGTCCTGATCCGAGCAGGCTTGGAGATCCCAGCCCTGCGTCCCGCACACCTGGGTTCCTCTGCCGGTTCCTTCATGCGTGAGTCTCGTCCAAATGTGTGGAGAGGGGCCTTGAGCATGGCTGTGTCTGGGTTCTGGATGTCTTTGGCTGCCGGGGCTCTGCTCAGGGCTTGGAGCAGAGAACTCAACCAGCCTTGCTCTGAGGGGCCCCAGTGAAGACAGCCAGGTGAGGGGGCAAGAGACTCTGCCTTTTAAATGTGATATAACTAATTAATATTATTGATGTTTAGTTGATGTATAATGAATGGTTAAGAAATCTTTACCTATTTGATTTTATATTTTATCTAGTAAATTTTGTTATTTTATAATTTGACTTAAAATGTATCAGGAATTGATTTTGTCTCAATAGTTATTTACTAACCCAGCATTTTATCAAATGTATCAGAGTTTTCACATTGTTTTAGAATGTTAACCTTGCTCTAAATCACATCATCTTTTGTGTATATTTATGAACTTTATATTCTAATTTTTTGCTTCATATTTTTACAACTGGGATGATACAGTATTTTCTTAATTATTTTATTTATACAGAAATTCCTTTCAACTAGCATTGGAACACTTGCAGTCTTCCTCATACTATACACTATCTTTGGCTCTTCTTGGCTAATGACATATCCTGGCCAATGACATATTTTAGCTCTAGAATGTTATTATAAATATTATATAATTTTTATTTTAGTTTTCAAATTGTTTCCTTTTTTAAATGTAGGGGTACTGATATTTATTCAAATTGTTTCTATACATGGAAATATAATTGCTTTTATATATTGGTTTCATAGTCATTGATTGATAAATGTATTGATTGATTATAATAGTTTTTCTCATTTACAAATTTAGTGCATAATGGTTGTTGATGTTTTTAGTTCTTAGCTTTTGCTTTTCCATGACTTATGCATGCAACACAACCTCATTTGGATGGATGAATAATAAAATAAAAGATAGTGGCATTTTCGTCTTGATTCTGGTTTCAAGGGGTATGTTTCATTATGCACATAGAAATAGTTTTATTTATTTTCAGGGGTTTATGCTTCTATTTATTTTTCTGACTATATTACATTATCTGCTTCTTTCACTACAATACTTAGTAGATATAAAATCAGATACCCTTGCTTTTTCGCTGCATGATTTTGACTAGCGATTCTTTAGTCATTTCACTGTATCACTGTAATCCTGTTGCTCATTGATTTACTCGAGCAAGCACCAGTAAAGTCTCTACTACACTCAGCCCTGAGATTTTAGCAACCTCTCCTTACTCATCTTTCCCAACAATGGAGGCTCTTTCAGGGTCAGGGGAATGAGACCTATTGTTACTGTTTTTGGCATATTGAATACACCATGGGTAGCTTGCTGGGCTCTCCGAGAGGTATGTATATATTTGTTACTGTATTTGGAATATGAATACGCCATGGGGAGCTTTCCAGGCTCTCGTGAGCAGGCAATAGACTCTCGGTAGAAGTCAGGTTCTTCAAGAGGGAGAAATAGATTATTAGATGTCGCGAGGCCAGGAGTTTGGTTTCATAGTCTCTGGATGTTGGCCATTGATGGGGTTACACAGCACCAGGAGCAGTTTCTGGGTGTGACTGCCTAGCTACTGGAAAATGGGGGATCTGGGTGGAAGAGGCCCAGTCCTGATCCCAAACATTAGTCATTTAGCACTAAGTATATTGTTAACTGAGAATTAGAGTGATTCTTCATCAGTTTGAAAATGTTCTTAACATGTTTAGAGTTCTCATTTGTCTTGAATTTTTTTATGTGGCTTTTGTGAGTCTATTGGAATTATCATTTCTACTAAATTCTGTTAGCACAATGGGTAGGTCATTTGCCTTGCATGTGGCCAACCCAGGTTTGATCCCTCTGTCCCTCTCAGAGAGCCTGGAAAGCTATCAAGAATATCCTGCCCACACAGCAGATCCTGGCAAGCTACCCATTGCATATTCAATATGAAAAAAACAGTAACAAGTCTAACAATTGAGATATTAATGGTGCCTGCTAGAGCAAATCGATGAACAATGGGATGACAGTGCTACAGTGCCATAGTGCTACTTAATTCTGTTAACATCAAAATTGGATTTATTTCTGATTTTTTGTATTCCTTGTATAAGTTTCTCTCTATACATCTCCCTAGTTTTTAATAAGCCATCCAGAATGTTAATTGATGTGAATTCTAATTTCTGCTTTCCAAACCCATAAAGGCCACAGCTTACTTGGCAATCATTGGAAAATGGAGCACAAGCAAATAATAATTGCAATTATGGTATTCAACTTAGGAGTATTCTTTTTTTGAAGGGTCAAGATTCCATTCTTTGTGTTAACATTTTCAGTCTAGTCTCATATGTTTTCATGTACATTTTATTACAATATGGAAGACAATTCATGAAAGTTACTCCATTATTTTAAGTAATAAATATTCATCCTTGATTACTGTATTTTTTCTGGGTATAAAATATAAGTTGGTTATTGTTTAAAAGGACTTTAAGCAGACAATTATGACTTACTCTTGGTTTAAATGATAGTGTTGGATGTATTATTACTTAAGAGGATTACTTTTTGTATTTTTTATGTTTTGGATTTAACAATTTAAAAAATAGATGCCTCTTGTGATCAAACCTTGACAAGTATAAAGTGCTAAATATTGTAGGGAAATTGAGAACAATCCCAAGATGTGGTTCTATTTGTAACTTTTATGCATCAAAATTATAAAACTCATGGAATGCGTTTATTTGTTTTGTACTTCTTTTAGGGGGCAGTGGGAACCACACCTGGCAGTGCTCAGGGCTTACTCCTGCTCTGGTCTCAGGGATCACTCTTGGCAGGGCTTGGGGGACCATATGGGGTGCCCAGGATTGAACCTGGGTCGGTCATGGAAGACAAGCACCCTACCTGCCCTCCTGGCTCTCCAACCCTTCTTTCGTCTGCTTTTGGAATACTTTCACCTACTGTTTCATCAGTGACTCTATCTTTTTCTCCATTTCATGTAAGTTTCTTTTGCTTTTCTTATTTTTGTCTGAATCATGTTACTTATTTTCTACTATATCCATCCTCTCTCTAATTTTGTTGATTCTACCTAATAAGTCTTCATTGAAGTCCTATGGAAGTGATGATTTTTTTATTTCTGAAGTTTTCATAAGCTGGAGAGATGGCACAGCAGGGAGGGCATTTGCCTTTCACACAGCCTACCCGGGTTAGATTCCTCTGCCCCTCTTGGAGACCCCGGCAAGCTGCCCACACGGCAGAGCCTGGCAAGCTACCTGTGGTGTGTATTCGATATGCCAAAAACAATAACAAGTCTCACAGTGAAGACATTGCTGTTGCCTGCTCGAGCAAATCGATGAGCAACAGGATGACAGTGGCAGTGGCAGTGACAGTGACTGTTCCTTAGAGAAACTTTATGCATTTTAATTAATTTAAAAATATTTTAAAGATAACTACTTTAAAATCCATATCAGCTCATATTATATATTTAGGAATACTTATGATCACATTCTAATTATCCTTTTAAATTTCCTTTTTTATTCACAGTTTCTAATAATTTTTTAAAGGTCAAATATGATGAATGTGAAGTTGTATAGCCATTGAGTGGTTTTCTTTATTTACTTTCTTTTTTGTTTTTGACACACCTAGAAATTATAAGGGCTTTTTCCTTGCTTTGTGCTCAGGAACATCTCCTGGCTGGGCTTAAGGTACCATATGTGGTCCTGGAGATCAAACCTGGGTCAGCAGCATGCAAGGCAAGTAGTGAGGATTTAATTCTGTCCTGACTTTTATTAGAGAGGAATTTTATTCAATGAGGGCCTGAGATGACGAGGAGCTGAATTGTAAATTTTGAATGTTGGCATATTTATTGTTTACCTTTCATTCTAAAACTTAACACTTCACACCTCGACAATGGAAGCTGGGGATAGTTTCAGCAATTAGTCTCCATGAAGAACCATGAATTACTTTTATATGATTTTGTTTTATTAACTTCCCAGCCCTATGTTTATATTTTTATCTTTTTGGAAATCACTTTCTTGCTCCTTGATAACACAGGATACAGCAAAGCTTTAAGAACAAACATTACAAGAATGGTCATGTCACATCTCTATGACTCTTTTTCACCATGTTCATGACCTTATGCAGTCTTACTAATTTGTTAACCATGATCCGTTGCAGTATTTTTCCCCCCTCTGTCCCAGGCTATTGCTGAAGTGTTGTCTTTTATATTCTATTTTCTTCCTACTTCTTATTCTATGTATTGGGAAATCTCCTAATGGAAAAAGCAGCCGAGAACTTTTTTCCCTCTATGTTGCATCTTTCCCTCTCCTGAGGGTCCTTCTGACCCAACTTTCATAAAGTTGTTTTCGATGAAAAGTTTGCCTGGTAAGGATAACTTCTCCATACCCTGAGGCAGAAATCTGACATACTTCTGTTTTAATACCACGTTCGCTTCTTAGATTTCCAAAAAGAAACCAAGTAGTATGGTTTGGGGGGAAAATGCTTTGTTCCTATTATGAATTTGGAAAGGTCCTTGAATCACTGCATCTTTATCCAGTTGTATCCTGAGTGAGAACTGAAAGAGCATACATGCATAAGGATGCTCTCCTCAAGACTTTGACACCTCTAGCCTCCCTATGATTCATGAAACATGTAATCAGTACTGCACATGCCTCCTCACCCCTAGAAAATGTGTTTCTGACTATCCCATAACCTTCACAGAAAAATCCACCTGAGATAGAGGTCTGCTTGCTTCAAAGAATTAGCTAAAAGGAATTTAGAAAGACTATCCAGAGAGGTAATAGATCTAATAATGAGAAATCAAAAGGGGGCACCTAATTCATTTTAGAATTTAAAGCCTTTTATATTTTCCATCATGCGTTGTATTTTGTCATGAATGAAGCTCCAAAGAGTTTTAAATCACACTCTGTCCAGTGTCCTCGCCTCTTTACTCCCTCTCCTTTTTGTTCTTTCGCTCATATATTTAGAGGACTAACATTTATTAGGAATCCAAATTCACAGGGCTCTGGAAATCTTATATAGGATCACTTCCCTGATTTTTATGGCATGTGTTCTGAAAGCAAATGTGAGACTGTGGACATGGGCCCTTTCACATGTATAAGAAATGGAAAAACTAAAAAGAGGATGTACCAGCAAGAGCCAAGCCTATGATTAAATGAAATAATTCATTGTCTTGATAATAAATTCAGTGCTCTGGCTTCATGCTGAGAAACTCGATGGGACTTAGATGGGGAAATAAATTTTCACTTCGGGAAAGGCTTCCTACCGCTCATGACATAGGCATGAGTCAGCCTTGGAGATATTTTTTCCAGATTCAGATGGTATCTTCATATTTCTCATTATTCAGTTCTCTCTCCTCCCAGCCCATCTGGAGGGTTCTCTATTCATTCCTCTTTAAAACTTATGTTCGTTCCCCATTGTATAAACATATTATTAGGTGTGAAGAACCATTTGTTATATTATTGAAAGAGCAAATTCACTGTATTACCTGGGCTGAAAGGAAAGTTTTACCTCACACCAGTGTCAATTCATCAGACAAATCGTGTAGACAGATGAATTGAAAAGTCTGGAATTCTGAGTTTAAGTACAGTACCCGCAAGTGGACAGTGACTTATAATAAGAAGAGAGACTAGGCAGTTACCATCCTGCTCATTGTATATTTGCCATTCTAGGTTTAACCCAATGCTTTTATTTTTCAAACCTGTGAAATAAAACTGTGAGGGTCAAATCACTTCCGAAGACAATTAATTATTAATCATGAGGTAAAAACTCAAATCCAGCACGTTTCAGTTAAGGAATTGTCCACATTCCAATTAGGGTGTGTAATTCATTTCTTTTACTCCATAAGGGGTTATGCCAAAGGGATTTCCTCCCTTTTTCTTTCACATATTTCCAAAATAGGTCTTCTTAAGAAGCACCCTAAAGTTCATTCTCTCTGGATTTAAATTTTAGTACAACATGCCTTCTCCTCTGTTCCATTGCTTTTTAAAAAATACTAGAGTAAATGTAAACATAAATTGGCCTTAAAAACTAATCTCTCCTTCTCTTTATTGACTATGATTTTTTTCAAACCTATGGAAACTTGATTTCTTAAGTGTAAAATCCAATTAAGTCACTTTCTTACCCAGTAATGCTGTAGTTTCATATCTTCAAACTTAGTTTATTGTATAAGCACATTTCAAAGCACTTATATCCTAAGTAATCAATAAATATTTAGTCATAGTTATTATTATTATGATAGCCATCATATGCTTATTTAAGATGATACTTTTCAAAATGAATTGAGTCTAAATTTGTTTACAATATGTTTTCTTTATACTTAGATCCTTTACTTTGAAAAAACTATACACACAAAAAAACTCATCATACTCACTAAAATTATAACAACAAAAAAGATTTAAGTCATATCAGGAAAATAGAGAAGAGATAAAATCTAGTTAGTGTTTGTGTTTATTTGAATAATTTTCCTTCTCTGAATACTTGGAACTTAGTTGTTCCAAGTTGGTCTCTATCTATTTTATTTTCAAATAAAATAATTTTTATTAAATATATTTTTCTAGAAATCTTTAACTATTAATATTTCATAACTGCTCATATGCAGTTCGGTGCAACTTTGTCAGGTATATTAGTAACATATCTCTTTTTACAGGCATGTATATGCAACATCATTAGTGTATAAAGCTCTATAGGTAACCCAAAATCTTAAGGCTCAAGGTTGGAGTAATAGCACAAAGGGTAGGGCATTTTCCTTGCAGGTGGCCAACTCGGGTTCAATTCCCAGCATCCCCTATGGTATATGGTGCCCTGAGCATCGCCAGGAGTAATTCCTGAGTGCAGAGCCAGGAATAACCCCTGTGCATCACCAGGTATGACCTAAAAGGAAAAAAAAACTTAGGGCTTATTCCTACAATATACAAAGCTGTAGATCAAGAGTGGTGCCTGATCATTTCACCTTTATTTTTTTTAAATTTTTTATTGAATCACCATGTGAAAAGTTACAAAGCTTTCAGGCTTAAGTCTCAGTCATACCATGATCGAACAACCATCCCTTCACCAGTGCACATATTCCACCACCAAAAACCCCAGTGTACCTCCCATCCCACCCCCACCCCTCGTCTGTGTGGCTGATGATTTTCACTTTACTTTCTCTTTACTTTGATTACATTCAATATTTCAACAGGAAACTCACTATTATTATTTGGAAATTTCCCCCAACAATCAGACCTGCCGAAAAGGCAACATTTGATAATTTGTTTTCTATTGCTGAGAATGAAGAGCATATGATTTGGGTTTTGGATTTCTAGTATTTTAGTAACTAAGTCCAGATAATTTCTGTCAGAAGTTGCACCACTGCAAGCTCGTACCTCTCTTTAATGGGCCTTATACGATGGCGGTCGCCACGCCACCACTGGGGAAAGGAAAAGCCAAGAGAGAAAAACCCTTCCCCTCCCTGGGCAACATGGGCCGTAGCTTAGTTCAAAGTCTAGAGACATTTCTGCAAGAAGCTGCTGATGCCCAAAGAAGTTAGTTGGCCTCCAGGATCATGGGCGTTCAGCATCAGAGGGGCCGCTCATGTCTCATTTCACCATTAAATATTAGTAGATTAAAAGTGTTCTCTTATGCTTTCAGAATTATTTTAATAATTAGAAGAGCCTGTAGCCATTGGCTGGTCCTGGGAGCACCAATACCCCAGTGTAAGGAATTGACATTGATCTCAGTGAGTTCCCCATTCTTCCACCAAGACTAGCCTGAATGCTGTGGAAGGTGTACCTGCCAGAGAAAGATCTTGTATAGCAGATTTTAGCAAACACCCAGAGAGGCATTACTTCACTGACATTTGAGGGATGGGCACTCGGTGCGCCTGGGTGAGCACTGCAATCACAACTCTGATTGTTTCTTCATTAAGAGGAAATCCTCTTTAGAAGAGGCAAGCTGCCGGACTTTATCATTGTATTGAGGCTGAAGGAAGCCCAGGCTTTCCACATGAGGTAACATTACTCCAGTGTGATAATTGACTTCAAGTGTGCCGGAAGGAAAGGGTTAACTTGTGGAGTATGCTATGAAGTCATCCCTTGTACGCTGCACTTCTTCAGTCCTATTTTTAAATTAAATTATAGTATTCCAAGAATCGTGGCATACTGAGTTACAGACCTATCATAGTAAAAATGGTGTGAACTCCCAGCATGACTTCTTTTAAAATAACATTTCCAAGTCATCCTTTAGAAAAGTTGTTTGAGAAATAAGAAGGAAATCGATCCAAGGTTATAAACATCCTCATCTGCTACTCTTAAAACTTTGGTTAATAATATAATAACTCTATTAAGTATAAGAAAATGAGTCTCAAAAATTTTATGTTTCAAGAGCCACTTCAGAGAAGTTTGTTTCTCACAAACCTTGAGAATAAATTCATGGATCTCAGTGTAAGAAGCTGGACTTAAAAAAGCAAGGTCTTTTTAGACTTTAGAAATACTGTTTGATGGACTTTTACCTAAAAAGAAATTATATGAGGATAAATATCATTGATAATTTTTTAGTATAGAATTCAGTTCCTTATATTCTATTAAAAAGTGAACTTTGTGGGGCTGGAGTGATAGCACAGCGGGTAGGGCATTTGCCTTGCATGAGGCCGACCCGGGTTCGATTCCCAGCATCCCATATGGTCTCCTGAGCACTGCCAGGCGTAATTCCAGAGTACATGAGTCAGGAGTCACCCCTGTGTATCACCAGGTGTGACCCAAAAAGAAAAAAAAAAGGTAAACTTTGTAATAAAGTCACTGAAATAAATGTCAGAGCAAATCATAATGTGAGACAGCTTTTTTGGAGTATGTCCATTAACCTCAGTTGGAGAGATCTTATTGTGGGGGTTTAAGGATTTTAATCCAGTTGCATCATGTAATATTTCATATTGCTTATAAACTGATAGCTTTTTTATATTATCTTCCTGTGTGAACTGAATAACAATAAATTAAGATACTTTTATATGAGACAAATTAGGGTAAGGTTTATATACTTGTTCTGTTTTGTTTTCCTGGGGTCAGTGTCTTCTTTCATTAGAAATAATCTCTTTTACACTGTTACTCATTTTCAGCTATTTGATGCTCATTTTTAACAAGATTCGGTATAATCCTAAATAAATAAATCAGCAGGTGTTTAATAATTCCTATCGCATGTTTAATTCTGAGTAATGTTCAAAATGGTCTGAAATAGTATTTCCCTGAGAAAAACTGGGGAGAGAATTAGTCATTCCGATGCTCTTTGAAAACATATATGTGGGGGGGAGGGGTAAAGGGACAGAGATAGAGAGAAGGTAGGGAAGGAGAGAAATAGGGGAGGATTAAAACAATAACTAGACTATTTACTTAGAAGATTCATAACAGTACATTAAATGCTGGAAATGTTTTGCTGTATATTTATTTCTCCTGGTACATCTTATTTATCCCCGCCTTGTATGTGTATGCTTGTCAATCTAGAAGAATATGTCTCTTCCTTAGGGCCTAATGTTTAATTTCTAACAACTCAAGAATGCACCAGTTGAATGATGGTGCTCCAACATTTCAGTGTTTGAAGTATCCTTTAGCCAGGTTCTTTCATTACATGAAATGTAATGTTAGTGGTTACTTTTGAAACAACAAAATTTGTAGATGAGATAGGACTGGAGAGAAATATCAATGCATTTGGAAGTTATTTTGCTTAGTGGAAATCTCCCTACATCCACATCATGTTTTATTGTTGATGCATTTATTGAAGAAAATGGTTCCAAAGTCCTGAGCCCTGGATATTCATGCTGTGGGGTTTGCAAAGGTCTGTACATGCATGTTATACACGGATGACATTTTCATCTCGGAAATGTATTGTCTCCATAACTGAATTCCTGCCACAAGGCACAACACCAGACTCAGAATATGCATTCAAATATCCTAGAGTTATTTTATCAGAATCTATCAGAATGTATTGCTCAAAACAACAAAAAAAATTCATCAAAGTGTCCTGTTTTAGCCTTGCTAGCAACAGCAGGACACAGCAGACTGCAGAACTGATTAGTTACTTATTAAATAAGAACACTGGTGACAGAGTTTTACAATATCAAATTAGCCTAACAGAGCTTCCAGCAAAATGGAAAAAACCTGAGTGCAAATTGGGTTGTAGACTCAGCAGGGGACTGTCTAGGAATGGTAGAAATGACAGAAATTTCATACTCCATAGCTTAAAGGGTTACTCCGCTTTTTCTCCTTTCTGTGACCTGTTCCCTTAATCTGAGTTGCTACCATGGAAATCAAGGTCTCCCAGGTCCTTAAACGTGGTCCAAAAGAATCCTCCACCATCTGGCATGGTCTTGACTACTGAGAAACTGAAGTGGCACCCAACCTTGACCACAAGTAAAGCCATTGGGCAGAGTCCAGATCTGATTCCTATACCAGAGAAATAATACCAGAGAAATAAATGGGAATTCTTTTTTATAATTTTTAATTTTTTATTTTAATTTTTAAAAGTTGTTGACAATAATTTGTTACATTTAACATTTAAACACCAATCCCACCACCATTACACCTACCCACCACCATATTTCGAATGTTTTCACCCTAATCCCTAAACCCTGACTCCAAAGCAGGACCTAAATAATTCATTTTGTATTATTTGTTATGAATAATCTACTAACAATGATTGAAAAAAGATTTTTTACAGGAAAGTGTGTGAAGATCGTTATATTTCACCCTGGAGCCATTAAGCCCTTGTCTTGGTACATCAAGAGTATGAGATGTTGCTCCTGAAATTCTAAAATTTTAGATACAGTTATACAGCTGAGGTTAATTCATTTTTTTAACTGGGTGGTGATTTTTGGAGTCTGGAGTCATCTCTGTGGCATATTATTCTGTATTGCTCTCTTCTGAGAGCTTTATTTGTGCATCTCTGGTCATGGCCATTGATGAACTTAGTGGTGCCAGAGGAATTTCTCAGCTGTGACTGCTAAGCTACTGGAAGCACAGGGTGATGTGGGGTGGTCACCTATTCCCAACTCCATGTGAGCCTGGAGATTTCAGTCACAAGTCCCAAATACTTGGGTTTTTCAGCAGATTCATTCATGGATGAGGCTTGTCCAAGCCTGTGGAGAGCAGCCTTGAGCACGGAGGCACTTGAGTTCTGGAGGTTTTGGGCTGCCAGGACTCTGTTGAGTCGGGAAGGGGAACTCACATGCCCCCCCACTCCCTGCAATAAGAGGAAAGTCTTAACAGAAGTACTCTCAGATACCTATATGTATTATCCATCACCATTAATAGCCAAAAGCTTACTGTCTTATTGGATTGATAGATTTAGTGTGTGTGTGTGTGTGTGTGTATCTGTCTGTGTGTCTGTGTGTGTGTGTGCTGGGAAGTTGCAAAGCTAAAATTCAGTTCTTGAGGAAAATTTTGGCAAAGGTAGCATACAGAACTTGGGACTAAGTATATGACAGATATTTAATGATTTTCTTATCTTGCCACCTCTTGTTTCCTGTTTAAGCATGGGAGGGGGGAATCAGTGTCTTTCTATTGGCATCAGGCTGAGCCCAATAAAATATATGAAAAATAATGAAGGAAAAACCAGCAAAAAAAATAATGGTTAAAGAGAAAAATAACAGGTCTATAATCCCCCCTCTCTGCTGATAATTCTTCCAAGTCGGAGCATCATTTTATGACAAGTCCATTCCTAGGTTCCCAGGTGCCTTGAAAGAAGTTGACTATCATTCTAAAATGGCTCAGCATCATAAGGTGTTCATTATGGGTCTAGGTTTGGGAAATGAAGGTTGTTTATACCTCAAATTACCTCGTAGTCAACTCTTCTCCACAACTAATTGGCATGACCTTGGGTGTATCTACTCTTGAATATCCTTGACATCCATCTGCTATGAAGATGAATTAGTTATTTAGGTAGCAATCAGCTTTCCTGGTTTAGCCAAAGTGCATCCATTCCTCTTCAGGTCTATTAAGCGGGGAATGAACTTTCAAGCTAATGCACAATACAATCACTACCACTCTGGAGATGCCAGACACCTAAATATTTTGTATTCACTAATGAAAAACTTCTTTCTAAAGTAAGAAGGATTGAAGGAAGGAGGGAGAGGAGAGGGGGGCTGGAGGAAAGTCAATAAAGTTCCAGAGATTCAATTAAGAGTTTAGGTATCTGCCAGGGTGTATTAGCTCCAGCTTTGACTGATGGGGCTGAGGTCAGCAAGTGGTCAGTGTGGAGACAAGTGATGGGGGTAGAAGGATTTGCTTCCGGGAGCAATTGCCTTTGGAGTGCAAGGAAGGAATACCTCAGTCTTTTAAATGAATAGTAAAGGCCTATTGGCCCTAATAATAGGAAAATCATAGTTCCAGGGAAAGGATAAATTTCTTACAACCCACTCACCAGCACGAGAGACTCTTCCACAGCTGCCTGGCATATCATGCTTTCCACTAAAATACTTACAAGTCACCTGTCTTCTCCCATTCCACTTGACTCAATCCTTAAAGAAAGAAAAAAATGGTCTCTCCTGACTTAAATTAGACATAATCTGAGGGGGTCAGAACTTGTGTTTAGTAACAGATTGTGAAACAGAATCATGGGGCTTTTTTAATGCAGTCCCTATTTGCTAGGAGAAGAACAATTATTTTCAAAGGTTTCCAGACACCAGGATGTGCCCCAGGCCATTGATTCCCTGCTGGAATGTGCATGGGAGAATGCTGCGAACATCAGAGCTGATGTTTTCCTGCTAAGGAAATGGAGATTCAGAGGGAAGACTGCTTTGCCCTTAGAAATCCTGTTTCAGTTGCTTCCTATCCACGTCAGCTGATTTACTGTCCTCCTGTAAGCACACATCCAGGCAAGAAATTAGCATTTACCATAGACCTACTGTAGAGGGGTCAGCGCTCTTGATCCAAGGCACAGGACAGCAGATAAAACAGAACCTGCCTGGTTTCAAAGATCCTATATTCTTTTTGTTTATTTCTTTCCAAATTTTGTTTTATGAAAGCACTATGATTTACAAAGTTGTTCATTGTTGGGTTGTAAACATCCAATGTTCCATCACCAATGCCGTGACCAGTATCAACTTCCATGCAGCAGAGTTCCCAGGTAGTACTGAGGAGATAACTCAAAGGGCTGGAGCCTTTGCACAAGATCCCCAATTCAACAAATGTCAATCCCACATAGCAAAGCCAGGTACTACCAAAGTGTCCTCATAGCACTGAGCACCAAACTGTCAGCCCCAGACTCTCCCCATATGAAGAACATTCTGGACTTGAGAGATAGTATAGCAGGAAGACTATTACCTTGCACACCTGGGTTCAATCCACCATATATGGTCACTTGAGCACTACCACGGGTAATCCATGAGTGTGGAGCCAGGAGTAACTCAGTACTGCCGGATATGACCCCACCCCAAATATTATAATTTTGACAGTATTTTCAGGTTCTGTTAATGCACAAGATTTATGACCTTTTTTGTTTATTTTTTTCCTTTGTAAATTTTTCTTCTTGATTATCTATGTTGCTTTATAATCTGTAAGGAGGCTAATTTGGCTTCACTCAGTTACTTTTAAATACTTTGTATGTGCTAATGTGTAGTCTGGGTACTGGCATTGCATACATGAAACCATGCTCGTGGACATGGAAAAAACAATGGTTGGTGGAGAATGTATGGAAATAAGAGAACCACTCACTTGAACATGTGTCGATCACCTGTCCTCTTGAAATGTTATGAAGGGGCCTGGAGCGATAGAACAGTGGGTAAGGCTTTTGCCTTGCACATGGTCGACCTGGATTCTATTCCTAGCATCCCGTATGGTCCCCTGAGCACCACCAGGAGTAATTCCTGGGTGTATGAACCAGGAGTAACCCCTGTGCATCGCCAGGCGTGACCCAAAAAAGAAAAGAAAAAAAGAAAAAAGAAATGTTATGAAACCATGAGGTCATAGGACAAGGTTAATACAGAAAAAAGGTGAATGAGAAAAAAGAGATTACATGTCTATAGTTGTTGTGTAAAAACGCAAAAAAAAAAAAAGAAAAAAGAAAGGGCGAGGAGGAGAGCACCTCACCGCACCGGGCACTGGGCACAGGGCACAGGCGCTGTCTCTCCCGCCACCCGCGTTAGGTAGTCTCCAGCCGCTTGTGGAGGCTGATGGCGATGGTGAGGCAGGCGAAGGAAGGAACGGAGGCAAGCCAGTTGGTCTCAATCGCAGTTTATTCCAATCTCCTCTCTATACACTCCTGTCTCTCTCTCTCTCTCTCTCTCTCTCTCTCTCTCTCTCTCTCTCTCTCTCTCTCTCTCTCTTTCCTCCTCGAACCCCCTCGTACAGCCACCTTAAATCCCCCTGCATCAGGGGCCAGGGCTTACACATAGGTGTGGTTACAATCAATAGGGCAATAGGGGGTAAAGTTCTATCCCTTAGGGGATGCTCCTTCTAGGACAGATGCTCTTTCAGCAGGACACCCTCCCAAGAGTGGAATCCCATGGGTGTGTTTCTCCTCTCTTTGTCCAGCTAACATGTAAGTATTCATATTATTAATCATTTTGTATGGACATAGCAAGAGATGCATTAAGCTTATAGAATTGCTCTCCTGGGGTCATCTCGATCTCAGACTACAGTGCTCAGGCCAGATTAGTCTTTCCTATCCCTAGCAGGGTCCTAGTCTCGTCGTTGCTTTTGGATCATGACATGACATGTCTATGATCAATCTCTTAACATATAGTTAAGGATTAGACGCTTTGGCCAGGCCCATCTCGATGCCAGGGTAGCACATAACTCACTGCTTGCCCTGGGTCCATCCCGTCCCTCATCCGGACCCTGCTTTTGGGGGTGCTAGGAAGTAAGGGTAGCTGAGGCTTAAGTCCAGAAAGCAGATGCCCGGGAGTGAATAATATTTGAAGCCAATTAAATCCCATGTTACCAAAGCATATTAACAAATGTCTTTCTTTGTCCATACAAAAAGGATATTGTTTTAAAGTAAACTATTCAAAAGACATAAGAGAGGACAAAGACAATATTAACTTATAATACAAGTTCACTGTCCTAGCAAGGTCTGACCTTACTGATTAACAGAGTTTGATTAGGGGAAGAGCTGAATGACTAGTTGGGAAAGGGAGCATAGAAGTGATAACAGATAAACAAAGGAATGGGAGTGACTCAGGAGGACCTTGATGGGCGTGACTGATATACCTAAGCTCCTAGTGGCAAGGGGAGCAGGACATACCAATGTAGTCTAGAATTGTTTAGAGATTTACCAAGATAAACCCAAACTCTGTGGCAGGGGAGAAAGGACAAACCAAAGTCAGGCCTAAAATATTTAGAGCTATATTCCAACAGTTGTAAAGGGATTTTACATGTTAGATGATACATGTTAGATGAAAGAAATTATTTTTTTTTTGTTTCTGATGCCCTGCTACTCAGGGCTTACTCCTGACTCTCACTCAGGGGTCATTACTTGTGGGGGCTTAGGCGACCGAATGTGTTGCCAGGGATTCAACCCAAGTTGGCCACATGCAAGGCAAGCACTCTACCTGCTGTACTATAACTCCAGCCCCAAGAGGAAACTTGTTTAGGGGAAAAATTGGATGCTCAGTGCTAGTGAGAGTAGGTATTTGGGTGACAGAAAAAAACACAATTCAAGTTGAATTTCAGGACCCTGGAAAGGCTTAGAGCTGAAGGATGTGTGTAGCAGGTCAGCTCTCATAGAGACTAGTGGGACAGGGAGAGGAGAAATAGACGCAAATCTCTGTAAGATGCAGTTTACTCCTACACTTCATTCCCCACCCTACACCACTGATGACACGCTTTCATGCCTTATGTACAACATTGGGATTTTACTCTCTGGAGAAGTTAACTTTGAGGGTTTTGTTTGGGGGACACTGAGTACAGCTGTGAGAAAAGAGGGATCTTGAAATCTGACAGAAATTAAGGAGTGTCTCCCTTGAGAGTGACTCTCTTCCCCACAGGGCAATTCCTGTTTTAGAAACTGCTCTAAGCAGCTTCTACAGGACACTCATATCCAACCCTCGCTGGGAATTTTGTCAGTTATTACTTAATGAATACTTAGTGGTTTGGGCTTGGGACTTGATTCTAGTGAATAGAAACAGCAAGATGATGGAATGCCATCGTCATGATTAAGGGACCAAAACAGTGACTACTGTTTTGCTAGCACTCTTGCTGATACTTTCCTGACCTTTTTATGCTCACGTGGTCTGATGAAGCCAGCTCCAACAGGACACACCCCCAAGGGAAAGAAAGAAAGTAATGGCGTCTCCCTCTAGTGGCCATGTCCATGTACATGCTTTCAATGACCACTAGAGAGCTAGAGCAGGATCTTCCTGCTGGAGCTCTAAGACCTGTAGGTTGACTAGATGTCCTGAGTTTCTAGGATGGAGGTCTTCCAGGGATGCAAAATGTGGTCTAGTCTTCTAAGATTAGGAGAGCCTTAGGAAAGCTGGGACGGTTGTTCACTCAACTTTCGTGAGACATCGACCCAAAAGTCCCAGATCAGGTACACACAGATTCCTGTCCACAAAAACAATCAGATAGAATATAAAATTTTAAGCCACTGATTTGAGGTCCAATGAGTCACTAGTGATGGTTGACAAAAACACTGGAAGCCAGAGTTGTAGCTGCAAGGCAGGTTATCTGATGACTTCTCTCTGGTAAAATTTATGGTAGGAGGAACTACCTATTGTACTGTACTACTACAGTACAGTTGGCTTATTTCCTTACAAAGCTCAAGAGTAACTACTCAAGCATTTCATTATGGAGTCTATCTTTTGTCAGGACCTGCCTGTCTGTGCATATTCAATTGCCTTAAAGATTCAGCTGTTTCACTTTTAAAGGAACTGACAACCAAGATTAAAATGGATTCTAAAGAAAACTTCTAATAGGAAGGTCAAAGATCAAAGAAAATGTACAGGAGAAAAAAAGGAATTAGATGAAAGAGTGCAGAGAGCAAAAGAAAACTTCATCAGAATCACTAATGTACCCACGGATATATTAAAAAATATATAAAAGAAGACAATGCAGTCATAAAGTCAGAAGGAGTACTATAAAAAGGAACACTAATAGAATAAATAATCTTGGAAATGGAGACTATGAAAGATATTAAAACTTCACAGAACCGCTAAAAGATAAAGGCAACTTTCTTACAAAATGGAATAAAAGTCACAGAGTTGAGTTTATGGAAGAGGAAATAGAATTAAATTAAGGCATCGGTTTAAGACTAATAAGAATTCCAGAAAACCAAAGAATTGAGAGAAGAGAAGAAAATTATCCAATAAGTTTTAAAAAATCTAACTTGAGAGGGGTTACCAAGCATCCAAACATATCATGATGAGAAATTATAAAAGAACAGCCTACATAGTAAAAATGAACACATGAAGAATGAAGGCAATAGCCCAAAACTATCAGAAAGAGAAAAATATCATCTAATACAGATCAAGAATGAGAAAAGACCATGTTCCTCAACAGAATCATGAATTCTAGAACATAATGGAGCAACACACACAATTCTCAATGGAAATGATTGTCACCTAGAATTTCGTGTCCACCCCTCACCCTTCCCCACCCCCCCAAAAAAATAAACCACCTAGTGAGTAGTTTGTTGCAACACAATGAGATTAAAGAAAGTGCAGGAGGTAAATATTCGAGGTTGGCAAGTCTGTGAAGTAGTTTGATTATGAAGCCTAAGAATAGTTGTGAGACAAAGAGCACTGGATCTGGGCTAGAGAGTTAGTTCAAGAGGTAGTCCATTTGCCTTGCATATGGCCAACCCACTTTTGATCCCCAGTACAACACATGGTCCTTTGAGCACCACCAGAATGCTCTCTATATCCCACCAAAAAGACTTCTATGCAGAATCATTAGAAACTGGTGCATAATTCTTCATACTTATTGTTTTGTGGAATTAAGCCTGGAAACCTTTTTCTCTGACAAGGACAAGGGTCATCAGAGCTTGTAATGACCAAAATAAATCTTGTTCAGGACTTTAAGGTTTTTAAGCTACTTTGAGGGGTAATATAGCCATTCCGATGAATATCATATGTTGCTGGCATGCTTGTGTTAAAGGCAAGAATTACTTTATCTGTTTGTATAATTTGAAAGCAAAAAAGGGATGGCACCAGAGAGATAGTACAGTGGTTAGGGTGTTTGCCTTTCACAAGGCTGGTCTAGGTCTGATCCCTGATGGTCTGCATCTTCCTCCAAGCCCTGCCAGGTATGATCCCTGGGTGTTTGCCAGGAGTTTAGTTCTGTGCACCACAGGGCATGGCCCCCAAAACAAACAACAAAAGCAAGAGAGGGAGAACTAGAATATCCCAGGCAGAAAGACCAACAGAAGATGCAGACAGGTTACAAGAGTAGGTAAGAAGGACAGTCTAATGCAAGATTCAACCTTCAAGGTGAAGAGAAAGCAGAAAATGAGATAACATGGAATGTAGGTACACACGTGAGAATTAGTCTGGGCAGAGGTTTTTCCCACGGAGCTCCTGTGCTCTTTGCTGTTAAGTGGAGAGTGCTCACTTTATTCTATCCATAAATTTTTAAAAATTTGCTTATATGTAATGAAGGTCAACTGACCAACATGAAAAACGTCAGCTTTTGGTTACAAAACAAAAAATTTCTAAGAGCTAATATAGAAGTGCTGAAATCTAAAAAAAAAAAAAATATTAGATATCTCAAAAACAAAGAGCCCACGAATCTTTACTGCCTGAGTGAAGTGAGGACTTCTTCTGAACTTGTTGCAAATCCTTAGTGCAAAGACCTAGCTCACAAAAACTATGTCCCTATGTCCAAGACTCAAACCCTGTCCTTCTGCTCCTCTCATTCTCTGTGACAGCCCCCTGCTGGGAATACAAAAAGGCCAGAAAAACACAGGAAATTGAATTCTGGGAAACGTACTTTTACTGTGTACAGTTCTGTGACCTTCCTAAGGGGTAAGAAGACTAGTGAGAATGGTATATGGATCACCAGACAATCCACATAGACAATACTTTGAGCATGTGTCATTCGTGACAACTTCCCACCTTCTGAAAGCTCTTTTTATGTTTTACTTGATTCTCTCAGTGTGTCTCCTGCTGCAGCAATATTGATGCCCTTCTCTCTACAAAACTACACCTCCCAGCTTCCCTTGATGTTAGACTGTATACCTATTAGGTCTTTCAGTCCTCTATACCATGAAAGAATAGTCTAAGATAGAGTTATTGGGGTAAAGAGAAAGGACACAAAGTATCTAATTTTTATAATTAGGAATTAGAACAGAATTTCTGGATTCCATGCTCTGCAGACATGATGCATTTTTTGTTTGAAATCTTACTGATCAGAGACACAGAGGTAGAATGCTCTGTAAGTCTAGATTCATTTAAATCACCCTGGAGTTATTCCTGGAACCTCAGCTAAGAATCTGTTCTTCATCTTTCCCAACAGTTTGGGAACCATTGCTGAGTTGAACAATGCTGTGTCTGCTTAAATTAGGAGAATAATTTCTGACTAATGTGTGTGACAAGGGAGATGTCTGATGGTTTAGATATGTTCCTCCTGAGACGAGAGGAGTTAACTAGGAAGATGTAGGGAGGTATCCTGGAGACCAGATAATGTTGTGTTGAGTTATTCTGTTGACAGTGATTCCAACCTCTACACGATTTTCTCTTGATGAGTTCATAGCAGGACAGGTTACAAGGAAGAGGGGGGGAGTTGTGTGAATTAGCTCAGAGTTTCCTTGATTGTAAAGTTGAAAAAAAAACATGAAAAATGAGAGTTTATCTATAATACCAGACTAGCAAGTAACAGAAATGGGATTTGGGCTGTTGTTCACAAAGGCCTACATGTTATAATCAGTCTATAGAGAAGAGATAGTCTCCTTTACAACCCCTTCCTTTACTTAAGAATAAAAGAAAAAAAAGCACCCCAAAGAAAAGAACACTTTATTAGATCAATTAAACAAACCACATTGACAAAGGCAGTTCTTTACATGTACAAATCCTAAGAAATTTAATGTGGCAAAGTTCCTTTGTTACTTAAGTGTTCAGTGCATTGCTATCTATATTAAAGAGTTGCAGAAACCGATAAAAATATTCTCATTCTATCCAAGCAGCTTCAGTGGAAGTATGTGTCATTGTTTAGAAAGTTAATGGGAAATGCAATTGGGTTGCTAGGTTAAGAAACCCAGAAACTAATGCCCACAAAGGAGATCAAACAAATGAAAAGAAAAATGGCATTTCACATTATCACTTTCTTATTGTATTTGAATTTGAATATACTGAGGGGGAGTGTTAAAAAAGAGAAAACATAGATGTTACAAATGTAGAATTGATTGATTTTTCCCCCCTGCTTACATTTCATTCTTCCTAATGGCTCTGGATTTCTTCCATGTGTTCATAAATACTGCTGGTTAGATGTCTCTAGATGATGAGGATGTGGCAGTAACCATATCCCAGAAGACACCTGCCCTCACTGAAATTTGATATTTTGTGAGAAAAACTGTTAAGAAATGATCTGGGGTGCGGGAGGGGTGTATGGAAAGGTAGTGGAGAGATTAGGTACATATGTTGTATGTAGCTGAGCCCTGTTTTATCCCCAGCATCACATGGTCCCCGACACGTTACCAGGTGTAGCCCTGGAGGGGCCTCTAGTCCTGCTGAGACTTCTGGAGGTACCCCAACACCTCAAGACCCCAAGTAGCATCCTAGACCTTCACACTGAACTGTCATTTGGCCTGGCCAAGAATATCCAGGAGGTGGCTCTGGGTCTCCTGAAAGTCACTTGAAAGACACCCCTGAGAAAATAATTAATCAAAGGCTAGGGAAGTAGTACCACCTGTAGGAATACAGGCTCACCTGTAGGAATACAGGATTTGCATGCATTTTTTTGTCTTTTGTCCCAACAAAATGTTGGTTTTGTCCCAACATTCCATGACCATCCCCCACCCCATTCCAGTATGGCAGCTGTGGTGGTGATGGCACCCTCACTGTCAGGCCCTCTGCTGCTCTCCATCTCTAACCCTAGCATTGTTCCTTTTCCCTGGTCAGCAGGAATTAACAGTAGGAGCCCCTGGGTCCCTTGAACATTTCTTAGAAGCCTGACCTCCTGTTAAATTATTTTTTTAAAGCATCAAATACTGAAGCATCACAATTGCAAGAGAAATAAAAGCACAAAAGAGCAATAGGTTCAGTATTGGAACAGAATACAATACTGTATCCAGTATCGATACAGGATACAGAATAGGATAGTCCAGTCAGCAGCAATGGTAGGGTGCTTACTGTGATGCAGCTCACCTGGGTTCAACCCTTGGCACTATGTGTGGTCCCTTGAGCTCTGTCAGGCATGATCCTTGAGCAAAGAGCTAGGAAGACGCCCTAAGCACTGCCAGGTGTGGCCAAAAAACAAAAAAAGGAAAAAACAGTTCTATGCTAGAATCATGTAGTTTTGCTTAAACCTGAATAGTGAATGGGAATTGCTATTTTAAAAATACAAGTCTTTCTTGACAGACAGAAGGAACTATATGCAAAGGTCCTGTAGCAATAAATTATATTTTAGTTCTTATACAAAAGCATTAATTTGAGAAAGTGCAGAAAACATGTAATCAAATTATGACATAATTGAAAGTCACATTTCTATAAATATTCCATGTGTGTTAGTGTGTGTGTGAGTGTGTGCACGCACACGCACAAGTGCATTTGCCTTATAACTTCCAAAAACTCTTGCTTCTGGTGTATTTGGCTAGTCAGATTTCTAAAGTTATGGTCAGGCCCAAGAATAAATTATTTTAAAACATTTACCACTTAGAAACACAGGGTCTATACCAAGCTGGAGATCTCAGTAAATTGCTTTTCTCAAAAATCTGTTTTGAATGTGCTGTTTTTCTTCCATAGCCACCCGGAGGTTAGGCCTTCCTGGTTTTGCTGTCTTGGTGTGATTATTCTTGTTTCACTTTATTTCAAACCCTCCTGGACTTGGATTTACCTTCTTTCTTGAGTCCCAGCTTTTTAAAACTGGCTGTGTTTCTTCAACTAACTTCAAAGGGTTGTGTTGCTTTCTTAGGCCACACATTATCAATGTGCTTCAACGCTCTACTACAAATGTACTTTTTGAGGGAAAACACTTGAGTTTTTGACACATAAACAGTAGACATGAAACCTGAACAGAACATGGAAAATAAAGGCGAAATTTGGAAAATCCATTATCAAATTACTGGTGCTTGATGAAACACAGAAAAGAACTTAGGTCCTCTGCTGATAAATTGTAATTGATGGAAAAGCAAAATAAAAACCTCATCAAGTGCTACTTCCAAAGCAGGGCTGACATGAGAGAAGTAAGGGACCATTCAGGGAAAGAGATCAACAAAGAACTGTGCTCAAGCCAGAGCGTGTGGGGGGAAAGGTGAGCAGTTCATTTTCTTTATGTCTTTGAAGAATGGTAGTGAAAAATGCTAATTTTGCCATTTTTGAATTTACTTTAAGCTGAAATCAATGGAGCAAAAGCAAAATTCCACAAAGCCAGCCCAGCCTTATGGTTTGGATAATGTCCATTGTGTGGTTCATTAACTGTGTGTCTCATTCGTCATCTGTCCCTGTCCCCTGAGAATTTCCTCCTCTAGAGCTGGGCCAGAGACTTCTCCTTTTGTGTACTGAGTGTGGAACATTCTACTTAAAGGGTTCTGGGAGGTGCCATATACAGCATTGAGACACTATTAATCCCAACACCTCCCTTTCATCATTGCTGTTGTGTAAGATGCATTTAGGATAGTGAAATGTATCCTTCGTATGCATACACACATGCTTTATTCTTCTTTCTCAGAAAGAGATGGTGCTCCGGAAAAACCATCAGTACCTGAAAACCTTGGCAATCACACAAAACAGGTTAAAAATGGAGGAAAATGGCTATATAATGGTATGCTAACAATACTACAAATTAGAAATATAAAAATACCTTGTAGCAACATTTTAAGTACTGCAATAATGTAAGTACTCATGTGTAATGACCTCAGTGACTTAAAAGGAGTTGCTTGTTCCTTCAGTGAAGCAGCCCCCAAACAATACAAAAACAATGGTTCTAAGAACAAAGAAGAATGGCAAGGCTGGAGAAGATTCAATTACTTCAAGCAACATTGCTGTCAGCAATACAACTTCCCAACATGGGGAATAATTCTCTTTGAAATTTCTGAACATAATGAAGGGCAGTATTTCTTTTATAGCCATAGCAGTGGCATTCCAGGGAAATTCAGTATATATTAAATCTGTGTGTGAAATGGGTTTTGTTTGTATGTAAAATTGAAGTAGAGGCTAATTTCAAATAGTTAAAAGTTCTTGCCATTTCTGTATACCCAAATTAGGAGCCACCATGATGGAAATGTGATTATACTGACACAAATACATTTCTTTTTGATGTCAACCTCTGCCCTCAGTTCAGTACTCATGCATCTAAATTTCTACTCAGATAAGTTTACTTAAAAGGCAGCTCAAACTTAACAGGTCAAATTCCTCTTCCCCTTTCACTTTTGTCCTCTTAGTAAATGTCAGCTCTGTTGTTCTGGTTACTTAAGACAAAACTTCAGCTTTCTTGATTCCATTCTTTTTGAATGCATTACATTCAACCCTCCAGAAAACTCAACCTTCAAAGTTATCCAGAAAGCATCAGTTTTATAAAATCACAGTTACCACCCCACTCTCCAATGCTGATACATCCATACACACTATTTCAATATTCCTTTGGCTTTTCTTCTTCTTCACCTCTCTTCTTGTATTGATGATCATAATGCAGCAATCCACAAGCCTTTCAAAACTGATGTCAGAGGTTGAAGAGCTTGTCCAGGTGCTGGTATATGCCTGACCCTTGTTCAATCCCTAGTACCATACAATCTCCCTGACACTGGTGGAGAACCACAAGCACTGCTGGGCACGCCCTTAGGGTCTCTCTCTGCCACTTACTAGGGTGGCCCTGGTAATCTCCAGCATCATAGATTCCAATGAGCACTGTGTTCTTGGGCCAGCATTCAAACTTCCAAGTTAGTTTCCCTTTGCCTTGATGAGGACTGATTGGGAGACTCCTACCTCCAAAGCAAACGAAAGTTAAATCATATCTCTGGCTATTCAAAACTCATCAATTCAACAGCTCCCATCTCTCACAAGGTTCAAATTTAAGCTCTCGCTATCTTTCTTCCTACTTCCTTTCATAGGGCTCAGAATCTTCCCTGTTCTGACACTCCCACTCCGTCTGGTGTTATTTCTCCAGGAACCCACCTGCGGCTCCCCCTTCCTTCTCTTTCTGCTCACTTGCTACTTCCTGTTGTGTCCTGGAGGCTTGAGGAGCATATGCCAGGCATTAAAGTCCACCTGGAACATTAGACATAGAGGAAAGATTGAAGAGAATGACTCAGCTATGACTTAGGATATAGAAACAGCAATATTTCTGGAAATGAGAGTGAGAGAGATTTTGAAGCATATTGCAAGCTGGCTGAGGGGGTGGAAATTTTCATCCTATGGTCAAGGGAAGCCGTAGATACCTTTGGAGCAGCAAGGATATAATTCTTGCAGGTTCCTCTGGATGAGTGGGATGGGTCACTAGGGAGAGATGGATATTGAACTTCGAAGCCACAATGCTATTGCATTATTGAAGTACAAGGTAAGAAGGCACTAATATAGCAAATTTGTCATTGAATTGGAGAGATTATCCACAGAAAGATTAACCATAATATACATCAACTGGAATGATCTGGAAGGTGTGTGTTATTTGTTCAGATAACACATTCCAAGTGAGGTTTTTCCCGAATGCTCTATTCATTCATTCACTCATTCTTTCAGTATATATCATATATATAGTCTTGCTGCATTATGTATTAGCAATTTTCCCCTACATCCCATATTCTTCTTCTGCTTTATTTCACTCTTTGCATTTGCTGCAAACAGAAATACAATATCCTGGGGTCAGCAAACTCTCTGTAAAGGGTGAGATAGTAAATATTTGAGACTCCTGGACTGGATGTCTCAGTGGAACCTTTTCAACTCTGCCATTGCAGCATGAAATCCATCATAGATGATATGGAAACAAATGGGTGTGACCATATGCCAATAAAACTTCATTTCCCAAAAGAAGTCACAGGCCAGATTTATTGTAAATAAGCGCCGACTCCCAACCCTGACACACACACCCTGATCCATAGGCTATGGTACTTTTGTCCTTGCCTGTTGTGTGTAGACTGTTATGTCTAGGAGAGAAGGATCCATAAAGACAGTAAATGTTCTATCTGTTTTATTCATCACTGCATCCTTATTTTTGAAAAAGGTGGGCACAGAGTATAGGAGGACTAGTGCGTGATCATGTAACCATGTAACCGTGATCATGTAACCGTGATCATGTAACACTGGGTGAGACTGGACGAAGATGGAGTGACACCCCTCCCCCCACTAGTCCATCTCAACTTTTAATTACATAATTGTATAGGAAATCCTGGTACTTATGGAGTTAACTGGTGAAAGATGAAGCATAAAGTTCATGGCAAGCCTCATGTAGATTGTGCTGCATAGATAAATAGAGAGAGAGAGAGAGAGAGAGAGAGAGACACTGTGCACATAGTTGTGGGGTGAGCGAGAGAAGGTTCTGGTTTCCATGTGTCCAGAATAAGAAGGACACAGATTAACTCAAATCCTGAAGGACTGTGGAACAAACTATATGCAAACTTGGGGGGAGACTCCAGACAATAATAGTGAGTTTTTTGTTGAAATATTGAATGTAATCAAAGTAATGAGAAAGTAAAGTGAAATTTATCAGCTACACAGGTGGGGTGTGGGGTTGGGGGTGGTGAGGGTGGGGGGGAGGTTTACTGTGGTTCTTGGTGGTGGAATATGTGCACTGCTGAAGGGATGGGTGTTTGAGCATTGTGTAACTGAGACTTAAGCCTGAAAGCTTTGTAACTTTCCACATGGTGATTCAATAAAAAAATAAAAAATAATAAATAAATATATATATATATATAAATTGCAAAAAAAATGAATTACGTATATGGGGTTCGGAGCACTGATTGCAGTGCTAGGGTGTTAGTCTTGAATGCAGCTGACCCAGGTTCAATCCCTGGCACCCCATACAGTCCTCCTAGCCTCCAAGGAATGATCCCTGAGAAAATAGCCAGGAGTAAGTCCTAAGAATCACCACGTGTAGCCCAAAAACAAACACAAAGAATAGATACATCAAGATATTCATTCAAGTGGTAGTTACACTTCTTGGGGGGACTTCCTCTCCCACACAGTTGTATTGCACATGCCAGGAACAGAACCGGACTTCTCTGCTAAGTATTTGTCTCTGTGTAAACAAATCTGTTTGACTATATGACAGAAGTTTCACAGTGAACTCATAATTTTTAAACAATGCTGTTTGTGCCAAAATGAATCATTATTATAAGGGGAAACTGAGTTCCTTACATAGTAGATTCTCCAAATATTTCTCAACAAAATTACTCGACTTTCTTCTGATTTTTATACTGGATTCATGCAAAAAAAAATTCACAGCATAAAGGCATTGCCACAAAAATGCCAGTGGACTGTGTTCATTATAGGATGCACTGTAGCACTGTAGAACTGTCGTCCCATGGTTCAGTTATTTGCTCAAGTGGGCACCAGTAATGTCTCTATTGTGAGACTTGTTACTGTTTTTGGCATATCAAATATGCCACAGGTAGCTTGCCAGGCTCTGCCGTGGGGGCAGGATACTCTCGGAAGCTTGCTGGGCTCTCTGAGAGAGACAGAGGAATCGAAATGGCATTGGCCATGTGCAAGGAAAACGCCCTACCCACTGTGCTATTGCTCTAGTCCATTACAGGAGGCAAATGTTAATTCTTGTGATTCTTCTCTAGGTGGAATTCTACCATGAAAAGTTTTAGGACTGAAGTGAGAGAGCTAGTAGAGTGAGTAACCAGAGTTTGATCTTCTTCAGCACCCACATGCTGCCCCAAGCCCCACCAAAAGTGATCCCTGAGCACAGAACCAAGAGTAAGTCCTAAGCACTATTGAGTGTAGCCTGAAAATCAAAACAAGTTTCAGAATCGAATTTGGGGCAGGGGCTCCCATATTTTTTAAGGAGCTCTGTAGATGAGTCTTGGCCATAATAGGCCCACCTGGCTACGTGGTTTGATTCTTGGGTCTGGTGGAACTCAGGGACCTCCTCGGCTATACCCAGTCTTACTTTGGGGAGGGCAGGGATGCAGCAGCATACATGTATGGAAATTGCAAATGTATACGCTGATGTATACAATGAATCCTGCACTGGCTCACCAGCTTCAAGGATCAACTTTTAAAACCTAGAACCAGGACAAATCATATTCTACCTATTTGGAGATAGTCTGTTAGAAATGAATTTATAACGGCAGGAGAGATGACTTAGTGAGCTGAGCACAAGTTTTTCATAAGGAGACCTGGGTTTGATTCCTGGCACCCACATTCCCCAGAACACCACTGGGAGTGATCCCAGACATGGACCCATTGAACAAAGAACAATTAATCATATCAATTATTATCCATTGATTTCCAATTGTCAATATTATCTGCCTATTTTTAGATCCTCTGCTCCAACTTATTATCTATAAAACATTTAATCCCTCAATCTCTCAACCTTCACTTGAGCTGTACACAAATTTTCATTTTTTTTTTTTTTGCTTTTTGGGTCACACCTGGCGATGCACAGGGGTCACTTCTGGCTCATGGACTCAGGAATCACCCCTGGCGGTGCTCAGGGGACCATATGGGATGCTGGGATTCGAACCCGGGTCGGCCGCGTGCAAGGCAAACGCCCTACCCGCTGTGCTATCACTCAAGCCCCACAAATTTTCATTCTTAACCAAGGCTAATTCCTTATATACTGACATCTTTGTATCATATATATATTTAATTCTTTTAGTATCTTATATTCTCATGTTTTTTTTATCTAGAATTTGCTGTAGTCTGGAAGGCTGAATGTGAAAAACCTTGCTAACTAATGACCATGGGCAATTTACTTAAATTGTGTATGCCTCAGTTTCTCATTATGAAACAGGGTTACCAATAATACTAACTCAGGAGTTGCTGCAAGCATTAAATAACGCAATTCCTTGCATATGGTTAAGTGCTCAGTAAAATAGAGCTCTAAGTATATTTACTAGGCCCTCTAGTCCCACTTCAAATGTTACCTTCTGTGTGAGGCATCCTCCAGAGAGCCAAAAGGCAGTATCTTGCTATTACACTGATTGACTAGTGATACAGCTCTTAAGTTGGACAGGCAAGTGAAAAGACAATGGGAAAACTCAGGACTGCCACTGAGAAGCATTGAGATAGAACTGAAGGGAAATCTGGTCAATTTTGGGTTAGTCCAGATCTTCTTTCAGCAGTAATCTGCCTCAGGGTTTCTTTCATACCTGTAACCAGCCTCTGCCATGTTGAAACCCAAAGACCAGGATATATATGTTATTTTATTATTCAACTTTATGCTATCCAGTTGGTCATTGAAGGATCCTTCTTGAGTTGTGTCACAGCCATGGAGAATCCAAAAATATTACCCAGGAACTCCTGTGGTCTGAACTATGGGCTCATGTTTCAGAATTTGAAAATAATCATCATACAAAGAAATGCATTCACCCTGGGTTTATATAGGCTGGTTATGTCATCATGCCAGGATTTCTGCACGTGCAGGTATTGGTCCTCACTGTATCTGTTTTCAGATCTGCACACAGAGTGGGAAAGAGAATTCCAACATTCCTAAGGTCTTACCAGTGTCTACAGTGCTTTAAGTCTTACTCCGCCAGGAGTTTTCCAGAGAGACTTGGCCTCTCACAGAGAATCAGCTATGTTTTACCGGCATAGTTCCAGTCATTAGATGCAAATTAAATTTTATATTAAGCTTAAGGTAAATGAAAAGAGAAGTCTTTTATGAAAGGGTCACAGGCCCTGGAGCTACCAGTTATAAAGTAGTAAAGAAATAAATGATTCAGTGTAGACTATAATCCAAAGATATCATCATGTGAGCTTTTGTTACTAAGATGATATTTCAAATGCCTAAGAAGTATTACAAAGAAACTATGCACGTTGAGATGTATTCTCCAAATTTACCTTCAAATCCCCAAGCTGTATCTTTCCCTTATAATTTCCCTGTACATGAAATTCCTTCATTCTTCATTGTATACACCTCAGTCTCTCATTATAACCCAGTTACCAATAATACTAACTCAACAGTTGCTGCAAGCATTAAATAACACAATTCCTTGTATATGGCTAAGTAAAATAGATTCCTCAGTATTTTTACTAGGCCTTCTAGTCCCATCTCAAATGGGACTTTGTCAGACTTAGCTGACATCAAATTCCTCCAAGAAGATTTATTGTACACATACTCTCAGATCTATTTTTTTATCTTTTATGCTAGTAGGCTATCCTCATACAAGTGGAAAATAAACATTACTAGCCCTTGATAAATTGTTTGCATATTTTTTGCATATTTTATTAGAATTGTCTCTTCTTTCATTGTATGTCTCAGTAGTTATCTAAATTTGTATTGATAGTTTAAAATCGTGGAAATAGTATAAGTTTATCAAGAACTATTGGGAAATGCAAACAAAGCATAAATAACAATTATGTGCCATTTTATAATTATGCTAAATAACTCTAAATACAATAATTTACACACATTTTCATAACATGACAATAAATAGGTGCTTTTATTCCTCCTAAATCACAAACTAAAAATGAAAGGATGGAAAAATATAGTCTAAGTAAATAATAAACCAAAGAGAGCTGCAATGTCTGGTCTAATGTCAGACAAAATAAGACTTTAAGTTTAATGTTATGAGATAAAAAAACATTATCTATAATGAGAATTTCAATACATCAAAAATATTTTCCTGTTATAAACATCTACATAGAAAACAACAGAGCCCTCAAATGTTTAAGGAACGCATTAACCAACCAAAAGACATGGAAACAATTACAAAATGTGTATGATTTTTATTATGTTTTAAAAGATTCAAAATCATTCTGGGACTAGAGAAATAGTACACAGGTAAAGGCATTGATCTAGCATGCAGCTGCACCTCTCATTCAAATGCCCCCAAGAACCTCCAAGTATGACTCCTGAACACAGTCACCAAAAGTCACCCCTGAGCATCACTGGCCATAACACACACACACACACACACACACACACACACACACACACACACACACTTCTCTTGGTCTGGAGTGATCCTGTAGCAGGTAAGCATTTGCCTATTAGGCAATGGATCCAGGTTCAATTGCAGGTGCCTCCCATGATCTTGGAGACCCAACAGGAGTGAGCCCCGAGAGCCAGGCCAGGAGTGAGTCCTCAGTACAACTGCCCATGGTCCAAAACCGGTAAGTTTGTTTAATTGAACCGTATGATTATCAGCTTTGTTTTCTGATCACAGTAGAACAAAACTAGAAACAAGTCAACATAGCAATACCGAAGAATAAACAAATATATTAATTAAACAACACACTTTTAAGTATTCCATGAGTTAAACAAAAAAAGAGGGGCTGGAGTGAGTACAGCAGGTAGAACATTTGCCTTGCACGTAGCCGACCCAGGTTTGATTCCCAGCATCCCATATGGTCCCCTGAGCACCGCCAGGGGTGATTCCTGAGTCCAGAGCCAGGAGTAACCCCTGTGCATCTCTGGGTGTGACCCAAAAAGAAAAAAAAGAGAGGTAGAGATAGGCCAGTGGGCACTATGCTTGCCTTGCATGCAGCCAATCCCTGGCACAGCATATGGTCCCCCAGCACCACCAGGAGTGACCCCTGAGCTCAGAGCCAGGAGTAATTTGTGAACACCACTGAGTGTAGTCCCCAAACCAAACTAACAAAAATAATCAAAAAGAATTTGAAATAAAAATAAAAACACATCATATTAAAGCTTATATGATACAAAAAAAATCTGTACTTAGTGGGATATTTATAGTTTTGAACAATTATATTAAATAGAAACATTTCTAGGGCCAGAGAGAGAGAGTACAGCAGAAAAGGCCCTTTCTAAGCCAGCTTAGGTTCTATCCCCAGCACCGCCTCTGTTTCCCCAAGCTCTGCCAAGAGTGAGCCCGGAGCACAGTCAGGTGGATGTGTTCACAGTTCTCCTTCCCCCACAAAATATAAATATTTTTAAGCAATAACCTAATATTTTGTGTGATTGTGAACCTAATATTTAGAGAAACTAAAAAAGCACACTAAATCCAAAGCTATTAAAATGAATAAATAAAACTTGGAGCTGAGACAAAATAAAGAGAAAATAATGGAAAGAATGCAGTAAGACTCAGTGTTTTTGAAAATTGCAAAATGGGGTTACCTTTAACCAGGTTAACAAGAAAATAGATACAAGAGAAACTAAATCAGAAATGATAATGAAAACTGCCAGTGTTATAGAAATAAGAATTTTAAGACAGCACTAAAAGTAATTGTGTGACTTTGGTGCAATGATATGAATTATGTAAACCGAATAACTTAGAGAAAAGTGGATCAATTCGTAGATCACACAAAACTAACTCAAGAAGGAATGTAAATAGATCTATAAAAAATTAAGAAGATTAAGTCAGTAATAAAAGTCTTTCCCAACAAATTCAATGAGGGAGTCCAGGACAAAATGGTTTCACTGGTGAATTTAGCAATTACTTGAAATAGATTTAACATTAATTATTTCAAACTCTTCTTAAAAAAGAGGATACAACCAGTTTCATTCACCTGTATTATTCATTGCGGGACCATGACGATTCTGAATTTAAAGCCAAATAAAGTTATCATAAGACCACAGGAAAATACTAGCAAAAGTAATAATATGTTAAAGACTACCAATGTCTGATCGACTCGAATTTATTTATAAAATAAAAGGGTATAATTTTGCATTTAAATAATTAAAAAATAACTCCATTGTAATATTCTATTTCAATAGAAGGAAAATATATAGTTCTCTTAATTGAGACAAAAATGTACTACATAAAACCCAACACTATTGTACTAAAATTGCTCTAAAACCTAGTAAAGGAAGACCAGTTATTCAATGTGACAAACAGCGTTTATAAAAAACTTGCTAATGTGCTCAATAGTGAAAAACTAAAAGACTGAAAGTTTCTACCTTTAACCTTGGCAGTCATTAATGGAATCTCTGCACTGCTGTGACTTTTTCATTTATAGGGTGTTTTATCAATAGAACCAAGTGATAGAACCTTGTACTTTTTTTAAAGCATGCTCACCTAAGTCTCTTGATATTATTACAAATTGTGTGTATTAGAAGCACCTAACTTTGTCTTGCCCAGCAGCATTCCATAATATGGACATATGTACCACAGGAAATTCTGAACTGTCACCGGTTTGGGTCATTTTAACAAAAGCTACAGTAAGCATTCATGTAAATATTTTTATGTGAGCATTATTTTATGATTTTTTAAAATTGAATCAAGTAAAATAATAAAGTATGATTTTGGGGTCAAAAATGGACAATCTTTTCTTCAGAATACCCATGTCATCATTAATTCCTTTCTAGCAGCAATGTATCAAAAAAATAAAAATAAAGGTGTACTGAATCCTTAATCCTTGAAGTCTTCAGTATTGCCAGAATTTTTCATTGGGTCTTTATAACAGATGTGTAGTGTTATCATAGGTTTTATTTCCTGAATGATAAATGATGAACATTTTAAAACTTATTTGCCATATATGCATATATATGTATACATGTATGTGTATGTATATATAATGTGTTATATAATATATATAATATTCTTTTTCCTTTAGTTAAATGTCCATTAAAGACTTGGCCCATTTTCCTATTAAATTGTTTTCTTACTGTGAACTGCAGAGTTTTGTTTTTATTTTGTGTTCTATATAGAAATCTCATTGGATCTATGATTTGAAAATATTGTTAAGATTGTGGCTTTTCTGTTTCTTAACTTGTTTTGCACACGAGTCACTTTGAACCTTGATAAATACAAATGTATTCATTTCTTCTTTTATAAAATGAATTTTCATGTTCAGCTTCATAGCTATAAGTTTCATTGCCTAACCCTAGATTATGCAGATATTAACTCATCTCTTCTTTTTTCTTCATTTTCTGTTTTGGGGCCACGCTCAACTGTGCTTAGAGCTAACTCCTGACTCTGCACTCATGGATCACTTCTGGCGTGCTCAGGAGGCCCTGAGTGGTGCACCCTACCTGCTGTACTATTGCTCAGACCAACCCATCTTTTCTTCTTAAATAAATAATTTTAAAATGCTCATGTTTGGATGAGAAAGAACAGAGTTTAAGGCTCATGCCTTGCCTATGGCTGCAGCTATTGTCTGAATCCAGGCCCCACCTATGTCCCCTAACATTGCCCAGGAGTGACTGACTACTGAGCATAAAGTCAGGGGCAAGATCTGAGCACAAGCTGAGTTTGGCCCACAAAACCAAAACTAAAATGATTTGTATATATGATTTTTTAAATTAAAGTTTGAATTAGTGGATTTTAGTTTGAGGTGTTTTTTTTGGAGGGGGAGGTGTTGTACAGAGAGTATGGATTCCAGTCGTTTCAATACCATTGAATAAAGCAAATTTCTTTTCTCCATTGACTTGCTTTTAGACCTGTGTGAAATTGGTGGTATTTGTGTGGGAGTGTTTCTGCACTGTTTCCTGCTCTTGGTGGCCATTCTCTTCTTGAGCTTGATTACTGTCACTTGCTAATATTTTGCTGAGAATTTTTACATAGAAGTTCCTGGGAGATATTTGCCTTTAGTTTTATTTTTCTTGTTTTTGTTTTGGCTTGATGTCAGGGTTATCATGACCTCCTAGGATGAGAGGAAAAGTGTTTCCTTCTTTCCATTTTCTGGAAGAGATTGTATAAAATTGGTGTTATTTTTTCCCTTTACATTAAAAAAAAAGTACTTGCCCCTAAAACCACAGGGGTCAAAATTTTCTCTTTAGGAAAAATTGTAAGTACAACTTCAATTTATTTAGCAGATTCGATTTGTTGTATTCAATTTGTTTAATAGATTCTGGTAAACAAGTTGTTCTCATGTGAATTTTTAGAGTTCATGTCTTACAAAATTGGTCAATTTCATATAAACTGTCAAATTTTTAGAGTAGATAGAACATTGCTTATAGTATGACTCTATTACACATTTCTCCTAGTGGGGGCTGTTGTGATACTATTTTTTATTCCAGTGTGTAAATGTGAATAATACATGTTTTCTCTGTTTAGTTTCCATGCTGTCTAAGGGTTTATTGATTTTATTTTTGAAAAGAAAAGGCTATGACTTTATGGATATTCTCAATGGCCTTTTTCTATTTTTTATGCTTGTATTCAGTTTGTTTTATTTTTAGGGTTTTATTTTCAGCAAGGTTTTCTTTGAGATCATTCATCTCTCCTAACAGAAGTATTTAATGCTGCATTTCTGAGCACTTCTTAAGAAATATTCCATAAATTGGGGTCAGATAGATAGATAGCAGATAGGCTGCTTGCTTTGCACACAGCTAACCCAGGTTCAATCCCTGACATCCCATATGGTTCCTTGAGCCTGTCAGAAATTTTCCCTGAATACAGAACCAGAGCTCTGCTGGGTGTAATCCCCCTCCCCCAAGACAAAAAAAAAAAAGAACACACACACACACACACACACACACACACACACACACACATGCACACTTGCGCTGATATTTTTTCAATCAGTTCAAATTTTTTTCTAATTTCTCTTGGGACTCCTAGATTCATCTTTGATTTCTTGACTATTTAGAAGTGAGCTTCTTTAAGATCTTTTAACTTTCAAATCTTTATCATTATACTTAGGTTTTTGTGGGGTCGGGTCTGCTTTTCCAAAATGAGAATCTAGAAATCTTTCCACTCTTGTACCTAGATGTTTGCTAGTCAACAATGATAGGTAATGACTGGAGTTAGTTCTACCAGTTAGTCGTAGGCCTTCTTGGGGCTGGAGAGATAGCACAGATGTCAGAACCTGCCTGGATCCCTGTTTGATCCCCGGCACACTATATCATCCTGGGGGTATACCTGGAGGTCCTCAAGCACCACAGTGATGACCTTGGTGGTCTCCAAAGCCACGAGACTCTAGAAGCACAGGATTGTTGGGCCCTAAGACTGACTGCCAGCCTAATTGGCTGAGTATTGTAAGCCCCACCAGGGAGGCATCCCCCAAATAATAAAGTAATGATTTACTTCTCTTCCCTCCTTATCTCCTGTGTTTTATTGTTGCTTTTTCTGTTTGAATGTTTTTGTATTCTGTTTTATTTGCTCTGCTGTGAATTGCTTCCATTTATCTATCTCTATTTGTACTAAGGATTCCTAATTTTTCAGTCTACTCAGAGTTAATGTTTTATCACTTTTAATAAACTACAGACGCCTTACAATAGGTCCATTTGCCCTTTCCTTTATGCTGCAGCTGTTATTTTATTATATTTGCATAAATTAAAATATCTATCAGATAACGGTTTAATTTTATTTTCCCCCTTTGCTTCTTGTTATCTCCCTGACCCTGGAGCTGCCCATCAATTTCTTTTTTTTTTTTTCACTCATTTTGACTCTCTTGAACTAGAGAATTTTCCCCTCCCCCACAGCCCCAGATTGCTACTAAAAAGTGAGAAAATTGTAGTTTTCTTCAACTAATAGAGCCCCGTGTTTCTAGGGAAACAGATGAAGATCTGGCATTAAGGGAAGAGTTACTTCAGTTATTACCTTCATTCATTCCTGTTGCTCTCACTGCCCAGGAGTGTGCAGTGGGCTGGGGACCCCTGTGACAGCCTCAGACACCCTCTCCTTGCTCTCTGAGAAGTTCATTTCCTTGCTGTAGCTCTTCTTCTGTTCTCCCTTTAGTCTTCTTCTTCATGTCTTTGATCACACCACAGTGAAACTAAAGTAAAACCAAAGCAAAACCAAAGCAAAGCAAAGTAAGAGACCAGCCTATCTTAGGACCACCTGAGTCATCAGCAAGGGACTAAAATAAGAAACTAGAACAGTTGTGGATGTGTGCTTATTGTTGACTGGGTAGTTTCCCTGGTCCCTTATAGGCAGTGAGATATTCCAAGAAGTGAATATTCCAACAGGTGAAAACTGTCGTAAATGCAGGACACAGCAGGAAACTAGGGAGGAAACCAGTTGCACTGTAGACTATAGGAAGAAAACAAGGTCACCACACTGGGTTAGAGCAGTAGTTCCCAGTGTGGATTACACATGGGAACCACCTTAACTAACTTAAAAATCCTGCAGTCTATAGACTAGCTTGATAGCACAGAGTTTAAGGCATTGCCTTGTGTGTGCCCAACCGGGGTTCCATCCCCAGCACAACATATGGTCTCCCAGGCCTTGCCAGGTGGATCTCTGAGCACAGAGCCACGAGTCATCCCTGACCACAACTGGGTATAGCCCCAAATCGGAGGGATATATAGATACGTATCTGCATAGATCTGGTGATCTGTGCCCACCCTTAGAGATGACACTGATGTCACTATCCTCAGGTCGCCATCAATCATGTGATTAGAAATATCAGAAAGACATCCGGAACTCCAAAAGCTCTCCAAGTTATTCCAATAAGAAAGTTGGAGAATCCCCAGGTCAGCCATGCCAGGTGACTGGCCTTTGAAGTCTTCTAGTGGACATGCTTGCACACGGATTTAATAAATGTTGCTGTCCACCCTGTCCTTCAGGATCCCTGCTGAAGATTTTGCAAAGGGAGCCAGAATAAAAGCTGTGAGTACCCTTCATTCACAAAGCAGCTCCACAGTCAAGATCTTAGGAAGGTGCTTGGAGGCAGAGGGCCACTTCCAAAACCAAAGCAAACCAGAGTGAAATCAGAAACGCATCCTCTTGGCTTTTTTTTTTTATCAAGACAGTAGATGAAGAATACCAGAACACAGACATAGTGGTGCCTGTGAAGAGGTGGCCCTCCTGCTGAAGGAGTCTGGGGCAGGCGCTCTTAGGCAGCACCCAAGCTCATTCCCTCCCCTTACCTCACTCTCCAAGTAGTACTTTAGCGGGCAAAGTCTGCAACAGCAAAGTCTGCCAATACTTTAACTCCAGTTGAGTCTGAAAGGCGTGACACCTCCACATGACATGAGCGCTGGGGGTGGCAATGGGGGTGGGGGGGGCGGCGGGCGGAAACAGCTTTCAGGAGAGTCAAACTTCACTTCTGTAGTCTTAGGCTTTTTTAATGAACTTAAGGGGAGCTAGCCTAATGTATTTGCTCTTGTATTGACATTCCTAGACTTTTCCCTTATTGTCAAAATCCCATTTTTACTCTCCTTATTTCTTTCCTGCACAAGGAACTTCTTTTAGCTTTTAAAATGAGTCTTTGTTTTCACCTTGATAAAGTGTTTTCAGCTGAACAATCCTTTATTTCAGGCTAATTCCGGAAGGGTGTCTTTATTGGATGTGACTTTGGGGCTGACAGTTGACTTTCATTGTCTTTCACCTCCAAGATTTCTGGTGAGAAATATTCAGGCTTTGCAACCATTCTTCCTTTATATAAAATGTGATTCTTTATTTCTAGACTTTTTATATTTTCCCCCCTTCCCTTCCTTCAGTTCATCCTTTCTGTCATATTCAGTGTAGGGGTTGGTTGAACTTCTTGAATTTGTGAATTCATATCTCTCAGCAAGTTTGGAAAGTTCCCAACTATTATAGATTCAAACTATTTCAGTTCTTTTTAAAATTCTAATCCTAGCATCAATGCAAGGAGTATTTTTCCTCTCCTCTATTTCTGAATTTCTTTTAATTTTGTGGCTTTTAATTTATATTGTTTAAATACAATTACTCTATTGACTTATCTTCCTGTTCACTAACTTGAAGTTTATAAGTAACTCTATCATTTCCATTCATCTATTAGACTCTTCCAAGATATTTTACAATTCAGATACTGTGTGTTATTTTGGAGGGGGTTTTTAGTTGGAAAAATCTTTTTATTGTTTCCTACATAGTTTCAATTTCCTGGGTGAAAAGTCTACCTTTTCACTTTATTTAAAGAACAATGCTTCAGACTTCATTTTATACAGTGTATTCATAAAAGTTGATTAAACGTATTTGTCTAAAAGTCCCAGCAAATGGCCTTCCGCCCAGAGATGATCCTGAGCTGCAGCACGAGAAACAGACCCTCCTCGCCTAAAGACTGTGATCCTGAGGTCTTCTAACCCATTTTGGCACCAGAGCGGACTCTTGCAGCCATGCATTGTGACTGTGAACTGAACTACAACCTCATGCAGCCTGGGGAGGGATTTTCCCTCTCCACCCCGTTTTTCTGAGCGAAAATGGCGGCAGCGGCAGCACCCATGTGGTGAGAGCCACCCTCTAAGACCCCTCAAGCCCCGGAGGTAGGACTTTCTTTAGTGACGTAGCCTGTAGGTGGTCCTGGGAGGGGGGGCGTTCCCAGCGCGCCTTCCGCCCAGAGATGATCCGGAGCCGCGGCACGAGAAACAGACCCTCCGCGCCTAAAGACTGTGATCCTGAGGTCTCCTAACCCATTTTGGCACCAGAGCGGATTCTTGGAGCCATGCATTTTGACTGTGAACTGAGCTAAAGTATTAGAAATCCAAAACCGCGTGGCCGCAATAGCGGCCGCGCGGACTCAAAGTCTTCACTCTCAGCAATGAAGAGAAATTATTAGATGATGCCTATTCAGCAGGCCTGATTGTTGGGGAAAATTTCCAACCAATAATAGTGAGTTCTGTATGGAAATATGGAATGTACTCAAAGTATATAGAGAATAAAGGGAATATCATTAGCTCCTTAGATGGGGGGTGGGGCGGGAGGGGGATGTATTGGGGTTCTTGGTGGTGGAACATGTGCACTGGTGAAGATATGGGGGTTTAATCAGTATTTGACTGACTTAAACCTGAAAGCTTTGTAATTTTCTTTGCACGGTTATTCAATAAAATATTTCTTATAGATAAATAAATAAATAAATAAATAAATAAATAAATAAAAGTCCCAGCAAATGATTTTGTTTTTACTTGAGAATTGGGCATATTTTCTTAATCTGTTATATTTCAAGAACATTCTTTTCTCTTTCATGTTGTGAATGCTATGTCAGGTAAATATGGGTCCTATTATATGTTAGAACAGGCTTTTGTTTGGATAAGCAGACATTTCAGGATAAGCACCAAATATTTTCAACTTGTAGACCATGCAGTCTCTTTCCTTCTGAACTTCAGTGCAGTAGAGCAAAGTCACCCATTGGTGATATGTGTATCTCTCTCTACATAGAGAGACATACATACGTACATATATACATACATGCACATATATATATATATCACTGTATCACTGTCATCACTGTCATCCCATTGTTTATCAATTTGCTTGAGCGGGTGCCAGTTCGTCTTCATCTGTCCCTATCGCGTGCTAGTGTAGTCCAATGGGCGTCTGCTCACTCCAAGAACAGGAAGAGCATGTTGTTGCTACTGCTTTTGACATATCAATATATATAATATGCAAATATAATACATATAAAATATGTATATATAAATATATATGTGAATGGACACTGATTGTGTTCCACAAAAAGTTCATTTATAAAAAAGACAATGGGCCCCATTCAGTCTGCAGGCTGATTGCATATGTGAGGAATTTCACATTTCCACTCACATGGTTTTGACTATTTCGCCTTCTTTCTGGTGGTGGTTCCAGTCTTGGTTCTGCTCTTAACACTTCTGCTATGTCTCTGATCCTGTGTTACTGTATATAAATTCACATACAGAACCAGGAAACAGCGCTTTTTACTCCAAGATTTTCTTATAGCTGGTTTTCATCTTTTTTTGACCTTAAAAATGTTTATTGGATAGATTCTTTACTGAAGTTTTACCTGACCACACCACCGCTGCCTCTACAATTGGGAGTAAACAACAACAACCTAATAAAAAAATTTACTGTTAAGATTTTACTTCGCAATCTTCTAATATATATCATCAGAATTCTTGATACTTAGTTATTATATTTTCTTCTGGCTTTATTTTTTCTGGTATCAGTGGGTGGGTCAACTCATTGTTCATGTCTAGATCCATTTACCCAATTAGATGACAAGATGTTCAAGAAAGCAACATAAAAGTAAAATGAATCACCCAATTATAGTCCCTGTGAAAATGGCAGATCTGGCAGATTTTTGACTAGAAGAAGAGTCTGTGTTTTACTTTACCTTCAACTGTGCTTTCTCTCTTTCCAATTATCATGATCTCACCAAAGGATAAACAGGATGACTATGAGTTTTTCCCTAAGAAGAAAATTTAATTGCAACAGAGTATTGGTTAGTATAATTAACAATATTGGACTTAAAAATACTGAATGAGGGTTGGTATTTAATTAAGAAGTCATCAGTATTAGAAAGTTTTATTTTTTTTATTATTCTCATTATCAGTCCAGCATAGCAGGTAGGGCGTTTTCCTTACGCGCGACTGACCCAGGTTTGATTCTCAGTCCCTCTCTGAGAGCCTGGCAAGCTACCAAGAGTATCCTGGCCACACAGCAGAGCCTAGCAAACTACCTGTGGCATATTCGGTGTGCTAAAAAAATAAAAAGTCTCATGATGGAGACATTTCTGGTGCCTGCTCAAGCAAATCAATGAACAATGGGACAGTGCTACAGTGCATTCTCACCATATCCTTAACAATCACGATTTTATCACCAAGATTATGTAAATTTTGCAAAAAGTTTTAATGTCTTCTGTTGTGTGTGATGTTCTGTCACCGCTGTTTTTAGGAGAGATGTCCTGTCTTCATTGACCCTGCTCCATTGTCTTCCACTAGTTAACCCTATGTGTGAGAACTTATTTATATTTGAGCTTTTTATTCTCTTCACTTGACCTCTGCATTTGCTTTTTTTCTACTATTTTTTGATTGCTAAAGTTGTGGGGTGTATTTGAACTCAGTAAATGTGTGGACACCAACTGTGCTTTCTTTGGGTCACACTGGTTTTTCTGCATCTTTTTAAAAGTGAGTACAAGTTTTAGAACTTTTAAAAAAAATTCTGTGAAAATGTCACTGGGACAGATACAGTAATATATAATATCTAGAGGTAGATTTGGTTGCTATGAACATTTTAACAATAATAACTATTCCAATGAATAAACACCGATGGTAACATCGATAATATCTTTCCAGTTCTATCTTCTTTAATTTCTTTCATCGGCTTTTTTTTAGTTTTCAGTTCAGAGATCATTTTTTGCCTCTTGGTTAAATTTATCTCTGAGTAATTTATTGTATTTAAAGCTATTGTGAATGTGAATACTGCATTTTTTTTAGATATTTCATTGTTAATGTATGTAAACACAGATGATTTCTAGTGTTGATTTTTTATGCTATAACTATAATTCATTGCTGAATTCCAGCATCTTTTTGTTTAAGCTTTAGAATTTTGTATATTAGAGCATATGATCAATAAATTAATTCAAAATCCCATCTTAAACCACTTTCAAAATTAACTTAAAATAATAGAAGACTTAAATGTAAAACTTGAAATCATAAACCTTCTATAAGAAAACATATGGGCAAATCCTGGACATAAGTCTTAATAGGATTTTGGATATGAGAGCAATAAAAAAGCAGTTAAAAGTAAAATCAACAAGAAAGATGCTATCTGATTTTTAAAATTCAGCACTGTAGCACTGTAGCACTGTCATCCCATTGTTCGAGCGGGCTCCAGTAATGTCTCCATTGTGAGATTTGTTGTTACTATTTTTGCATATTGAATATGCCACGGGAAGCTTACCAGACTCTGCCGTGCAGGCGGGATACTCTTGTTAGCTTGCTGGGCTCTCTGAGAGGGATGGAGGAATCGAACCCAGGTCAGCCGCGTGCAAGGCAAATGGCCTACCCACTATGCTATCACTCAAAATTCTGCACAATAAAAAAAGAAGAAAAGACAGCTTTTGGATTGGAAAGAAAATATTTTCAAGCCTTACATATAATAATACAAGACCAATATCTAAAGTATGTGAAGAACTCATATGAACCTATAGCAAACAACAAGCAATACAATTAAAATGGGCAAATAGCTGAATAGACATGTTCCAAAAAGGACACACAAATAGTCAATGGATACACAAAAGTATGTCAGTATTAATAATTTTTAGATATATCCAGACCAAAACCTCAATGATATACCACCTCATACATTTTGGAATGGCAGTCCTCAACAATCTGAGTTATTACAATGATATGGTGAACAGGGAATGAAGAACTATATATTATTGATGGAAATGTAAGTTGGTTCAGCCCCTATAGAAAATTGTTTTTTAAAATAAAATGAACTCTTAAGTAAAAGTAAATCACAACTGCAAAGTTATGGAAGTAGTCTGTCTCCATTGACAAATGAATGCATGTGATACATCATGTTTGAGGTCACATGTACATACACTGGATATTAATTTATCTCTGAGACAGAGAAAATCTACTGTTTGAAGCAACATAGATGAAACTTGAGGACATGATCCTCATCCTGAGACATCCTGAGATAAATAAGCCAAGGAAAGACATATTCTATGCGATATTAGGTTCTGGAAAATGTGTAGATTCTGGAAAAGCCACGCTCATAGAAAACGGAAGTAGAGTGGTGAGTGCTGCGGGCTGGAGACTGGGGCCATGATGGGTGGATGTTGACAAGGAGATGGACTTGAGTCACAACATGAGTAAGCTCTGAATCCCATCAGAGATCCTCATGACAGGGGTAGTACTCTCCTGTGCCCTTATTGCTACTTAACCTCAATATTTTTGCCACATCCACCAGTACTCAGGGCTTATTCCTGCCTCTGTATTCAGGGATCATCCCTAGCTGGCTTGAAGGACCATATGGGGTGCCAGGAATAAAACCAGGCTTGGCTATATGCAAGACAAGCACATATTTGCTCTGGCCTAACATGTTTTTTTTTCTTTTTCTTTTTCTTTATTTCTTAAATTAAAGTACTGTGAGATATATAGTTATGAAGTTGTTCATGATTGAGTTTCAGGCATATAATGTTCCAACATCTGTCCCTTCACCAGTGTACATTTTCCACCACCAATGTTTCCAGTTTCCCTCCCGGCCCACCACCACTCTGGCAGACTTTCTCTGTCTCTGTCTCTGTCACTCTCTCTCTCTCTCTCTCTCTCTCTCTCTCTCTGTATCCCTCTCTCTGTCTCTGTATCTCTCTATCTCTCTCTCCCCCCCACTTTTGGACCTTATGGTTTGCAGTACAGATATAGAAAGGTTATCAGGTATATCCCTTTACCTACTTTCAACACTCAGTTCCTGTTCAAAGTGATCATTCCCAACTATTATTGACATATTATTTTTTTAAGTCTTCTCACCACCCACCAAAAAAAAAACCTGATGTGATGGAGGTGTTAGTATTACGGTGATAATTATATTGCAGTGTCTAAACCTATGAAATCAACACGTTGAACACCTTAAACTTACAGTGTTTGTGTTGATTCAATCTAAGTTTTGTAAATGTGTGATTTCTTAAGGTAGAAAGGCAAGAGTGAGTATTGAGTAACTATATGAAATTTATTGAAGGACAAATCAGGACATTTACTTCCGATTAGAGAGACATCACTTAAACACAGAGAGTGAGATCTAATGGGAGTCACAGCCCTGTAAGAAGAGAGCTCATGTGTCAGGGGCCTGAGTTAGCTGGGTCTCCTGTTACTGCCACAATTAGTCAGCTTTAGTTTCTCACCCCTTTGCAGCACCTCTGTCTGTCTTGCTAAACTCTAGAAATACAGCCAGGCCCCTCAGTGACTATTAGTACCACTCTCCTGGGAACGAGGAGAGGAACTTGTCTGCTTGTACTTTGCAGGTTTCCCCCACTTTCCAGAAGTTTGTTTTATGCCACTGTGGCCTGATGAAAGAGCTTACTTTTGTAGCTGTTTCCACCAATGGAAAGGAATCCAGAAGAATTACCACATATATGACAAAGAACTGAAAAATGAGAATTGCCCCTACATTGGTTTCGCAGCAACTTTTGTAGAGGCGGTGAACCCCAGGAAGTAGGATTGGACCCACCAAGCTTCTTCCCCAGAACTGTATTTTCTGTGTTATGTGTATTTATCATATAGGTACTGCTTCAGTCCTGTGCATAGTAGGGGGTGTGTGTGTGTGTGTGTGTGTGTGTGTGTGTGTGTGTGTGTGTGTGTGTGTGTTGTGAGGGTGAAACTGATGCCATGACAGACTGCAGCTAACATTAAGTCTCAACTAGGCCTCAGTTTCTGTTTCTCCAAAGCAAGACTTGCAGTTTCTGGTAAACTCCCAGTTGGGCAGTTGGCTTTGGCCAGTTACTATATCCTCCTTAGAAACTGTTACTAGCCATAGTCTAATTGCTGACCACTGTTGTAATAGGGCCAATGCTAAAAACAAACCAGTATATAAACTGTTCTTAACCTGAACCCTATATAAACTGCTTGTGAGTTAGAGACGGGGTCCTTGTCAAGACTCCACCATGTTGGATGAGACTTGGACCCTAGCTCAAGCTAGCGATGGCTCGGGCTAGTAATAAAGTTCCTTTGCTTCTGCATTATTGTGTGTGGACTTGGTCTCTTTGCAACTGGGTATCTGAAACTTGGGCACGACAGTGTGTGTGTATGTGTGTGTGTGTGTGTGTGTGTTTTATGTCTTATTTGATGTGTGTGGTCTTTCAGCGCTGAAAATGTTGAGGGTTTTTCCATATGAGTGAATGATAATACTTTTTAAAAATTTATATCATTTGGGTTTATGAGATGTTTTATAGGACTGTTCTACTCTCAGGGAGCACAAAAGCTACATTCTTATTTTGATAGGATATATACTTCATAAGAACAGGAAATGTGTCTGTTCTCTGTATAGCCTTAATTGTGTACTTAGAGTTGACTTCTTGGGGCAAGCATGGATGAATGAATTTAGCCTCCTTTGAAGTAGAGGTTATGCCTTATTCATCATCCGCATCCTTCACAGTTCTTAATGCAGCATCTGGTTCTGCTGCGTGCTTGTTAGTTTTCTCTAGCATTCTGAATTTGACACTGAGAGTCAACTTTAGATTTTATTGCTCTATTGTGTTTTGTTTATCAACTCTCCTATTACCTGGATCACTGGTTCTTTGATTTGCATGGATAATTGAGAAGTGACTTATAAGAAAAACATTTTAATAGCTTGACCCCACTGCAGGAGTTTATCATAAATGTTCCAATTCCCAGCCTTGGGTTTTGCCTCATTTTGCTTTGTGTGCATGCTGTATCATTTCCTGCGTGGTGATCATTAGCAGAACATCCCCACCCGGCTGCTCTGTCGCTGCTGCTTCCCACACCCCCCGATCAACGAAATCAGTATAAGGGTAAAGATAGGACATACACATGTTCAGGTTAGAGTAACATTCTGCCTATAATGAGAACTGCATGTGTGTTGCAGATATGGTATTATTTTCCCGTTATTCAGCTTCCCTTTGGCAGCAATAGGTGGGATCTCATCCTTGCGTTCACAGTGTACTGACTCTACAGAAAGTTCAGGGGCCAGCTTCATTAGCAATAACAAAAGGCGCCCTGAAATGTGTGTTTTCCAGCTTCACACCAGTCATCCCATGATCCAGCTGTTTGTTTGAAGCATTTGTTCAACCTCATTTAGTTAGTTAAGGTTCACACTCAACATACTCAATCCACTCAACATAGGCTACGTGCCATGTGGAAGGGAAAATCTGGGCAAAATTATTTCTTGTGGCAGAGAAGGAGAGTTTTACTGTAATGGGTAAAAGCTTAACTCCAGCCTCTTTCCAAGTCAGAGAACCAGAACCACTAGATAAGATTAACGGACATAAGTTAATATAGATACTTCCTTTTGCAATTCCCTTGGCCCCAGAAATGTTGGACTACAGAGTCCAGTGTCATGGGCTAAAGACAGCTGAAGAATTGCAGCGAATCTTTGTAGCTGGGAATATTCTGAGTTGCCATCACATTGTGTATATGATACTGTGATTTTAAGCTCAAACCATGCATCACCAGACCTCCAACAGTGAGCCTAGTAGCTTCTACCGAGCCCTCCACAAACCCTCACTAGCAAGTGTGTAAGTTTCCCTGTAACTTTAAGGGAAATCTGGCCGGCCCTTCAGAAACCCAGTCCCTTTTATTTACAGCTTGAAGAGATAGAAAAGAATAGAGAGGAGGTCCTTGCAATGGAAAGGCAGGGGGATTATTCCTCCAAGATGATGCCAAAGCATCAGACTTCTCCCTAAGTTATCACTTGGGATGTAAAAATTCTAAGTCTTCTCTTCCACCCCCACCCTCTGTTGCTCACCTGAACTGGCACAAACTCTTCTAAAGTCTTTCTGGTAATCTTCGTACTGGGAAAGACTCCATGTAGGATCCTAACGAGTTCCATGAAGTTTAGCATGAACACTAGACTTACTTTTTTTTTATTGTGATAGAATTGAGGCAAACTTCAACATGCCAGCCCCATTCTCCTTACTTTCTTCTCCCAGTTAGAGATCTTTTCCCGGTTTCCCTAGGTTCTTTCTCGTTTCCTGTGGACATCCCAGAGAGGAGATGGATTTCCATTCTAAGCTACACTATAAGTGTAGCTACACTTCTAAGATATACCATACCCTTAGTGGTCACTTTCTCTATTGATGGACTAAGAAGGATTAAAGAGATAGATTTGTTCCAGATCAAAAACTGCAAGGCTAGAGATTCTCTCTGGGACAATGGACATCCCAATCTTGACTGCTGCTTCACATGAAGTGAAATGATTTTGGTAGGGTGTGCTTCCCACTTACGCCCAAAACAGTTATTTGGATAAGCAACCTGATAGAATTGTCTGTACAGATCACAGGAGATTAGATTCTGGTCAAATACATATACTAGCAATCTCATGGTGGGACCTTGGGCATGTGTATTTTGCTCTGCTTTGGTTTTCATTTTTGCTTCAATTCGAGGGATGACTATGCCTGCCTGTTGTCTGGTTGCATATATCTACCATGTCTTGATAGTGTCCAGATTACAGCCAGTCCCCACTATGGTGAGACTTGAGGAAACATAGCTTTTAATAACCAAGAAAAAACCTGCAACTGTGTGAGAATAAGAAAATTTTCTCAGTACCATGTATTATAGTCTAGAGTGTTTGCCAGAAGGCCAGGGAGATACTGCGAATGATTGAACACATGCCTTACCTGTGTAAGGTTCTGAGATTAAACCCTAATACTGTGTGCCTCCATTGCACCCCTTGGTATATCTCATAAGTAGCCCATGGCAAAATATTACTAAGTATTTCTTGGGGTGGCCCCTAAAAATATAGCGTGTACTAATCTTTTAATGATTATAGAAGTAAGTTTCTTCCTTCCTTTTTTTATTCTTCCTTCCTTCCTTCCTTCCTTTTATCAATCCTTCCTTCCTTTTATCCATCCTTCCTTCCTTTCTTTTTTCCTTCCTTCCTTCTTTTTATCCATCCTTCCTTCCTTTTATCCTTCCTTCCTTCCTTCCTTCCTTCCTTCCTTCCTTCCTTCCTTCCTTCCTTCCTTCCTTCCTTCCTTCCTTCCATCCTTCCTTCCTTCCTTCATTCCTTCCTTGCAATTGTATTGTGCAAGGTACTTTGATAGTTGTTGGCAAAGCACATGCTTAGAATCCCTGATGCCATAACTGTTTGATTTTGTTTGGGGGAATCTAGAAGTCACTTCTGATCAATGAGCCAACTAGGCTGGGCTGGGTGGTTCAGCAAGGCAGAGCTGTTCTACTGCTCAGGCTAGCAAGTCTGGGAGCCCTGGAAGATCAGGTGGTGCTCAGTAGCCCATGTGATGCTAAACATTGATCTCAAAAATCTTCACATCAAAGACATGTGCTCCTAACCCCTGAAGTAGCTCCTGGACCCTGTCTTGACTATTAAGAGTTAACTTTTCTTTGAAGAAATTTAAAAAGAAGGCTGAGGCCAGAGCAATAGTAGAGCAGGTAGGACCTTGCCTTGCATGTGGCCAACTAGGGTTCAATTCCCAACACCCTGCTGGTCCCTGGACCCAAGCTTTTCCATGAGTGATCACTGAGCTCAGAACTAGGAGTGATCCCTGAACACTGTCAGGAAGGGCCCCAAAACAACAATGAAATAGAAAAGACTCTGTCATATTTCAGCGTAATCTTTAATACGTGTGTGTACTATGTATGTACTATCTATGTATATTGAAATATAAGTGTAAGCATGAGTTGGGTTTATATATGTATAATGATAAATATGCATGCATATTTTCTATTTTACAGAATCCAGGGTGATTATAGAAAAAAAGGTAGGATAAGAAAAAGAATAAACAATAAATCACCCGTTGCACCATGCATACAGCCAAAATATTGGTGAATTTACTTCTAGAACTCAATTTTCCTAAGCCTCTCTTCATTCTTTGTGAGGGAAAATAGATTTATTGAAATTAATCTACTTAGAAAAATGTGAGGGAAAGAGAGAAAGAGAGAAGCAGGAAGAGAAAGAGGTTTTCAAAAACACAGACTTTTTTTGGGGGGAGAGGCCTCTAAGCATCTTCTTAATATTAAAGGATAGAAAAATAAGTCATTTCAGATCTATTTTGTCAAGTGTCAAGTCTTAGAAGGTGCCAGAATGAACTCAGAATCTCTGTCCCCACCTGAGAGGGACATGGGCATCCCGTAAATCTGTAGGTGGTTCCCTAGGGAAGAGCGAATTCTCCCTTTGGGCAATGGGTCCTGTACGTGTTAAGTGGGGAAAGCTTGCATTTTTATCTCCCAGCTTCTTTGCACCGTGGAAAGTGTGTAAGAGCACATCATTAAGTGCTCGGGGGAAGCATTGCAGCGCATTCCGTGCCTACCAGATTAAAAGCAGAGCTTTGCGAATCCAGCTCTCTGTAGGACGTGACTAATCTCTCACCCACAGATGCACTGGGCTCAGCCTGCGCAGGAGGAATCGCTGAATGTTGGTGCGTCTGATACAGAATGGCACTGAACATTTTTAAGATTTGGCAGGAGGTAGGAAGTGCATTAATAATTCCCTTTGAATAAGGAATTCTCTCTCCTTATGAGCTGGCAATCATTTCTCCAATTTCTGCCCATGCTGGCTCAATAGTGTGATCTTTCTGTTTGTTTTGTGTGTGTCTGGGGGGCGGGGTAGAAGTTGTATCTCATTATAGCAGAGACGAAGTCCAGAGCCAAAGTGGTCCTCAGTGATTTTCCAGGGCAGTCTGGCTGCCCTGTTCAGTGTCCTGATGGCATTAGCCAAACTACCTCCCTTTAACTCTAACTCATGCCTTTTCTGTCTGCACCTCTTGTATGCATGAAGAGTAGCTCAAAGCGTCTTACACCAGCTTGATGGGTCACTCAGTATTCACTATCCCTGGCTTGCTTCTGCCACATTCCTGTCCACTGACAACATCAGCTGAGACCAAAGATAAGCTGCAGGGTGTTTATTGCTGGTACCATCACAAAGGGCACTGCCCAGAAGGGTCTCAACTTTGAATCCCACTCCGTGGTCATCCTCTTGAAATGCTCACCGATTTTCTCTCAATCAGCGTTTTTGCAGGGAAGGAGCAGGGATGCAGGGAAGGGTAAGCACCAGGACATGAAATATTGGCTGCTTCCTTCCTTTCTTCCTCCGCACGGTTGCTTCTCCACCTTCCTCAGTTGCCTCCTCAGCTCCTCAGCTGTCTCCTCTCTTCTGTGGCTTTTCCTAGCCATGTGTCTCCTGCTATACTGTTTTTCTGCCTGGGAGTGTGGAGACTTCATCAGCTTTTCTCCTCATCTTCCAGCAGGATCTTGGAAATGGCAGAAGAGACAGTCAATTTGTACATGACCCCGTAGCCTTTAGGGGGTGAAGTGAGGCCGAGGCCATCCGGCTGTGCACTATCTCCCACCTATCCTGAGTCCAGTACAAGGAAAGATCCTTTGGGATGACACCTCTGTCATGGGTATGGCAGCAACCTGGAGGAGTGGAGATTGACCTCCCTGTGTTTTCCACTGAACCCACCCATCAGTGTCAGCTACCTAGTGTCTGTTCACCTCCATCTTTTTCTTGAAGGGAACTGCGTGTTCCCAAGTTCATGCAAGCACCATGCTAGAGACAAGGCTGACTCTGACCTTGACTGGAAGAATAATCTGCCCCTGGGGAAGCCCACTTCTCTTACCACGGTTATACAGGGCTGCAGTTATGGATGTGATAGCAGTTTCTTACCATGGGGATTTCCGACTATGTCTTTTGATTCATTTCAGAGTATTTTCTTTTAAGACACCACCATTGAAAAGAAGAACACTTTCTCCTTGTCCCTTGAATGTTTTGGGGCTTAAATATTTCTCTTGGGTCAGATCCAGCCAAAGTGATAATAGTCAGAGGATGAATCACACCTGGGAAGGGCAGAACTGAGAGTGGCACAGACCTGTCTGACTCCTTGGGATGTTGTCAATTCACTTTGACTTTTCCCTGCGTGGAACTGCTTCTGTCTTAGGTAGACTGAGACTGAACTAGCTTCTTTTTCCTGCAGTTAAAATCATCTCCTTCCTTCACCCCCCCATTTGACTTGAATTTCCCGTATGTGAATACCAACTTTTTCAGTAGTAAGGTGAGTTCTCTATTAGGTTTATAGAAAAGCTATAGGAGACTTCCATTGCCTGTTTTTGTTTTTGATTTTTAATTTGAGGAGTTGGCAGTCTTACTATAAAAGCAGCAGAAAACACACCTGGAAAAGATGAAAATACATAGCCCCAAAGTAAATATGTCACTCAGTTCTCTAAAACTTCCTCCTTTCTTGTTTATATAAGCCAATGTAAACCAAAATGTGTGATGTGTCTGACACCAAACCTCTACTACCTAAAAGAAACTCTGAGAAGAACACAATAGCTTGTAGGTATATACATATCAGGTTGCTCTTGCTGGGGCTGGATTCTGTGTGTGGGAAGTGAGGACTGACTGAATGAGAGCTGTGATGTTACACACAGGATGGCCATCCTTTCCTCTTCTGTTTTTTGATCTTTATATTTTCACTGACTTGTCATTAATTTATGGTGTTACTTCCTTCTACTTTTTAAAACTCTATGCATTTCTTTCTCTCCCTACTAGACGTGATATTATTAAAGGCAGAAATAATACCTATTTATCTCCATTGCCCAAGAGAGTTTCGGACTTGGGGCAGCTTGCCATGGTTCTTATTTAAAGAGATCTGATGGTGTCTTATTTTGTATTTAGCATTAACTATAGACTCTGGCGTGTTTATCTAATACATTTTAATCCAGCATATACTTTATACAATGTGCTGCTCTGTATTTGGGGGCTAAAATGATGAGTCAAAGTATAAGGACCCTATTCTGTAGAAAATTGTAATTTAATGTGGGCTATCATACCATGACTGAATAAAAAAAATGAAGAGGATAATTTTAGATTATTTGACTTCTGGTTTCTGAGATATAATGGCAAATCAAGAGCATCTCCAAGACAACTGAATGGCTCAGAGAGCAAGTGGAGAAATATATCTCTGGAAGTGAGTGGTGAAGAGTAAAGCAACAGAAGGACAGAGAACTGGAGAGGTCATCTGTATGGATGTTGAAATTATCAACAGCAGTATCAAGGATAGAAGGTGCTGGAATAGTGAGCCAGCAGGAGAACCTCAGTGACTGAGAGCAGTTATGACGAATGACAGAAACCAAACCAAGTCATTTAGGGAATAGCTTGCACTTCCAAGGAACTGCAGTTTGTTTGTTTGTTTATTTGTTTTTTTTTAAGGAAATTGAGACTCAAGATAAACATCTGCTCCAACCATCCACTCTAAACACCTGTGCCATTTGAGGGGAAGTAGTTTTCTCAGATAAAAATCTTCATTTGAGACAAAAGGTAGAGAGGACACTTAAGGAATCATTGAGAATATTGGAGAGTTTAGCGTTGGACATCTGTGACTTCCAGGAAGCCTGTTAGAAGAACAGGGGGCTCTTGCATAGGTGGGCATTGGAGTCGCTTCAGAGATGTTCAGAATGGAAATGAATGTGATGGTGACATGAAGAGGTCAGGTTCATGGGGGTGCCCTGGGCCCACAGGGATGTGAGACAAAGTATTTCATTCTGATCGCAGCTGCTAGGGAGGGTGGCCATCAAAGTTTGCTGACAGATTGGGGTTGAGCAGGCAACTGATTTCAAGTTTGCATTCATGACTCTAAAATTTATTTAGAATTCTCTCTGCTTTGTTGTAAAGGAGTGATGCCGCAGAGAAATGTCTCTGACAGAAGGATGCAGAAATTGGGTTTCCAATGCCAGCTCTGCTGCATTTTGCCATCCCCCTCGCCTGCCTGGCCTCTGTTTCTTCACTGATCTAATGAGGAGCTGTGCCTTCTCAGAGAGGAGCATGGCTGGAAAATGCATGGCCTTGGGATTCTAAAGTAAATGCCTCTCTTTGAAGTCACTACCTTTTTCGTGGCCCAGAAAACATACTGCTATGAGCACGGGTTTCATAAATGAAGGGTGAAATTTCATCCTAAGCCCAAGTCCACAGTATTGGTAGAAGACTTAAATATGTAAATTTTCTTGAAGCTCAACTGTTCTCATTTGAAAGTAAAAGCATAATAACAATCTCAAATATTTTATGAGAATTAAATGCCACCCTGCCTGATAAGTCGTAAACACCCAGGAACCTTTTTATTGTTTTCTATCAGGTATGAGAAAAGATTCTTGACTCTCTTCATTCAAGCACAAACTCTATGACACCTGCCTTCTGCTGGAATATTCTAAAGAACTAAAATATCCCTGGATGACCCAGTAGGTGGCCTTAAAGACTTATTATCTTTCTTTGTGAATTACAGAATCTCATATAAATCAGAATAGGACAAACATTCAGAGATCTGTGAGCCTGATGACTTAAACAAAGTCTACTTTTCCTTCTGTTTGGTCTCTGTAAAGTTATCAATATTAATCAGAAATATGAAAAGATTATTTTCCCTCCTACTCATTATTTTTCTCTTTTGTATATTTTTTTTGGTTTTTTTTGGGTCACACCTGGCTATGCTCAGGGGTTACTCCTGGCTCATGCACTCAGGAATTACTCCTGGCGGTGCTCAGGGGACCACATGGGATGCTGGGAATCAAACCTGGGTCGGCCGCATGCAAGGCAAACGCCCTACCCGCTGTGCTATCAATTCAGCCCCTCTTTTGTATATTTTAAAGTGAAGTTTGGGGTGCAGGGAAATGTTCAGGAGTGCATGCTGTGTATTCCCAGGGACCTTTGTTTAATTCAGGCACAGCCCCTCCTCAGAATCTTCAGGTGTGGCCCTATTGGCCCTTAACACTTGCCAGCCAGAGTAGTGCGACATTGCTGGACCTGAGCATTGAACCACCTAGCCCAGTTGGCGGGGTGGGAGTGGCTCTCAGACCTCCTGAGCTCTGCTTGGGAAGCAACCCCCCCAAAAAAAAAAATTGTGTTTTTCATTTATTCTCAATAATTGACTTCCTAGAAATCCTTGGCTTTGTTTTGCTTACTTGGTTTGAGGCATATCTGTCTGGACACAAGGTTCATTCCTGGCACTGTGCTCAGGCACCAGTTGTAGCAGTGCTCAGGGGACCACGTGCAGTGCTGGAGATCAAACTTGGACCTGCCACATACATGCCAGGTGCTCTACCCATGGTACTATCCCTCTGGCATCCATTTCCTACAGTTATCTATGCCCAAATGACACCTCCTATAAGGTATGTCAGGGGTAGTGAGGCAAATGGATCCCTACATTACTTCCTGTAGTTTGGAACTTACTGTGGGAGGATATCATGCCATTAGAGAAATGGACTAAGTTGGGTGAGAAGAACTAGTGCACACTTATAGTCCAAAGAGAATGCAGCGCTATCAATTATTTTCCAAATCAGTGAAATGGGAACAATGGGATTTTCCTCCCCTAAAACTCACCCATCTACATGTTCATGCCACAGAGACACTGGAAGTGAACTGGGTGTTATCAAGCTTGAAAAATTTTGAGAGGAGAAGAAAATAAAACCTAGAACTCAAAAACTTACAAAATAATTGCTTAGGAACTCTGTGTCCTTGAAAAACATCAAGCCATTTCCTGTCTTTCTGTCCCTCTCTCTATGTATAAGTTATGTAATATATATAATTTATAATATAAATATGTATGACTTATAGTTGTAGATAATATAGTATATATAGTTATTTCCAGGCTCCAGGAATCTGATGTTTGCTACTTCCTGGGTAGCTCAATAAATATGTGATTAGACTGTGATTTCTTTCCTTTCCCTCCCCCTTAAGACCAGGGAGCTCTTCTGAGTACATAGAGGGAGAATGGCAAGAAAATGAAATTTGAGGGAAAGGGCTGCCAGTGGGAACCCAGGACCCCCAGCTTTGTGATCCTGTCCTCAAAGGTCACATTTATGCCACCACACAATGATGACGTGTGGCATTTCTCTTTTTATGACTCTAGTTGTCATGTAATCTAGAAACAATAATAAAGGCACCACCGTCACTGTCGATAAGCTGTGAAATATTAATGAGCGTAATTTTGGAAATAGGAGTTTGAAAGTGGCATTATGCCTATCAAGGTTTTTCAATAACTAATCAACAACTAAATAGGCAAAATAAAAGTTACAGATGAAAGAAAATATTGGGATACCATTTTTTCATTACATAAGTCAATAATGTGATTGCATTCTTTTCTTTTCAAGACTCAGGCTGTGTGTGTTTACCCATGCTCATACGTGTATACATGATTTGAAAGCATCTTCAAAAATTAAGACAGTGGTAAGGACAAACTAGGCATTTGGGGATATGTGTGTGGTCAAGGTCACAGCATAATTCAAGGCTGAGTGTTGCTGTTCAAGGTCATTGGCAGTCCTGAAAATGCAAAAGGCAGCCGTGAGTACTGTGCAGTGAAAGTATCAGGGAATGACAGGAAACAGCAGAAAACCTACATCTTCGTAGGTCTTATAGCTGCTTCTTTTTTTTAAAAAAAATAGTTATGACTCATCATTAACTCTAAGCCATATATATTTCATCATTCGTCTAGACTGATGCTTAATATTTAAGCACATCTTTTAAATGCAGATTCTGAATTGATCAGTGTGGGATCTGACCCAAATATTTGCATTTTGAACCAGCTTCTATGTGACACATAAACTGTAGACCTATGTATGGGATATGCTTAAAGAGTAAGAGACTTACTTTGTTTTCTATCAGGTATGAGAAAACATTCTTGATTCTCTTCATTCAAGCAGGGACCCTATGACATCTGCCTTCTGCTAGAATATTCTAAAGAACTAAAACATCACTGGATGCTGACCAGGTAGGTGGCTTCCCTTACTAGTAAATAAGGGACTTGTAAGCAGGTTCTTACAGGCAAGATTGACTTAAAGTGTATCCTTATTTCTCTAAGAGAATTATTTCTCAGCTGCATGTATCTCATTTTCTTCTAGGACTCATAAACTTTACAGACAAAAAAAAAAGCATTCCTGTGTCTCACTGTGGGAAGAATAACTGACTCTCTAGCGTCTAAGTTTAGATTGAGGATTCTTATAATTCTTCTCTGTTTCTCCTTCCTTCCTTCCTTCCTTCCTTCCTTCCTTCCTTCCTTCCTTCCTTCCTTCCTTCCTTCCTTCCTTCCTTCCTTCCTTCCTTCCTTCCTTCCTCCCTCCCTCCCTCCCTCCCTCCCTCCCTCCCTCCCTCCCTCCCTCCCTTCCTTCCTTCCTTCCTTCCTTCCTTCCTTCCTTCCTTCCTTCCTTCCTTCCTTCCTTCCTTCCTTCCTTCCTCCCTCCCTCCCTCCCTCCCTCCCTCTTTCTCCCTCCCACCCTTTCAACTTCCATTAAGTACATTTCCAGATTGATTTGGATATATTTCTTGAATGCTTTTCTTTTAGATTTTCCCATTTGGTAGGCTTTTTTTTCCTCACAATTAATCTCTTGCTATCTTGGATACAGAACATTCCACCATTGCAAAGTCTCCCTGGTGGACAATAACAAATATGCATCCCCAAGCAGCTACCATTTAGGAACGTAAACACAGGAAGATCTGGAGCTCCATTTACTTATTAAAGGGGCCAGGGGAGAAAGCCATTGGGGCAGGCACTGAGGTAGCACTCTCCAGATGCTGAGCAGTGTGGCTTGGTTTAGGGGCCACCGGTGAGTATTTTCTCCTCCAAGGTCGTCTTAGCACCTAAATAGAAAGTAGTAACTGCATGCGTGAAAGATGCAAAGACATGGCGAATTGAGAGGCCCCATGTGGGTACAAGTCTGTGTTGACTATGAGTGTGAGAATGACACCCACTTCCTGCCTGCTGCCAGAACTAAAATCATGGTTAGACAGAAGAGCAGAAGTTAATTGCCTTCGGGAAAAGGTCTCTGCATTAATTGTCACATTAAAGTTCACATTGCATTAAAGCTCAGAGCTCAGGTTCATCAGAGCAGCTGGGCTCGGAGGAGCCATGGTCTCTCATGTCTGTTCCTAATGACTTCTCCAGAGAAATGTTCCACTTCCATTGAGACCGGAATGGGAAAAGTTCATTTCAATGATAGTTTGAAAATCACAGCTGGTTCACGAATCCTGGTGACAGAAGAAGCTGGATTTTTGAGTAGATAAGAGGTCTGACTCAGATAGACCAATGTAGACTAGACTCCTGGATTCAGGCGTGCTCAGTTCCAGATAATGATGGCCACAATGATTCCTCTTATGGCACCAATAAGGACATCCAATTAAACAGAAATTATGGGGAAGGGTGACAGTTTTGGATGGTTTGGCCTGTGGATATAAGAACAAGAAGGTAATGGAATATAAAACAAAGGACTGCTGCTAATATTTTACCTTGGAAGAGGAGAAAAAAGTGATTTTGTTTTCTGAATGCCTAGCAAACTAATGTCATTGCTACCTGTTCTTTGGTCTTAAATTGCAAGATAAAAGTCATAGGGAAAGTGCTGTCTGATAACCTGAGCTCTAATTATGAACCCAAGTTAGTCATTTAATTATACTCTGTGATCCTCAACAAATCACAAACTATCTTTGGTGTCTCCTTTGTACACCTATCCTAACAGCAAAGCAATTTAGAATTTATCTTGTAACTAGAATATGTTTTTTTTAATGTATTAAATGAGACAATGTAAAGCTATTTGTGACCCTGTGCAGATGGTAGGCGGTCAGCAGCTTTGAAAATCTGATACAGCTCTGTCCAATTCAGCATCCTAAGGCATTTCCTCTATCTTCATCTAAAGTCATTTCACTTTATTCCTTGCGAGTTTCACATTTTGTTCGAAAGATATATGATAGTTGTCTTATCTTTGGTCTACCGTATGAGAAAATCAAGCCCTTCAAGAATGATAGCATGCCGTCTGTTGTTTTAAATTTCCACCAGAGACCTGAGAGTTCTGATCAGCTCAATTTAGTTTACATATATTGAGCGTTTGCGAGCTCCAGCCTTCCTATCAGGCACCATGATGTGCAAAGCAATGAGCAGGGCATGGAACTGTCACAAGGAAACCAGAGTATTTGTGACAGAAGTAGTTAATTATATTAAAAGAAGACTGTGGGGAAAACCATAGGAAAGGTGAATTAATATCCAGTGGGAGTAATGAGAGGGGCAGAATGAGAGGGGGAATAATCAGAGAGGGAAATGAACTCCTTCTTAGGAGTTAGAGGGAGGCTTTTAAAGACGGAGGTATTTATTCTAGATCTTAAAGAGATAGGATGTTTTTTGACTTCTGTTTCAACCCTCTAGACTTCTTTATCTTCTGGGTGGTCAGAGACAAAACCTACCCACAATTTGGGTCGTTTATTTAGACATCATAACTGCACAAAAAGAGTATTAGACAGTCCCAGCTGTCCCTTCTGCTTCCATACAAGCCTTCAATCTTTCAAGTAGTGATTTTATTTTATACTTCCTGGCAACATCCCACACCCTGGTGTAGTTTAAGACCAATTTCTTATCATCCAATTGAGGTTTACTCTCTGTTATCTTTCATCTACTAGAAGAAAATCTAACTTTCAAAAACACAATGTGGTTAATTAGGATCCACTTTTTCATGTCCTTTAAAAATTTAAATGCATTCTATTTGTCCTCATATTTTGTATTTTAGCATTTTCCCTAAACCCTTTTAGCTCATGCAAGCCTCTTGTTAGTTGAGACTTGACCCAACATAGCGACAGGCACTGTGCTTACTGCAGCTAGGGCTGAGAACAAAGAAAACGACACCCCACACACACACTTCCTCTGTATCCAGGTCTATGGGTGGTTACATGTGGACCCAGCATGATGTGAGCTGCCTTAAGGAAAACAGGGTGCCATAGGTATCCGTCCAGTGGCCTAGATTCCAATGGGTCTTATTAAGGGAATCAAAGGAATATGCTCACCTGTGAGACCAGCAACAACAAGTGACTTTTGACATGGCTCTCTAGGTCCCCAGAGAGTGTCTAAATGGGCTATCCGGGCTCCAATGTCTGGCTTGCTCCCAATCGGGTGGGGCAACTCTGTGCTCTGTGCCCCCAGACCCGCTGAGAAGCAACGAGTGCTCTGCTGGCTTTTCAGCAGGATTCTGCCTGCCTGGGTTAAAGTGTGTTTAACCTTTGGAGTAAAGCAATAAGATATTCAAACATCTCTTAATGAGGCTCTTTGGCTTTGGTCTTTGAGGTTTTATTCGCCTGAGTGGTTTCCCTTCAGCCTGTACAAAAGACAATTACTAGGTTTAATTCCATCTCTCTTCCTGTTTAGAGAGCCGGGTCCCGGAACTGTCAGTCAGCACGAAGATTGCTGCAGCCACATGAGGAGCACAGGCGTGGTGCTGTCGTGCTCAGCTTAGCTGTGGTTCCCACTCACATCGACATCAGTGTCAATAGTCGCTAGAAAGACCAGAACATTTCCTGCACAGGTAAAAAAGAAAGAGCGTCCTTATTAGCTGTGCTTGTGGGTAATAAGGCATACTATGTACTAGCATACATAGGACTAGAAATATTGGCCATGATAGAGACCAAAATCTATTTCTCTTGAGCTCCCTAAAAATATGGCCACATTTTAGGGTAAAGGCTAAGGGTGAAAGCATACTGAATCTGGTTCAAAGGCCTCATCTGGCAATCAGGAGACCCAGTACTGATTATATCAGTAAATTCTAGTTGGGTAACGCTGTTCATTTGGATCTCCCTTCCCCCTCAGCCCCTACCCCCGAGAAGGGGTACTGATCGCCTCTCTAACAATCAATGATGCTATGGCCATTGTGTGATGCATACGCTGTGAAACGCTTTGAGTCTAAAAGCGCTAGGAGCAAATGACGTGCTTTCCTTTTCCTTTTCTCTGTTGCTCGGATGGAGTCAGATAATTCCTTCATCACCTTCCCTGACCCCACGTAAGGGGTCTGTGGTTTGAGGAAAGCCGTGCTCCTGGGAGACCCAGAGCTCTGAAGCAGAAGCTCTAATAGCCACAGAGGGTTTCTGACCTGGGAGAACAATGTAGGTGCTCCTTCTCAGGGTTCATGTCTCAGGGGGTGTCATTAGGATTAAAGGGAAAGAAGAAACTTAGCGCATCCTGAGGTGAAGAGAGACACGTGTGGGTGAAAGGGTCTGGAATCCATCACATGAATCCTGAAATAATGAGGAGGGTTTTGTGTAAGGTGACAGAAGCCAGTGTACCTGGCGAAGGAGGGGGTGTGAAGAAGGGTGAAGAGAGGATGGGAGGCAGTGTGGTCAGGAGGGGAAACAGAAACTCCTTATTCCCCAACTTGACAAAGAATTGTGTACTCTCCCTGTCTTCAGCACGATCTGGATATGAAGCAGAGAAAGGGAATAATCAATGTTTCCTGGGAGAGAGGGGTGGGGAGGCGCCTTAGCGTTAGTGGACCTGGCTTCAAAAATCCCTGAAGACAGCTTGATTTGACAGTGAGCTTTTTAAGTCTTCCACATGTTCAGCACATCAGGCAGAGCCACCCAAGGCTGGGAGGTTTGAAACGCAAGACTCTGACTGTCTCCCTGGCTTCCATCCTGTTAGACTCACAGTCTGATAAGTCTCTGAGCAGACATTGGTCCTTTCTCACTACTGAACTCAGAAAACTCAGAAGTGGACTTGGAACAAAGCAGAGGAGAGAGAGAGAAAAAGAGAGTGGTGTGAGCTGGACTGTGGTGAGAGACAAATGTTGGGTCAAACTGCAGTTCTACCAGTTATCTGGCCATGAGCTGACTCTCATTGTGCCTCAGTGGCTTCATCTGTTAATGGGCAATAACCATCCCTCTCTCTCCTTGGCTGTTGGAAGTTTTCCAAGCACCCTTACATGCACTCTGACACAAGTCAATAGCTATGAGTGATCATGCGCTTCTCATTCATGCCACCTTTATGGTGCATTGACATATATCAGGCACTTGCTAGTGAGAACAATGGGTATAGCTGTATCTGATCAGGTTGGAGAGAGAACATAATTTATGTGTAATAAAATACTAATTTGGAATATTCCTAAAGGATCAAAAGTCTTAATTTTAGACAGAGCTACTTAATTCTCTAAACTTTCATTTTTATTTATTTATTTATTGTTCTTTTGGGTCACACCTGGCGATGCTCAGGGGTTACTCCTGGCTCTGCACTCAGGAATTAGTTCTGGTGGTGCTTGGGGGACCATATGGGATGGCAGGGGTCAAACCTGGGTGGGCCGCCTGCTAGACAAATGTCCTACCAGCATTACTCCAGCTCCCTTAGGCAACTTTTAGAAAGACACTATTTTGGGTTGTGTTTCTCGTTTTGGATTGTGTGTGTGTACTTGCTTATTTATTTTTCTATCTGTTAAAATAGAGTAGTACTATTATTGTTAGTAGGAAAACTTTGTTCACTAAAGTTGCAGATATTTCCCCAATAGCACAGTGGGTAGGGCATTTGCCTTGTACGAGACTGACCTGGGTTTGATTCCTTCATTCCTCTCGAAGATCCTGGAAAACTACCTGTGGGGTATCCGATATGCCAAAAACAGTAACAACAATTCTTACAATGGAGACGTTACTGGTGCCCGCTCTAGCAAATGGATGAACAATGGGACAACAGTGCTACAGTGCATCCAAGTACCCCTAGGTCTCTAAAGAAGAGAACTAAGCTTATGTTAATTAGCCCTATCCTCTTTGGAGATAAAGTCTAAGGTTTAAAGATAAAGTTTAAGTCTAAACTCACTCTCCAAAGAGGATAGGGCTAATTAACATAAACAGTTAAGGTAGCTGCTTAACCTGGAAATTAATTCATTACATCTTCCTGCACAATTTTCCCCATTTTAGAAAGTATGCAATGAGGACTGGAGTGATAGTACAGTGGGTAGAGCACTTGCTCTGTACTAGACCAACCCAGATTCAATCCCAGCACCCCACATAGTACCCTGAGCCCACCAGGAGTGATCGTGAAGTGCAGAGCCAGAAGTAAGTCCTGAGCGCTGCTGAGTGTAAAGCAAAAGCAAAAGAAAAATTATTCAGTGAGCCAACAATGTGTGGACTCAACATACAGGTAGGGAAGAAATGTATTTAAAGCAACAAATCAAAAATATGCCTATAAGTGTCTTACCTCTCTAGTCTCTATGGAATTGGGAAAATTAATGAACTAATATCTACAAAGCACTTGGAGAGAAAGAACTATAGAAATCCCAAACAGTATTATAATCATATTAAACATTTATTGAACATGTTACAGACTGTATAGGTAACTATATTCACTACTTAGAGGGTTTAGAATATAATTGCAATATTTTTAATTAATTATCTTAAGGGCAGAGATAATTTTAGATAAACAATATTTTAAAATACCTTTCAATATTTTAAATATCAATAATTTACAGCATCTCTAATGTATTCAGATGGATATTGCATGCGTTCACCATAATTCCCAGAGATTCTAGAACATAATTGTAATGTTGCCATTATGCAATACTAATAATAATATTAATAAAACCCAAAGAATGTTCTGGGAACTGTGGTAGAAGCTGTATATATATTTTATATATATAACATATATTTATTTATTTATATTTTTCTTTAGTTAATACCAAATTCTGAGACCCATTGTAAAGATGAGAAAATTGAGACTCAGGGATATTGGCCAATATTATACAATTAGAAAGTTCTATTTTTTGACCCCAAAAAGCATCAAAGACGATTCCTTGTGCCATGCTTTTGGTTTCTTTCTTATCATTATTAAAGAGCATTGGATAGTCTGGGAGTATAGAGCAATGTAGCTCCAGTCTTCATTGAACAATTCTGAGCATAGAATCCATTGGGCCACTCTAATGTATCCATGAAAGGCTTTGAAATTCTTTACAAATAAGAATATATAATGTTTCTTGTCAAAATGGCAATACTCCCAAAAGCATTATACAGATTTAACGCGATCCCTATAGGGATACCCATGGCATTCTTCAAAGAAGCGGAGCAAGCAATCCTGAAATTTATATGGAACAATAAACACCCACGGATAGCTAAAACAATTCTTGGGAAAAAGATGATGGGAGGCATCACCCTCCCCAACCTTAAACTCTACTACAAAGCGGTAACAATTAAAACAGCATGGTACTGAAACAAAGGCAGAGGTGCAGACCAATGGAACAGGGTGGAATATCCCCACACACAACCTCAAATGTATGATCATCTAATCTTTGATAAAGGAGCAAGAGATGTGAAGTGGAGCAAGGAAAGTCTCTTTAACAAATGGTGCTGGCACAACTGGACAACCACATGCAAAAAAATGGGCTTAGAACTCGACCTGACACCATGCACAAAAGTCAGATCAAAATGGATTAAAGACCTCAACATCAGACCACAAACCATAAGGTACATTGAAGACAAGGTCAGCAAAACTCTCCAGGATATTGAAGATAAAGTTATCTTCAAAGATGACACGGAACTAAGCAATCTAGTAAAAACAGAGATCAACAAATGGGACTACATTAAACTAAAAAGCATCTGCACCACAAAAGATACAGTGACCAGAATACAAAGACTATCTACAGAATGGGAAAGGATATTTACACAATACCCATCAGATAAGGGGTTAATATCAATGGTATATAAAGCACTGGTTGAACTGTACAAGAAGAAAACATCCAACCCCATCAAAAAATGGGGCGAAGAAATGAACAGAAACTTTACCAAGGAAGAGATATGAATGGCCAAAAGGCACATGAAAAAGTGCTCTACATCACTAATCGTCAGAGAGATGCAGATCAAAACAACCATGAGATACCACCTCACACCACAGAGACTAGCACACATCCAAAAGAACAAAAGCAACCACTGTTGGAGAGGATGTGGGGAGAAAGGGACCCTTCTACACTGCTGGTGGCAATGCCGGCTAGTTCAGTCCTTTTGGAAAACAGTATGGACGATTCTCAAAAAACTAGAGGTTGAGCTCCCATTTGACCCAGCAATACCACTGCTGGGAATATATCCCAGAAAAGCCAAAAAGTATAGTCGAAGTGACATATGCACTTATATGTTCACCGCAGCACTGTTTACAATAGCCAGAATCTGGAAAAAACCCGAGTGCCCTAGAACAGATGACTGGTTGAAGAAACTCTGGTACATCTATACAATGGAATACTATGCAGCTGTTAGAAAAAATGAGATCATGACGTTTGCATATAAGTGGATCAACATGGAAAGTATCATGCTAAGTGAAATGAGTCAGAAAGAGAGAGACAGACATAGAAAGATTGCACTCATCTGTGGAATATAGAATAATAGACTATAAGACTAACGCCCAAGAATAGTAGAAATAAGTACTAGGAGATTGTTTCCATGGCTTGGAGGCTGGTCTCTCATTATGGGTAACTCAGGGAAGGGACCACCAAGTAAAATGTGGTTGGAGGTCATGTGGGGGAAGGGTGATGCGGGCGGAATACAGACTAGAGACTGAACACAATGGCCACTCAACACCTTTATTGCAAACCACAACACCTAATCAGAGAGAGAGAACAAAAGGGAATTCCCTGCCATAGTGGCAGGGTGGGGTGGGGGGATACGGGACTGGGGAGGGGGGAGGGATGTTGGGTTTACTGGTGGTGGAGAATGGGCACTGGTGAAGGGATGGGTTATCGAACTTTGTATGGGGGAAACATGAGCACAAAGATGTATGGATCTGTAACTGTACCCTCACGATGACTCTCTAATTAAAAATAAACTAATAAAAAAGAATATATAATTTTTCTATGCATTTTTCTGGGAAATAGGTCTGGTCTAGTTTTTTTCATCAGATTCTTGAGGGAGTTCACAGTCCAAGTAAGGTAAAGAATTTCCCTGCCCATCCCGGGCGATATTCCTGTGTTAGACAGGCCCCAGAAATACACTCAGCCTCAGTCTGATGTTTCTTCAGGGCTCAGCTCACAGATCAGAGTAGCCAGAGTTAGTGTTTGTGGAGGGGAGGTGGCAAGCTTCAGGGTTTGACTTTCTTACGGATTCTCCAGTTGACTCTCAGTTGTGTCCCTATTTTTCAGTCAGCTCTTGTGAGCAAAGAATCGAACTGGATGTGTAGTACAAGCCCCATATCTTGGATTAGCTCTTCTGTTACATGTTTTCTGAGTCACACACTGTGAGTACATACATATGTATGTGTGTATGCATATGCATATCTATGTATATATATATACAAACAGACATATACATAATGCATGTATTCATCTCTGTATAAAACACAACTCAGTACAATATATTGAATAGTGCTTAGTTTACATCTCCATCCCTTTCATCAGAATCTGCATTTCATTGAGCATAAATTGTACTATATTGGGAGCATAAGTTCCCCATATATATATCACACAATAACTACAATACAGTCAGTAATGAACCAAAGTTTAATAAGATTTATTTTTAAAAAGTTTAATAATAAAGTGGTATAGGGGAATGGACTGACAAGTGAATATATTTGTTACAGCCTTGAAATCTAAGCTTTTGAAGACCATATATTGGTAGAGAAAAAAACACTCTCTTTAGGCTAGTATATACCTGGATTTATTTTAATAAAATGGGTGATGAGAATGGGGAGCAAGTGTACATCACATGTGGATCGGTGCTTCCTTTACACTAATGGTCATAGAACAATGATTTGGCCTAATAGGATTTTGCAGAAGGTATACCTTTACAATTCGGAAAGCAAAGTTGGGTGAATGGAGAGCCATCAGTGCTGTGAAGCTCCTATCAGTTTTCAGCTTTCTGCAGGAAGCACAACCCTGACTTCGCAGCTCCTGCCTCTTGTAATTTGGTTTAATAGAGAATGAAAGTTTCTCATGGTCACAAAAGCCTAATATTAGCATCTCAGTAATGTATTCCAGTTACCACCTACCAATACGGGCTACAGATCCTTGGAGGAGCCTAATAGGACAGGAGAATTCCTGCTATTTTAGAGTACCTTTGGCAGGGAAGAGGATAATAATCTTAAGCAATCTGTCAGGCTTGCATTTAGTGAAAATTCCCAACTTGTTAGCCTGGCTAATCTTTGAGTTATCAGTGTTTGAACAGAAAATACTGTTATCTCTTCTATCTTCTCCTGTGGTGAGCCTTGGGTCTGTGTCTCCTGCTGCCTCCAGCCCTGATGGTATCTTCCTCATCACTATGGGAACACTGTCCTTCTGCAAAGATGAGAGTTAAACCTACCTCCCAAAGTCCAGGGGCTCTCTTGAAGTATAATCAGAATTCTCCAGTGGGATTTAAGTAAAAAAGCATGAGGGGTGACATGAAAGAATAAGCATTTCTGAATTTTGCAGCGAGCCCCCTGAATTCTACAACCTTAAAAAAAATTCTTCAAAGAGATAAAAAGAAGTATACTTTTACAGAAACAGGCATTTACTCAGTAGGATAATCTGTGTTTTTCTACCTTTGTGGGTACTCTAGAGTACCCTTCCAACTCTCCAAAAAGCCTGATTGCCTGGGATCTCTGGAGAATCAATCCTCAGAAGAGAGACAAGGTGTTTGAACTATTTTGGTAGAACTCTCTTGATCCTCAAACTGTAATACAGAAGCATCATTGCTACTCTTTGGTCAAACAGACTGACTCTGTGCTTCTGGGCTTCATCCCTCCCACTCCCTCCATTTTCTCAGTGGGAATTATAGTTTTCTTTTAAAAAGTTCTTGGACTTTCATGTGGGACAGGAGAAAAAAATTTGTGGCTTGCAAGGTAGCCCTTTCGTTCCTAAACGAACATGTCACCCAATCTTTGAATTCAGCAGCCTCTGGAAAGAACCTGGACCATATCGATATGGCGGCTATGAAGAGAATGATATTGGTGCTAGGAGTAGACTATAACAAAAGCTCCAGCCCTGAGAAAGAGAGACTCTTGGGTTTGTATTTGCTGCTGTGTCAGAAACTAGTGATTGCCTATAGACTGGAGCAGTAACTATTTTTATTTTATTTTATTTTTTGGTTTGGGGGCCACTCCCAGCAAGTGGGAATGGCTTTAACTCCTGGCTTTTTGCTCAGGGATCACTTCTGGCAGGGCTTAGAGGATCATATGGGGGTGCTAGGGATCAAACCCCAGCCCCGTGCAAAGCAAGCACCTTACTCCCTAGACTATCTCTCCAGCCCTTGGAATGTCACTATAAATGCTATCTCCTACTGGCATTTTCAGATGTCCTGGATGGTGGATGCAGAAGCCCAGGGTATTCTGACTGAGCAGGAGGATTCCCGGGGTGAGTGGAGCCCAGACTCCACTGTGGAAACTGCAGAAAGGAAGTGAAGGGACAAGAGCCTCGCCCTTTGGTTGTGGACCCTTGATCTAAGTCAGGGCAACAGTTAGAAAATATAGACATTGCCATTGTGGGGGAAGGAGGTGGGGCTGACAGTGAAGCTCAGCTCTTATGCCATCTCTGGGCATGGAGACTACTCCTGGCATTGCTTGGGGACCATAGCAGTACTAGGTATTGGACCAGGCTAACCTTGTGCAAGGCAGGCACCTTAAACCCTATACTAATCTCTAGGGCCCCCAAAGACACTTTTCAGTGAGATGATATCATCCCCCTTTTATGTCTAAAGCCAATGTCCCCAGACTCACGCTCAGAGAACTTCAGTCGATTATTTAATATCACAGAATTGGCGGGTAGGGACCCTCATGTGAACTCGTTCCATCAGGATCTGTCCCGCCAAGCTTCTGCCCTTCATTTACCAAAAGACTGGGTGCTGTTTGGAAATGTTCTGAAATTATTTTTAGAGATGAGTCTAGCCTATGAGTTGCCAGGTACATTTCCCTCTGGCCTTCCAAGCTTACCACATACTGTACTTTTATCTTCATAAAGGACATTGCAGCATCGATGATACAGAAGTTCATCTTTTCTTTGCCAACACTAATAAAAGACTAGGAAAGGCCAGTGAAGGTAGATGCTGAAAACTCAATCTTTAGAAAACCTTAACTTGAACTCAACTTCAATACTAAATCCAGTCCAATTTTTAAAACCAATTAATTTGGAGAAAGCTTTTGAAATTGTGCACTTCCCCGAAGATGATAGGAAATTGAATTAAAGTCTCTTTTAACCCTCCGCTAGCTGGAATATAGATCAGCTCTTGGGCTGGTTGCTGCCGTCTGTTGGCAAAGTGAATTCGGGCGTTTCTTCCTCAGCCAACTTTCTGATCTATAGGCTCAGGTCAGAACTCAGGAGTGGTTTAGTTTCATTGATTAGGTGCTCAAGTGCTTGTGATATTGCAGACACACTTTAATATGCAGTCCAAAGAGTGACTCAAAAGGACTCCTAAATGTGAACTGGATCACCTGATTTCCCCATGGCCCCTTAGAGATCTCCTCCCATCAGAACTAAGCAGACTGGCCATCAGACCCCCCAACCCCCTTTCAATCTGATCTCTATGTCTCCTCCTTTTTCTTCAACAAAGACCCACCCTTGCCACTTAAATATACTTCCTTGGCCAGTGCAAACCCTACCTCTGGAAGTGCCTCCTCTCAACTCTTCCAACTGCCAAGACCACACTCGAGCAAGACATCTCCCTGTCTGCCTGAGACTGGCAGGGATGTCCGTGGGAGCATTGCTTTACCAGACTGTCTGGAAACCAATCATCTGTTTCTGTCTGCCACCATTGTTCCCTGAGAACTTAGAGAGCAGTGTCTGGCTTCTGCACATTATGTATTCCAGGTATCTGCCTCCTAAAGCAGTAAATCTGGGTCCAGAGTTAGCACATTGGTTAAGCAACATGCCTAGCATGCATCAGTCCTATGTTTGAGTCCTGGTGCTACAGGGTTCCCGAGCACTGCCTGGTGCAACCTTGGAGACCCTCGAGCACCACAGGGTATGGCCCTGAAGGCCCCAGTGCTGCCTGGGTGAACCGGGCAATCCCTGTTGATCCAGGATCTAATCAGCCTTTGTCCCTCATGAGCCCTTGCCTTGACCCACCAGTCTGGTTCACCAAGAATCATCTTCAGCGGTACGCAAGCCTACTGAGCATTTCTTGGGAGACCAAAATAATCAGAATTCACTAAGCAGTAAATGGACCCTCCGTATTTGTGCTGTAAGAGAGATCGGGAATACCAAATGTGTGTCTTGACTTCTGTGGCCCCAGTCTTATCGTTTTTAAGTCTAGGTGTTTGAAACCTAAGTGACCCATGCTGCCATGCACAGGCACATACACATGAACACCAGACATATTTGGTGACACTTGAAAAATTGTCAGCTAGCATCTGCACTTCAGTGCAGGTACACACGGATTTCCCAGGTGCTATGCTGCTACTACAAGGAAGGTACAAGGAAGGTAAATAAAACAGAAAGGCAGCTGAGAGTGGAATTGAGCAAGTGGCATGTAAAATTCAAGAGGTTCTGGCTGCTGAGCAGATTGGGAGGGAGGGGTGGCTGAGTGCAGGGAACTGGTGAATAATGGAGGGGTCTGTACTCTGGGCAGAGAGTAAGCCACACAGAAACTGCCCACCTAGAGAAAAACTCAGCAGAGAGTTGAACACCTTGGAAAATCCAGAGGTCTTTAAGGTATACTCTTCACCCAAAAATTCATTTCTTCGCATATCAGTTTCTTTTCCTCTTCAAATTGCTGTCTTTCTGCATGCCATGTCCTGCTACTCACTTAAAAATTTAAAACCAGAGGCTGGAGAGATGGTACAGGGGTTAAGCTGGTTGCCTTGAAAACAGCTCACTCTAGTTTGCTCCCCAGAATCCCATATGGTCTCCTGAGCATAGCCACGAGTGATCCCTGAGCACAGAGCCAGGAGTAAGCCCTGAGTACCACTGGGTGTGGCTCAAACAATACAATAGCATCTGGCGGGGTGGGTGGGGGAGGTAGCACACACACACAAAAAAAAACAGGAGCATTTGAAACTTTATGTATTGTTCTGTTTCTATACAGTAAGGATAATAAAATTGAAATGTTGATAATGTCCCCAGATATCAGTGTCAGTACTAACACCCTGGGCAATATATGTGCAGCCCTAACATATGTATGACACACACTGCATGGTCACCTGGCACCACTGAGCATGCCCCTGGGCACCTCTGGTACTTCTTGGCCCTGAGCACTAAAATTTCAGGTGCACACAGTCAAACTACTGAATTAGAGCTGAAGGATGCCCTAAAAAATAATAAGGATGACAATAAATAATATTAATAGTAATAAAAAGCAGTATTTATGAATAACATTAATATAAATGTTCCATATTACCATTTGTGACTATTTGTCGATTTTTTTTTCAATTTGGGGAGTTGGGTTGAACTACACTCAGCTATACTGAGGACTTACTCCTGACTCTGTGCTCAGGGTATGGGTGCTGGTGAAAGAATTAGGGTGGTCTGTAGACAAGGCAAGTGCCTTACCTATGGCAGTATTTCACCAATCTGATAATTCCATTTTTAAAATGATAAAATGGAAGCAACAAGACTGTAAACAATGGTCCAAGATCCCCTGCTTAAGAAATAACGGAACCAGGACTTGCACACAAGGGATCTGTCTCTACAGCTTTGTCATCATTTTTGATCATCCAAATGCTAACACAGAGCTCACATCTTCCCTTAAATTAACATCCACATTGATACTGATCTTGTGGCAGGCCACCAACCATCCTCTGGACCAGCCTTCTCGCCTCAGCCTCCTGCTACTGTGGTTCATCTCTTATCCTTGTGAGATAAGGAAAACAGTTGGAAAGTGTTGAGAATCAGGCTTTGAGAACCAGGCACTTTCGTTTTAGCTTTAAATCAGTCCTTTTGATCTTCTGTCAATTATTTACCTTTCTGACAAATTCCAATGATTTACTTGATGAGATGGGTTTTTTTTTTATAAAAAATTAAATGACATGTGTAGTCAATTGCATCTGGTATATAGTGAGTTATCTTTAAATGCTAGCTTCCTTGCTAAAATCAACTCAGTGGTAAGAAACAAATAAGCAATGTGCTTCCCTGTTTCCTCAAATGAGAAGAAAGCTCAGCAGTTACATTGGGTAATGATATTATGTCTATACTCAGCATCGCTGTACTAGTCTGTGTTTCAGTATTGAGTTGATAACTAAAATTCTGGGTTCATGAAATAAATGGGCTAACTGCTCCTTTTCATTTTCATTTGCTTGTTTGTAATCTGCATTACACAACTGCATTTTAATAAGAATTCTGGTTTCTTTTCTGTTTTAAAAAAATAAGTGTTATTTAGCACAACACTTGAGCTCTTCTAAGTTACGAACCAATCTTTCTTGCGTTGTTGCTCATTTTTAAGAACTCTAGTCTGTACTTTAGCCTCAGGTTATTTCTCTGGTATCTTTTTTGGTTTCATCTGTTTTTCCTATCTTTGTTTACAAATTTTTCTCTTGTGTAGAGTATGCTCTTTTTAAAAATTTTACTTAAATCCCAACTTTTTCTTAAGGTACTTATGATCTTCTTTAACTGTTACTCTTTAACAATCATGGCAGTCTTCTGAACTTCAGTATCTCCCTAAAGCCATAAAGTAAACAAGGGACAGCCGGGTAGACATGACTCACGCAGTATTCTTCCATTTATTATTTTATTTGCGGTACCAGTGGTTCACAGAGTTCTTCAGATGTTTGCTAGCAAACCATGCTGGCAAAAATCCAATCACTGGTAACTGTTCACCACAGTCCATTGGATCACATATTCACTCTCTCTTTTCAGTGACAGATAATTCATTTCTTATTCATTTTGAAATTGATAATAAACTGTAATAATAGTACCAACTCAAAGATATTAATAACAAAGGGTCCCATCATTGCAACAACTCTTCATATATAAACTGTTGGGAGGCTTAGGGGATGACACGGAAAAGAAGAGAGGAGGAGGAGATACAAGCAGATCACCTAAGGAAAAGAAAAGTCAGCACTGAGGCCCAGGAACAAGCAAAGAAAATGGATCAGAAGCATGGCATGCCCACAGATTTGACTGTGAGGATGTTTCTTATTGTCAGAACTTGAGTTTATGCCTCACATTGTTTATTTGAATGAAATATGGAAACCCTACTTTGTGTGAAAGAGATAAATAACAGGTGGTTACACCAAAAGATGAGATGTGAGAGAGGAAATAAAATAGGATACTTAAGGATCTTAAGGATGCTAAAGAATTTAAAGTGAACTAAGCATACCAAATCCCTTCTCCTCTCTCCCGGCCTCCTATGCATCATCTATCAAATTAATTGCACTTGATCCCACTAAGAGAGGAAAGCAGTTTAGATGAGAACACATTCCCTAAAAGCATAGGCATAAGCAAATATATCAACTAAATCCCAATAGTCCCTATAAAAAATGGAAGTAAAGTATAAGTTCCAAATGTACAGAAAATGTTCCTAAGAGTTCTAAAACAAATGCAAAGCAGAAGAAATGCATTGAATACAAATTAAATATTCAAAATATATAAGGAGAATTAAAAACATATAACAACTGTATTAGAAATGCAAATCCAAGAGTAGAAATGGATTTTAGAAAGGTGGTGGGAGCCAGGAGTGGATGCATGAAATAAAAGCTAATGAGTTCATGAAAGAGAGCAGAAGAAATTAAGACAAAGATTAGAAAGCAGCATTTTAAAAAAAAATGATAAAAATTGAAAGAGTCAAAATGTTATGAAGGGCCAGAGAGAAAGACAGAGAGAGAGTCCTGTCAGTAGGTAAGGTGCTTGCCTCGCACACAGGCAAGGGCTCCATCTCTGGGCTGGATCCTGGCACTACAAATGGTTCCTCCAAGCACCACCAGGAGTGATCCCTGAGTATAGGGCCAAGAGTAAGCCTTGAGCACAGCTGGGTGTGGCTCCAAAACCAAACCAAACCAAACCAAACAAAACAAAAAGAACAAGAATGAAGGAAAAAAGAAGAGAGTCACCGTGAAAACAGAAATGGAAATACAGAAAGTCCAACAAACATGTAATCAGTCCTCTGGTAAACCAATCCAATGGGGAAGAATATTTAAAAGGAATCCAAGACAGGCATATGCTCTGCATACTGTGATCATCTATGCTACATGTCATAGAGATATTCAGGTAAGAATTCTAAACTACTGTGCGTATCTAAGTGGAATAGTAAAAGAAATACAAAGTTTTCTTAACAATAAGATGCTGAATTCAATAGAGAAAGGGACATTATAATGCAATACCATCATTCATTGTAGCTCATTCAATTAAGAGAATGCCTATTTTTCTATTTCTACAGTATTATATAATATTTTACTGGAGGCATTTTGTAAACTTCATTATACAAGAGAAAAATAACTAGAGGGATTAAAATGGAGTGGAGAGAAAGGAGAATTACTTCTGTTTTCAGATAACATCACATATCACATCTAAAACAGCCTTGGGACTCAATGATTAAACAAGCTCAAACAACAACAAAATCAACCAGTCAGCGAGATACATAAAATTAACATTCAAAAAATAGTTTTCACACGTATAAATAACAGCTAGTTATAAACTATAATGGGAGAAAAATTTTGCAATAGATATATAAAGATAAAAATGCTTCGGAATAATTACTAAGTAATGTTCAAAACCTGAATGTGGAAGATTATTGCATACTCCTGAAAGACACAGAATTTGAGTCAATGAAAAGAAAGATATTTTTCTTGGTGAATATGACTCCATACCATGCAGAAGGCATTTCTAACTAAATGCATATACTTAATATGATCTATTCTTATTTAAATTGCTTTTAGAGTGCTATTCAAATTGATAACTAAATACCAGATGAAAAAAATTTCAATGAAGACAAAACTAGACAAACACTGAAAAGATGAGTTGTGCAGAAAACTAACAAAAGAAAAACTCTCAGTCACTGCAATTAAAATATATGCCATTGGCACATGAATACAAGCAAAGTACACAAAGCAAAATAAAAGTGCAAAAATAGAAATACTTTACATGTAAAGTCCTTATATATGTTAAGGACTTTTTACATATTTCAAAAGACTGACAGGACATTGACATAAATGGTATCTCAGTATACCTGGAGAACCATTTAAATAAAGATGTCAAACACACCCAGTGCTCACACCTGTCACCACAAGAATTCCAAATGAGTCAAACATCAAAATGCAAAAGAAAACAAAGTTTATTGTATGGAAACTTTAATCAAATATGTTAAAGTATGGATGCAACAGATCAATATTTATAAAAACAAACAATTACACCCCTGGTAGTGCTGGAACTGTCCAGGGGGAGTAATAGTCACTTTGGTATAATTGGGATGGTGGGTGCCTTCTGTTGTTCGTTTATGGTAGATTTTGGTAGGGACTGGGAAGGGACCAACATATCTGAGTAACATTTATTCTGAAAGGGGAGTGGTGGACCAAATAAGTTTGGGAGACTCTGCAGTTGACTGATAGTTTGACAAAAAGAAAGCGTAATGTTTTATGCTTAATTTAAAAACAAAACACCTCACATCATGCTAAAACAAATAGAACGTATTTGTGCAGATCCTGTAGATACAGGGCTATGTATGACATCTCAGTATGATGCACAGACCTTTTAAGATGTGCAAAAATTAGTTGAAGTGTTGGCAAAAACTTACTTAGACAAAAACTAAGTCACAAAGAAGTATATGTATGTACATAAGCACTTATATGCCTTTGGCATCTAAACATGTTTGTTTCATGTATAATCTTAAAATTATCAATGAAAAGTACAAAGAAATACTATTTCTTAGCCATCAGATGAAAAGAGGTTTTAAAAGGTGATAACATAATTTGACGAGTTTGTGAGAAAGCTGAATTTCATATGAGGCAGGTGAGAATCCAGATTAATTGAGTAATTCTAGGCAGCGTTTGTTTCTCTTTTCATTTTTTTTCTGCTAATATTTGGTTGATGCTCTGTCCCTCAAGCGCCTACACTGTAGCACTGTCATCCCATTGTACATCACTTTGCTCAAGCAGGCACCTGTAACGTCCCCATTGTGAGATTTGTTGTTACTATTTTTTTAAATTTTAATATTTTTTTGATGAATCATCATGGGGTACAGTAACAGACTTACAAACGTTCGTGCTTACGTTTCAGTCATACAATGATTGAGTACCCATCCCTTCACCAGTGCCCATTCTCCACCACCAATGATCCTGGTATCTCTCTCACCACTTCCACCCCATCCCCCTGTACCCCACCTCTGTGGCAGGGCACTCCCTTTTGCTGTCTCTCTCTCTCCTTATGGGTGTTGTGGTTTGCAAAAGAGATATTGAATTGCTATCATTCGGTCTGTAGTCTATTTTCAGCACACATCTCCCCTCCCAAGAGGGCCCTCCAAGCACCCCATACTTGGTGTTCCCTTCTCTATCTGAGCTGCCTTTCCCCCCTGCATGTGAGACCAGCTTCCAAGCCATGGAGCAATCCTCCTGGTATTCACCTCTACTATTCTTGGGTGTAAGTCTTCCATTCTGTTTCTTTATATTCCACAAATGAGTACAATCTTTCTATGTCTGTCCCTCTCTTTCTGACTCATTTCACTTAACATGATGCTCTCCATGTAGATCCACTTATACACTGTTACTGTTTTTGGCATATCAAATATGCCACAGGTAGCTTGCCAGGCTCTGCCGTGCGGGCGAGATACTCTCAGTATCATGCCGGGCTCCCAAAGAGGGATGGAGGAATCGAACCTGGGTTGGCGACATGCAAGGAAATGCCCTACCCTTGTGCTGTTGCTCCAGTCCAAAGTACCTACAAATAGATTTAATATTTGTAATGAATATTCACTTCTAAAATTTACCACAATATATACAGCTAAATGTATAAAAGAGATATTTACCTGTGATTAGTTCTAGAAATTCTGAAAATTATTTGTGTTGAACAAATTTGATAGTTGAGCAAATGCACCATTTTATTAGTATTGTTGGAATCCAGACTCCTTAGTGCGGCAGGAAGATAAAAATATGCAGCATGAGATCCTGGGTTAAGTTGGTAATGGGCATTTGTACTGTACTATAGTCAGAGCCCTGAATGTCATGTTTTTGAGAAATTGTGCCTCATCAAGGATATGCTTCACTATATCTCATAATAAAATCCAGTTTTGTCACAGGACTCCTAATATCTCAATTTTTTCTTAATCTCAATATATCCCAAATCTGTACTCTTTTAAGTAAAAACATCACGGCAACTCTGGATCTGTCCCAAACAAACCCAGATAATGTGTCATCAGCATTTACTCCCTCCCAGTCTTATACACACACACATACACACACACACACACACACACACAGTTTTTGCCTTATAAATATACTGAAAATAATGGCCTATAATCTTGATCTGGATCCATAATATGCCCCTGAAAAGGACTCTGTTCTTAGGACCAGCAATAATAGGATGTTGAATTATAGTTCTAAACACTTTAGTTTTAATATTGGTTCGTCCTTTCTCATTCTGCTCCTGCAGGGAGCTTCAATTTATTGAGTTAGACCCACCAGCATAGTGCTCCCGAGGCTTACCCAGTTCCTCTGGGGCATTCACAGTCCTCTGTGTTTATCTTTAATGTCTCCTTTGTGCTCTTCTTCCCCTATCTAATTAATCACAAATATCTCTAAATCAGGCAGTGTAACTGTAAGGTCAAATCTTCTGATGACTCTGGACCTTGTATATGTAAGTGAAATGTTGCCTTTCTCATCCCTTTATATCCTTTGCATAGTTTATTTTAGAGGGAGACAGTTAGTGCTATGCTTTTGTAACATGAGTTAATTGACTCCTAATACTATGTATTCCTGGGCATACATCATATTTACTTGACTTAAACCTCAGTTGCCCTTAGTTCCTAACACCTCAAAAGGGGGTCTGCTGAAGGACTTGGATGGACACAGGGCAAGCTGTAAGCTACCGTGGCTTTGAGAAGAAACAGGCTAAGTTACCTAAGAAATAAAATAAATTAAGAGCATGGTCATGGAACAAACTCTGACACTCTGACGTGACCCAGAAAAAAGTAATTGAACAAGAATCCTGTTGGAGCTAGGAAAAACTATTCTGGCTTTAGGACTGTCATCTGGGATATATAGTGAGATGTATATATCAAGAAGAGCTCCCCTTTAAGCTTATAATATCCCTTACTGTGTTCATACACAATGACTAGAAATATTATTAAGAAGTAAATTTAATATGATTATTTAAATAGATTACTTGCAAAGGAAAGGAGAGAGCAACATGCCCTTAGATGGAATTCTGCTCTTGGGTGGGTGTCCTAGTAGGAATCTAGAAACTGGAGTCTTTAGATGAGATTCTGTCTTTGGGTGGATATCCTAGAAGAACTTCTCTGAGGAAGGGCTTTACATCTGTTCATTGTTTGTGATAATGTTCAACCACACCTATGTTTAATTGCTAACCCCCAACCCTTCATAATTTCTCTATAGTTAATGTTGTGAGACTTGATTGTATGGCCACTGATTACCAATCAGCCTGTGGCCCCTGGTCCTTCATCTATCCACCTACCAGGGAAACAGTGACTGGCCCTGAATGCATCAGGGGACTCCTGGTCACTGCAGGACAGTGACACAGAACAACAGTAGGAATCTTAAATTGTTCCAGAAGATAACAGCTTGGGATTGCTTAAAATCTCATACTCATGATTAAAAGGTTACAGATTTAATTATTTTATTTATAAAATGTAGGGAATAATAATTATCTAATTGCTTCTATAAATTTAAACAAAATAATCTGTTATTTAAGAATCTATCAGAGTCCCAGTTCATTCAGTAAATTGTATCATTATTATTATTGCTGCTGCTACTTTGTATCATTACTTTTCCTCAGCAGTAACTTCTGAGGTTGGTTAGAAACCAAATTTAATTTTTATTAATGAATCATTACAGATAAGTCATTTATGATTTTATTTAAATCTCTTTAGGGGGGCTGGAGAGATAGTACAGTGGGTAGAGGCCTTCATTGCTTATGGCTGACCTGGGTTCAATTCCTGACACCTCACATGGTCACCTGTTCAACAAAAAAGTAATCCCTGAGCACTGAGCCAGGGATAAACCCTGATCACTAACAGGTGTAACCCAAAATGTAATAAATAAATAAGACTCTTTAGTAATTATCATTTCTGTTTCGCTTCTTAGTGACTTCCACAAAACCTTATTACCGCACACATAATGTGAAATTTTTTTTACATTGTTTTAAATCGACTCTTCCAAACATCAATGAATTCTTACAATTCTGCAAAACCAATATCTTGCGTGTCTGTTTTGTTGTAATTTGCACCCTTGACATTTTTATGACTGCCAATCATTTTAATACTCCCTCCCCATTCCAGAAGCAGTAATTTTATTTGAATTTTTTAAACAATACATTTGAACCCCAGACATTGAAAACCTAGCCCTCACTCCACGAATTGAACGGATATGGAAGGTCATTCAGGATCATCACATATAATCCCAGCCTTTAGGTCCAGATGTGCCGGTCACCAACTTTGAATGTAACTTCAGAAAAATTATCTCTAAAGTGGACTCATCTATTAATATTATTACCCTGTCACATCCACCTGGGCCCTTTTCCTCACACTAAGAAGATTTCAAATAATCTTTCATTTTTGTGTATTCTTTTTTAATTTTAACCTTGTCTGGGTTTTAGATAGATCGTAATTCCAAAGAGTAAGACAGCAAAATCGATAATGTACCTTTCCTGAGTATATTTTAGGGATTAGCATGGTTCTAAAAAGAGACGTGAAACATGAGGTATGATTTATACCTTTGTGGCCTAATAGTATAACAAAGTAAGCTGGAGAAAGCCTTATAGAAACTAGGAGACAAAATCCTACAGCCTAGATGTACCATACAAGTCAGAAAACAATTCGTGTAAGAAAGAAATTGATGTATTTTGTTAGGATGCTCAATATCCTAAACCCAGAGAAGAATCAAAGATAAGAAAGTGGTCTTATATGAATCATTTTATTTATTTATATAGATATGTATACTGTCTTTAACTTTCTATTCACATAATTTAAGGCTCAAATAGCTATCATAGGTTTACATCTTAAAGAAAACTCAGTTCCTTCTCCAGATCAATTCTCAGGTGCAAAATGGAATTAGACTCTCAGTGATATTTTTTCTAAACTTAACTGAAACACTTTAGAGTCCATACTGCTAATCATGGAACCCTTAGGGGAAAAAAAAGTTCCAAGAAACATGTCAGTACCCCTAATCAATCAATCAATCAATCAATCAATCAATATATAGTCTTTTTCTATGTCCTCCCTATCTCTTCCTTTCTCCTTCTCCCTTGCCATCCCCTGTTGCCATCTCCCTTCTTCACTGGTGCTGATGGTACCAGGCTCATTCTATGTACCTGGTAACCTTTGCCACCCTTAGCTAGGAATTCCTCCTGGCATTTTTCCTAAATGAAATCCCTTGTTCTTGGGAATCCCATAACTAGTCTGTTCTTTATTTGCTTTTTTATTACACTGACACATCACCTTTAGTATTGTCCTTCAAAGACTATTGGGGTTGAAGTTGTTCTCACATATAAAATTGTCTTTGCTGTAACTTCAAACTTATTTCGTAGTTCACATGGAGTAGGTTCTAAGTTGGAAATTATTTTTCCACAGAACTTTGAAAGCATCACTACATTCCTTTCTCTCTTCTTGAACTAGTTGTTGACAAGTGAGATTCCTAATCTTCCACATATAATGTTCTTTTCCACCTAGAAGTTTTTTAAGGTAAGAATACCAAGATTTTTGATATTTGACCATGTCAAGTTGTCAAGTTATTCTCATTAGTATGAATAAGCATTATACCCATTAATCAATAAACTCTAATTTCTTACTGCTAGGATTTTAACATCTTTCTTTTTTATTAATTATTCTGAAAGTTAACCCATTTTGTATTCTCTGATCTTTCTGACATTCCTGATAGGAAACTTCAATGCACTTATTATTTCACCAACGTAAATATCTGGTGTTTTTTTTTTTGTTGTTAATGTATATTACTGTTCCTTTTGTTTCCTCTTGGGGCTATTTATTTAGATTTCATCTACAGACCCAAATTGAAGTATTTTTATCTGTTCTATGTCTTAATTTGTAAGAGTTTGTGTTCTATGACTTATTCTTTTCTAACTTACTCCTTCTCCTCTCAAAGGATCAGTAAGTCAAATCTTAACTCTCTGAAGACCACCACTTTAAAATAAAATTTCTTTTTTTTTTAAAATAATTTATTTATTTTTAATTAGAGAATCACCGTGAGGGTACAGTTACAGATTTATACACTTTTGTGCTTATACTTCCCTCATACAAAGTTCGGGAACCCATCCCTTCACCAGTGCCCATTCTCCACCACCCGTAAACCCGGCGTCCCTCCCACCCTCCCCAATCCCATCTCCCCCCCACCCCACCCTGCCACTGTGGCAGGGCATTCCCTTCTGCTTTCTCTCTCTAATTAGCTGTTGTGGTTTGCAACAAAGGTGTTGAGTGGCCGCTGTGCTCAGTCTCTAGCCCTCATTCAGCCCGCAACTCCCTTCCTCCACATGGCCTTCGACTACAATGTAGTTGGTGATCGCTTCTCTGAGTTGACCTTTCCCCGGAACGTGAGGCCAGCCTCGAAGCCATGGAGTCAACCTCCTGGTACTTATTTCTACAGTTCTTGGGTATTAGTCTCCCACTCTGATATTCTATATACCATAGATGAGTGCAGTCTTTCTATGTCTGTCTCTCTCTTTCTGACTCATTTCACTCAGCATGAAACTTTTCATGCCCATCCACTTAACTACAAAATTCTTGACTTCCTTTTTTCTAACAGCTGCATAGTATTCCATTGTATAGATGTACCAAAGTTTCCTCAACCAGTCATCCGTTTTGGGGCATTCGGGTTTTTTCCAGATTCTGGCTATTGTAAACAGTGCTGCGATGAACATACATGTGCAGATGTTGTTTCGATTGTACTTTTTTGCCTCTCTGGGATATATTCCCAGCAGTGGTATTGCTGGGTCAAATGGGAGCTCAACCTCTAGTTTTCTGAGAATCGTCCATACTGTTTTCCAAAAGGGCTGAACTAGCCGGCATTCCCACCAGCAGTGTAGAAGGGTCCCTTTCTCCCCACATCCTCTCCAACAGCGGTTGCTTTTGTTCTTTTGGATGTGTGCTAGTCTCTGTGGTGTGAGGTGGTATCTCATGGTTGTTTTGATCTGCATCTCTCTGATGATTAGTGATGCAGAGCACTTTTTCATGTGCCTTTTGGCCATTCGTATTTCTTCCTTGGTAAAGTTTCTGTTCAGTTCTTCGCCCCATTTTTTGATGGGGTTGGATGTTTTCTTTTTGTAGAGTTCAACCAGTGCTTTATATACCATTGATATCAACCCCTTATCTGATGGGTATTGTGTAAATATCCTTTCCCATTCTGTGGATAGTCTTTGTATTCTGGTCACTGTATCTCTTGCGGTGCAGAAGCTTTTTAGTTTAATGTAGTCCCATTTGTTGATCTCTGTTTTTACTAGATTGCTTAGTTCCGTGTCATCTTTGAAGATACCTTTATCTTCAATATCGTGGAGGGTTTTGCCGACCTTGTCTTCAATGTACCTTATGGTTTGTGGTCTAATGTTGAGGTCTTTAATCCATTTTGATCTGACTTTTGTGCATGGTGTCAGGTCAAGGTCTAAACCCATTTTTTTGCATGTGGTTGTCCAGTTGTGCCAGCACCATAAAATAAAATTTCTTCAGATCCTTAAATTGCTTTTCTCCTCCAGTTTCCTTTTTTGTTATTTTTTTAAAAAAAGTCTTAATCTTTGTTTTTTGTATGGAAGGTGGTCTTCAGCTTCTGTTTTTTTTTTTTTTTTTTGCTTTTTGGGTCACACCCAGCGATGCTCAGGGGTTACTCCTGGCTTTGCACTCAGGAATTGCTCCTGGCAGTGCTTGGGGACCATATGGGATGCCGGGAATCGAACCCAGGTTGGCCGCGTGCAAGGCAAACACCCTACCCGCTGTGCTATCGATCCAGCCCCAGCTTCTGTTGTTTTTTACTGGTAGCAACAATTGAATGAGGGAGCTACTTAAACATCTCCCTGAGTTGGGGACTGGGGGGTGCCTATAGGTCTTCCTGCCCACCAAACTGTGACTTTATCTGGCTGGGAAAATAGAATTGAGGCACCCCTACTTTTTTAGAATAGACTGATCACCCTGCAGTTGATCAGTCTCAATGCTCTAATCAAGAAAAGCATTTCATGAACTTCACTTTTGCCCAGAGTCATCTCCAAAACAATGCGAGCTCAGGGTTCAAGGTTCAGTGGAGGGAATAAGGAGACCGGGTGTGGGAAAGGTTCTGTCTCCCACGAAGCAACTTCCCCCAATCCCTTTCCAAGAAACAGCCCATGAGCTGGTTGCCTCTCATACACAGACATCCTGATTGTGTATGGCTCACTTCTAGGCGTCAATTTCTGCTCATTCTTTGAGAAGATCAGGGACCATGGTCACTGCAGGGGCTGGGAGAATATGTAGGCCAGGGACCTGAAAAAGCTTTCCAGAAAAAAAAAATCCAGATTAATTTAGCTTTAAGCACAGATGTTGTTGTATTTTTTCTTAATAAAAGTTGTGAAACCAATTAAAATATTATTGGCTATTTACTTGAAATTCAGATATAATCAACCAGCTGCATTTCTACCAGCTAAACCTTCCTAATCAGGAAGGATTGCAGACACTTAACTATAGTTGTAAATAGTAGGCCGACAACTTGCAGTTCTGCTTCCCAGAGTGCTTGACTAGACTCACTAATTTCTATTTTATTTTATTTTTGAATACTGAATACAATAATTGAATTCATCAAAAACAATCAAATGAAAGTACAAGTTTATAGTATGGGAGGACACTAATAGTAAGACGCAAACACCACTGAAATATCAGTGTAAGCGTATATGTTGAGAGGTAGAGAAAGGCGAGCAACCACAGTGGGTAAATGCTTTCTAAGTGTTTCTGAGGAGAAGGTAGGGGAAGGGGTAAGGGCTGTGAAGGACAAAGGCAGAGGACTGCTGAATTTTACCAAAGTCTTTCAAGACTGACTTGAAACTTCACACACATACACATGTGTATGTATATGTGTATTTATACATATGTGTGTTTTCATATATACACACATAAAATTTTAATAAACATTGCGTGGTTCTTAGCAACTGTGGAAAAATGGTAAACCCTCGTTGTTCTCATGTCCATCCTATGGGCTGTGACGTTGAGGTTCTCCCGTTTGTTATTCTTGGAAGGGGCCTGGAAGCTTGAGCAACACAGCCTCTGAGCACAGTGCCTGCACATTGCTGGCATGAGTATGCAGCTCACATTGCATTCTTCTCTCTGATAAACAGCTCTCAGATCCCACAGGCCCTGCAAGGGGAGCTCAGATGTGGCTGCCTGATCTCACCTGTGTGCTATGCTGGTTCCGACAGGCCACAAGCAAAGGTCACTAGGTAGTTTTTAACAGCCCAGAGACTAGTTTTTTTTTTCTTTTTTTTTTATTTTTGGGTCACACCTGGCGATGCACAGGGGTTACTCCTGGCTCTTCACTCAGGAATCACCCCTGGTGGTGCTCAGGGGACCATATGGGATGCTGGGATTAGAACCCGGGTCGGCCACGTGCAAGGCAAACACCCTACCCACTGTGCTATCGCTCCAGCCCCCCAGAGACTAGTTTTAAAAGAGGACATTATTATTAATGTGGGGAAAAAAAGTATTCCTAGTATTGAAAATTTGACAAAGGTATTTTCTGAATCATTTACTTTTTTAAATTATTTTTTGTTTTGATTTGGTGGCCACACCCAGCTACGTTCAAGGATCACTTCTGGGGTGCGCATCCTTATGCAAGGTCCTACCCATTAAGTGTACCAGCTCCCCAGACCTTTAGGAATCATTTAGAAAATGATATGGAAAGCTTTAAGAAAGAGAATATCTGTATTATGCTGAAGAACTGGCCCTCTTCTGGAAATGCCCTCTGATTTCCCGCTCGTGACCGTTGCATGCCAAGTGCTGCATAGCTGTTCTCCATTCTCTGTGCTGTATAATGAAGAAATGCAATCGAGTGGGTAATACCAAACACCCCACGACCTCCAAATAGCCATTTAAACCTTCCTGTGAAATTCACTTATTTTCCCAAAGGATCTTCTTTTCTAATTATATTTTGATTGGGCTGATATTTGTTTGGCTGTCCTGACTTTATGCCTTCTCTCTCACCCATGTAGCTAATTGCTTGAGAATGAATATAGTTTATAAATCTGTTGCGAGTAGGAGAGAAGGAAAGCGTGCCTTAATAATTTAGTTTTGATCATCTATGTCTATACATCTATATCCATACATATGAATATCCACTCATGAAGCCTTTTTGTCCCTGTAGTAGGGAAAATACCAATGGAAATCATACTTCAACTGAAATAGTTCAACTATTTGAGAATTATCCATATTGGCCAAGTGTCCAAACATTAATTGACATTTTAATTCATTCATCCATCTGTTGGAATATTCATTCATATGTTCCTTTGTTCTTTTCATGAATCTTATATCCATCCATTCAACATATAGGCCTAATGCTATATCTGTGATTCTATGGGAGATTACAACCATACCAAGGAAATGCCATTAACAGCATGCATGATCACTGCCTTTGTAATGCTCCGAGGTTTGTCTGTTGCAACAAACATGGGAGTCGTTGGCAAGCTAATTGGAAATGAATATTTAGGGTCTAGAAAGAGAGAACAAAGGGTGGAGTGCATGTCTCAACTGCAAGAGGGAGAGTTTTCTTCTGTTCTTCTGTTCTACCAGGATATGGCCCCTGTGGCCCCCTGCATTTCCAGCTCAACAATGCTGCATTGATAGACTTGACATTAACTCTCAAACCTGGTATTGCCAGGGATGACTATTACTGCAGGCGGCCTCCAGGCCCACCAGCACCATGGGGAGGGGGAAAGCACCTCTCCAAATGCAGATCTGTTTTTTCACTGTAGGCCCTGACCTACAGATGAGTGGAAGAACGGTTTGAATGGAAGCATACATTTAATAAGAGTTCTAAGAGCACCTGTCACAGGTGACCCCTGGACCTCACTTCCTTTGATCTCAGCTGCTGGTCAGCCTGGCACCTACTCAGCCTCTCGTGGCTATCCCAGGAATGGGTTAGCAGTGTGTCACATGGATGTAAGCATGCTCTGTGACTGTGTTCTGGGGAAGCAGTTAGGCCATGCTAGAGACGACTGGCATGCTAATCCTCACCTCTGCTGCATCAAAGCCAGTCAGCCTGAGCCTCCATGTGACCCTGCCCTTCATGAGCATAACCCACTGACTTCCCTGAGGATTCCCACCGAACTCAGACCTGAATATATCCCAGGAGTAGAGCTAGCGGGGATGAGCGTCAGCAGAAGGGTTCGCAAACATCAGATTGCTGGACCACATCTTCCAAATCTTTGATTCAGAAGCTTGAGGTGGACCTGAGGATGAGGTTCTTAACAAGTCATCCTTGCTGCTGGCCCAGAATCTCTAGGCTACTGTAGCCAGAAGTGGACGTGAACAAAGGAGATGTTAGACTTAAGCCCTTTCGTTCCACATGCTTCTTTTGCAAAGACCCGCATAAGTGCAAATGACTATAGAGTCTGGACATGAAAAGTTATTTTCAACTGCAAAGGTGGCATTAGTTTCAGAAGCAAGGGAGACAGAAGCAATACTGCAACACTTCCATAGCTTAAATTTACCTTCCAGTTTTCTAACACAGAGACTCCGCCTTCTCCTGGGATGGGAATTATTTTATCACCTTTTGAGTAAATCCAATAGGCACAGGTCTCTTTTCTAACACCCAAACTGAATATGAAATCAGACTTGGAATTAAACTGTAATGGAATTTTCATAAGATATGCCATTTTCTGAACCTTGTTCTCCAGTTTTTTTTTTAGAAACAGTAATAAACCTGTAGCTTGACCTATTTCTAACGTCTAATTAACTTCATGTCCTAATTATAAAAGTAATAAATGCTCACTTAAAAACAACATAAAGTTACATAAAAGGTACATATTCACTTAACTATTTTACATATTGGAGAGAAATTTTCCCACATCTGTATAAGTAGTAGAAGAGGTGTTTTCTAAGAGCATTAAAATATTCCCTGGAATGTAAAAGAAAGATTCTACCCTAAGGACAAAATGAAATGGAAAAAATAGAACTTGCCCCCCAAAAATATATTTATATGTACTGTAGATAGAAAACAAGGTAAAGTGATAGATAAAAATTGGCTTTTATTATTTAATCAAGCTCGACCACACAAAATGCAGTAATGGAAACATGAAGTGCAGTTTTCAAAAGAAAAGTTGCCTTAAGCCTTATAGAAATGCAAACAATTACATTTTATCTACCTACAAATCCCAAGTGAATTAATAAATGCACTACCCCACATCAAATTTAGTTCTAGTGTTCTGTTAACGTGTAAATATAACATAGCTGCCTCTTTTCATTCAAAAAGTTGTCTTTTCAACCCACCCCATCTTCCCAGTGAACAGCACATCTTTCTGCCAAACATACCCTTGTAAGCAAGAATTGAGCCATTATTTGAGCTTTAGCCAAGAAAATACTTCTCCTTTCATTAACTAAGATAGCCTTTCCTGTTTTTAACCTAAACAAACATTAGAATTTTTGTGAGTTTCAACGTTGGCTGCATAGCAGAAACAGAGATTAAAACTTGAAAAAAGTACTAAAATCAACAAAACTACACTAATAACCACCCTTCTGAGATCCTTCTTAAACAGATAGGAGAAGATTGCACAGTTACTGGGGAACTTATTGCTGCCTCTACCTCATCCTCCTCTTCCTCCTTCCCCTCTGCTCTCCTCTTCCTTCTCCTCCTCCTATTCTTCCTCCTGTCCTTCCTCTTTCTCTTCCCCCTCTTCCTGGAGGTGCTTGGGGTGGGAAGTGATATGGGATGTAGGGGGAAGGAACCCTGTTCTTAACTTGCCACATGCAAGTCAAGCACTCTACTCACTCACTGTACTCTCTCTTAAGCTCCAGGCCAACTAATATAAAATCTTAAACTCCATCTTAGCCCCAGTGACTCATGAATTCTGGGGGTGAGACTCAGATCACTGGTATTATAGCAAACCTACCAACCCATCCAGATCCTTAAAGCATAAAATTTCAACCCGGGCATTAGATTATTTAGCTACATAAGAAAGGACAAAGAGTCCAGAGATAAAGTACTGGGATAAGGCCTTTGCATTTGGTTGACCCTGGTTCTATCTCCATCACCATGTATGTTTTCCTGAGTACCACCTGGAGTGATTCCTGAGCATTGAACCAGAAGTAAGTCTTGAGCTCTACAGAGTTTGTCCCCCAAACAAACAAACAAAAAAGAGGAAGCAGGGTATTTTCTTTCACCTATTATATCAGTTAAAAGCTCCTTGCATTGGGTATTGTATTAATTATTTAGCATGTGTATGCCTAAGTCATTTCAGTAACCAGACAAAGAGGCCCTATTGTTTGTAATGTTCCTTAAAAAATCAGACATAATATTAAAGTGTTTTAAATATTTTGTTGACCCAAGAACACACTGATGATAAGTACTAAGATTTCAGATTTAAATTCTAAAACTTCCATTTCTGAGGCTGATTGTAACATCATAAAGCTCTAAATATAGTCCTCTGTGTGACCATTCATTTGGATACTTGTTACCTGACTTCCAAATTATCAAAATTGTTCATGGTAATTTAAATGCATGACTGCTTGGCAAGTGATAAATAAGTTGCATTTCCAATGGAGTTCAGTATGATTCCCAGTAAGGCCTCTTTGCTATTTTGAATATCTTGGTCTGTGTAACCGGTAATTTGTGATCTATTTGTGAAGAGGAAGAAAAATTCCAAGACTCTGGTGCAGTGATCTGTGATCCAGGTCATCTCACTTTTGGCAGGATCAGAGATACGAATTCTATCTCTCAAGTCCCTTGCATTTTACTCCTGTCTCTTAATGTTTTCACCAGGACTGTTCTTGGTGACTGGACACAATCTTGGATCTTTGGCACGTAAGTTGAAGCATAGATGGCCTGCGCAGCTCCTTGGAGATCTGGCCACTGCTCCTTTCTATGCTGTAGGCGATAGAATGTGTCCTAGTGCCCTGCGAGGAGAGAAGCTGCTGCTGCTGTGAGGCATCACTATTAAGAACATGAACCATCAGGGAGAGCCTTAAGCAATTAGGAGGCAGGAGTTTGGCTTGTTTAAAGGAAGACAGATTCTCCATAAAATAATTTCAGAGGATGAGATGGACTCTTTCCATCCTCTTCCTGGCAAGACACAAGACGCTGGGGAAATCACCCTGTACCCTTAGGTCTCAGTTTCAGCTTCTAGCCTGATGTTCACATTTTTATAAGTGAACCTGAATCGTCTCTTCTTTCCCCAGTTTTCTGTAGCACACACTGTAGTAGAACATTTCTGTCTTGGTACCTACTATTTTCTTCCCCAGGAATAAAGCCCTTAAGTGGACTTTCCTCTCAACATCATTTCCCCTTTCCTGTGACCTCATCCTTCATTCTCCTCCCAAGGAACTCAAGAGGCCCATCATTCCCTCCCCTTGTGCGCCTCATTAGTTGCTTCTGGCCCCTACTAGCCCATCTCTCCTGCTGTGCTCCTGATTGTTTCGTCCTGGGTCACCTGAAGCTTTCAGTGAGCCAGTGGTTTTCTACTCATGGGATACCCTGTGTTAAATTCTGGAGAATTCCTTCCCAACAATTCACTCGCAAACACATCATTAAAGTAACGGAAGAGTCTGGGAATGGTATCTCAGGAATGCAAAAGGAAATGGACAAGGTTACTTTGATGCCAAACTGGGTTAAGGACCCAGAAATATGTCCATTCTTAGACCATCAGAAAATTCACTTTTCTGTTGTTTTGCTGTCCTAAGAATCACCTTGAGTTTGAAGAAATGAACAAGCTGCTCTTTTAAAATACCAGTTGAGGGGCCGGAGCAATAGCACAGCGGGTAGGGTGTTTGCCTTGCACATGGCCAACATGGGTTCGATCCCTGGCATCCCATATGGACCCCCAAGCACCGCCAGGAGTAATTCCTGAATGCAGAGCCAGGAGGAACCCTTGAGCATCGCTGGGTGTGGCCCAACAAACAAACAAAAAATAACAGCTGATAGAGAATAATCCAATCACTATGAGCTTTTCCTTGTGTCTCAGAGTCATGTGAAATTTTTTTTTAAATAAAAATTTTATTTTATTAAATCATCATGTGGAAGATTACAATGCTTCCAGGCTTAGGTCTCAGTTATACAATGCTGAAACAACTATCCCTTCACCAGCACCCATATACCACCACCAAAAAAATAAATAAATAAATAAAACCACACAGTACATCTCCCATCCCGCCCCCCTAACCCCCTGCCTTGTAACTGATCAGTTTCATTTTACTTTCTGTTTACTTTGGTTAAATTCAATATTTCAACACAAACATCACTATTGTTGTTAGGAGTTCCCCCACTAGATTCAGACCTACTGTGAAGACAAATGAGGTTGCGCGGCCGCTAGTGCGCAACCTCATTTGTTGAGGTTGAATTTCCATACTTTAACAACTAAGTCCAGGGAGATTTCTACCAGATATTGGATCATTGCAGGCTTGAAAATCCAATCTGTGGTTGTCATAATATGGCGGACACTGCGCCCTTCATCCCCGGAGAGAAAGATGAGAGAGAGAGAGAGAGAGAGAGAGAGAGAGAGAGAGAGAGAGAGAGAGAGAGAAATACCTTTCCCCTCTTTCCCCTCCTGGGCGGGCACGGGGCCGAGGCTTAGTTCTCAGGCTGGAGACATTCTGCGAGGAGTTGTCCATGCCGAAAGAGGTTTTGCTGGGTCTGGATTCGCACCCGTGCAGCTGCGGAGAGCGAAACTTTTTTTTTTTTTTAAGGATTTTATCATGTGCATATTCAGTTCATGCAGTACTGGGGCAAAGGACAATTTCATGGCCATTCCAACATGATATCAAAAAGAAATTAAACCAAACTGTGCCTAGCAACATTTTCGAAACCTGACTATTAGCTGTAAATCAAGACTTGCAGAACATACACAATGGAATACTATGCAACTGTTAGGAGAGATGAAGTCATGAAATTTGCTTATAAATGGATAGACATGGAGAGTATCATGCTAAGTGAAAGGAGTCAGGAAGAGAGGGACAGACATAGAAAGACTGCACTCTTTGTGGAATGCACAACATGAGTTCATAAGATGAGGCTGACACCCAAGGACAGTAGATACAAGGGCCAGGGGGATTCCCCATAGCTAGAAGACTGCTTCATGAGCGGAGGGGAGAAGGCAGATGGAATAGAGAAGGGATCACTAAGAAAATGATGGCTGGAGGAATCAGTTGGGATTGGAGATGTGTGACGAAAGTAGATAATGGACCAAACATGATGACCTCTCAGTGTCTGTGTTCCAAGCCATAATGCCCAAAAGTAGAGAGACAGTATGGGGAATATTGTCTGCAATGGAGGTAGGGGGAGGGTGGGAAAAGGGGGTATACCCAGGATATTGGTGGTGGCAAAAGTGCATTGGTGGAGGGATGGGTGTTTGATCATTGTGTGATTGTAACTCAAACATGAAAACTTGTAACTATCTCACAGTGATTCAATGTGAAACAGACCTCCTCTCCCTCCCTGGTAACCTCCTGGAGGTAACAGTTGTATGTGTCTCTTGCATGTGAGTCTGGGCAAGTGGTAAAGCATTTGCTTGGGTATGTAACAGAAGGAGATGATTTCTTTGTTTTCTGTGATGGTAAAGCGTCTTTGTAGTTTTTCCCAAAGGAGCACTATACATTTCAGTTTCTCACTTGGTGTGATATGTTATTGTTTGAGGAAGGAGGTAGAGGGTTAAAGGGGATAAAATCACCATAATCCTCTATCTTAAAGAGCTAAAGAATTGTATTGAAGGGACAAATAAGGTGGACTGAGCTAGGAACATGGGAGAAGCTTCATTCTTAGCTTACAATAAAATTAACACAAAATTCTTGCCAGAGCTTTCTGCTTTGTAAAAAAATTTGGCTTAGGACACCAAGCATGTCAGGTGCTGGATGAAAAGCTCATCTTCATGTCTCCTAAAATGAGTGACTCGATTAAAGGCAGAAAATGGGGGTTTTTGGTTTATTGTTAATTGTGCTTTTGTTTAATTTTATTTTGGCCTAACCTCTGTAAGCCTTGGCAGTCAGTAATTTCTCTCCCACTTAATAGTGAAATAATTGTGTCTGTGTTTTTTCTGCTATTCTCTCCTTTTAGACTGTAACTCACTTTGACTTGTATTTCCAGAGCCAGGATTGACAACTCCAATCTAGGAAGAAATGGTTGCTGCTGCAAATCCACGTGCTGACACTTCCTTTGGTCTTTTGGCAAACATCCATTTATCCAGTGGGATAAAAGGAGCTCCAGATTAGCCCCTGTTCAACAGCGCCTAATGCAAACAGATGGGATTTGTTTTGAAATAAACAGCAGATTTATTAGGCCAAAAATTCACATATTAGAACGAAGAATTGTGTTGACAGAAAGAGGATAGGAAGTGTATTGGATGCTAAGGAAACATACTAAGGGAACTTCACTTTCACTGGAACAAGTGACGATCTGAGTTGCATGCTATAAATCCACGCTAGCTTTGGAGACTGCATTTTTGAGTCTCTCGTTTTTCCTCTTCTCCATTTGGTGGAAACAGGGTGTCGGGAGACTTTGATTAGGAGAAGCAGAGTCCTCCCCAGTCTTTGTCTGATAAAGGCTCAGCTTGAGGGCAGAGGTTATGTTCAGGGTGCTCACAGGATCTTCAAATCCAAAATTTAAGCAATAAAAGCATAGTTTTGGGGGTATCACACAGGTTCAACCTAGAGTGCATCATAAGATCATGTGAGACGGGGCCCACAGCACTAGCTAAAATTTTTCAAGTGCAAATTTGGGGACTTGTCCTTTGTATAGAGTGTCCAGCTGGGCATCCTGCAATTGCGGATAACTGGCTTCACTACCAGAGTCTGTCTTGGCTAGTTGGAAATAAATAAGATCAGGAGAGCAGAAAAATGTGTCTCTAGCAGCCAGGGGTCTTGGGTTGGGCTGCTCTTCCATTGTTTTCTAACAAGTGACTTGGAGCAAGTCTGTTGGCATTGCCAGCCTAAAGTTGTTGGTTTGCCAAATGAAGATAATGACATGCTGTTGTAATTTTTGCTTGACTGAGACCAAATGTCAACATGACTAGGAAATTTAAAGTCATCTAGAAACACTAAGGATTGTGATTTCTATTTGGTGTCATGTGTTATTTCTACCAGACAGTAAATCTCCCAGAGGGGAAATGTCTGCATTTTGTTTTGTTTCTGTTCCCCACAAGATGTGTCCAGCATAGAATCATCATTTACTCCACATCCAGTAATTACTTGTAAATGGGCCACCCAATAGATGCTCTGACTTTCACCTTCTATTTTCCCATTGTTCTTCTAATCTATGCAATGTGGAGTTCTTACGGAAGGAGCAAAGTTCCAAGACATTATTTACTGAAATAATCCGATTGATGTCAGTATTTCAGCTGCAGCCATGCCTTTCTTCCCACCTAAAACACAAACAGGGACCACCAAAAATATCTCCCTTTTTCCAGAACAAAGTTTTATGAGGATAATAAGCAACTCTAGGGGGTGTGGCTATAAACATCAAAACACATTCCTGGGGCTCCTCCGGCATAGGTCACGCTCTCAAATTTCACTTGAGACACAATTACTTCTCCATAAACCCCCCCACTCTTCCCTCTCTTCTCATAGTCCAGGACATTTTTACCATTTACTTCATTTCAGTAGAATAACATGGTGGTTTTTGCTTTATTTGGGGGTCCCACCCAGCAATGCTCAGGGGTTACTTCTGGCTCTGCACTCAAGAATTATTCCTGGCGGTGCTTGGGGGACCATATGGAATGCCTAGGATCAAATCCAGGTTGGCCATATTTAAGGTGCCCCCTACCTGCAGTACTATCTCACTATCTTACTGCTCCAGAATGATGGTTTTTAAAAGACTGGTTAAAAATTGCTAATTGATTGTGTCTTACGTTTTGTGAATGCCAATGTTCCCAACTCTTAATCATAGCATCTCTTTGGCATCTAAGAGCTGATGTTGCTATCCTAACTTCTTAAGCTCCCCCCACCCGCTCCTGCCCAGACACCAGGCTCAGTGATCAGAAAACCTACGGGAGAGCCCGGTGCCAACAAAGGATGCAACTCAATTAGCTGAAATCTTCACAGTTTTACAGCCTAAATGAAGAGCAGAAAATCCCAGGCGTCCCTCGCCGGGAATCAGAATGTGCACAAGCCATGGAAGCAACAAAGATATACAGGGTCATTTTTTGATTACTGTTTAGTATGGGGCACAAATAGCTTTGAGGAAATGGAGCCCCAGAGAACACTTCCTGTGAATGGGAGGATCTGATGCCCTGAGTGTGGCACAGGAGCTCACAGGGCAGCAAGCCTGTTTCCCAGTATTGCCAAAACAGATCATGACCCAGGATTGACAGGACTCCCTCGTTTCCTGTAGAACAGGGTATTTTTCAGGATATGCTTAGGTTATTTTCAACCTGTTAGCAAATTCTATTTTTCCCTCTTGCAGATTGTTCAGAACTAAGCTATGCATGAATTGTATGGATATGTACAGATTAGGCAGTGTATGACTTAGATCACCTGGGAAAAAGGTCAAGGAAAACTGTAAATGAAGGTATACCCTCCCGCTTTCTTTCCTTCCCTCTTTCTCTCTTTCCTCTCTCCCTATCACCTTTCTCTCCATCCTTATTCTCCCTCTCTTCTCTGTTTCCCCATCTCCCTCTCCTCTGTATTTTCACCTTCCTCTCTCACTCTCTCTACTGTTTCTCCTCTCTCTCTCCTCTGTCTCTACCTCTCTTTCTGCCCCATGTCTCTTCTCTCTCTGTCTCTTTGTTCTCTCACTCTTGCCTCTGTTTCCCCGATTAGTTATGAGTTCATTGAGAATAGGAATTGTGACTGTTTTAATTAGCAACGATTTGATTTACCACCCTCCACCTCTCTAAATCTCCACCTCTAAAACCTTAAGTAAGAGGTCTTCTATAAGTTGGATGAACCCATGAGTGAATGGTCATGAATGTTGGAGACTAAATTTTCCAGGAGACAAGTGTTGAAGAAAAGGCTTGATCCTTACAGTAAAGTCAGTAGCACAATTAGGAGCACCTAGTGAGATAGGGCACGGTCATGCTTCCTTCTCTTTGTAATAGTTCATAGAGATATTATCCATATCCATACCATGCATCCATCATAATAGAAAATTTTATTGATGTTCAGAGTTGCACAACCGTAACCTAATTTTGTAATATTTTTCTCCTTCCCCAAAGAAACGCTGTATCCATATTACCAATCACTCTGTTTTCCTCACTTTAACCTCAGCTGCAGACAACCACTAATCTACTTTCAACCATTATAGATCTGTCTCTTCTGGACAGCTCATACCCATGGAACCATGCAACGGATAGTCTTTTGAGATAGGTTTATTTTACTTATCACATTTACAAGATCTATCCATGTTATAGCACATAGGAGTACTTCAGTTTATTTTTATAGCCCCCAAATATTCTATGAAATCTATATGTGGCATTTTTATTGATTCCATTCATCAGTTAATGAACATTTTTCTGGTGTTTTACACTTATGATTAATGTTTCTGTAAGAAATACACATGAGTTTTTGTGTAGATGTATGTTTTCATTTATCTAGGGCATGTAGCTAAAGATGGAATTACTAGGTAAAATATTACTCTACATTTAACATTTTGAGAAATTACCAAACTCTTTTCTAAAGCGATGGTACTTTTTTTATATTTCAGTGAACAACATATGGACATTTCAATTCCTTTACATTCTTGCTAACTTGAATGACATGTTTTTTTTTTATTATAGTCACTCTAGTGTATATGAAATGGCATCTTATTATGGTTTTGATTTTTCATTTCCTTAATGATTGATGATGCCGAGCATGTTTTCATGTGCCTATTAGTCATTTTTAGTTTTGGGAGAAATATCTGTTCAACTATTTTTTACATTTGTTTCTTGGGTCATTTGTTCTCCTGTTGAGTTTAAAGGTTTCTTTATGTATTCTAGAAGCAAGACTCTTACCAGATACATACTTTTCAAATATTTCCTTTCAATCTGTGGGTTGGCTACTCACTTTCTTGATGGTATTGTTTTTAATATAATAGTGTTCAATTTTGATGTAGGATGCTTGTATTTTTTTTTAGTTTTTATTGCTCTGCTTTTAGTATTGTATATAAGAAGCCAAGGTTACTTGGTTTCATGCGGATCCCAAGGTTATCAATATTTCCTTTATGTTTTCTTCTAAAAATTATGTGTTTTAATCTCTCACATTGTAGATTAACGTTTGTGTATGCTGTGAAGCTAATGATATTGATTTATCAAGACCACCCACTTGAGGGGGTATGGGCTGAGTTCTGCTACCTAATGTTGTGTGCACAATAAGTTACATTAAATTTAGTAAATTTTGCAAACTCCCAGACGTACCCTGGTGGGAACTGTTCTTTAGCAGCTTGCTCTCATTTGCAATGCTCTCTTCATCCTCAGCCTGGATTTTATGAGCCATGTGATGATGAAACATAGCCTCTGTACAGTGAAGCAAACCACTGTGAGCAAGTCTCAAGGAGAGCCCAGAAAGGGAGCATAGCAGGCCCCGCTCCGTGGGACAGGGTGTCACACTAGAAGCTCCTTTCAAAGGTAGAAGAGACTGAGTGTTTTCTGTTTGAGATTTTTTGTTTGTGTGCTTTGGGGCCACACCCAGTATGTCTTATTCCTGGCTCTGCATTCAGGGATCACTCCTGACCGAGCTCAGGAGACCATATGGAGTGCTGGGGATCGAACCCTGGTCAGTACCCTATCTGCTGTACTTTTTCTCTGCCCTTGAGACTGAACGTTTCCAAGTGTATAAAATATAAAGATTGTCCTAAAGAAGTCCATTAAAACCTTAAATGGAAATGCAGATCTAAAGTGCAGAGACTTTAGACTTCCTTTGTTTGGATGGACTCATCCCATGGGCGCTTAACTCATGCCACCTACATTGATGTTGGCATATACTCAGACGTGGGTCAGAGACTCAAGAGTGACCCTGGGGCTGCATGGACATCCCTCTGCAGCTCAGCTCAGGATTCACCTTTTGTTAGTTTGTGATTCCAGAAACCAGGGAGCCCTTTATAATGAAGTTCAATAAAAGCAAGCATCGAGATGATAAGGCACATCCAACCCTGGAATTCCTCTCAAAGGGAACAAACAAACTCAGAACTGTCAATAAAATGAAAAGAGAACACATTTTATAATGAGAGAAAAATACCCTGCCATTGGGAAAGAAATAGAATCTCCTTTCAGTCCCTGTAGGGATCCATAGATCAAATCTCCTATGCTATCCAGCCTGTGGATTTGATCCAGGGCTTCAAAGGTTTGAAAATACTCATTCTTCTTTCTGTGGCATAGTCATAACTTACCCTATCAAGATAGATGAATTTTCCAGAGAGGTGCAGATATGGATGAAAGCAAAATGAAGACAGAAGGTGTGTTTTTGAAGTGATTACACCTTCGAGACTGCAAAAACACTAGATTCACAGTGACTCAGCCAGAATCCATGAGAACTGGATCTTTGGTTGTTTGAGGTGGTACCTGAAAACCCATGTTACATGTTTTCATGGTCTTCTAATCCAATTACCTTTACTCCCATAAAGTTGACTATTAATTAGGTAAAAGGGGACTCACAGATGGGGTTCCAGCTACATAAAATTTCTATTATGTTTAGTCAGGCAGCATCAAGCTACACAATCTTCAACATATAACTGGCAACTTTTTTATCTGTAGGAGGAAAGCAAAACCAGGTGGTAGTGGTGGTGACAGAAAGACTTATAGGGTCTTGAGTCTATTCCAACTTTTTTGTTAACAATGAACAAAATCAACAGGGAACAAGGCATATCGTGCAGTATTTGATAAAAGGTAGAACACACCCAAATGAATGTTCCTGAGGTAATCTAATAGTGAGATACACTCAGATTCTCTTCCATTTTTTCCCTACTGGTCTTTCAAATACATTTGAACCATCAAAGAACAGGGAAATTAAGATCAGGGTTTTGTTTTGTGGTCTCTTTGATGTCACCCTTCTTTAAATATTCACTTTCTGATAAAAGAAATTGGTTCATCTGAGTTCTTGTATTTTCTTATTTAAAAGAGAATCATTTCTTAAGGCTTTGTAGACTTAAAAAAATAAGGGTATGTTTGCTAACATTAGGACCAAGGATATTCATAAAATGCAATAGTATCTCCTTTTGTTCTTGCAAGTCCTTCTCATTTAGACAGAGGCCAAGGGTGAAATCCTAATATATGTCTTAGAGGCTAACTGTGGATATTGGAATGATGCCATTGTGGATGGAAAGCTTTTGAAGGCCAAATATCTGAGTTTTTTGGCTTGCAGATACATGCTCTAACTGCAGGCCTTCACAGGTAATACCTTCCAGCACTGAAATAATACAGACTATTCCAGAGAATCAGTAAACTAAGAATAGGTTGAGAACCTATGCTTTGAAGAGTTTCTAGAGAAGTGTTATCCCTTTGTATAACATTGGATTACTCCCAAAGTGTGTAGTGGGCTTCTGTGCAGACAGAGGTTATTATTAAGAGGTACCTAGAGAGCATTTCTGCTCATTAACTCCCTGCCCTGCGTTCTTGGCTTCACATGGAAGCTAAACTTCTATTTCTTCTTCCTTTTTCATTCTCCCATCTTCCTTTTTCTCTTTCCCACCTTCCTTCTTCCTGCCTAAGCACACAAAACCATGCAGACACTTGGCATCCAGATGTGTCAAAGGAAGGAAAAATATCCAGAGGATTTGAAAGCCAGAGAGAATAAAAATGTGAAACATTTTAGATAACACCCCCAATGGTGACTTTTGCTATGAACTAAGCAGCCTCAACTGCTTTATACCCCTTGTATTTTAGGGAATGCACTCTTGTAGAAAAGGTTTAGCACTTAGAGACGAAACAGACTTTGAGAAGAGCCCCTCTAGAGTAGTAGTTACAGTAGCTTGAATTCCCAAGCATTGTGAATTCCAAGGAGCAGCCTTCAGACACTCAGTGCTGTGTTTTGGGCATCCTAGTGAGAACAGAGGCTCCACACAGGATCCCTCGGACCTCAGTGTTATTGGCAGTCTCCTAGAAGTAATCAGCACAGTGTCAGCCAGCCCAGGAAATGCTGGTACCCATATGAACAGCAGACAATGGAGAGATCAACATCAGAGGCAGTGGTCATAAGACTGAGAGCAGATTCCATCAGAAAACAGAGTGGGCAGAGACCAACTAAGTGTCCAGTACTGAGCAGAGCTGTTGGAGAAATGGTCCACCCAACACCAGATTTGTGATTTTGTGTGTGTGTGTGAGACAGAGACAGAGACAGACAGACAGACAGACAGACAGACAGACAGAGAGGTGAAGGTGTTTTGACCATACCTGATAGTGCTCAAAGATTACTCCTGGCCCTGTGCTCAGGGATCATGTCTGGATCTTTGCTTCGAGATCACTCATAGCAAGGCTCAGAAGACCATGTGGAGTGCTGGGGAACCAACTCAGGAAGGTCACATCAAGGAAAGTGCCTTTCTTGCTCTATGATCTCTGGCCCATGAATTTGTGATAATAACAAAACAAGGAAGCTTAGACAACAATGCTTTGAGAGTACCTGTTTGAGGCCTAGAGAAGCCAACATCAGGACACAGCCTCTCCAAGAAGGATTTAGTAGACTCTAGTGACCTGAGATCACACGTATAATTAAACTCAGACAGGCCAACATGTTCTTGACCCCTATTATGTTCAGTCCCTCTGGGAAGAGGACGCTTACCTTTAGAAAGCTGGGTGATGCGTTTATGATCTGTTTTCTTTTTCATAGAATGAATGTAGCCAGACTTCTGCAACATTATCTATCTTACTACATATTTATAGATTGCTGTATCCTGGCACCTGAATAGCACACAGTACATGATAAGTGCTCATTAACTACTTGCAGGCTGACTGACTAAATTAAATCACAAAGCAATGTGCTACCTGAAACTCTATGCAGAAGTATATTGCCTACTGAAAAACAACAACAACAAAAAAGGGAAAGTTATGGGGAAGTTTTCCTGAAGATATCATGAGTAAATTAAAAACTTTAAAAATAATTGTCAGGGGATTAACATCAAAAGGAGCATTTCATGAAGAGGGGAGAATATTTACAAAGCTACAGATTTCATTGGTTCCTGGAGCAGTCCCTTAATACCTCCCTGCTTGAGGAACCAGAGGTCATTAATAATCTCTGAAGTAATGGCAACCCACCCAAGTACTCAGGTAACTGTCGATGGGGTGACAGTTCATAGAAATAAAGGAGGCTCCAACAATCTACCCCCCAAGGACTGGATTGCTGGTCCTAAGGACTGGATTTAATTCTTCCTGGTCCTTGGGAGAACCCACAAGAGCAATTTTCCTTTCTGCAGCCCACTGAAAGCTGGGTTGGGAGGAAGGAAGACCAATTTGCCCAACTTCCAGGCCTGAGAAGCTGCATTTCCATGAACTCCTCTTGATCATCAAGGCTTGCCTGTGCCTTTCCAAATTCTAGGGGCAATTATGCTGCACTGACTTTCCAAAGAGACTTTTCTCCTTCAAAAAAACATGAGGTATTCATCATTGTCTTCCATGCAGCACAGTGATTGATGTGGTCAGGTCCGTGGCATACAGGATTATTAGTGCGGGCAGTCCTTTTCACCTTCCTGGATGGCACCAGACTTCCCTTCTTGTCCTGGAAAACATGGGTTAATACCCATCAGCTCCTTCTCCCAAGTACAGCTATTACTTCCAACGAGGAAAAAGCTGTGTTCAATGGATTTCATGATATTCTACCTTTCTCTTCTACCCACAGAGGCTCATTCTACACAGACACCCATGAAGAATCCTGCAGCTCTCACTGTAGGTCATTTGTCCTTGGAACATTTACAGTTGACTGAGGAAGCCTGGGTTCTTACTATGTCCTTGTCATGGGTATCCTTGTCATTCTCTGTGCCTTGCTCTTTTCTTTAGCACTTCCTTTAATCTCTAGATGATTATGTCTCTATTGTCTGTGTGTGTGTGTGTGTGTGTGTGTGTGCACATGCGCGCACGCGTTTGTGTGTCTCTTTCTATTTAAATACCTGTCAGAAAATCTATAAAGTGGAAAAAAATTCTCAGGGACAAAAGTGAGGACCAGTGACCCTACGCAATTCCTCTGCAGGGCTTCTCCCAGCCAGGCTGACCAACAGGTTATAGAACCAGGACATGCACCTGACCTGGCATGAACCCTCACTCCCTTCCTCCCTGTGACCTGCTGCAGAGTTTTAATCAGGTTGCAAATGCCAGAAGCAGGCTCCTTGGGTGTGTCAGAAGGCATAGCTGTGCAACCTGACGTTGAGAGCAGGCAGGAATTCACCACTGTGAGAGAGTGAATGGCCAAGCAGGACTGTGAGTCTCAGGGAGGAGGGCAGGGAGGGGTAGGGCGCAGGGGGACAGCCAAGGTTGCTCGGTGCATTTCACTCTCTTATGCTTCTCATTTCACTGGCCGCCTGCCTCCCTGGTGTCATTCTCTCTGTGCCCTGGGTCAAGTGAAAAAGAACCCAGTGAGTGATTGGTGTCCCTTTCTTGCTTGTTTGGCTTCTCTTAATAGAGTCCACACTATTTTTACCGCTAACCATAATTATGGGAAATAGGTTTTAAATGATCTCCCTAAATGATCAGTGTTGATTTAAGGGAGGAAAAGCCTGGCTTTGTGCCTCCCCCTGAGATGTACTCAGGGCCTCTAGCCAGTGCGGCTCCAACCTCATTTTTGCATTTGCAGGATAGCTGCATTCAAGGCTTGTACAGGCTTCCCACTCAACCTGGATCTCAGAAAAGAGAATCTCACTTGTATCATTCCAAAGGCGATCTCTGTGCTCCTACAACTTTTATTTATTTAGTTTTTAAAAAAGCTTTGGCTTTTTACAAGACACTCTTTACCTTCGGCTCTTCTGTCTCTCAGCTTCCTTCTTCCTTTTCCCAGGGTGCATGTCTATTTATACCCGTGCACTTTGGTATGAAGGTATACTCGGAAGGAGCGTAACCCAGATAAGAACTATTGGCTGCAGATTATTCAATTACAACTCCTCTTATTTCTCTGTGGATTACTTAGGACTCTTTCTTGGCAGCTGTTTGGTTTTTGTGCACAATCATTGCAGGCAAGGGGGTTAAATGGCAATGCATTAAGATTTTTTAATAAAAATAGAAATGAAAGACAATCCCGATAGCTTCATTTCCAAAAGAGGGTAGAGGGGTGAAATTTTAATAGCCAAGGAAAGTTTGGTAATCAGAAAACTAATGGCCTGAGGGTAGGTGAAGTTCTGATCCCAGATCCCCAGAAAATAATAAAATAGCTTTTGAGTCCAGAAGAATGCTCAAGAACTGAAGGAGAAGGTACCAAGGAGTTCATCCCTTTTCAGATGTTAAAAAAATATTTTTTCTCTAAGTTAATGAGTTGCTTTCACAATTCCTACTGGGCAATGTAGAGGTGAAATAGCATAGGGAAAGTGAAGTTGGTAAACTTGCCTACAAAATTAGATTTGTGCACACTTTTCGTCTGGTAAGACTCCTGTTCCTGGTATTGGGTCTGAGAAAAAAAATAAAAGGAGTTCTTCCTGCTTTGCCACATTAACACCTTCTCTCTGCCACCACTCTTGTCTCCACACTGCCAATTAACTGATTCTCCATGTGTCTGCCCCGCTTTGAATTTCCCTGAGTTGTCTTCGCCTGCAGATTAGACCTCTGCAAAAGCTATATGAAAATTAAAGAGATCAACAGTCCCGCTGCTGGTAGAAAATAAAAATGAGCTGGGGGGGGGGTGAAGGAGCTTATAGACAGCGTGAAAAAGTCGGGGTTGATAAAAATTTAATCAAGCTGAATAAAACGGGTTAAGACCAGAATGCTAAAGAAATCTCCATAAATGTGAAGTCTTGCATACAGGTCAAAAATCAATGATACCAGTCAAAGATGGAGTGGAAAGCCTTCATTAGCAGGAGGGGGAGCGGGCAGGCCCATGGTTAGTTGGTGTGAAATATAATATTGGTTAACAGTATGATGTCTTCTGGGACATCAAATTGTGTTTGGAACAAGGGGGATAGAAATCCCACAGCCAGCCTGCATCTAGAATACTTGCTACCTATTGAAAGTTTCACACCCTCAGGAGGGAAACAGAGAAGAAGCTGCAGGAGGGAGAATTTCCAAAGAAGGATTTTGACCTGGTAATGATAAGACCTGATAACAAAGAGGACATGAGACACCCTCAAGACTCCCCTTTCTAGTCAGTCATCTGACAACCCAACAGAGTAGCTCTTCCATAAAGAGCAGTGCCAAGGCCACCTCTCCACTTCCCAACACTCTTTTAAACAGTTCACCCCTCATCCCCATGGCTGGGGGCTTAGCAGTCAAGAATCCATTTCCCTTTTCCTCCCAGACAAAATGGATCTCTGTCTTCCAGCCCAGGTTGGTTCTTCCCTTGGGGGAAGGAGACCCAATGAACCACTTTTCTTTGTGTGGTGTATATGCTGCTTTGTTTGAAGTTGGCAAATAATTCTGATATGCAGTGGCCAAGAATTCATTAGCCCCAGCCTCCGCCCTGCAGCCCTGCAGTATTTCCCTTGGACAATGGCAGAAGGCTGGGCCTTGTGGTGCTGCGGAGGTGACTGGGCGGGCAGGAAGGATGGAGAAGCGTGTGGGAGCTTTTCAATTATTGATGCAGTTTAATCCCATTGAAAAAGCACATGCCCCAAAGAACACCCCTAGGTCCTCTGCGAACGGAGCTGGCAGAAAGTAATATGGGAAGAAGGAAAGTGAGGGCTGGGTGGGAGGGAGCTTGTCTGACCTTCCCAGGGACCCTGGGTATTAAAACAGACCGTTTGCTTAGCTAATAATAACCATGCTCCCGACTTGTCATCTTCAAAGAACTTTAATTAATCCTCATAACACCCTGGTGGGCTGCAGGAGGTAAGTGTTATTATCTCCATTCCATGGGAGGCAAAGTGCAGGCACAAACAGAGCCGGGACATGGTGAGTTAGAGACAGCCAGTGGGAAGTTAAATTTAGCACTTGGAGATATCTTAGGCCGCATGTCCTAAGTCCCCTGGTTAGGTATCTGGGACAGGGCACGTGGGGCCACAGGGAAGAGCTCTGGAGGGGGCAGAGGAGAGTTCAGCCCAGACGCCTCAACAGAACACTCTAAATGGCAAGGGTGACAGAAGGATGTGATCAGAGAAGAAGCATTGATCCGGGAGAGAGTTCCACAGTGCTCCAGTCAAACACTTGACTCCCACAAGCAGAAGAGCAGGGGTCCTGGGAGGGTTTATGTGAAAGGGGAGAAGAGGGGCATCCTGGAGTAGGGAGTCAGCCACTTCCCTGCCGACCCACCTCGTCACCTACTACAGTGCCTGGGGAAATCTAGAACTAATAGGAATTGGCCAGGAGCTTCTGCACTGTACAGCCGTAAGTCTCACCAGCCCCCGGAAGAAAGCAAAGTACATGTCCCAAGCAGGGATATGCAGACCCTTTCCTTGGACTGGTAAAATGCACCCTGAAGTAATCAGGCCCACATCTCAGGCAGATGCAGGCCAAAGAGGCCATGAGGTGAAAGGGGAGAGATTCACAGCTCAGAGGGAGTTGCTGGCAAAGACCTGCCTTTGTGTCTGCCAACATAGCTTGTGTAGAGTTTGGCCAAACTGCCTCCTCCCCCTCCACCTACCACTACCATCGCTATGATGGTGCCAGGGGTCTGGGCTTGGAGTTGTGATGTTGGTGGACTCCACGGTTGACTTATGTGAAGTAAGGAGGAGAGAGACGGTTGGACACTTTCTCCCCATCTGCCTCTGCCACCTGGACCCAGGATTACTGGGTTCTTGTCTTGTCTCACAGAAAAGAATTCCAGAAGCTGACAAGCAGTGAAGTAAAACATTTTATTTGGAGGTATTTAGGAAGGGGAAGAGAAAGAGAGAATGGGAGAGAGTGGAGAGTAACATGCTCAACACAGAACCTGGGCTTCTCCCAAGGGTGGAGAGAGCCTCTACACACATCCCAGCATTATATATAAGAGCATAAAAGTAAACATCACAAGAGGGGAGATGGGAGTGACACATGTGCTCAGACACCGCATGTGCTTGGCCACATGGGTACAAGTGGCACTCAGGCAGCATATGCATGCCCCTCCTTTGTTCAAGGTGGCTTTTTTTTTTCTTTTTGGGTCACAGGGGTCACTCCTGGCTCTGCACTCAGGAATTACCCCTGTAGGCCAGGCCACATGCAAGGCAAATGCCCTACCGGCTGTGCTATCACTCCAGCGCCCCCTTCCCCACTCCCGCCCCACAGTTCAAGGTGGCTTTTATAGGGTTTTTCCAACCTGCCCCACGTGGGGCTACTACCTAGGTCAAAGTGTGTTGCTAGGGAGGTTGCCAAGGAGAGTAGAGTTGGGAGTGGTCAATAGTCTTCTTTGAAATTCCTTTCCTAGGCTGTTGTTTCTGCTGGAGCTGTTGAGAGGGTCCAGCCTGCTCTGGGTGTGTTGCTGACCAGGTGAAATTCACTGCCCACTGCCGTTGCCTTGGAAAGTTGGGGGGTTGCTTCCCTACCTACCTGCCCAAGTCTATTGCTGGTCATTTTTTTTTTATTATTCTTAGCTTGGCCTTTGTTCCAGCAGAAGATCCTCTCCTCCCAGATGTCCCAGCCCTGCCCCTGGCCTGAAATTTTGCATCTCAATGGATTTCCCCGCTGGGCTCAGGATGGGTCCTTTGTCTCATGCAATGCATTCATGCCTTTGGGTTGTTTTTACCTTGCAGAGAGTGGTTTTTCTCCCAATATACATTACCAGGGCTGAGAGAGACTGACCCCTCTGTTTTGTTGAGAGTATACACAATTATTCATCTCAAGCACAATGAGCTCCTAGGACAAAAGAAAACAAAATGTTCTCATAGATGCAGATTCTCACTTTCTGTGTTAACTTGGACCAGGAGAGCCAAAAGAAAAAAAAATAAAAAGGCAGCCCGGGGCAGTGTCATCTCTGGTTATTAGAGGCTGTCTCTATGAGTGGATGAATGACTGAAGACCAATGTGGACCCATCTACTTTTCAGTGACCAATTTCAGTCATGATCCACTTGACTGCCTTAGTGATTTTAGTTTTGGGGTCTAAGATGTTTGTTAGATGCAGTTTTTCAAATTCTTTTTTTAAAAATTGGAGTTTGTATTGATAATATTCTGAAGTTTTTAGGTGTAGACTGTATAATTCAGCCATCTGTATATATTCCAATACATATACCAGCAAAGGCTAGCTCTCGTCTGTTACCATACATTGGCCCCTTTTATCCAAATCACCCACCCACCTTCCACTCTTTTCTCTTCTCATAACTACCATTTCTTCTTATGTTCTAAGAGTTTGGTTTTGTGCTGTTTAGTTTGATTTATTTCTTTATCTTCCATATACAGGTAACATCCTACATATGTAGTTTTCTCTTATTTTAACTAGTATAATATCCTCAAGGTTCATCCATGGGATTGCAGGTGGAAAGTAGGGGAACACAAAAACAAAGAAATATTACCTTGCTCCTGTAAGAATGATTCACATGGCATAAGCAAGACAAAAGATAATAGTGAGAATGTGGAGAAAGGTGAATGCTTGGGGCCTGAAGGGATAGTGCAGTGAGTAGTGTGGCTCACAGGCAGCTGACCTGGGTTCTATCCCTGTAACCCCATGCACTGCTAGGACAATTCCTGAGCAGAGTCAGGAATAAGTCCTGAACACTGCTGGGTGCAGTCCAAAAGTCCCCACAAAGACAGAGAAGAACACTTACTATTATTGGGAATGTAAACTTGTAAAGCCACTTCCAAAATGTTAGTGTCCTATAAAAATTAAAATTAAAATGCAGTATATAAGCCACCTACATTGTTACTGGATTCCTTCCTTCCTTCCTTCCTTCCTTCCTTCCTTCCTTCCTTCCTTCCTTCCTTCCTTCCTTCCTTCCTTCCTTCCTTCCTTCCCCCTCTCTCCCCCTCCCTCTCCCTCTCCATTTTCCTCTCCCTCTCCCTCTCCTTTCTCTTTTATTTCTCTCACTGTTTGGGGGCCACACCCAGCAGGGCCAAGGGCATTTACTGCTGCTTATTTGCTCAGAGATTACTCTCAACAGTGCACAGAGAATCATACGTGGTGCCAGGTATTGACTCCAGGTCAGCTGCATGCAAGAGAGACATCTTACTTGCTGTACTATCTGTCTGACCTGGCACCTTTATTTTAAATAGACAAGATTTGGAGATGATCTAAACTCTTACTGAGAGGTGAATGGATAAAGATGTAGTAAATATACATTGTAGAATATTATTGAGTCATTAAAATTAAATGGGGCTCTCTTTAGGTTTTATTTCCATACAGATATGTTTGAAAGATCTCTTTTTTTTTCTTTTTTTGGGTCACACCCAGCGATGCTCAGGGGTTCCTCCTGGCTCTGCACTCAGGAATGACTTCTTGTGCTCGGGGGGCCATATGGGATGCTGGGAATTGAACCCAGGTTGGCCGCATGCAAGGCAAATGCCTTACCTGCTGTGCTATCGCTTCAGCCCCTGAAAGAAGTCTTTAACTGATTAATGATGAGCAGTGAGCACACAGTGTGAGGATCTGGCCCAGGACAGACCACAGGAATCTATTTAGCTTTCTTAAGACTCTTTTTACAGGAGCCCGCATTCTAGAATAACTTGATTTTCTGCCCCTGAGCAAGGAATTCAGATACAGGCACCCCGGTTCGCAAAAAGGGTGGTGGTCAGACCAGATAACCAGACCCATATCACATGACCCATATCACAAGACCCAGAACTGCCCCCAGAACCGGGACATTCCTGAATATTGGCGCGAATACTGATCTCTAAAACCATAGGCTAAGGAGTGATGTCCTTTTAAATGGATTGGTTAAGAAAGTTTGCAATATTACAAATCTATTGGCTATGAAATGCGCGGGCTCTGCTGTAACGGCTGGGGAAGGCCTATATAAGATCTCCTTTGAAGAAGCTCGGGGTCTTTGGCCCAACCTGCTGGACCTGCGTGTCCGTGTAGGCGGCTGGACCCTGGCTAGCCAGTCTTACAATAAACCCTGCTTGCTGTTTGCAGTCTCTGGAGTCTCTTTGTCGTTATAGGGAGATCTCGATCCGTGCCCTAACAACAGATTCTATAGTTTTAAGATCAGAATTTGGAAGATTCTCTAGAGCATCTGTCCAGAGTATTTTTATCCCCTGATGATTTCGAAGGCAGGAAAGAATTATGACCTGTTCATAGTCTCTAATAGTAAGTGAATGCTGGAAACCAGGAAGCCATGTATGTGGCCTGCTTGAATAACTGATATCAGAGAAAAGTCCTAAATTTGCACTCAGCAGAGTTGCATGAATCAACTGTGCATTGGAAATCTTTGAAGTAGCTATTAGACATGTCAAAAGTATAAGTCTATGATAGTGGACTGTAATGGAGTGGGGGTCAGAGATATGTCTGAAATGTATCTCTTACCTGCGATCTATTAGTGGTCCCTTAAAGAGCTTTTGCTGTTCTGCTCTGTGGACAACACAGTGAGAATCAGATGAGAGAATGTCCCTTAGTACTCTCTTTGTTCTTTTGAAACTATCTTATTGGAGGAAGTCAAGTGCTTCATTGCAAATTGAAAAAGTAGAACTGTGGTGTTTTTCTTGAACCGTTTCTCTGAAATGGAATAGCCCAGGAGGAGACTCTCTCAAGGAATCATTTTGCACCTTCTGAGTTTCCAAAAACCCACATTGCAGTTAAAAGACCAATGACAGTCATCAGAGAGCATCAGTACCATACTAAAGAAAGCATTTGACATCAGACCTGAAATGGGGCACAGCTCTACCCACTACTCCCTACACTGGTATAAAGGCTTCCAGATCACCTCAGAGGATTAGACAGGTGTTATTAGGGTAGGGAAACCTGAGGAGAGGAGAAGGATAAAATCTTGCTTCTTTGATTCTTGCCACATCTGAGTTGGGTGAGGAAGAGATGAGAGGGACAGGTGCGTGTAGGCAGGCCTGTGTTGGGTTGGAGTGAGAGGTTTGCGTTAGGCCTGAAAGGAAGTTGGAAGGTAGGGCGTGTCAGACGCGATGCTTTCTCACTCACACGTGTTTGTTTCAGAATGAAGCACCAGTCACGGCAGGCACATGAGCACTGTAAGTGGAAATCATTTTTCCTTTTCTCTATCATCACTTGAAATGAACACCTTCAAAGGCAGATCATGTCTCATAGGCGAGACACATCAGAGAATGCCAGAATTAGCTTTGTCCCCTCCAGCCAAATGGTCCATGAGGTGGTGCCAGGGGTGCTCAGATAACAAAGGAAACTGCTGCTGATGTAATTTTCATCAGAGTCTTTTCTCCCGTCAAACAGCGCCATCCAGAATGCTTAGAGCGATGTCCTGGAAGGAAGATTTTAGTCACAGCTTTGATCATTCCCTGCTGTATCCCCTACCCCAAAGTCTAGGAAGAAATGCATCTTTAGAAAACAGGAAATATCTAAGAAAATATACAGTGCCATCCTCCCCAAACCAACCTTCCTTTCTGTAAATGAAAGTATAATGAATCACACTGCTTTTTAAAGTTAGTAGGTTTGGACTGAATTCTTCAGGGGGTTAATTTCATTTTCATTTCTGCTATGGCAAAATGATTTATTATCATCATCATCATCATCATCATCATCATCATCATCATTATTGGACTGGACCAATAGCACAGTGGGTAGGGCGTTTGCCTTGCATGCGGCCGACCTGGGTTCGATTTCTCTGTCCCTCTCGGAGAGCCCAGCAAGCTACTGAGAGTATCCCGTTCACACAACATAGCCTGGCAAGCCACCTGTGGCGTATTTAATATGCCAAAAACAGTCACAAGTCTCATAATGGAGATCTTACTGGTGCTGGCTAGAACAAATTGACAAACAATGGAATGACAGTGCTACAGATAATGCTACTGTGTATCATTATTCATTACTATTGTTATTATAATGGTGAGGGCAGGCAGAGTTTGGGCCACACCTGGAAGTCCTCAGGTAATACTTAATATGTCTGTCTCTGTGTTTAGGGGTGATTCCTAATAATTCGTGGGAGGACCTTATGCAGTGCATGTACTACATGCTAAGGAAGTCATCTTCCCAAGCTATTCTACTCCTTACATGTACCAACATACACTTGAAACAATTCCATTTACCCTTCAAATGTCAGCCCTCCTTCATGTCTCTAGCATATTTAACTGCACCCATTTTTGTCTACCCATAATAACCGGTTGATGAAAGTACCCATCATGTCAATTAAGTGTGTGACAATGAATGAGCGCAACTGGTGTTGTAAAGGAGATGGCTTTGGAAGAAAAACATCAGTGCTTCAATCCAGGCTTCACTCATTGGTAGGTCTTTGAGCACAAGTTAGGGCCTGTGGAAGGTTCACACCACTTGTATAGTCAATGAGAGTTCCAATGCCAACCATTATGGAGCCTTGTGGGGTATAGATTCCATGTATAAAGAATGCACCTAGCACAGTGAACTGAAGAGGGCTCAATAAATGTGAGCTATTATTAGCTTACTGTATTATAGTCAATTGTGCATGCAATTTTATCTTACAGGCAATGAGGAGCCATTATAGCTTATTAAGATGGGAAGTGGCATTAGGAAGGTGTTTTAGAATCCAAACTAGAGAATGAGAAGGGACATGAAGAGCAAATAGGAGATCTAGATGAGAAATAAGCAAAAGCAAAATTGTACACTTGGTTATATTAGGACCAGAGGTCACCTTGGTGAGCTGAGCAGGGGCCGAGTAAAAGTGCCCAGCAGTGGACCTGAGCAGTTCCCAGAATCCTTGCCACATCCACAGTTATTCTTTTTGCCCACTGATTGCTCCCAGATGCTGTGTAGCTGCTGCTTCTTCCTGGATGTGAACCTGAGGATTAAGATGGACTCTCTTTTCTCTGTCTTGAAGAAGCATGAAAAGTCAGCGCATGTAGCTCATGCCTCAGATTTCTAATCCTCCCTTCAGTTAATTCAATATATGTTGCCAAGAGAAATTAAAAAGAGTTATGGTGAGAAAGCTTTTCAGGTGCAGATGTTATGACACCACCCTTTGGGGGTCAAGTGAGAGTTTTAGTTCAAGGATGGGGAGATGGCTTCAAGGGCTAGATCACACACTTCACATGTTTGAGCCCTGGGTTGATCTTTGGTGTCACACAATCCTAGTATTGCTGGGTAAAGTACCCTAAGACAAAGCAAAATAACAAAATATTTGCCACGAACAGATTCCAACATCCAGTGTCAAGTTCACCCCTTTTTTTCATGATTCTTTCACTCCCCTCTATATTAGTAGCACCAAAGTTTTCCCAAGCACTTGTTGTTCAATGTTTGTTATTTTAGTTTAAAATTTAAAATTTAGTTTAAAATATTAATTTAAAATATTAGTTTATATTCATTTTGATATTTAAATTAGTTTAAAATATTTTAGTTTAAAAATGCATCTTCTGAGTCAAAGATACACATTCAAGAAAACAAGAATGTGAGTCTGTAACATTCCTTTCTTATCTTTTTTTTTTTCTTTTTTTTTTTTTTACCACACCCAGCAGTGATTTGGGCTTATACCTGGCTGTGTGCTCAGGGATCACTCTTGGAAGATCATATGGAATGACAGGTAACAGATCTGGGTCAGCTGCGTGCAAGGTAAATGCTCTTCCCCCTGTATTATCTCTCCAGCTCGTGTGTAGCATCCTTTTAATAGATCTGAAGACAGGGATCACCCTCATAGTGCTCAGAGATTTGCTGCTGAACAGTTGAAGAAAGCAAACGAAGAATGCAGAGAATGTGCTCCATCTCCTACTCCATGGGAACTCTCTCCTCAGCCTCTACAGCATTCTCTTCAAAGTGAGGAAGAGAACTGGTTTGACTGGGACATGATTGTGGATGGTTTGCATTGTGCCAGTGTGGGGAGCAAGCAGAGATGGGAAGAGTTCAAGTCAGACCAGTGGGGATGGGCTGAGTCTCAGACTCAACATAGATGTAGGAAGCTGTGCAAAAAGGTATTAGCCTCTTGGTATCCTCAGCTGGAAATCTAAGAACAGCAGCTGCCTTTGGAGTGGCAACGGAGGCAGTCTGCTTGGGGTTTCTCTTCACCCCTCACGAGCTGATGCTCCTTCAGTTCCACCCGTGCATCCCGCATGACTCCATTACTCTGCTTCCGAAATCTCCATGACCCGAGTGGGCTGAAGGCCGTAGATCACAGGGAGTTGAAGTAACCCAATAACACAGGCATCTTAACCATTTTAGGAGAGTGAAACCCATTTAACCCCCCACGTAATGGCTGCAGCGGCTGTCTGAGAAAGAAAGAAATTGGTTTTAACTGACGCTGCTTGGGCTTGGGAGAGAAATAAAAAGGCAAAATGGAAAGGCAAAATTGTTGTGCGTCTCTCGCATCTACCTTTCCGCTGTCTGTGACTCCAGACACAGGCGTCGCTGGCCCAGAGTAAATCTAATCACATTGAGAAACAGTCCTGGAGTCAATAGAGGCGAGAGAAAAGATATTACAGGACTGTAATCTTTGGGGAGCTGGGAGCTGGGAGGAAAATCCAGGCAAGGATTATGATGGGAGCAGACCTGCGGCTCCCTGCAGAGGTGTCACAGGTGAGCATGGCCCAGACAAGCCCTGCGTGTAGCAGGTATTAACGGGGTCTTTGGTGACAAAGTCCTCAGGGCAAGAGGTAGCCCGCAGTGCTGTGGGAGCTTGTTGAAGCTGGAATGGCTTTGCAGCAGAAAGTCTGAGGCAGAGACTGCCTGCCCTGTCACTGTCACCTGCAAGTGATGATGGAGACGATGCTTAAGAGATGCTGACAGACCTAGCCATGTTTCTGTCCTTCTAACTAACTGGCAAACTACTTCCCATTCATTCATCCCTCCATCCTTTCATCCATCCATTCTTCCATCCATCCATCCATCCAACCTTCCATCCATCCATCCATCCATCCATCCATCCATCCATCCAACCATCCATCCATCCATCCTTCCATTCATCTATCCTTCCGTCCTTCCATCCATCTATTCCCCATGAAGAGATTATGAGTTTTGTTCTAGATTGCTGCCACAAGGCAATATCCCAAGTGAGACTTACAAGCTGTTTTGGTTTCCAGATATATTGTAAAAGTTGTGTTTATGCTCTGCCGTATGCATATGCTATGAAGTGTGCAATGGCATCTAAGAATAACAAAAATTTGTCTCGAAAAGAAAGCAAAGTGTTGGCTGAAATTTAAAAATATTTGATTGCCCTTCCCTTTCACAAAACGTTTCTCAGGTGCCTGCTCTTCACTGGACCTGACTTTACCTACAGTTGATTTGGGCTTCTTTCAAAATTGAAGTCAGTAGGTTCAAAATTCTACCACTGCTTTCCCAACTAAAACTGGTTGAGGTCGAGTTCTAAATCCTTTGTCATCCTTTCAACAGTATCTGCAGCATCTTGATCAGGAGTAGGCTTCGTCTTAAGAAAAGGCTTTTGTTGTTCACATATGAAAGGAACTTTTTATCCATCAACTTTTATCAGGAGATTACAGCGATTTGATCACATTTTTAGGCCTCCCTTCTAATCCTGTCTTCTTGTTCTGACCATATCTGCAGTGGCTTCTGCCTAAAGTCTTAAACTCCTCAGCCAACAAGGAGCCTTGAATCAGCTTATTCCAAACTCCTGGTGATGTGGATGTTTTCACCTTCTCCCACAAATCATGAATGATCTTAATGGCATCTTTATTTATTTATTTATTTATTTTTTGAGTCACACCTGGTGATGCACAGGGATTATTCCTGGCTCTGCACTCAGGAACTACTCCTGGAAGTGCTCAGGGGACCATATGGGGTGCTGAAAATTGAACCCAGGTTGGCTTTGTGCAAGGCAATTGCCCTACTCGCTGTACTATTGCTCCAGCCCCACTTAATTTCTGAACCTTCCCAGAAAGTTCTACTGATTTTTTTCCAACTCCATCAGAAGAATCATTTATCCATGATGACTGTCTCCTTATGAAATACATTGAACTAGTTAGATTTAAATAAGAAGACTTTAAAGTCAAAATTGCTCCTTAATCCTTGGGCTGTAGGATAAATGTTGCCTTAGCAAGTAGGAAAACAATAATAATCTCCTTTTACATCTCTATCACAGTTCTTGGGTGCCCAGATTCATTTTCATGAGCAGTAATATTTTAAAAAGAAATATTTTCCTGAGTAATAGACCTCAACCATGAGCTTAATATATTCAGCAGAGGTCAGAGAGGTAGTATTGGGGTTAAGGAACTTGCCTTTATACGGCTAGGTTCAATTCCTAGCACTATATATGGTCCCCCAGTCCCACCAGGAGTTATCCCTGAGCACGGAGTAAGAAGAAGACCCTTAGCTCTGCCAGATCTGGGCTAAAAATTACAAATTATGAGCTGGGTAGATAATACAGGGCAGGGTATTTGCCTTGCATGCAGCTGACCTGGATTCAATCCCCAGCACCCATATGTTCCCCAAAGCACTTTCCAGAGTGAATATTGAGTGTAGAACAAAGGTGAGCCTTGAGTATCATTAGGTATGTCCCCCAATTATATAGAATAAATGAATTCATTAAAATATTTATTAATCTATGTTTCAAACAGATGTGTTACTGCCCATATTTGTTCCTATTAGGTGCACAGTTAGAATAGATTTAGTATTACTCTCCAGGGCCCACAAAATGGCAAATGGGCATTGACTTCAACTTAAATCCACCAGCTGTATTTATGCCTAATAACAGCCAACTTGAAGCTTTGAAGCCAAATATTGACTTCTCTCCTGCTCTGAAAGGCTCATTTCACATTTCCTTCCACTCTTAAGAAGTATTGGTCTTCACAGAACACCTGTTGTTTAGTGCACTCACTTCCATCATCACCTCAGCTGGATCTTCTGGAGAACTTGCTGTAGCTTCTCCATCAGCACTCCCTGCTTCAGCTGCTCTTTGATCTCAATGAAAATGGCCCCTTTCTGTAAACCACGTGCATCAGCGTTTGCTGCTTCCCACTTTCTTTCTGCAGCTTCCTCCTCTCTTGCTGCCTTCACAGGACTGAAGTAAGTTATTGTCTCTCTTTGACTCATGAGGTTTTGGCTTCTGGCTGCGTTGATCTGCTTAGACCACTCACAATTTTATTCGACCACCAACGAGGCTATTTCATTTTCTTATTCATATTGTTCCTGGAGTAACTCTCCAAATTTGTTCAAGAAATGTCCTACTTTAGCTGTTATGAACAGAAGCTCTGGTTTCCAGTCTCTATTGACTATGGACATGCCTTTATCATTGAGTTCCTCCATTTCTAGATTTAGATTTATAGAGAAACATATGTGACTCTTCCTTTCACATACTCAGAAGCCAGTGCAGGGTAATAGTTAACCTCATTCCCATATGTATGTTTTTTGGGGAAGAGGGGGACATGAAGGATGCTGTGTTGGTGAAACAGTCAGAACACCCATCACATTTATCAATAAAATTTTACAAGTTTACCATCTACATACATGGGTATAGGCCATGGCACTCCAATTCCAATGGTTGCCAGTCACTGATCATAGATTCCCATAACAGATGGAATAATAAAGTTTTAAATTTTCTAAGAATTGCCAAAATGTGACTGAGAGACATGAAATGAGCACATGCATTGGGAAAAAATAGAAGGTAAAGACTTGCTCCATGTGGAGCTGCCACCAACATTCCATTAAAATACACACACACACACACACACACACACACACACACATATACTCAAAGACACAGTATCTGCAAAGTGCAATAAAGTGAAGGAAGTACAAGAAAATAAGGTGTGCACGCTTACCAAGCGTGGTTTCCATTTCTGGCTGTAGTGATGCTGACAGTTGTGTCTTTAGAACATGGGTGTGATGAGTGCTTTCACCCAGAGTCTTCCAGTTTATCACTTTGATCTCCTGCAGCCATTCTCGGCATTTGATCCCAGTCTAGTTCTTAAGTTAGCTGCTCTGATGATAATATAATTTAATGCATGTGTTATAATAAAATGTATGTCAGTCTATGCTAAAATGAAATATTTATTATATACCATGCATGTCACATGACTGCATAACAATCCTATTACCAAATAAAGTAATAATAATTACCTTGTTTTATATTATTATTTAAAAGTGTAACTAATCCAAAAACTAGAGCAGAATACATGCTGTTCTCTCTCTCTCTCTCTCTCTCTCTCTCTCTCTCTGACTTACTTCCTCAAGTAAAAGCTAATGTCTTCAATTTCAAAACAAATAATTCTCAGTGGTTTGAAGATTCAGGCTCCGCTATTCCAGGTCTCCATTATCTTTAGCCATGACTTTGTGAAGTTTCTGTTTTCATCTGCATTAGTTCAAGAAGGTGAAAGAGCATGGGGATTCAGGTATCCCCCAGGTGTGTTTTGTTGTTTGAAATTTTGTTTTATTTTTATAAGATTGCTCAAGATAATTTATGGCATTTAATACTCCAACACCAACCCCAGCACCATTACACTTTCCCACCACCATATTTTGAGTATTTCTACTGTGACCCTCAAAGCCCGCCCCCAAAGCAGGACCTAAATAGTTCATTTTGTGTTGTTCTAATACATATTTCACTGAAAATTATTCCAAAAAGTTTCCTTAGAGGAAAGTTGTAGAGATTGCTGTATTTCACCCTGGAGCCATTAAGCCCTTGTCTTGGTACATCAGTGGTGTAGAGTATGAGATGTTGCTCCAAGAATTCTAAAGTTTTACATAGTGATATCCCTGAGGTTAATTTAATTTTTTTTAACTGGATGTTGACTTTGGGGTCTAGAGGCATCTCTGCGTCGTGTTGCTCTCCTGTTGCACTCTTCTGAGAGATTTGTCTCTGGATCATGTCTGTTAATGAGCTTACATGGCACCAGAGGCAGTTCCTGGGCATGATTGCCACACTACCAGAAGCACAGGGAGATAGTGGAAGGTCACCCATTCCCAACTTCCATGTGACCCTGAAGATTTCGGTCACAAGTCCCACACACCTGGATTTTTCAGCAGATTCACCCATGGATGAGCCTCTGTTTGAGCCTGTGGGAATCAGCTGTGAGCATGGCAGCAATTGAGTTCTGGAGGTTTTCAGCTGCGGGGGCTGGTTGGGGCGGGTGGGGGAACTCCTCTGCCCCCTCCAGATTGCCTCAGATGAGACAGCCTTCCAGATCTGGTTGTTAGGGTGCAGACCCAAGGCACAACTCTCAGCCTGAGAAAACTGAAATCAGCATCTGCTTTCCTTTAATGCCCCTGTATTATTTTAAGTGACTGCTGTGCTCACATTCCCATTTAATGTTCATCCTTTTGTGAACCACATTTTAAAGGTCTTGGATTAGAACCTGGCCCAACTAAGGGAAGCCTTGGTGGATTGCCACAGCTATTTGGCATGGGAAATATTCTGCCACAGTAAATAGCAAAGCTTTATTATCCTGAATGTTGTCAGTTTAGGTAACAGCTAGAAGGCCTCTCTATGTTTAATTGAAAAAAAATTTTTTTTTTCTATTTCCTGGTTTTGTGATATGCTATCCCTAACTCTGTAAGTCCATTGTAATTCTTATAGACGAGATTCCAGGTCTCACGATGCTCATTACATTTACTAAACACGTATTATTATTATTAACAATAATAACAATAATAATAACAACTTACAAAACAACTTACTCTTTTTTGCAAAGCACTTGATGAACTCCAGTTTCTAAAATAATGAATAAATTAGCACATATCAATTGCAGTGATTTGTTGGTAGATTCTTTGACTCCTTGACTTGGAACTTCAGTTTGAGGTTAAAAACTACATTTTTCTTGTTTTTCCCCCCTAACCATGACACCATCCCTTTGGGTGTTGCAATTTCCTATCCAAAAAAGGAGTGGAAACTCAGTCTGTATTATAAGCTCAGATCTTGTTTAAGCATTAAAGGACAGTCCATACTAAGGACCTACTACATATTCATAGTCTTGGAGAGAGCAGATAAAAATATGACTTTTGAAATTTTGATTTGTGATCATTTCTGAATCCATATGTACTCATTAAATGCCATTGAATACATTTTTAATAATGAGAAGGAATTTGAAAAATGACCTGTCAGAGCTGAACAAAGAGATTTAACACAGAAGATCTCGCATAGCAGGGAAAATACCTGGAGAGTGTTAAAATCCCATTTGTTAAAGTACATTGTGTTATGTTCAAACTGCCTATTTTAAGGCTGGTCACTTATAATCATTGTCATGGAGCCATATAGTCCTATATTAGTAACCAAGGTGCAATTTACCCCATATCTGCAAAATAAATAGGTCTAATGCCAGGTTCAAGAGCAAGTACTTCCTAACACCTTCCTGAAAGGAAAAGCCATTCTCATTGTTACTTTAAGCTTCCATAGAACAAAGATTCATCGTTTTTTCTTTTGTATTTATTCTCCATAGATTGAAATCAGTAGAGAAAAGGATAAGAAATGAGCTTTATATAAATTAGGTTTTCTTTATAAATGAACTTCTATTAAAGATACAGGAAAGAAAGGCATTGATATTGATCGGATTGTTTTGTGCCAGCCACTATGTTAAACTTTCAAACTCTAGGTCATTTAAATATGTGGAGTGTCAGATAGTTTAGCTTATTGAGTTAAGTCTCCATTATTCAATGGATTCATTTGTCTGGTCGCTTTGGAAATCTTAACTTGAGTCTTTGTCTTTCCAGTAGTACTACTCCAGAACTCATTTCTCTGCTTCTGTGCTGATAATTTTTACCTGTAGAATGTACAATTTTAGTTTAGAGTGAAATTTTAAGAGCCCAATTGCAAAATAAAGTTACAGTGTAGTATAAATCCAAATAGAAAGGGTTTTTTATTATCTGATATTCAAATTGTCATCAATGATGCTAAGCTTCATTTGTCTAGCTCGGGAAGCGTCATCTATATAGATTATTGCATTTTCACTGAGGTCTTTGGGGAAGCACAAGAAACCACATGTATTTCAGTTATTTAAAGTTCATTTTTAGCAAATAGCAGATATAATTCCAAAATAATTGAAAACTGGCAAAATCAAAAGACAGTGTGGTAAATAGAATGAATATAAAGAAATAGGATCCTATTCCTTGTTAGATGCATAAGGATCACTTAGTTAATCTAATGTAGGTTAAAAATTCATAACATGTTAAGTGACTTTCCCCAAAATCACACAGCAGGGAATACCAAAGACTAAAGCAGTTTGAATTTCTAAGACAATCCAAAGATATTATTTATTACACTTCCTCAAAAAGAGCCTATTTACCTCTTAACTTCTATACTTTAAGGACAGGAAATAAGATGAGTAAAATCTTTGCATTTAAAGGGATTTCTAAATGTCTTTCTTCCCCCATTTATTTCAGAAATAAAAGGAAACAAACTAAACTGAAACCAGCCTAACTAAACTGGATTCAAATGAAACCAACTGAACCCAACACAAATCAATTCCAAACCAACCCCAATCCAACCCACATCAAACAAAACAAACCCTATATGTTAAAAGCCTGTACTTCATTCTGATTACTTTCTCTTACTGTCCCTTGCAATCCAGAAGGTTTTTTTTTTTTCTCTTTAGCTCCAGACACCTATGCTTTTTCTTTAATAAGATTCATAATTTGGATCTTTAAAATGTCTTTTTTTAATTTTAATTTTTTAATTAATGAATCACCGTGGGGGTACAGATGCCCATTTACATATTCCTGTGCTTGTGTTTCAGTCATATACAGCTTGAGTATCTATCCCTCCACCAGTGCCCGTTCTCCACTGATGACCCCATCATCCCTCCCACCCCCTCCTACCCCATTCCCCTCCCCACCCCGCCTCTTTGGCAGAGCATTCCCCTCTGTTCCCCCTCTCCCTTTGGGCGTTGTGGTTAGTAATGGAGGTCTTGGGTGGCCAATGTCTTTTAAAAAAAAAAATAATAGCTTTCATTAAATTACAAGAACATGATTTACAAAGTTGCTAATAGTTGAGTTTTAGGCATATAATATTTTAACACCAAGCCCACCAGCAAAATCAACTTCCCTCCACCAGTGTTCCCATATTCCATCCCACCCATGCGTCCCACTCCCCCACCTACCGCCTGCCATAGTGACAGTCACATTACAAAGTTCCAGTGGTTGCAGCTTAGATCTCATGCTTCTTATGTTGTTGAGTCTGTTTTGGATATAACTATACTATTCTCACATGTCACCCATGTAACCAAATTACCAAGGCCTGTTGACTCATTGCTCTATCTTTTAAATGTCTTATAATTACATTCTGCAGTCATCTAGTCCCTTGGTTTCTGCTGTGCATCTCTGATCTCCCTGCATCAAATTCTCCATTCTCTGATCATCTGTCTCTAATCCTCCTTTGGTTATCATCCATCTCTCACCTAATCTAATTCACTTACATCACACGTTTCTGTCTCTAACCCTCCTCCTATCTTCACTTACCTCTTTCCTATACTTATATTTTGTGGCCTATCCTTAGATTTGATCAGTAAGCACAAGTACCCTCTCCCCTCTCTCACTACTCTTTTCTGTTATACTCAGAGCTGTGTTTCTAAACATTTTCCATCACATGGTCCCCTTCTTTGTTTCCTTCTTGTGCCCATAACCCCTATCCTACTAGTTGGTACCCAAGTCTCATGTCACAGTCTCCTTCTTACATAATTTTTCACCCATGACACCCTTAGTATAGCTTAAGTGCCCACAGGGGTGTCTAATGGATGAATTCTGCCTTGTAACCGCAGGAAGGAGATGACTGAGGGTTTTTCTGAAAGAAGCTAGATTTCCTGTTGGCAGGTCTGAACAATCTCGGTGATGTGATAGGCAGGACCAGCAGCTGGCAGAATCTGTTCAACGTGTCATGAATGTGAGGAGAGAAATAAAGCATATTTTAAAGAAAAAGAAATTAAAATATCTACAAAGCAGGATTTTCTGGTATATTTAGGGCCCATTGTGTAATTGGGTTATTATGAATTTAATCTAGTTCTGCCAGTCATATAGTTTTCTCTTGTACTGTTTAGTCATTTTGAGTGCAGCCATGCGCGTGTGCGCGCGTGCGCGCGCACACACACACACACACACACACACATACACACACACACACACGCCAAACCTAAAAGCAGAGGAAAAATGGCTAAATCATAAAGATGGGCATCTTCTGCTCTGTCTTTGAAGTATTACAAAATTGGCTTCTGCAAAAATATTTCTTATTTTTTGGTATTTTGGGGGAGGGCCCCACCCAGTAACATTCAGAACTTACTCCAGGCTCTCTTCTCTCAAGGATAATTCCTGGTGGGGCTCCAGGGATCAGATAGAATGCCAGGGATGGAACCCAGGATGGCCACATCTAAGACAAGTGTCATATCTGCTGGACTATTGCTTCTCCAGATATATTTTTAATTTGTACATTTAAACTGAGGCTAAAATATTTCCTGCACCCTCATCCACCTTCTAAAAAATAAGCACCCCGTCCCTCAACCCCCCAATTTTTATTTCTCTCTGTGCCACATTGTGCTGGGCCCAATACTTTTCAACTTCAAATCCATGGTAAGAGCTTTTTCTTGGTCCAAGAGCATTTTCATAGCACTACCTTCCAATCCTTCACATACCACCACTTAACTGTGTTTTCCTCCACACCATCTTTCTGGAGCATTCACGTTTTCTCTTAGCACATAACACAGTACTGTGACACTGTCAAGCAGGCACCAATAACACCTCCATTGTGAGACTTGTTGTTACTGTTTTTGGCATATTGGATATGCCATGGGTAGCTTGCCAGGCTCTGCATTGCGGTTGGATACTCTCAGTAGCTTGCCAGTCTCTCTGAGAGGGATGGAGGAATCAAACCTGGGTCAGCCGCATGCAAGGCAAATGCCCTACCTACTGTGCTATCACTCCAGTTCTGCACATAACATATTTCAACAGTAGGTTAATGCTTTATTTGGGTTGTGCTAAGACAAGGCATCAAGCAAATAGAGGAATGAAAGAGAGTGGGGCAGGCCAGACCAGCCAACAGATGCATGCAGATCCATTTGTGTGCAGCCTTTGCTTTCTGGTGGTGAGGCCCAGTTGGTGCATTGCTCAGTCACAGTGACTTGCTGAATGGGCAAGACATGGAAACCAGGCTGATGAGCTGAAGAAGAGGCCTTTTCCTCCTAGATGTCTCCCCTCCTCTCTCAGACAGGATTTAGGTCACAGAGGAATTTCTGGGTTTGGACTTGGAGTTTCCCAGTAGCAGTTCAGAAAGCCACACTCCTACCAGGCCTTGGGATGTTCCTCCAAGTTGAGTCCTGGCTGGGGCAAGAGGTGCACCTGGATGCAGAGTTGCTATGACTACTTGGACTCTGCCTTGCCATGGCCTGTGTGTTAAGAGGTGCTGAGAGACCAGGGAGACAAGCAACCAGATAAGCAGAGCCACTCAGCTACGCATCTTCTTGTATTTAATTCTGGTGTTCAATACAGATTTTTAAGTCACTGCCATAGTGATAAGATTGGGCTGGAGAGAGGAAAGGGATGAAAGGATGGACAACAATGATGAAGCACCCTGGATTGAACTGGACGGAGACCTGACCCCCCCATCCCCAAATGGCAAGGGATGGGCCTGGTGATGTGATCTCTTAGTGATCTTGGAGCTTTGGGGAGCCATCTGGCCTGTGTGTAGGCCCTTGGGACATAATCAGCCCCGGACTTTGGTAAAACAGACAAGGAATTAAAAAAGCTTGAGACATATACTCGCCTGCCATTTGGTCTTCCACCATACCTCCCACAAGCATCTAGAGGAGTTGGAGAATCCACTGGCAATGCCCTGCCAGAGCTGGAGGGCTAGTGAGCCTGTGTTGTGCAATTTTCACGTGTGCCAGACACAAGGTACAACCAGGAAGAGTGGGCAGATGAGTCTGGGGATAGAAGCATCCAATACAGGAGCCTGATTTGAAACTGCAAGTGTATAGCGCTTGGTAAATATCCTGCTGCTTGATCCAAATTCTCTAAATCATTTCATGTGAGTGAAGGTTCTTAGAAGGTATGCTTTCTGGCTTCAGCTTCACTCGTGAAAAACACTGACGGCTAAAACTGTAGCACCCATGTGTAATATTTTGTTTAGGAAAACAGCTGCTGAAGTGATTCATTTTCTTAAATGTGCAGCCGGAGTGATATTACAGCAGGCAGGGTTCTTGCCTTATACATAAATGACCCAGATTTTATCTTTGGCACCCAATATAGTCCCCATAAGCCCCCAGGGGTGATTCATGAGTGCAGGGCTAGGAGTAGACCATGAGGCTTCTGACTGTAGCCCCTTAACCAATAATAATAATAATAATAATAATAATAAATGTGCAAGTTTCATTTATAGAGATACCCATTATAGAAAATAGAGTTATTCAAAATATGTACATTTTTTACCTTTGTTAGTACTTTAAATTTTATTGTGAATTATATATAAAACATAGATGTGTGTCTGTATACTTGTGTGTATACATATTTATACATATATACTCATTAATTAATGTATACATGCAGAATATTTAATAAGATGCTTAAGGAAAAACAGGCCTTTCTATTGAAAATACAAAAAGAGATTTTTCTCTTTAAGTATCTTTTGTCTTCCCATTGCAGAATTGTTAAAATCTTATGTTTAATCCAGTGGTTTTCAGACTTCTCACCTCTGCAGACCGGTCACTCGACTGGGACTTGAAAATCACTACAGGTAGTTTTTCTAGATGTTGAGAGATGGTTTTTCTTTGTAATACTGTCTCTGTCACAAGTACTTGATGATGGTCATTCCTCAACCCCCTACACGGGCACCCATGGGTCTATCAGATTGCCACTTAGTGTGGCTTTTCTAGTTTCTCCAATCTGTTCTGGTTGTCCATGGTCTAAACTTCTGTTAGTCCTCCAACACCACTTTCATTTCAGTCACTGTCACTGTCACTGTCATCCTGTTGTTCGTTGATTTACTCGAGCGGGCACCAGTAACATCTCTATTCCTCACAGTCTTGAGGTTTTAGCAGCCTCTCTTTACTTGTTTTTCCCAATGATTGGAAGCTCTTTCAGGGTCAGGGGAATGAGATTTGTTGCCTACTGTCTGAACTCCATCAAATATGGTGTGGTAATTATGGAAAATGGGTAGGAAGTGTGTTATAATGTGTCGTGCGAAAATCCTGGGGCATATGGGTGGTTGGGTAGTGGAGGTCAGCTGTTGGGGCTGATCCCTCTGGGGTGCCCCAAGTGAAAACAGCCTACTGTGGAGTCTAGTACCATATTTCTTTTCACGGACATAATCACGGATACCTTTGCTATCACTCTGTTGCCCAGTTCTCAGATTTCACTGATGTGCTCTCAGATCAGACAGAGTGTGTGAGTTTTCCCCTCAGCCTTTCCAGCTCCATAGCAATCATTTTTGGGGGCTTAGAGAGGTAGTGCCGGGCCTACTGCACTTGCCTTGTACACAGCCAACCGAGGTTCAATCCCTGGCACTGCATAAGTTCCCCCAAGCACTACCAGGAGTGACCCCTAAACTCAGAACAAGGAGCACACCCAAGCAGGTGTGGCTCAAACTGAGTCTATATAATGATTTTGCTGGAGCTTAAAAAATTGGAGTTGTGGTGTAAGGAAAGGTAGTATTGCTGACTGCTCTTGTGAACAAGGAATGTCTCTCCAATTATTTAGGTCTATTTTAATAGTTTTCATTTTTATTATATTATAATAATTTCTCAGAAGTCTTGTACATCTTTTGCAAACCCTTTCCCCTTGAAAACATGTATTTTATATTTCCATTATAAATGGGTTCCCTGTTTCTTCCTGAAAGCTATATATCATTACTGTTAATTTTGGTGGTTGTTTTCTTGTTTTCAAGCATGCCTGGTGATGCTCAGGGACTACTCCTGGCTCTGTGCTCAGGAATTACTCCTGGCTCAGGACCACATGGGTTGCTGGAAATTGAAACATAGACCCTTTTGTACCATCTTACTTTCCACTCCTCCTTCCATGTACCAGTTCTTCCTGTTTGGACCCACATATCTCAGAAACATTCTCCTGAAACAAGAGCTTCTCACTTCTTTTGGGCCCATGAGCAACCTGGAGACCCCCCTTAATTCCTCCCACACTCACCCCCACCCCCAGGTTCAGCCTCCGCTTCAATATCTAAGAAGACAAAACCTCTGTAAAACAAAGACTTTGAGATTCAGCACTTTCACGGGCTGGACTCAATTTTCTCTCTCTGATTTGTTTTTAAGATAACTATGCCTTCTATAATCATTTTTATTAGAATATTTCTAAAATGTATTGCAAACTTATTGCCCTTACTAAACAGAATTTTCTTGACCTAAGTTAATCTTTTCTTGATGACTCAGGGGCCATCAGTGTGGTTCAAATATAGTGATGCCCTCAGGCATGATTGTGGTCCTGGTTGGTGTGACCAGCACTTACTGCCTGGCATTTCTAGTTAGTGTACACTCTGCCGCCTCTCTTCCTGACACCTGTCACTTTTTAGAGTGCTTGCCTCTACAGCCCCCTACTTTGCTGCTTCTAATTTGTTATCCCCAGTAACCTTGGTGGTTGCTATTGGAAACCAGGCAAGCAATGTGATAAAATCAGCCCCCTGAATATCCCTGACTGATTTAAACAGGGTTCCAGGGTTCCATCCTTCGCCTTGAGAATAATAAAGACATCATGCATTGGGAAGCTCTCCTCTCTGGCATTCACAGACCTGGTAAGGACACCTAAGATAATGGCACTGTTGAATCTCTAGTAAGAAAATATGGACTGGAGAGATAGTACAGCAAGCAAGGAGCTGGCCTGCCTTGCATGTTTCAGCAACCAGACACACTGTGACTGATCCCTGGGCACAGAGCTAGGAGTAAGCCCTGAGTACCAAAAAAAAAAGGAATAAAATGCCATCATAAGACTCAACAATGTCTGAATCATTTGTTGGGCCAAGCACAAATTCTTTCCCAGAGGAAGTGTGGATGAGCACTCATAATCCTCACATAGATTGTCCTAGGCTTCTGTTCAATTTAAATATAATTATTAAAAGAGGGCCATACTCAATTGTTCTAAAAATGAATCTTGGCAGCCTCAGAGTTTGGTCAGGTTCCTGACAGCAAGCAATCCTCTTAAAGACATTGAGGGTCAGTGCAGAAAATCAGGTCTGATTTTCAACTGATCCTTACGACAATTATTTGTTCTGGTGGTTAGCTATCTGGAAACCATGAGGAAAAAAATAAAGATTGAATTTCTTGGAGAGTTGTAGAGGGCAGATCAACAAATCTGGAGGATGGCACGTGATTTCAAAGCTCTGTCTCTTAATTGTTTAAGCTATTGTTTATAAGATATCTGCATCCTGCTAGTACTCTTTTGTATCCATGTGGACATTTATTTATTGAATTAACTCTGAAAGCCACAAAATTTGAACTCTGGAAGACTAGCAAAATGAGACAAAATTGGTGAGAAGGATTTAATCATAGTACTCTCTCTCTCTCTCTCATTCTCTATATCTCTTTTTGTTTCTGCTCTCTTCTGTGACATGGGTCTAGAATAATGACAGGAACCCTTGGTCAGGATTTAGATGCTAGAACAGAAAAGACTGAAGTCTAAGTGACTATGCAGTTCCTGAGTATAAGTACATCTAAAGGAAAATGGTTTTAGTTCAGTTTGCTGCATTAATAAATAGTGGAGAGTAATGTACATCTCTCCCAATGAAAGTATTAAGTAGACCTCAAGGTCAAGAGCCTTAGTTCTAGGTGACTCTCAGATGAACTATCACAGTAGGAATAATCACACTCAGTGTATGATGATGAGAGTTTGATCTTTCCCAACTGACTGTGACTTCTCCTGCTAGTTAACATGGATAGTAGTGGTAGAACTTTGGAGCTATTATCTTCACTCATTAAGCCTGGTGAGTTTCTATGAGGCTCCTCATTGTGTCTCTTTGTCTGGGAGGAGTTCACCCCCTCCCTTGAGGGAGATTTCTAAGGGATCCCCTAGGAGTATCTTTTCCTTCCTATTGTGTGGCTAGTTCTGGTTTGTCATTGAGAATTCTGGGTGTGGATGACAGGGTTACTTTACATGTCAATGACCTTCCCTCTCCTGATGGCTGTGATTTGGGGCTCTATGATTTCTTACTACTAGAGCACCTTTTGGGTTTTTTCCCCTGTGAGAGAGGTGAGTGGACCTAGAAAGGAGTTACTATTAGCATTACATTCCTGGGGGTATCCAGGGCTATAGCTACGTTTACTGCAGAGTGTGTGTGTGTGTGTGTGTGTGTGTGTGTGTGTGTGTGTGTGGTGTGTGTGTGTGGTGTGTGTGCGTGTGTGTGTGGTCTGTGAGGTCTGTGAGGTACAAGGCAGAGAATTATCACAAGGTGGTCATATGGCTCTGGTGCACCTAAGAAATGATCCAACGTGTAGGCAAAGATGAGTGCCCGACTGTGGAGGCAGGAGCCCTCAGAATCTGAAGGCCCAGCTACCAGAGTAAGTGGGAGGAAGGGTCAGGACAGTGCAGCCCAAACAGACATCCATGGGAAAGGGGCTTCTGTTTTAGTGTGAGGTGGAACCTCTGACCTACAGGCAAAGACTCACAGTCCAGCTAACCACTGGTCACTCAGGATCCAAGGGCATTGCTGCCTAGGATGCCAAAAGGGAGGAAATAGGACTCAACAATGTCCAGAAGAGGTGATGGGGATGGCGTCTGTGATTTCAGAGGGGTCAGTCATGGGGTGAAGCAAGTGTCATGAATCCCTGTGGTTTCTCAGCAGATATATGATTATGTAAAGTCATCACATGGGGGAATGGATGTTATGCAGCTTAGCTGGTTCTGGGGAAAGAGATGAGGGTGGTGAAAGATGGCTCTCAAGAGAATGTATTCTGGGCTTCACTATCTTGCACTTCTTAGAGGATGAGGCATTAAGGTAGGGAACTCCCCGTCCCCCTCTCTGAGACTAACATGGAAAGCTCACTCTGCGATGATGTGCCTCCTGAGGTTGGTTTGACTGTGGTTCTCAGGAGAGAATTGTCATCCCTGCAAATGCTGGAGGGTGTGCAGTATGGAACCCAGGTGCAGGGGAAAACTTTCTTTTCTCACTAAACTTAGGGGTGACAGCAGCATCTCAAAGACCCCATGGAAAATCTGACCCTGGGAATTCTATTCTCTTCCCTCCACCACCCCGACCCCTAGCTGTTCTGGAGCCCCGAGAGACCTGATCAATGAACAATACCCATTACACTATTTTCCCTTTGCCTTCTTGCTGATTTTGACTGGCCCAGAGATAGCAAATTGATCCGAAGGTGAGAAGAGCATGAAATCGGGGTACTTGCTTCCTCGCCCCCACCCACTGTTTTGCTTCCCCAGGCTGCAGCTTTTTGCAGAAAGCCCTCTGTCTCCTCATCCTCTCCAGAGTAGTAGCCTTCTAGCTTCTCTCCTTTGCAGGTACCATGACAAGACATCCTTGTTCTTACCAGTCCTGGGAGAATAAGCACAGACCTTTGATTTATTGTATTTTTCTCCCAACTCAGTAAAATAATAAAAAAAAAAGTCTCCTTATTAAAACTCTTTCATTACCCACATTGAGTATGTCATTTATTTCAGCCGGAATATCTGGCCAAGGTAGAGGAATAAACAGGGAAGGTTCACAGGAGATGCAGTGAGGATTGTGTGCATATAACTCATAGAACTTGTGCTGGTGCAGAAAGTCCCCGTTATCCCTCTACTGGGAGAGATGATTTAAGACTGTCCATTGGCAAAAATAGAAACAAAAGATCAGATCGCTTCCTGAAAGCAGACTACTGTGAAAAGGTTGTTTGAACTACAGTGGGAAGACCTGAAGTCACGTCCGCACTTTTACGTTGTATATATTTTGGAAAGCCACTTAAGGTTTCGGAGCTATTTTTCCCAGTAAAATTGGACTGAGGCTCAAAAGAGATCATAATAAGGAAGCACTTGAGAAACTGTGAGGCAGTGTTCAAAGGTCCGTTGCTATTATTGTTATTCCCAGAGATTCCCTGCTTCTTCACATTGTTTTTATGGCACTTGCTAATTTATATTCTGCAGAACGTAAGTATGAGCATTTTTTTTCTAAAAAAGTGTTTAAATTGAAGTAGGTTGGAGAAATACTGAATATTATATTCTGTTGAGAGATTCTCCTAGACTGCAGTGTGCTAAAGACTCTGATAATTGTGGTATTGAGAAGATATATTTGACTTAGTTTAATTTTGCTGTTTCCAAACAGATGTCCCTAGAAGCTCTTAGATCTCATGACTCACATGATCACCTAAAAGAACTAATGTTTCAGAGAACATGCTGGTAAATGTGAGGTCTCTATTTACCCAAGGTCCATGGTACCCTTCCCCTCAATATTGACCCGACAAAACCTTGGTGACATATATTCATCTCAATATTGACCCCACAAAACCTGGGTGATATATATTCATCTCAATATTGACCCCACAAAACCTGGGTGATATATATTCATCACCCAAAATATCACAGCTCTCAACAGATCTCAAAAGATCCAGAGTCACAACCATGTTTTTCTTCTCCCAAATTCATAAAACATGCACACAGACATGCATACACATAAATTGATCGATTTACTCAGTTCTTGGTTGCTCTCCTTCCAAAACTCGAACAAAAAATATAACCCCATTACAAATGTGTGTAATCACCACAAATAACTAGAATGCAAGACAAAGGGTAGTCAGGATAATCACCTGATCTGGTAAATGGGGTGGAAACATACAATCTCCAGTGCTCTTACAGTGTACAAACTTAGTTTTCCAGCAGTCAGACAAGCAAATGAGTGTGTTATGGACATTGAGCCATTACATTCTTAAAATTTTCTATAAGCAGGAGTACTTTAGAGGGGCAAACTGTTTGCTCCGTGTCTCTTAAATCATTTCAATAGACACAAGCCATCGAAGATGAGGAAACTTTAACAGCTGACTGGAGCAGGTTGTTGTTTTCTTTGTTCTCCTGGTGGTAATGATGAGGCCCTGATGGGCACTCTAGCCATCTGCAAATAGATATTTAAGACCATTTTTTTCCAAAATATTTCAGGTATAAAGAAGGATGGTAGAAACTGCTGGTGAAAGGCTGGCTTGTATCACCAAGTCACTCGTCCCTTCAAAGGAGGGTTTTAATTCTCGAGAATCTTCTTCCACTCAAGAGATTTCTGTTTCTATTTGTTTGTACTTTCCACCTCTTCTCAGAAACTTTTTGGCATTGTATCTTTTTTAAAAAGAAGGAGAATTATGGACCGACCAGAGAGATGGTTCCGCAGGCTGGGATGCATGTTTACATGCACGAGTTTCAGGTTTGATCCCCAGAGAGACTCAAGCCACGAGGCACTGCCAACTGTGTCCCCTGGGAACCAAGCCAGAAACAGTGCCTGAGCAGCGCTGGTTCTGATCCCACAACCAAAAACACAAAGAGCAAGAATCTGACCTTGAGTGAAAACAAGGGCATATTCAAGCTTGGCCTGTATTAGCATCCTTCCATTCATTTGTCTGTCTGTGTCCATGAAGAATGCTGTGGCAGTCTTTGCTCAATGATTCACGATGGAGCTGACAGTCAGATACTGCCCTGGGGGGTCTGAGCACAGCCTGATCCACAGGGTTGCTCTCTGGCCATGCGATTGCATGAAGTATGAAGGCACTTCCCACATGCCAACATTAACAAAAACAGCCCCGAGAGACTTAGCAAATGCAGCTTCTGGCGGTGGTGGGGAACACATCTGAAAGGTCCAGTTGCTGGGATGTTTGCTCCTCTCTCCTGAGTCTCACCAGCCAATTTTTGAAAAATGGTGTGACATAACAGATCCTTTGACTCCATTATTTCGCTGCTCTAATTATGACAGTGACATTAATGGTGATGCCCGTATTTTACAGTTCTTGGTTTTCCCAAGTTGACGGTAAGATCCACGGAAATAACTTTGCAGATAAAAATCTTTTTGCATTATAATCTAGGGTTTCAGAGACAGTAGGAGGGGTAAGGCACATGACATTTCCAGTCCTGGCGGTCTCTGAGCACTAGTGGGGTGGCTGGGTGACCTCAGGCACTGCAGCCTAGGGTCCACAGGCCCTTGCATTGAACTATTGACTTCCTGACCAAGAATCACCATAGAGGCCCCAGGCCTCATGAACACCCCAAATAAAGATTAAAAAAAACCCACACTTCATAAGCTCTAGCCTGGGTATTAAGTTTAAAAAATAGTAAGGGTGGGCCAGAGAGAGAGTACAGCAAGTATAGCATTTGCCTGGCATGTGGATGACCCTGGTTCAACCCCTAGCCCCAGACCCCCAGGATTGATCCCTGAGCGCAGAACTAGGAGTAAGCCCTGAGCACCACTGGGTATGGCCCCAAAATAAAGTCATAAAAGACTATTTATGCCAAGAACAAGAGAAGCTATTGGTACTTTTCCCTCCGGTCTTCATGTTGCACTGCTAGTAAGTGGGTAGCAGGATAAATAGAGGATCATGCATTTGCCAGCCAGGATCGGAGGAGGTTAATTTATCACAGAATTGATGGGAAGGACATTATAGCATCAAAAGATCTGAGCACTTTCAGAAAGCAAATGTTACCTTATTCCAGAAGACTGCTGGAATAATAGACACAGGTATTTTGCTTATATCCTCATGATAAATAAATAAGGTTGATAAGACTTTCACTTAAAAGCAAGTCACTGTTCAAATTGGGATAGTCATAATTACATTATTCTTATTGACTGCACGCATTCACTTAATGCATTCAATATAGATCTTGACTATAGTCAACCAAACAAAAGGAAAACATAGTAAATCAAATGCAGCTTAAATAGTCCCTATCCTCTCTCTCTCTGTGTACATGCATATATATGTATATATGTGTGTGTATGTGTGTGTATAAGCTACTAATTATGCCCACCTCACAGAATTGTAAGGATTAAATGAGATTAAGTATGTATTCATACAGAACACTCAGTAGAGTGTTTGTTATAAAGTATTCATTTGATAAGCATTAGCTGTTATTATGATTAATAATAGAAACATGGATAAAGAAACGCATATACTAGAGATTTCCTATGATGTCTGCTATTTTTTAAGATTTGCTTTTGTGTTATATCATAGCCTACGGGTTGATTATAAATCAGAGAATTTAAAATTAAAATTCTTTATTTTCCTTGTTTGTCTTGTAACTTTAAAAAGTGGAGAAACTACAGAAATATTGAAAAATAAAAATAATGTTTCATACTTCAAAGGTTTTGATAGCCTTACTTGCTTACAGAAAAAGAAGATTTTATGTTTACAAAACACACACATATGTAGATCGTGTAAAGAAAGGAAGCTGTTAAAGCATTGTAGAACCATTTCTGTCAAAATAGCCACAAACACTTGAGTGATGGGTGAGACTTTCTTTCCATAGACCTTTGCCTACAAGAACATTCATTTCTCAATGATGTTACCAGGGAGGAATTATTTGAAGAATTACTTTCCTGTGCACATTGCTTTTAACTGCTCAAAATGTTTTTATATCTCTAAGTATCAAGAACCTTAAAACAATAGTCTGAGGTGTTTGGTCAGGTCACTTCATCTTCATGTAAAAAGAGAATTTAGAAATTAAGATGAAGGGATTTATAGGGATACTGAGAACAGAGAGGTCTCTGCCCAAGAGATGACTCCATTAAGGAATGATAATTCCATCTTTCTCTTAGAGGTGCTACTATTAAATTTATTGAATAGGTATTCCTGATAACCTATAACTTTCCATTATTCTTTCCTTAAAGATAACATTTTATTTTATAGAGAACAATAAATGGATCATCTTGACTCAAAAGCCATTTCAAATTTTTAAAATTCGTGACAAAATTTTGGGGTGCCAGTCATAAAATATTCCGACACCTGTCCCTTCACCTTCACCACTGTACATTTCCCACCACTAATGTCCCCGGTTTCTTCCCTTCAGCACACCCCCTCATATCACCTCTAGGACAAGCACTTCTCTCTCTCTCTGTCTCTCTCTGTCTCTCTGTCTCTCTCTGTCTCTGTCTCTCTCTCTCTCTTTCCCTGTTTCCTTTTAGACATTATGGTTTGCAATACAGATACTGAAAGGTTATAATGTATATCCCTTTACGTACTTTCAACACAGTTCTTGTCCAGAGTGATTCTTTTTGAATATTTTAAAATGAGGTCATCAATGCATAATAAAGATGAAATTATTATTTCTTCACAGTCATATAATGTCTGTACATTATTTCACATACCCCTCACAAAAATTTTGCAAGATAAGTATCACTTTCTGCCCTTTATATATTAAGAAAACACACATAAAGATTCCAGGATTTTGTATCTCAAAACCCTTACTATTCTTCTATTTTCACATCTTCCAAAATGAGTCCTTAGAAGTCATCACAAATGACCCAGAACCTGAACAACAAAGAGTGTTAAATTTATCTATAAATATCCTTGCTTTATCCTCAAGGAAATGGGAACTCAAAAGACAGCATGATAAGAGAAAATGTCTGATAAATGTTTTCAAATTTGGAAAAGGTTTCAACTCTTCCAAGAGGTGCATTCAACATATACAGAGTCTCCAAGGGTCAATAGACCCTGAACTTCAATTGTTCCCCAGAATATAACCAAAAGTGTCTGCTAAGTCAGGGAATATTTGCAGGGTTTTGCAGAGGCTCATAAACCACTTCTCTTGCAATCACCATCAAACCCAGTCATAACCTATAAAGAGAAGACACTGAGGTGCAGTTAATCAGATACTGCTCAACCCAGAAAAAAATATAAAAGGCAGTGAAGAACAGATCAGAGCAAGAGTGAAAGGTTATCCCCAACCAACTGCTTTATTTCTTTTGCTTCCTAGGGTACAAATACTGTATAAACAGGGGACTGGAGCGATAGCACAGCGGGGAAGGCATTTGCCTTGCATGAGGCCAACGAGGGTTCAATTCCCAGCATCCCATATGGTCCCCTGAGCACTACCAGGGGTAATTCCTGAGTGCAGAGCCAGGAGTAACCCCTGTGCATCGCCAGGTGTGACCCAAAAAGCCAAAAAAAAAAACCCCACAAATACTGTATAAACAGTTGATGTGAATCTGAGGAGCTGAAGATCTAGATATTCTGCAATTAATATAGACCCATAGATTATTTACACTGATGATATTTTAGAGACCCCAAACATATTTTCTAAGATGAATTATTTTTATAAAGTTATCAAAAAATTGACCCTCTGTGATTCCGCATTTGCTGATTCAACCAACCACAGATTGAAAATAAGTACTGTGTATAATGATTCTTTTTTTTTAAATAATAGATAAGGGACCAAACATTATGACCTCTCAGTGTATGTGTTGCAAGCCATAATGCCTAAAAGAAAGTGATTCTTATGGTGGCGTGTAATGTGATAGTACTTACTGTATGCAATGGTTCTTATGGTAGAATATAGTATGTAGTTACTGTATGCAGTGATTCTTATGGTAGTATGTAGTGTGTGTGATTCTATGCAATGATTCTTATTGTGGTATATAGTTTGTATGTAGTTGCTATATATGTATTTATATATACATAGATTCTTATGATGGTCTTATCCATATGGAATGAAGGCTTCTTTTTTGTTATTATATCCTAAATAGTGCAGTATAAAACCATTCTACAGAGCATTTACACTGGATAGGCTTTCTTAGTCCTTTTGTACATGAAAGGATGCCCATACGTCTTGAGTAAACACTGTGCAATTTTACATGAGGGACTAAAGCAGCCCTGGATTTTGGCATAATCTGGTCCTGGAACCAGTACTTCCAGACTGCAGGGATTACGACTCTGCTACCATTTTCTTACTATGAACCAGTGAAGGCTCAAATTTGGCTTGGAAATGAGGAGATATTACAACTTCAAATCAATCTTGATGCCCTGGCTACTCTAAAGAGTATAGAGTACCTTTTTGAAAATTTTGGAGGTGAGATTGGTGAATATTGAGCCATCAGGTTCACCAGGGAGCTGTTGGCGTAGTGAACTGTGCTCAGCAATGGAATGAGGTGTAAGAAAACATTTTGCCCTAAGTCAGTTGAGCAAACTTGGAGAGACAAGGCTTGCACCAATGAAGTGATCACTTGTACAACTACTGATGGAGAGTGAAAACTCTCTTTCTCAGGAACTCGCAACCTAAATTGAACAGATAATCTACCGTGGGAAACAATCAGTGATGCCCCCGCATGGACTTGGAGGAGAAGCAGCCTGGCGTGACTGACATGGAGAGTGTCTGGCTGTTGAGGCTGGCTTCCTCTGGTGCTTCCTCTCTGGAATAGCCGGAGAGGAGGAGATTCTTTTTCCCCTCCCCATTTTTGCCATGCCTCTGTAGCTCAGGATTTGTGGATTCTCTCCTCCTTTCTGACTCTTTGATCAAGATGTGAAACAACCAATGCAAATCGTACCGCTATCTTACACCCAGAACTCTGTAGAATGACACTTTCCACTATTCAACGTTGGAGAAAAGTGGGGTCTGCACCTGTCTTCCCGATTTACCTCATGATAGATGATTCTTTTTTTTTTTTTACCTCTCTGAGCCTCTGCTTTATACTGCCTAAAGATAACCCTGGCACATTTTACCATCCATGAGCCAATTAGCAGAGAAGGGAGCCGCTCAGCTTGCAACAACACACAGACTCTGGGATGAGCAGCACAGAGGAAAAGCAAACCCCTTCCACAGACACCTTTTAAGCATAGCTGCCTACCTATTCTCTGTGATCTTAGTGCAAAGGCCCTGGGAATTGGATGAGCTGCCCCCAGTTGCCATTCACATCCACAGTGGATAGTGTGGGTATTGTGGAAGGGGCTTCTATTGGTGCAGGTTCACTGAACACCTCGCCTCATAAGAGCCATTTACTTTTACCGTTTTATAGGCTGGGCGAGAGGAAAGGAGAATTTTATTTGAGGATTCAAGTCCCAGGAGAAAGTCTATTCATACACTCAACAAAGAATCACCGGTCTAGATAACTTGTCATATATATATTTTTAATCCCTAAACTTAGGAAATTCTACTTCCTGTATATAAATTGCCATTGGGTGTAAAATGAAGGAACTCTGCTCATTTTTGGAAGAAAACAGAATTCAAAACCCATTTTTTTAAAGATGTAATGCTCCAGTGCCAGTGTTTGTGGGGAGACAGGGGGAGATTCAAAGAAATGGATTCCTTTCCCTGCTCTTCTGCTCTCACTGTGGTAAGACTATGTGGCAAGACTAAGCTAGTGGCAGACCCTTTGTTACTATTATGTCTCATTTGCAGTTTGTGTTTTGTAGGCATTCATGTCAGTGAGTGGGGCCCATGGTTCTCAACCAAGAGCAGAATCACCACCTCTTGCTATTTTTTCTGGGTTATTTTAATTTTTTTTAAATGATTGTAGTGTTTAAATCAGGTGTGATGACGTGAGGAATGCAAACATCACCTCAGGGAGTGAGGGTGTTAACTGTCTTATCAAAAAACAAACCAAATCAAAATAATGAAATGGTTTAATGCAAAATATTGAGAGCAAACCTCCTACTCCTAATTGAGACACACTGTGTTGGTTCTTCCACATCATCCCCAGGCTCTTTGCCTGAATCTGTAGCCTGGGCCAGGCCATAGGACAGGAAGGCAGAACTCCTGCATTCAGGGAGATCTCAACCAGCTGCGTGGTCTTGAACATGCTAACGATCTTGAGGACTTCCAACACCACAGTCTTGTTTTACCTTTCTTCGTGCTGTTCATGGTTGATGACCCAGAGCTCTCACTCATGACTTCTCATCCCAAGGTTCCAGGCTGAACAATTTCCCCTCCCTGCAGCATTATCAGTTGGGAATCAGGAGAAAGGAAGGGTGAAATCTTGCTTTCAAGCAGTGCACACCATATCACCCACCTTCTCAGAGACCACGTGAGTAAGACTGATAATCAGGAGGAACAAACATGAATCTTCTCTGGGGGATTTACACAGCAAATATCTTAAACTCTAATACAGTGCAGCCTACATTAGAAGTGGAACGGAGAGAAAGAGGCTTGTATTATGACAAAGTTTCTTAAAATGGGCCCTATAAAGAACCCTGACTTCTGATCATAACCCAGAACAAGTTAATTTTCTGGTTATCTTGGATTTAAGCTTCAGAAGCATAAGGTGGAAGTACAATGGCAAGAATAAAAATATTGTATTTTGTTTGTGCCAAATATACTCAATATGTATCATTGAGTTATAGTTGGCATATCACGGTATATAATTCTAAGGTATAAAACATTTATGTATTGCAGAATAGTTTCACTTAACTTCAGCTAACACCAGTTTTACATCTATTGTTTCTGTGGAAAGGACATTTTAAGATCTAGTTGACCTTAAAATATCACACAGTTGATATTTACAAGATAGCATTTTTTCTGTCACCACTGTGCTATAGGCTACTTGTTTATCTGTTAGTTGCAGACATGTTTCCTGAAACATCATCTCCCCAACCGTCCTTCCCCACACCATCCGCAAGTCCCTGATAACCATTGCTCTATTCTGGTTTTGAGTTATGAGTTGAATTGTTATAAGTTGAGTTGATTGCACCTATAAGTAATATCATAAACTAACTGTGCTTCTTCATTAGCTTATCTCACTAAGCATGATGCCTTCACGATCCATGTTGTTGCAAATGGCAACACTGCCTTTCTTTTATGGATGAATTATATTCCAATGCTATGTGTCAGGAATACACACACACACACACACAACCTATAGTGAACCACATTTTAGTGACTATAAAAGTACTTTATTAAATTTTATTTCAATTGAATATGCAACCTGAAAGAGCTTTTATTTATTTATTTTTTAATCATATGGGAGTTACAGTTTTATTATCAAGGGATTTCTATGTTGTTTTCTGTACTACTAAAGACCTCAACGCACATGGGTGTTTTTCTTTCACATACTAACCAACATTTGTGGCCTTAGGCCTTCTTTTTATTTTTCTACATTTTATTTAAAACCATGATTTACAACATAGTTCATGATGACTTGTTCCAAGCATTTACTATTCCAACACCAATCCCATCACCACTGTCACCTTCCCTTCACCATTGTCTCCATTTTGCCAACCACCCCTCAAGCAGACCTACAATAATTTATTTTAGATTGCTTATTACCACCAAATGGCTAATGAAATGATCAAAAAATATTTCCATAGAGGAAAATTTGTGAAAATTGTTGTATCTCACCATGGGAATGTTAAGTCCTTATCTGAGAGTTTACTAAGCTTTTGTTGCAAGTTAAGCCTTCTATGTTAATGTTTTTGTTCATTAAGATTAGTCGGTGTCTACATTACATTTCCATCCAATCTTTGTGCTCCTACTGGGATGTTAGTATTATAGAGTTTGGAGATGTTGCTAAAAAAAAATCCAGAATATTTAACCTTTGGTGGTGGTGGTGGCTTGGTGGTGGCTATTAGGGTGTGAGTGCAGTTACTGTGGCTTTGGTAGAGAGGGAAATTGTTCACTCCCACTCCCAACATTGGGCCTTGCACCTTGCTTTAGCCATTCTCAAAAGTTTGAGGCAGTGACTCACTGTGGCTGTGCAATGCATTTTCAGGATCAGTTGTGATGTTATTCATCTTTTCATGTAGCCATTGTTCACTAGGATGCCTTATTTGGAAAGAAGATATTAGATAGTTAGTTCCTATGCCAATATTGAAACTTGCATTATTTGGATTTTGTCAGTTATTGAGTTGTAAAAGTTCATTCTCTATTTAGAGATTTGTTCTGTTTTTGGTGCTAAGAAGCAAATCACTGAACAGCCACATCACCAATTCTATTATATGTTTTGAATATTAGCTCCTTTTGTTTTTCATAAAGGGCTTACCAATGTTTTCTCCCACTTCATATTTCTCCCACTTGTGTTTTCATTGTATTGGCTCTTTGATCTCCAGAAGCATTTAGCTGGATTTACTCCCACTTGATTTTCACTTTTGTTGTTGGGTTTTTGAATATTGGACAACATTGGGTATGGTTCAGATAAGCTCATTTGACCCACTGACAAAATTATTTGATTAAATATAGTGTGTAATTTATGCTGATCATAACACCTTTCCCAGGTCTAAATTGAGTGTGATATTTCATGGATGTTATTGTGATAAGTGATCTTTGGAATTTTTCCTTTTGAAAATTTATGGTAAAAAAATAAAGTTTTCCAACATCTAGCCAGAAATGAAGAAGCTTGAGATAGAAATTTCCCTTTAAAACTCACATTTTATAAAGGAATTGAGGGCCAGAGAGATAGTATAGCAGGAAGGCATTTGCCGTGCATGTTGCTGACCTGTGTTTGTTCCCCAGAACCTGGGTCTCTAGATCCCAGGCAGGAGAGATCCCTGAGGAGAGTCAGTAGTAAGCCCTGAACACAAAACAGCCAGCTGTGGCTGCAAAACAAAACAAAAATAATGAGGGATTGAAAAAGTAGGGGTTAGGTAAAATTACTATTATTTTGCATGTCATGAGTACTGTTGTTCTACAGACCCATCATTTTGGATTTAAAATATAAGCTATTACTCTGATTTGATTATCATTGGAATTTTATAAACATTTTCTCAAAGCAGGCATAATGTTCTTGTCATTTGACTAATACAAAACTCTCTTCATATTTATACTTACTGTCAATTTATTTATTATTTATTCATCCCTTGAAAGTTCTCAATTTTTATAGTTTAAGTCAGACATTTTGACAACAATCCTGTTAATTTTTCTTCATATCTGTCCTGACGCCTACTGGTTACATGTTCTCTGGCGATCTATGAACCTCTTTGCTTCCAGCTCCCCATCTATCAAACAAGAAAAACATATGAAGTTCTTAGAAAATGCCCAACACACCAAGGGACATTGCATATCTTTGCAGTGAATAGTTTTTGTCACCGATATCCCAGGCCTGATTTGTCTAGAGAGGTTGTCACAAAGTCATCATTACCCTAATTTATATTGAGGAGACCAACTGGGACTTGCTCTGAGACTTACTTATGTAAAGAAGTTGACTTGAACCTGAGTCAATGTCAAGTGCAAGTCCATATTGTCCCCCCTGATATGCACCATCTATCCATCTGAATCAAAGAAGTTCCACAGAATTGAGAGAATACAGAAACAGGATGTGTGCCCAGAATGAAATATTTTGAATAGAGTGCTGAAAAGTTCCCTCATTTTCCCCTCAGTTGTTGATTGATTTTTGTGTTATTATTTTTTTCCTCCCAGGTCATATATCTATTTAGACTAGTCTAATTTATAGTGCTTAGTAAAATGTTATTCTAACTTAAATATGGAACCGGTGATATGTTTTTTCACTGCTTAAATTGATTTACTTGACCACAAAACAATTCTGTGATGGAGTCTCAATTAATTTTATTGAGGAGTAAATTTTAAAAGCATAGTCAAGGAATTTATCTACCTTCATATATTTTTACAGAAATCCAGGTACAATAAAAGCTAGGTTTGATTAAAAAAACTGATAAATTTAATTGCTAAATTAAATGAATTTAATTAATGACTACATTCATTGAATTGAATCTCTACTAAATATGTGTTAAATAAATTTATCTAGAGATAAAAATGAGCATGATACAACAATCACAAGAGTAGCTTATTAATAGCTTTACTAACTATTGAAAGCTTTTTTTATACTTTTAGGACTGGAGTTAAGTTTGCTCAAAAATTCCAAAGGACATCTTCATCTTCCTCATTATCATCACCTTCATCAAGATCAAAGACCACGGCTATCATTAGAGTAAGAAACCATTTACATATCTTTGGTTTTTTATACTGTAAAATATAAACATATGTATTCATGTATAATGTAAACATATATATGTATGTATGTATAATGTAAAACATATATTTAGATATGTATACATTTATATGTCATTCTATTTAATACTCCTTGCTCATCTTCCTGTAAAGTTGATTTAGCTTCTTGAAATATTTATTGAAGTATAGCCAAATTAGCACCAGTCATAAACAGATTTTAACAAAGCAAGCACACTTAAGTAAACAATATGCAAGCAAAAGCCTGAGACTTAAGAGCAAGCTAGAAGCATTCTTGTATTAACTCCTTCCACTAGTCAGCTCTGTACTGACTTTAGTTTTGACACCACAAATTAGTGCGGTTGATACTTGCATGATATATAACTGAACAATACAATCCGTGCTTTGTGACACAATGTTCGAAAGATTCACCTTTAAAGGTGCATGAAACAGTCACCTCTTTATTCTCATTGTTTTCTACTACATTGTTTATTTTCCTACTGCATAAAATGCAAAATGCGGTAGCTTCACAAGTCAGCTATTGTCTTCTGTCTCACAGTTTTATAGATCAAGAAACTGGACAGGGGCTGGAGTGATAGCATGACGGGTAGGGTGTTTGCCTTGCACGAAGTTGACCTGGGTTCAATTCCCAGCATCCCATATGGTCCCCTGAGCACCACCAGGAGTAATTCCTGAGTGCAGAGCCAGGAGTAACCACTGAGCATTGCCGGGTATGACCCAAAAAGAAAAAAAATAGAAAAGAAACTGGACAGAACTTGACTAAACAATGTTCTGGCTTCTTGTGGCATCAGTTTTGGTCACTCACTGACTGAGGCTAAGCTGATCTGTGTTGAAGATTTAAAAAACATTCTCAAATTTTAGCACCTTAATAGAAATGAAGAGTTAGAGAGCTGTGTTTGCCTGGAATCATCCCACTATAAAATTTAGGGCGTATTTTCTATGGATGATACTGCCAATGTGTTGAGCATAAATAACACAAAAGTCACAAATTAGAAGAATATATTTGTGAAACATAATTGCATGTGGCATGTGGAACAATGTTCCCTCCTACTGCCCATGTTCTAGTCTCAGGAACCTGTAACTAGACAATGTGGCTTTGAAGTTGTGATCAATTTTTTCTAAGAATGTTGAAACTTGGGGAAAATATTTCCTGATCCATACAATGTAATCTCAGGCGTCCTTAAAAGTAGAAAACATGTTTTTGCCAGAGTCAAAATTGTGGATTTATGCAAGAATAGCCGTAGGATATTACAGAGGTTAAGGCACTTGCTTTGCATGGTAGTTAGCCCCAGGTCCACCCCTAACATAGCAGATGGTCCCTTGAGCACTGCCAGCAGTGACCCCAAAGCATAGAGCTAGAAGTAAGCCTGAGTACCCCTGGATGAGATTCCCAGGACAAACAGAAAAATAAAACTCATAGATAAGTTGCTCACTTTAAAGCTGGAGGAAATGGAACAAAAACCAAGGAATGTGGGAAGCTTCTAAACACTGAAAAGCAAGGATGTGGGTTATCTTATAGATTCACCAAGAAGCAATGCAGCCTTGCTGACAGTTAGATCTTAGCCTTAGATAGACTGATCTGCCTAACTATGAAATAATTTAGTTGTTCTATGCCACTAAGTTATAGAAATGATACCTAGTAAAAAATTTGTAGCCAATATAAGAAAAGAAAAAAATGATAAAAAGATCTGCACAGGTATGTTAGCAGAGAAGTTTTACAGAGCTCAATTAAGTATATTAAAGGATGCACAGTATTATCTGTTATCAAGTGAACACATACCAAAGCCACCACACACTGGTAAGACCTCCAAGCATGCAGAGCAGGACACAGCTTATAACTATTGGTGGACTAGGAAATGACAATGGCCACTTTGCAAAAGAGTTTGGCAATTTATCTTAAACATAGTTTTGCCATACAATCCAACACTCATAGATATTTACTCAATTGATTAAAAAAATGTATGTGCACACAAAAACCTGCCCATGAATGTTTGTAGCAGCTTTATTCATAATCTCCCCAAATGGCAAGCAATCAAAATGTTCTTTAATAGCTGACTGGATAACAATGTACTTTATCCGCAGAGTGAAATGTGATTCAGAGAGAAGAAATGAGTTCTCAAGTCATGCAAAGACACGGAGGAATCCTAAGTGCATGCTGCTAAGTGAAAGAAGCTGGTGTGAAAAGGGCCACACACCCTAAGATCCCATTTATATGATATTCTGGAAAGGGCAAAGTATCAAGAAGTAACTGGCTGAAGATTGCTAAGGCTCAGGGGAGACAAGGAAAATAAGTGAGTCCAGTGGAGTTTTTAGGTTAGTGAAACTGTTCTGTATGATCATATAATGGTGGGTACATAACAAATATACATTTTTCAGCATCCAAAGGACCTGATAATGTGAACAGAGAACCTTTGCAGGTACCAAAATGGTATTTAAAATACCATTTCAGGGCCAGAGAGATTGTGTAAAGGATAGAGCACTAGCCTTGCCTGTGGCCAACCCAAGTCCAGTCCCCCATACAGCATATCATCCCCCAAGCCCCACTGTCAGAAGTGATCCCTGAGCACAGCACCAGGAGCAAGCCCTGAGGTGTTACATTTGGGTGTAACACCAAAATGAGTAAATAAAATATAGTTCATAGTTTGAGATATATGTTAAATAATTCACTGTAGAATGTGATAAATCATCTAAGGACACTACAAACTTGTTAAAACAGGTGGAAAGCGAAAGGGAAAAAGTAAGCCAACTAGATTTGGAGCTTTGATTTGCATCTCCCTGATAATTAGTGATGTAGAGCACTTTTTCATGTGGCTTCTGGTCATTTGTATTTCTTCTTTGAGGACGGTTCTATTCATATCTTCTCCCCATTTATGGGGTTGGATGTTATTTTCTTATAAATTTCTACCAATGCTTTATATATATTAGATATTAATCCCTTATCAGATGAGTGTTAGGTAAATAATTTTTCCCATTCTGTGGTCTGTCTTGTTCTTGTCATCGTTTCCTTTGAAGTACAAAAGCATCTTAGATTAATGACATCCCATTTGTTTATCCTTGCTTACACTTGCTTGTTCAGTGGTGTTTCATCCCTGAAGAGGCCGTTAGCTTCAGTGTCATGGAGAGTTTTGCCTGCATTTTCCTCTAAATACCTTATGTATTTAGGTCGGATAACAGGTTCAAGGAGGGAAAGTGATAGTAGACTTTCAGTAACAATATTTCAAACCACAGTGTCTGAAAGAAATATATGAGAGACAGAGAGACTGAGAGAGAGAGAGAGAGGTGTTTGCCATGGAGACAGGCTTTAGGGTGCGGAGCTGGGGAGTGAAAAGGAGAAAAACTGGAGACATCGGTGGTGGGAAATGTGCACTGGTGAAAGTATGGGTGTTGGAACATTGTATGACTGAAACTTTTTCATAACAACTTTGTAATTGTATACCTCACCATAATTTGTTTGTCTTTTTATTTAAAAAAAGGCTTTGGAGCTAAATGGAGTCTTAAGATTAAAGGCCAAAGGAACTGTCATAAAAATTTTCACTCTGATTGATAAAGTTATTCCTCTTGTCGGCATGGGTTAACGATTCTGAAACTATAGCACATGCATGGTAAGATGGAACAATTAAGAAAATAAACACTTCAACATGGAAGTCAAGTTTCTTGCCATTAGTGGAAGATGTTCCATGTAAGGAAAGGAAGAAGTCTGAATGATCTCTGTAATCAGGTATAGGTTAATACAGTTAACGACAGAAATATTTATGTATATATGGACTGGAGCAATAACACAGAGGGTAGGGTGTTTGTCTTGCACGCAGCCGACCTGGGTTTGATTCCTCCATCCCTCTCAGAGAGCCCAGCAAGCTACTGAGAGTATCCTGCCTGCACAGCAGAGCCTGGTAAGCTACCTGTGGTGTATTCGATATGCCAAAAACAGCAACAACAAGTCTCACAATGGAGACATTACTGGTGCCCACTCGAGCAAATTGATGAACAACAGGATGACAGTGCTGCGACAGTGCTACAGTACATGAACACATCAAGAGTCAGGATGCAGGCACATGTATTTTTGCCTTTCTATCTGAGAATTTCTAGTATTAATGATAACCAGTAGCCACAAGCATACCTAGGGTCAAAATCTTGATTTCTAGTACAATTTTGCAAGAGATGAAATAGAACTCTTTGGGGGAAAAACTACTTCTAAAACTGGGGCTAGAAACACACAGAATGAGTCAAGATAATCTGGAAATCTCAGAAAGTAAACAATTGCCTAAAATACACACAAACACACAGTGATAATCAAAGGGACACACACAAAGAATGGTCACACTCCTACCAATGCAAGTTGAGGCAAAACACAGTGATAAATTAATGTAGATTCTAAACCAAGTATAGTTAAGCATACCATTGAGTCCATGTACAAATAAATTGGCAATCTGATAAATTGATGGAGAGGCATGATTTTCTCGTGCTAAAACATTCCCACTCATTTCTATAGAGACTCTTCTCCTGTGGAAGACAGATTTCCTGCTCCATACACGTGGACTTTATAGAGTGACTTCCAAGGAGCATTCATCTGTCAAAGAGCTCAGAGAGTCAGTTTACACTTTATAATTCAGACTCTCTACCTCTGCCAGCTGACCATCAACTCTGTGAGCCAGACACACAGTAGGACCCTGGATGTGTTGAGAATATCCCACGGCCTCCAAGATCTTCCTTACCCCAGCCATACCCAAGCTTAAGAAACATCTGTGAAATCCTAACTAGCGATATCTACCTGTAATTTTCTTTTTTTGTGGTGTCTCTGTTTGCTTTTGGCATTTGGGTGATATATGACTCATAGAAACTGTTTGGGTGTATTTCTGTTTCCTCAATTTCCTGAAAAAGATTGAAAAGAAGTGGTAATAGGTTCTCTTTAAATGTTTGGAAGAATTTGCTGATGAATTCATCTGGACCTGGCCTTTTGTTTCTGGGAAGACTTTTGATTATAGTTTCAATTTCTTGATAGTAATGGTCTATTCAGGTATTTCAAATCATCCTGGTTCAGCCTTGGGAGGTTATAGGAATCCAGGAATTTATGCATTTCTTCTAGATTCTCTAGTTTCGTGGCATACAGACTTTCAAAGTAGTCTCTGATGATCTTTTGAATTTCTTTGGTTTCTGTTGTGATGTCCCCCTTCTCATTTGTGATTCGGTTTATTAGGGTTCTCTCTCTCTTTCTTTTGAATCTTGCTAGTGGTTTATCAATCTTATTTATTTTCTCAAAGAACCAACTCTTGATTTTGTTGATCTTTTGGACTTTTTTTATCTTATTTCCATGTCCTTGATTTCTGCTCTAAGTTTTATTATTTCCTTCCTTCTGCCTGGCTTGGGATCCTTTTTTTGCCTTTTTCTAAGGTCTTGAGCTGTGAGGTCAAGTTATTTATGTGGACCCTTTCTTCTTTCCTGAGGGATGCTTGCAGAGCTATAAATTTTCGCCTTAACACAGCTTTGGCTGCGTCCCACAGGTCCTGGTAGCTCATGTCTTCATTCTCATTTGTTTCTAGGTACGTTTTGATTTCTTCCTTGATTTCCTCCCTGACCCACTCATTGTTCAACATTGAGTTATTGAATTTCCAGGTACTTGATTTAATTCTCTGTGTCTGTCCATGATTAACTTCTATCTTCAGTGCATCATGATCTGAAAAGATAGTTGACACAGTTTCTATCTTCCTGATTTTATTGAGGTGTGCTTTGTGGCCCAGCACATGGTCTATTTTGGAAAATGTTCCATGTGCACTGGAGAAGAATGTGTATTTTTTTATGGGGATGTGGAGCCATGTATAGATCTATTAGCCCTCTCTCTTCAAGTTCTTCCTTCAAAGTCTGCTGGTGGGAATGCCAACTGATCCAGTCCTTTTGGAAAACACTATGGACAATTCTCGAAAAATTAGAAATTGAACTCCCATTTGACCCAGCAATACCACTTCTGGGAATATATTCTGGAGAGGCAAAAAAGTATAGCAAAAATGACATCTGCACTTGTGTGTTCATTGCTGCACTGTTTACAATAGCCAAAATCTGGAAAAACCTGAGGGTCCAAGAACAGATGACTAGTTAAAGAAGCTTTGGTACATCTATACAATGGAATATTATGCAGCTGTTAAAAAGATGAAGTCATAAAATTCCCATATAGGTGGATCAACATGGAGAGTATCATGTTAAGTGAAATGAGTCAGAAAGAGAGGGACAGACATAGAAAGATTGCAATCATCTGTGGAATATAAAGTAATAGAATAGAAGACTAACACCCAAGAATGGCAGAGATAAGGTCTAGGAAGCTTGCCCCATATCTTGGAAACTGGCCTCACATGCTGGGGGAAAAAGCAGCTCAGATAGAGAAGGGAACACCAAGGGTGTCAGGAGGACCCGTTCAGGTTGAGAGATACAAGCCGAAAGTAGACTATAGACCAAACATGATGGCCACTCAATACCTCTGTCACAAACAATAACACCCAAAAGGAGAAAGAGAACAAAAGGGAATGCCCTTCCACAGAGGTTGGGTGGGGTTGGGCAGGGGGGGGGCAGTGGGATGGGGCTGGTGGGAGGGCTCCTGGGATCATTGGGGGTGGAGGGATGGGTACTCAATCATTGTATGACTGAAATGAAAACACGAAAATTTGTAACTATGTAACTGTACCTCACGGTGATTCACTAATAAAAAAAGTCTAAAATAAATAAATAAATAAACAAATAAATCCTATCTAGTGAGCATTTGACCCAATACCCAAGGGGAAGATTCCTCAAAACATTCCAATGTCGTCAAAATAAAGTCATTAGAGTTGTCAAGAGGTGCTGAAAGACAGTGTTAAATATCATGTGTCCTGCATGGGGTCTTGGGACAGAAGAAGGATGTTAGGTAGCTACAATGGAAAACTACATCCAGAATAGATTAGTTTTTGACAAATTGGTAGTATATTCTCTAGAATTACAGGAACAATCTTGGAATGAACAGGGGCAGGAGTAGCTTTGTGGTGGTGGTGGACACACTTTCTGTTTGTTTGCTTCATAAAGGTAGTTTTCAGACAAGTTCTGAGTAGCATTTTTTTAAGGATGAATAGGCCAAATCAATTTCAGAACCTGTGTTATAGACCTTAGTAAATACCAATGATAAAGCAGTAGCCACCCTTTCTTAAGTATGATAAAGGTAATGTAAGATGAGAGTCGGAGAGGACATTGGCCCCCAAAATATGGGAACTCTATCATCTTCTCATTTTCCCTCTGAACTTAGATTATTCTAAATTTTTTTTTTGGGTTTTGGGTCACACCTGGCGATGCACAGGGGTTACTCCTGGCTCTGCACTCAGGAATTACTCCTGGCAGTACTCAGGGGACCATATGGGATGCTGGGATTTGAACCCGGGTCGGCCGCCTGCAAGGCAAACGCCCTACCCGCTATGCTATCACTCCAGCCCCCTGATTATTCTAAAATTTGAAGTCATAGACGATGGTCTACAGACATGTAAACAATGGCTCCCAACAAAGTGAAGAGACACTTCAGCAAAAATGAACCAGAATTTGAAATGGGATTCTTAGGTCATAGTAACAGAGCAAAAAGAGTAGGAATATCTAGGATAAATTCAGGTTCTTGTGAAAGAGCCAGAGAGTGTCATTTTGAAAGAGTTAGTTTGCCTTGGCTAATGACATTTCTTCTGTCACTTTTTTACTTCTTTTTTCCCCTCTCTATATTATATGCTAAGCTCAAAGGCAGAGGTAAAGGCTTGATTAAAATTAACGGGACAATGTTAAGGAGTTTAAGCAGATGAGTGCAATGTGCTGTGATTTGTCCAAGATTGAGTTGTTATTTGGGAAATCTTTGGCTGGGGAATTAGGTGTTTCTAATGCTGTCAGTACACATAACAAAGGTTGTGGTCAGGCTGAGATAGAAAGGAGAACGTAGATTCTGGACATACTGAGCAGATAAAATCAATAGGTCTTGATGATTGTGTGTTCAACTTCACTGAAGATGGAGTAGTTTATATTCATTACGATAATGCTGAAACCAAGTCTATTAACCCAAGCACGATATGTGCATTCATTCATTCATGGTAGAGAAGTGGCTTAGGTCCTCACATGTGTCATTCACATATATGTTCTGGAGATAAAACAGTGAAGAAGACATTCAGCACCCACTGGTATGAAATACCAGCTCTTTGAGAAAAATATACACTAGAGAAATAATTATATACTGGTCAGTCATGACCATGAAAAGCACAAGGTAACCCAGGTGCTTTTGGAGGATGAGTAAAGTGAAGAAACCAAATGTAAGAGTTAGGGAAACTTTACAAAGGAATGAGGATATAAGAAGCAGAAAGAAGAATGGAATTTTTGGAGCAAAAGAAGGGATTCTTACCAGAGATGACTCAAGTTTATAGATTTTCTAGGAAGTTTCCTCATAAATTCAAGATGGCCACATTACCTACAAAAGTTTTGGGTTAGGGAAGGAATAATAAAAATAATTTCCCATTATGCACTGCCAATATCTATAGTCCATGTACATATATGGGGGGGAAGTATTTAGAACTCTGTGCCCAGGGATCTGCTGGTGATGGTATGGTGACCATATGTGATGCCAGGGATTGAACTGAGGTTAGCATGTAAGACCAGCCTTAAACCATTGTGCTATCTCTTCAGACCGTTGTACATCTTTGGCATTTTTATTTGGCCATATTTGGTGATGCTTAGGGGTCACTTTTGACAGTGCTCTGGGGCCTCTTTGGGGTGCTGGGGATAGATCCTGAGGTGGCCATGTGCAGGGCAAGACCCTACCCACTGTGCTACCTCTTTGGCCCCATATCTTGACATTTTAGTTTTCTCTCTATCTGCCTCTCTCTGTCTCTCTCTTTGCCTATCTCTCACTCACTCTCCCTTTCTCTCTCTCAAAGAAAAATGCAAAAATATCATGAGACAGGAAAAACTTTTTGATGGGGCACAATCTTTACCATTGCACCATAGTGTTTAGGGGCTTATTTGTTTGCTTTTAAGAATTCCAATGTTTTAGATGCATGAGTCTATAGTCTTTCTAGATGCAGATTTATTGAGGTCAGTAAATCTCAATAGTGCCTTCGGGTTCTGAAAGCCTGGGCATCTACTCCCCCCAAGCCCTCTCTTGCAGACAATGCCTTCTCTCTTGCAGACCTAATTTTTTTCGGCTATATTTGGCTCTATCCCAGCCCAGAGTACACATTTAAAAATCTACAGTCTAAGGAATATATTATTAAAAATGATGAAACAGGAAAGAGCAAAAGTCCTACATATGGAGAGAATTTTCCCCCCTGTAATTCTAACTCACCAGCCATTAGCACTTGTTCTAAAATGGAGATAATAAGCTATTGTAGAGAGTTGTTTGAGGAGTACATGAAATAGTCCATGTAAAGTGGTTAGCAGAATAAGGACTCAAATGTTAGCTATTATTATAACTATTATTAGTGTCATGATTGTTATGCAACCATTATTTTCTATCCTGGCCTTAGCAAGATAGCCGTGAAAAAATGATTCCTTATTTCCCCTGCTCCGTATTCTTTCCTGGTTTTCTTCTAGATACTTCCTGCTCCCTTCTTCCGAAGGCACTTAAATTTTAATACAATTCCAAATGTTTTTTAGGGAGTTATTTGTACAGCTTGAGTTTTCCTTTAATTGTGTTGCCTCCTTTTTTTGAAAATGCAGAGATGGGGTGGGGCGAAGGGCCTATACTATTACATCTGTTCTCAAATGGAACTGAAAAAACGGATATACCAGATGAAGTGTAGGGGAACATTTTCCCGAGATGTATTGTGAGCTCTTGTTCTTGGCTTTGTGCACAGAGACCGGCTGAGGTGTTGCAAGCTTTGTCCCAGAGTCTAATTCCAAAGTCAAAAGTCACCTGGGAAGGTTGGATCCGTAGGGGTCCCTCACGGAGTCTTAACTTCCTGTGCCCCTAGTAGTCCTTGGGGGAGGATGAGTTGTACACTTCTGCAGCTGGGAGTTCCAGCGGGAACTTGGAGGCGGCAGCACTTTTGCGCCTAGGGGATGTCATTCTGCCTGGCACAGCTGTCACCCACAAGGTGGAAGCGGTGGGGGCAGCATGGCAGGCTCTTCTCGGAGCATCTGGGCTCCTTGCACCCTGCCGTGTTGGTGGGGGTTCATGAGGTTCTTTGTAGCGTGTTAAACTCAAGAGCACTGGATTGCAGTAATTACCTGGGAGCCAGCCGGCTGATGTGTACACCTCACACATAGAGCTGGGGACATTATTTCCAGGGAGTGATAAATGGCAAGGACTTAATTGTTTGGAGAAAAGGTGGTATAGTTTCAATCTGGCCTGGTTCCCAGTTTGGATCACTAGAAGTGACTTCCAGAATAGCATCAATAATAACATTTGGGGGAGAGCGAGGTTGCCTCCATTGATATTTCTTAGAGGCTGTATTTCTTAGGTGTGTTCTCCAGAAAGGAATAGGATAGTATTTTTCATCCATTTTTCTCATTAGGGAACACTGGCTATTGAGAAGCCATGGAAAATGCTTTGTCCACAATGGATTATCGGTGCTCAAGCCAGAAACGAAGCCCAGAGACCAGGTCCTGAGTGACCTAGAGTGTGTGGAGTGAGTGGGAGAGATGATTGCATTTGAAGAGGGTTTCTTTTCTTCCTGAAACAGGAATGAAGAAGCTATTGGATATTTACAAAATCCTTGTTTTGGATCTGGAGAAATAGGACAGGACTTATGGGGCTTGTCTTGCTTGCAACTGACCCAGGTTCGATCCCTGGCACCCCATACGGTCCCAAGCACTGCCAGAAGAGCACAGATCTTGGAGTAAACCTTGAGTACTGCTGGATGTGCTAAAAAAAAATCCAGGTGTTATTTTGCACACAATTGGATGTGAATAAATGTTCAGTTCCTATCTTTCCTCTCTCTTACCTTTGGCCTCAGAGTTCTCATCTCTGCAAAATATTGTTTTAGTTTCATTGAAATCCTCCAATGATATACAGTTCCCAAGAGTTAGGTACAACCTTTCTCTCTCCCCTCTTTCCTTCCTCTCTCCCTTTATTCTCTTAAGTCCTCCATACAAATTCAAGGGGACAGAGATAAGGAGAAAGTGCGCCAGTCAACATACGGTGATTCATAAAGAAGATTCTAGAAAAAGAAGAGAGTAGCTCTTACATTTTTACTTTTTATTTTTTAAATTTCCTTTAGACTGTGAAAACCAGAGGAAAGGGAAAACATGACTCCTGCAGGTCGGGAGTTTGATTTCTCTCCATTTCCTGTGCCTCTCATCCTTGGCCAGCCCCATCCCCTGCCGTGGCCTGACCTGGCAGAGCTAAGGTGAGGCTGACAGGCAAGGCTGAAAGCTTGGACAGCGAAGCTCGATAGTGGCACATGCTGTGCTCACGCTGGGCCTTCTCACACACCTATCCAATTAAGGGCCCAGGCCTTGCGGAATAAATTACATCCTAGCCTCCCTGGGCGCCCAAAGAGATGCCCTGTTCCTTCCAGAGCCAGCCTCCTCCTCCTCCTCTTCCTCCTCCTCCTACCAGGCTGTAGTTCGCCCTGGGTCCGAGCACAGAGGTGCTCCTCCACTCTGTGCAGGTGTGAGCCAGCTCAGGAGCTGGCAGGGCCTAGCACCTGGCAGCTGCCAGGAGGCAGGGCCTGTGCTCACATCCCAGGCGCTCGTGTGCACTCCACAGCTGGCCCCAGCCGTCACTTAGGGCTGTTTGTCTTCACAGCGTGTGCCAGGTACTGCTGCTCCACGGGAGGGAGCCCACATTCAAGCCCGTTCCATCTGTGCCCTACCTGTCCCTTGGCGGACGTTGGGGAGTGCAGGACTGGGGTCACATTGCTCTCCAGTGTCTCACCCTCTCAGCTGCCGCGCTGACATGGCTGTGACTGTGGCTCCAAGAATTACCCTGGGTATTGGGGGATGGCGCAGGCATGGAGCTCCCAGGGTCCTGTGGGTTGCCTGCTACCACCCACATCCCCAGACTCACATCTCCATTGTTTGTTTTTTACCATGGATTTTTTTTTGGCTTTTGGGGTCACACCCAGCGATGCTCAGGGGTTACTCCTGGCTCTGCATTCAGAAATTACTCCTGGCAATGCTCGGGGGACCATATGGGATGCTGTAGGATCAAAGGCGGGTCTGCAGCATTCAAGGTAAACTCTCTACCCACTGTACTATTACTTCGGGCCCTCATCTCCATTGTTAATGGGTTTCTGGGGAGAATGCACTGACTCATCAGCTCCTGTAGCTTGGGAAGCTCAGGATTCTTCACTGGGGGTCAGGAGGTCCAGAGGCCACGTGTGGTGAAACAGCTGCTGGCTCCAATGGGCTGCTGGTAGGGCTGCAGGGCGTGGGGCCCCACGTCTGCGGTGCTCTCCTGGGCCTCTGCAATACAGAGGTTCACACTGGAGTCTTTGCAAGGCCTGTGTTCCTGTCACCTGAGCTCTCTCCCTAGCCCCTGAAACATTTCAGTATTGCTTAAAGGTGTTTTGCTTTCTGCTCCAGGCCCACCTTCATGAGAACCCAATGTTAGCAATTCTAGAAGGCAGAGCTTGTCTGGTGAGTACTGAGCATACAGGACATAAGAAACCAGCAATTTTAGGTTTCTTTGGATGCCACATTGGAAGCCTTTACAGTTATGTGCAGGGATTTTTCTGTCACAGCGTCCCAAAAGTAACGTTGTGGCAGAAACTTTGTGGTTATTTAAAATTTATTTTTAAGTCTTTCTCCTTGAAGGCAGCCTTTCCTCTTTGTAATAACTAGTTTTTATTTTGTCTTGTTTTGCTACTCCTGGTTTTGCTTCCCTCATAGAAAGCATGTCATTTTTTTTGCAGGGGTGCACACACACACACACACACACACACACACACGCATACACATGCTCAAGAATATTGATTGATAATATTAGAGAGGTTTCATTAAAAAGTAATGCACTGGTACATGTTTTAAGATAAAATAGTAGGGCTAAGAAAATGGCCCTAAAGGCTTTACTGCATTCTTCTTTGTTTTAGTTTGTCTTTCATTTGGGGACCACACCCAGCTGTGCTCAGGGCTTACTCCTGGCAAGCTTTGGGGACTATCTGTGGTGTCGAGGATCAAACCTGGGTCAACTGTGTCCAAGGCAAATGCTTACCCACTGTACTATCTTTCTGGCCCCTGAACTATATGTATTGCATGCACAAGGCCCTGAGTTTGGTCCCAGGCACTGCATGGCCCTTATGCTCTGCTAGTTGTGGCCCTGAGAAATCCTTCAGCACTGCCACACTAGAGCTGCCTTACATTGCCCAGACTGAGCCCCATACCATCAGGCTACTAGAATAGAGCTGGATATTGCTAGGAGTAACCCTTGGACCCCAATGCTTGACCCCAATGCTTGCACCCCCAAAATAGTAGTACACTGTATCTTGGAATGTCTTCTATAGCAGTATGTGCAGAGCCATCTCATCTTAAAAATGACATCCTACTACAGTATATGAATGTGTACCAACATTGATTTGCCCTGTATTGGTGGGATGCAGATATTTCCAATGAATTTTATATACAGCTATTTCAATTATTTTAAATACAGATTTATACACTAGTACATGCATTATTTCATCTAATAAACTAGTACCTGCTGGAGATGTTTCTGAGTCAAGATTATGTGAATTTTTAATGCATAATGTAGGGTGGCACTTGTGAAGAACATTTGGAATTAACTATTTCAAAATTTCCAAGAAATAAAATAAAATAAATGTCAACCCTGTAATTAATATTTATTTTATGTAACATTTATTCTAACTGTAAGAGAAAGTATTGTCTATTTCCATGGGTTTTATAGCTATTTTGCCAGCTCCCTCTGTGCATGAAATATATATGCCCCCCCTTTCAAAACTCAGAATATGCTTTTACTATTTCAAAATGAGTATAGACTTTTATAGTTGTGTCTTTTTTGGTTATATAAGCTGGTCATATCAATGATTCATTTGGTGCGGAGTTATTGTTCGGAGATGCAGCTCCAAATCTCCACGCTCCGTTTCTTAAAAAACAATTTTGATCATGTCAAGTTCTGTGCTCAGAGTCCTTGAGTGGTTTCTCTTAGAATCCCAAAGCTACAAGGTTAAAGAAAAATACAGCGGGTAGGGCGGCCTTGCACACGGCCGACCTGGGTTCAATCCCCAGCATACCGAATGTTCCCCCGTGCACTGCCAGAATAATTACTGACTGCAGAGCAGGAGTAACCCCTGAGCATCGCTGAGTGTGACCAAAAAAGAAAAAAACAATAAAATAAAATAATAATAAACCAGTGCCAGCTCCTCATATGATGCCAAGTTGCTCCAGTGCCTACGTTATGTCCAGAGGGCACATTCATAGCCAACAGTGAGTAGGACAACCCTGGCCAACAAACAACCCAGAAAAGCCATTTCTTCTAGGAAAACTTTCCAAGGGAAGCTCACATGCAGGCCTTTGATGAGGAAAACATGTGGATTTTGATTTCAGAGAGCCCTGCCCTGTACTCTACTCTCTGTTTCAAATGTCACAGAATTCTCCACTTGTTTAAATTCGGGGGGGGGGGGATGCTGGGGAGGGGACAGAGAGTCATAGTATCTGTCATGCCAAGAGATTGTGTAGTAAGTAAACCATTTGACAATGAAAGTCCTGTGCCTCTGAAAATGGTCTTTTCTCTTTGCATCTTTTCCACTCATTGAACAACTGCTGGGATGTCAGATATTGACTTTGTTTCAGAGCTTACATGAGAGGTCTGCCAGCCACACCTTGTAGATTGAATATTATCCACTGCCTGCTTGGAGAGAGCCCATAGTTGTGAACTTAAAATTAGCCTTATACAACATTGTCGAAAAAGTCAAAAGGAAAAAATATATTCTATCATATTCAAAACTCATATGCTATTCAAACGTCTTTGCCCATGAGTAAGTAGAAAAACTCATGTTCATTCCTTACATATATCATCTGTATCTGCTTTTACCTGCCAGAAACAGGTCGAATCTTGGTGGCAAAGACAATCTTGAAAGATTTACTCTCTGCTCCTTTACCAAAAAGTGTGCGGTCATCTCTGGCCAACCCACCCTCTTATAATGTATGTTCACATACGACTGGGTATATGTGTTCATATATATATGTATATATTCCGGGTTAGTAGTGATAGGAGATATGGGACTGGTAAAGCTATTTATCCCTGCTCTTTCCTTGTATCTATGGGATAATTGGATTTAGAAGGTCTATAGCAAATTTATCTTTTATGTGGTTCTGTGTCCAACCATTGGCTTGGGGAATTTTTGTTTGATTTATTAATAATGGTGAGCTTAATAGGATCTTAACTTTGGACTGTTTTTGCGACCACTTCAAATTTTATACCAGTGGCAGTGGATGGCCCCAGAAATTCACCAAGCTTTCATAACTGGAGGTGAGAACTGCTTTGCACCTTCTTCTTTAGTGGATGTTTGCTCAGCTGCCTTTGCAAGTGCTTGAATATTGTCTGAAGTTCTGTTTCCTCAGAAGCTATGGATGAGTCGCTCACTTTCCTTCAGGTTCAGGCACATCATTTAGGACAAGAAGCAGAATTGCTCATAATCATGTTGACATGGTGATCTTCATTGACCTGCTTGGTGTTGTTGGCTGGTGGGTCTCACACTTAACTAGCACCCCATCCAATGGTTGTTGACATGCCTATGTGATCTTCACAAATGATTTCTCACTTGGATTGTGTAAAATGTGGGCCTGAGTGCTAGAATGTGTGCCTGGCATGCTCAAAGCCCTGTCCTTGACTCCTGGCACTGCAAGACCTTCTGAGCACCACCAGGTGAGGCTCCAGAGGCCCCCAACACCTTGAGGCATCCCCCCAAATGTGAAAAGAATGTCATAGCACCACATTAATTTTCATCTTCTGGGTTCTGAACAGAGTGAGGGTTGAAGAATGCGGAGGTATGAGCTCAGTGAAAGGTCTTTATTAGGAAACCCCCACGACAGAGAGCTGAGCCATTGAGGGTCCCTTCCCCACAGGCTCCTTATGAATTTGCATTGTTTGTTCTTTTCCCAGGGTTCACAGTATAGGAATCATTGTTCGCTTGACTTTTGGATGCGGTAAGCTTTCCCTGGCTTGAGAAGGTAGCTGCAATCAGGATATTGTGTATAAGAGTTTAAGCAATATCTCCAGGTCCTCAGATTAGCTCTGTTGTGTGTATCTTCCTTCCTTCAACCCACAGGAATTTATTTAGTGCCATACAGTGCTGGGAAACTTGCTGGGGGTGGGGGAATAAAGAACACCCCGAATTCTATGTTTTTATAGCTTACAAAGACATCTCACAGTTCACTAGCTCAAATTTATCTTCATAGAGTCCACATTCCCCCAGGTTCCCTCGAGCCTGGGAGTGGGAACATTAAGAGAAATGACTCAGACCCCGCTGGTTCATTGCCCCCACCTCCACGGTCAAGTACATCAGCCGTCCCCCCTTCTCGCTCTATGCTAATCATGGCTGGGAGTACCCAAGGGTGTCAGGTCTGTAATGGGGAAAATAAATGTGGTTATTTGTTCCCTACATTTTCATTGGTGCCCAGTGTCCATCACATCCAGGAGAGTGGTGAGTCATATACTCCGCCTCTGGATGTAGATTCTCTGTCTCTTTCTCCTTCCAAGAGAAAAGTACTGAGTGGTACTTGGAAATTTCTTTTCATCCTGACTCCCCTAGAGGCCGGAGCTGTTTTCCTTGCAGAAGGAGAGACAAGGCACATCTGTCTCAGTTCTCTCCTGGGCAGTTAGATGTCCTTGTCCTGTGGCGGTGCTGCCATTGCTCCCCCTGGAGGAGCTCGGACAGTGCACGAGGTGGGCACCCAGAAGCAAGAACCAGAGCCCAGTAAGAATCTCCATGACTAGAATGTCCCCACACAAGGGGGATTCTCGCCCTTTGGCATAAAAAGAACCACACAACAATGCCAGGGCACACCAGAGCATGTCCATTTCTCCCAGCCAATAGGGCACAGACACACTGGTGGAGAATCCCAGCCCACGAGGGCAGCAGCCACTGGGTCCCAAGGTGACCGTCAGGCAGCAGGTAGGACAATTTAGTTTCCCCTTCTGGTTTGGGCTGGGGTCCGAAACCAGGATGCTGTTTGGTGCCTCTGACCTTCTAGGGTGAGATCTGTAGGGGCTGCGGAGGAAAGAGTAAGCTGGGGAGTTTGAGTTGGAAAGCCTTTTGGTTTCGCCAGCCACTTTGTGCCGTGAGGTTGGGAAAGCAGGTAAAGCTTGAAAAATCTGCATCCATTTCTCATCTCCAGTGCCAGGTTGACAGCGCACCACTAATGAATGACAACAGTATCTGTTGGTCCCTTTGTGTTATGATGCCAGACTGCTCTGATGACATCAGATGACTTCATCTCTGGTGTGACCAGAATAATCCTGAAGATTCATTGACCACTTGGTAGAACATGGAGCTCTAGAAAGCCCTCGGCAATGGTGCCCAGCCCTGGACATTCTTTACACGAACAGCCACGCCCCACTCCCTCCTGATTTATCTGCCCTGTGATGCTTAGATACCAGCCCTTGACACCCACTCCTACCTTGCTAACTGAATTGGGCAGGTGGACCCCAGGGTTAAGCAGACATGGATGTCATTCACAGCCATTTTTGTTTTGGCATGCCAAGCACATTGAGATGACTTTGAATGTGAGGGAGTTGGTTGCAAGTCATGAATCACAGCAGCAAAGTGAGCATCTGAGTTCCACCCCTTACCTGAGAACTCTTTCTTCTTCAGCTTCTAACCCTAATGTTGCTCTGACACGCTGGAGTCACAGGACCATGGAAGCCCACTTCACTTCACCAATTGTGCACCGAAAAGGGGAGGGGATAGCCCTTTGAGGGAGAGAGAGCATGTGGAGCCGAAAGAAAATAACATGTGCTCCAGGAGTCTCTGCAGGGAGAAGATTCATGGGCTTCTATACCTCTCAAGAAACAGGGAACAAACTTTTCAAGGGGTATTCAGCACACACTTGCAAAAAGGCTTTGGATGTTGTGATTTGTCATTCCTTCTTGGTTGGGGGTCCTGTTTGCTCAATCATCCCTGGCTTCACCGACTCGATGTCACGGATGGTTGCCAGAGGGGAGAGGGTAAAGGAGAGGAGAGGGGCTGCTGCTGAGAAATCAAAAGGGGGAACTTTGGGGAAGGAGCCATGGGCTGCTTGTCCATGTCAACCCAAGTCTCGGGGGCTCTATCCTCAACCCCAGTCACTCCCCAGTTGTTCCTTGCAACGTCCCACACCCTAAGTCTTATTTGTTGGTTTGGTTTGGGTTTGGGGGTCCTCACCCCATGCTACTCAATGACTGCTCCTGATTTGGTGCTTAAATGTTATGGATGACAAGGTGCCAGAGTTCAAACCTAGTCTCCTGCATGCAAAGCCTGTGCCCAGCCCCTGCCCTGACCCCAGGTCGAAGTACTGTGAGTCAAAGTCCTCCAAAGTCTTAGACTTGAAAAGAAGAGGAGGAGAAATACTGTCCCTCTCCAGTGTCTTCAGATCATTGAACACTAAATACAAATCAAAACTGAAAATATAATCCAGCTGGGCCACAAGCTACAATCACATCCCTTTCATTCTCTCCTGAAGTCCTCATAGATAATGACCAGAGAAACCAAAGAAAGGTGGTTTTTTCCTGTTCTGCCACCCGAATCTTAAAGAAGAATTAATGTTTCTTCTTCTGCAAAGAATTTAGTGAGGTCAAAAGGACCCGTTGTCTGGATCAGCTGGTAGTTGCTTCTGTTTGTTCTGGAACTTCTGAAATATTCAGAATGGTGATTCCCTTGAATTCTCACCATAAATATTGTCTTATACATTTAAACACCATGATGTTTAAATGTGTGTATGTATGTGTATGTGTGTATGTTTGTGTGTGTTTTTATTTCTCCTGATCAGCAGATCAGGAGAAATAAAAATAGCACATAATAATCAAGGTCATTGTTTCGTTTTACAACTTTAGTTGAAGAAAAAGTAAAGAAATAAGCAACCACAAAACTTAAGGAAACACAATCTGGCAGCAACCTAAACACAGCATGGATTTTTGTTTCCTTTACTTTTGTTTCAAGATACAGTGTACAAGAATCATTCAGCTGCTTTGTGTCTCGAGCTCCTTTCAAGAAATGTGACCTGTGAATGTCTTCCCAGGGTATGTTTTTCAATGCATGCAGTAAATGACACAGGATTACAAAGGGCACTATTTATATCAAAATGCAGTTAGCAAAGTAATTTTAGAGAAGCTGCATAGTTCAGCATGGGCTTTACTAGTCCCTCTATCAACAAAAGCAATCATGGGACCAATGGCGCTGTCCAAGGTCCTTAACACACCTCAGGCAATGGCCATGCCTTGGCAGTCATTGCAATTAAGATTTTTTTTTTTTCTGATTTACAGTTCCAGGAGCCCTGGGCTGAGGCCTCAAGTTGTTTTGGGGGACCGAGGCTTCTACTGGAGGACCTCAGGCACTCTAGCCAGAGGGGTATTCTGCAGATCAAGGGCACCTTGGGCCTGACCCTTTCCAGCATGCCACCTGAGATGGTCAGGGTTGGAACACCCAGCAGCTGCCTGGCTCCTATCTTGGCGGTTCAGCTCTTAGCTGGATGCCAGCTGCTTCCCCATCAGGATTCCGGTCACATCCTTTTCCACCTCTGTGTCTCTTCAGTGCTGGTGTTTAAAAATCACTCCTAAGATATGAAAAATGTCCTCTGGCTTACCCGAGACATGATCAGCATCTCGAAAAAATCCCCAGCAATGATCAAGGTGCCATTGAGGGGCCTTTAAGAAGATCGAAGTCAGCCCTGAACTGCTCCTCTTGAACTTGGACCAGTACTTGTTGATATTCTCCACGGCTGCCGCTGGGGGAATACAGTGATGACAACAGACAGAAGAGGGGAAGGGCAGTGACTGTGAAGGCTGGGACATGGCAGGGCACCAGGCCCGAAAGCAGAGGGAAGAGATGAGCAGGGATTCAGCCCACTCTCAGCCTTGAGGAGGAACACAATGGGGAGCAGATCTGCAGCATGTATATGTACCTGGGACCCCTTCAACAACCCATAATACCCGGGACCCTAGCACTGCCCACCATGTAAAAGGACCTCAAGATCAAGTAGACAGTGTTCAGAAGTGGTTTCCAGCACTCATTCAGCAGGTCACATAGATTTCTCCCTGGCCATTCAGTGTCTGGAATTTTCTTTCCCAGGCTCCCCAGAAAGCATTTAGCTTTCCAGAAGAGTGTCACACTGTCTGGTTTGCTTCTTGCTGTGAAGTGTCCAGACGCTGCAGTGAAGGGTTAGCTTTCAGATTTGTGTTCCAGAGAGAGGCGCATGATTTATGATTCCAGAGAACAGATGGCCTCTAACCCCATGGAATCATCACTCCATCAGGCATGGAACAGTCTCGTTTTGACTCTGATTCTGACACTCCAGATTTATTTGGAATTGCCCATCATTCCCCAGCTCAGTTCCATCTGATGAATTCCCCATCAGTGGGTAGGGTGAATTAAAGCTCTGTACTCTTAGGAGCCATCTCTTCTAACTTGGGGGAGCATCTCTGCAGACTAGCATCTGAACAGATGAATTCTCTCTGAAACCATGATCAGCATCCTCTCAGGAGTCCAACAGAGCTGCCAGCCCCAGCTCTCCTTTCCATTTCCACTGGCATGGAAGAACCTCAGTGGGTGTAGCCCAAGAAGCATTTCCATCCTTGTTCGGACAGCAACCATCAGGATCACACATGAGGGTTTGTTCCACTCCCCTGGGCTGCAACTGAGCCTTACTGATTCAGCACATCTAAGCTGGGTCCAAATGCCCCTGAACAGATGCAGTTCTTGCAAGTTCTGACACGCAGTGGACGTCTCTCGCCCTGGAGGCTACTTTGGCAGAGAGGCAAGGAGACTGGTTCTGGGCAAGGGAAGAGCTTGGACATCATTTGCAGAAGATTGTTCCTTGACACCCCAGGAAGAAAGGGGCTTTATGACTAATCTCCCTTTTAGGCATATTCCTCAGCCCTCCATCCCTTCTCCCTTTCCTCAAACACGGACAACTGCAGATTGTTTTTGGTTTTTATTTGGGGTCCACACCTGGTTGTGTGCTCAGGGCTTGCACCTGGCTCTGTGCTCAGGAATTACTACTGCCAATGCCCTAGGAACTGTATGAGGTGCCGGGGATCAGACCCCGGTTGGCTTCACACCCTACCTGCTATAGCATATCCCTGGCCCTGGCAAGTGCAGATTGAATTTTGTGGTCTCCCAGGCTCAGGTGCTCTGCCCTTGGCAGGGGTGCCCTGATGCTCGGCCCACCAGCATCCCTCCCAGTGATAACAGAGCCTGGTGTCTGGTGGCAGCTTACCCATTTGTGATGGATCGGCACTATCCTGGTGTTTCTGGCTCCCCACATCCCTACCTTGGGCTGCACCAGATGGATGGAAGGGAGGCCAGATCTTTCACGAACATGGAAATGTATATTCCTCTTTCAAGCCAATTCATTTGCATTGCAGCCACCCCTTTGTGGGGCTACCAGGATCTATAGTGATGAGATCAGCCTCTGTGCTCTCTCTCTCTCTTTTTCTCTCTCCCTCCCTCTCTCTCTCTCTCACTCCCTCTCACTCTCCCTCTCTCCCTCTCTCCCTCTCTTCCTCCCTGCCTTCCCATCTCTCTCCCCCTGCTTCCATAGACATGATTTCTGCTAACCATTTCTACCTGGATATTCTTTTGGACTCATTTATTTTCATGAAAGCAAGAAATTAAAAATCACTGATGAAGCATGACAGCTGCTGGTCGCCCTGTTAGATCCTCCCAGAGACTGAAACATGAATGAATGAGGTGCAAGCTCTACCTGTCGGGAGTTCATTCTCTCTTTGGGAGGGTATGTTATGCCCTGGTATATGAAGGCCAACCTCAGATGAGGCCCCAGTCGCCCCTGTAGAAGCCCCATATCTTTCTCCAGGTCGTCACGGTCCGTTACCTGCTCTGGCATTGTCAGGCTGCAGAGTGTGCACCTCATCAGCCTGTGTCCCTGGAGGACTTGGGCATCTGTCTTTCCTCATCTCTCTTGCTTTCTCCTCTGCAACTAGGCTCAGAGGAAGCAATGGACACTGAGTGACATGGGCACCCCAGTTGCTGATGCCCCAGAACTTAGAGTTTGGTCTTTTATTACTATTGTTTAAATTTTGAGGCCACACCTGGCAGTGCTTTAGTCTTACTCCTGGTTCTGCACTCAGGGATCACTCCTGGGGGTGCTCAGATGGAGTGCAATCTCAGGTCAGCTCCTGCAAGTCAAATGTCTTAACCCCTGCACTATCTCTCCAGCCCATCGAGGTTTGGTCTTGGGTGGGTGTGGGGGTGGGGGAGTTTATAAAATGTGTCTGTTCTATGCCAGATAACATTGCACTGCACACAGGACTTCTGAATGCGGCTGCCCAGCATTTCCTTAAATCATGGACTGTGTCCTTCTGGGTTTTTCCTGCTGTCTGCGGGTTCACTGCCTCTGCCCTGTGAGGACCCCCTTTGCCCAGATTGCTTCTCATTTCCTCAGGACCAGTCTCTACAGTCTGCTCCCAGGTCATCACTATGAGAATAATCTCACCCTGTCTAGATCCCACTGACTTCCATACATGTGGGTGAATGAATGAATGTACCAATGAGTGAACAATTAAGAAAGATCTGAATTTTGCCTTTCAGGAGTTCTTTGTGGGACCAGGGAGAGGGATAAACAAGCTTAGCACAGTCTTCACATCAGGGGTCAGTTCATAACTCAGCACTTAGTATGGATGGTCCCACTAGCACCCAAAGCAACAGGGAAGAATAAAAGGAGAGAAAAAGAGAGCATCCATTGTCTGGGAAAGTCTACACTTTTCTTCTCATTGATCATCGTACCTACTCGGAAGATTTTCTCTGATAACCCCGGGCTCTTCTTTTCATCCTGTGAACTTCATCTATTTCTAGATTCCAGCATTTGGAAGCAGGGAGAGATTGAGTGTTTTCTAAAGGGACGGTTTCACCTTGATTTGCTTCTCTGGTTGGACAGTTGTGGGAAGAGCAGGTGTGAGTGAGAACACATCATCCCTTCATTCAGTGGAACAATTACAGCCAAGAGGAGCCTCTGTCTTTCATTCATCTCTATTTCGCCTCCTAATTCAGATAGTGGTTTATGTGGATGGCCTATGGGATTTATTCATCCTCCTCCCATCCCCATTGCCTTCGAGCTACCCTCCCCTGGCCACACTCCAAGCCCACTGCATGTCTGTATAGTTGTCCGCTCAGCCAATGGACAGAAAGTGGACGACTTTTCCCAGATCCTTTCTTCCAAGCATATCTGATGATAATCTCTAGCTTTTCAAGCACCCTAAATAGATGATTTAGTACTTTCTTTGGGGGCAAGCTTACTTGTCTTTGAAGTCTAGCCCCAGTGACATGAATGTCTGTCCTGGAGAAATTGCTTCATTTCAAATTCTTCATTTTCAAGGGTGGGGAATGAATAAGGCCAGGAACACCCAGGGGTCTGGTGCTGCTCCTTGATGGGACAGATCAGAAGTTTCCCCTTGGCTGTCTGTGCCCTACTTGCCTACATTACATGGCCTGAGAATGACTTTTTAATATGCAAGTGACCCTTCACTGAGAAAAGGTGGCTGCCCCATGAATCTGATGGAACTTTTAAACCACACCTATTCTGTAAGGATGGCGTGACTCTTTGTTCTGTTTCTCTGGGAGTCAGACCTGGAAGTGCTTCTCTCTCTTCTTCCTATCCTTTCACTTTTGCAGTGCTCAGAGGATCGTGCAGTGCCAGGAATTGAACCTGGTCCTCCCACATGCAAAGCAAGCACTCAGCCCATTGAGCTCTCCAACCCAGTATGGCCCAGTATTCACTCAGCCATAAGCATGTAGTACTTAGTATGCTTGTCAAATCAGAATTTTTTACTTGGGGGCTGTTACTGTTACCACTATTGTTACTGTTGATGCAGTTATTAGTAGTTATCAAGGTGACCCACAGAGTCAAGTAGCATGAATCAGTTCATATAGCAGAGAACAGATTGTTCTTAAGGACGGGACACAGTCTTGAGCTTAATGGCTTTGCTGAAACTGAAGATCTATCCAGGAGTACTGAAGAGACTGTCCATGTCCCAGGTAGGGAGCACTCATGAAAGAGGAGCTAATGTTCTATAAATAGATACAGAGGCAAGGAGAAGCCTGTTCTGGGGGGCTTGGGGAGGTATAGCAAGTATCCCATCGCTATTGTGAATTTGGGGTTTCTCTCTTGCTTCCTTCCTCCCAATCTGCAGGTGCTGTTGAAGCAGTTGGAGCGGGGGCAGGGGGAGGGGGAATGAAAGTGCTTGCTGTTTTGTGGGTTTTGATTTGTAAGAGTGTTTACCATTTTAGTTCAGCCAGAGACAAAAATCCTGTTCAATTTCCCCAGTCTCCAATTATTCATGAAAAATATCAAACTGAGAAACAAAGGCTTTTCTTTAGGAAAAAAATATGAGTGGGTGTTTTTCAACCCCAGAAACATCAAACAATCTTTCCCATCGAACGGCGACAACTTCAAGAGAAAGAGCTGTGATTCTATCATTTTGCGAAGGAAACCCTTCTTTTTCCTGTTGAGCTCTTGTGTTAATAATTTAAAAGTCAGCAATTTCCAAACCAAATTATTCTTTGCTTACAAGAAATGTCGTCAGGCATTTCTCTGTCAAGATGCTGCCCCAAATTCTGAAGCTAAAACATGACATAAAGGAATTGATATACAAATTATAATAGAGGCACAAAGAAAGTAACACATTTAGAGAGCAATGCTATGGATCCTCTATGTAATATTTTTATGTAGTTATATTGTCCAGGGAATAATAATATAAATCACAAGTTTTGAAAAGATGTATTTGGCCCAAAATTAAAGTGTTAACTGAAGGGGGAAAGAAACAATTTAGTTAACACAATTCACCTCCTATTGGGTGCCCCAACAAAGATATACACATTTCAAAAATATAGTAATATGTATACAATAATAGCATCAGTATTTTAGCATGGAGAGCAAGTATAATAAATATTTGTTTTCCCAGAATTATAACACTGGCATTAGTCAGTGTCTATCCACATGAGGAGACAGAAAACAGATGTTAAATTTGGCTGGAAGTTACTGTTATCCTGTTGCTCATCGATTTGCTCAAGCAGGTACCAGTAACGTCTCCATTGTGAGACCTGTTGTTACTGGTTTGGGCATATCAAAAAAAGCCACGGGTAGCTTATCGGGCTCTGCAGTGGGGGCAGGATACTCTTGGTAGCTTACCAGTCTTTCTACGAGGGATGGAGGAATCAAACTCGGGTCAGCTGCATGCAAAGCAAATGCCCTATCCACTGTGCTATCATTTTAATCCGGCTGAAAGTTAAATAATAATAAGAGGAAAAAAGAGTGATACAGTGAATAAATCATGTCTTGAAGCAGAATGTGTTCAAATCAAATCTGTACTAGGGGCCAACTTCATTTTTTCATTGACTTTCTAAAAGTGGGCTGGAGCGATAGCATAGCGGGTAGGGCATTTGCCTTGCACGCGGCTGACCCGAGTTTGATTCCTCCATCCCTCTCAGAGAGTCCGGCAAGCTACCGAGAGTACCCACTCACATTGCAGAACCTGGAAAGCTATCTGTAGCATATTCAATATGCCAAAAACAGTAACAACAAGTCTCACAATGGAGACATACTGGTGCCCGCTTGAGCAAATCAATGAACAACGGGAAGACAGTGCTACAGTTCCTAAAATTAGAGTACGAGCTAGATCAGGACTAGAATACTTCTATCCTTTTTTTCCACAAAGAAATACTTATAAACAAAAACAACAAATAAAACCTATATATTTAAGGAAATTTAAAAAGAATTGTGGATATTAATTCATAATATATTCATATACACTTATATATAATGTATTTGTATGCACAATATAGACATGTGTATATATATTTTTATATAATATAATATCTATACAAAAACTAGAGCCTGGGAGATAGGTAAAAGCCTGTGATAGAGCACATGCTTTGCATGCCAGAGACCCAGGTTAAATCTCTAGTATCTCAGTTCCTGAGCAATAATCCCTGAGCATAGAACCAGGAGTGGTCTTTGAGCACCACCAAGTATACCAACAAAGCAAACAAAATAAAGGCCAAAAATAATTAAAAATACAAAAAAAACAAATTATAATGACCTCAATGCGGTGTCTTGCACAATGGAACTCTATAAAAACCATCACTGGCTTAAAAATAAAAGCGCATTCTACTCTAGATTCTCTGCACTCCAACTTGGGGTCTGCAAATAGAAAGATTTTCTCTTTTTTCACTGATCTTGTTTTTGGTTGGTCCTCCAGAGCAGTGCTTGCCAAACCCCCAGTAACAGTATTGTATATCACAGGCCTTCAATCAATTAAAAAAAAATTAAAAGAAAAAAACAGTGCTCAGGAGGCCTGGTCACCCTCTCTATAATTTGCGGCCAACTGAGCTGGTGATTTCCATGCAGGGCCCTGAGAATGGGGAGCTACTCAAGTCTGCGAATCAGGGACTTAACCAGGCAACCCCTGCAGTGCTCCGGAGTCTCCAGGACTGCACCCAGTGACACTTAGGAGACCAATTTGGTGCTGAGGATCAAACCAAGATTAGGCACATGCAAGAATTGCACCATGTTAACTCCCTGCTCTCCCCTTGCTCCTAAATGCAACCATTATCACTTCAAAAATAGATGAATGAAAATACCAAAAGGAATTTACAGAACCTCAGTATTAGACCTGGAAAACCTTACAAATGTAAGTCAAACCATTTCCTTCTCAGACAATCACTGACCCAGGGCTTGGAGATTTGCAGTAATATATCTGAGATGGAAGGACACACAGCTCATTAGTGGTGGGCCAGTGAAGGGACCCAAGTGCTCTGGGGTCTAACAGACTTCCCTGGGCACCACAGCCCATCACCTTGCTCCCCTAGGCTCTGCAAAGCAGTATTTGAAAGTAAAATTGGAGAGCGTGCAAAGCCTCAAGGCAGATCATCGGTATGTCCAGGCTGAAGTCAGGAGCTTAGAGAAATTATCATTGCCCAGGCTGTGGCCATATTTAACCGCCCTCTACATCACTTTGCCTTTGGGCACCCCCAGGCTTGCTTCTTCTATTCTTAACCAGGATACCAAGTAAAATTCAAATAGGCAATAATGTTCCAGTTGCTGGGCTTGAACTCAGACGGCCTGAGTTCTGCTTCCATTTCAATCCACTCCTCCTGCAGCCCTTGATTTATTCATCTGCAATGGGCAGATCTTCATAGTTACTAAATCTGAGGTGGCCTTGGGTGCTTTGGTGCATGAAGTTCTTTCTACACAAAACAGAGCGAGTCACCGCTTTTACACTGGGCTGTGCAGAAATCACAAGACTTGCTTGACGGGAAGCTGGTTACGGAATTGCACATCTGGAAAGAAGTACTGAAGTGGCCTATACCTTTAGACTGAAGTGGCCTATACCTTTAGACTGAAAGAAGAGTGTGTAAGCTGAGTCAGGATGCAGTTTATCCCTAACTGGAGGCAATGAAACATCTCTTTGAAGAAGTGAGTGCATTGGGAGTCTGAGAGGCCCAGCCTTCAGCAAGGGCCAGCCACTTCTATCTTAGCCCTCTCCACCCTTCTATTTCCCGAAGATACTGTCTTTTTGGAGAACAGGTGCTACAGGAAGTGTGCTGGGTGAGTGCATGGAGGAACAAATTAGAAGGAGATATTCCCAACTCCTTCAACCTCTCAACATTTCTTTCCTTCCTGCAACCCCCATTCCAAAGGCTGGCCCCCGAATCTCTTGCCATGACACCCTTGGAATATCCCAAGGGTCCATAGGCACACACTGCTTGGGAAATACTGCTCAAAACTCCAGACAGGCCTCCCTCAGACCTTCAACTAGGTAGCACCACTTCCCCTGCAATTCGATAAATGCCCAGACCATTTCCTCCCGTGGCCTGTGCCAAGGATCAGCAGTACAGGATGCAGAGTCCATCGTGGAGGCTTATGAAGCCAGGAGTTCTCTGTCACCAGCGTGAGAACAGCCACAGGTCTTCACTGATCTCCAGAAAGCAGACACATAGATCTGCTCGGTTCTCATTTGTCAGGGTATTTCATTCTTTCATTCTTTGCATATGCTTAAAGTTGTCACAACTCTTCTGAGTCCCAAAGCAGGCCGCTGAGGGCAGTGGCGTCTGGGGAACGTTGCCCCGACTTATGGCCAGTCCTGCAGAGAGGAAGGTTGACACCAGGCTCCCGCTTTTCAGGTGTCACAAAAAATGGTTATTGGAGGACACTTAAGGAAACTCCGAAGGGCTGTTCTTTTTGTGGTGAGAATGAGGCAGACCAGCCTCGCTCCCACTTGTGGTGGACACTCAGCATGGCATGACACGCAGCATGGTCATTGGGTCTTGGCCTCAAGCTTCCCTCTTCCTACGTTCCCTTCTCCACTGCTGTCCTCTTTCCTGTTGGACCTTAAGTGGTTTGCAGAGTCTTCTGAGAGTTTTCAGGGACAGAGAAAAGATGCATTGAAATCAAATCTCCACTGTCCCCGCCTCATAGGTCCCTGAGCCTCAGAGCTGAAGTAGCAAGTGACCCTGACTCCTCAAGAGCTCCTCAGAGATACAGCCTGATCATGCAGAAAGAGACCATTCTGACTGAGCCAATAGCTCCTCCAGCTAATGCTAGAAGGTTCTGCCCCACCAATGAAAGAGATTCATCTGCTGTAGAGTGGACAGGGCAAGACAAGATTTCACGTAGAAGCCGCTCAGTAGCTTACTTTTGCTGTGGCAACAGTGCTTTTTCACTTGCATCCCTCCCCAGAAGAAGCCAAAAAAAAATGACTTCGCTCAACTTCATAGCACCTCAGAATTTCAGAGCTCCCTCCAGTTGAGATTATTGTAGTTCTAGGGTTGAGCAAAGATGCAATTCCGGGAATAGGCAGTGGCACTCTGCCGGCTCTAAAACTTTGTCTCTCTACAGACTAGTTTAAATAGAAAAGTGCCTGCATAGATCATGAAGGCAGAAATAAAAATCATTATCTCTAATAAGAATGGTAAACCATCACTATGGTTAATGGTCCTGCGGTAGGATTCCACGGCCTGGGTGTTAAGCAACACTAACTTTCACAGACCAGCTTGAGACTTGTGTGGCCCAGAACCAGTTCTTGGGATAGGCTAGTGAAATTCCAATAGCCTACAACTTTATCCATGAAAGAGCTGTCACCTACAGCACACAGCCTTTCACTCTGAGAGCTGGGTTTTCACTGGAAATCATGGCCAACAAAAGGCAGTCTGTGTCTTTCAACAGCAAAATTGTTTTTGAGACTTTGCATTCTTTTTGTCACCTCTTGCAAATCCTGGTTGTTTATTAGAGGTGTCTGTCTGCTTAGTAAAAAGCCTGGGCTCCATCTCAGGATGCCTTTCTGGACACCCCTAGCTCCCCTCACTCAACCCGAATCTCATTCTTGCATTTCCCAATCACCAAGCCGAGTCTTTCCTGTCCCATCACATGCCGACGGGAAAACACATGTCTTTGTCATTTTCTACTCAACCCCCACATCCCCCCAAATGCATTTACATCTGCGCCTCACTCTGAAAAGAAGTGATTTGTTTCCGTTCAACTCGCTGACCTGAAGATTCAAGCTGTTAATTTTTATGAAATGCAGTAACGAACATAGCCCCGTGCCCTCCCCTCCCCAGCCCAGCCCTGCCCAGATGTTTCCCTCGGAGGCAGCTGATGGCTGTTTTTAGCCACTGCGTGTCTGCTTCTCCACAGCCCACTCCCTTTCCTTCAGCTCCTCTCGAACAAGGGCGGCGAACTCAAATCCAATAATCACTGGGCCTTGTTATTATGGCTGCGCTCCTTGAAGGATAATAGAAGCCCCTCTAGGATGATCAGGACTTGAAAAGAGGAATCAATTTTCTAATTTGTCCTGCTGAAAATAGATGCCAGAGCTCCAGAAAGAAGAGTAGCTTGGGAAACAGGCTTCGCGTGTTTGGGCTTTGTGACTCCCGTGGTACTCACAGTGGTAGGCTGTGATAATAGATGGATGGAAAACAACAGAGTTGGGACAGCAGGGTGAGGGAAAGGACAGACTTGGGCATGGAAGAGTTGGGGAACTGAGTCCTGGAATGATTACTTAACAGCCATGCAAGGTTAGATGGTTTTTCTTTCTTTCATGTTCTCATCATCAAAATAGGGAGCATTGGATGCCTGAAACTTCAGAATCAGTGGTATTATAAACTATAGTTTCTAAATAAATGTATCAAATGGGTGACTATAGTACATATTTATCTATGATTTGTCCAATGGTGATAGAAATTTCTACTAGGCTGGCTTGTGTAGTAAAAATGTACTGATTTCCCAGTACATTTAAGTACTAAGTGCATTAAGTACTAAGCCTGCCTCAAGTGCTGGGGAGAAGGCAGTTGGGATAGAGAAGGGACCACTAAGTCAATGATTGTTAGAGAGATCACTCAGGGTATGTGCTGAAAGTGGACAAAGGATCAAACATGATGGCCTCACAGTATTTGTATTGGAAACCATAATACCCTAAAGGAGAGACAGAGAGAGAAAGAGAGAGAGAGATAGAGTAAAAAGAAAAGTGCCTGCCATAGGGCTGGGATGGTGGGAAGGATACTGAGGACATTGGTGGTGGGAAAGGTACACTGGTGAAAGGATGGGTGTTTGATCACTGAATCACTGAAACTCAATCATGAAAGATTTGTAACTCTATCTCATGGTGATTCAATGAAAAAAAGTACAGGTTTGTGAATGTGGGAGAACAGAGGTAGAGAGAGTGACCAGGATCAGTATGATTTAGTGGTTCAGTGATGTTGTCAAGAATCTAATTCTAGGAGGCCAAAGAGGTAGTACAGCTGGTAAGAAGGCTTGCCCTGCACTTCAATTAGATTAAATCCCTGACACCATATATGATCCCTTGATCTCAGAGCTAGTAGTAAGCCCTGACCACAGCCAGGTATATTTCCCTTCCCCCTAAAAAGAATCAAATTCTATCAAATTCTATTTGTTCTCTCTAATATTTTCCACTGGGAACATAGATTCCAAGATTGTCTGCCTTTACAGTATCAAAATGACAGCAGTGGTATAGGGGTTCATCCTCCCATAATTTATCTTCCAGGATACAGACAGAGCTTCTGTTCAGCTTAATCACCTGACAACTTCAAAATTGAAAGTTCTGGTGTAATAGTGACCGTGGACTCGCTCCTGAGTGCACTGGGGTCGTGGCATTGTTGTACATACCACAAGCACACCAAAGTTAGCAGCCTAAGAAGGTATTTCAGGGCCTCCAATGTCTTCAGTGTCTGTCCCTCAGTGATCCTGTCCCTTGACACCAGGGGATTTGCTTATCCCGATATCCACAGTTGGATGGCTGGAGCTCTATAGTCTGTTGTCCCACAGAGCCAAGGCTGCTGCTCTTTGTCCCTTTGTCTTTCCTTTGTTCTTTGGCCAGCTATGTGAGAACTGTTTTGCTGTCCTTGAGGGTACAGGTGAGGATCAAAGAAGAAGTTACCCCACCCTGTGTATTTTATGTATTTGCTGTCTCCACCCCTGGCCATTTCCATTGTCTCTTTGGCCTCCTGAAGGCAAAATGTAAGTGGGTCAATTGTATTCACTGGATTATAGATACCCTTGCTTAACCCCTCCACAACCACCATAATAGAGTCCGGGGAGAGGTCTAGACTGTGAGTTTTGTGTTGCCATGTCTTCCTCTTCAAGACAGGCAGATGTCTGCATCAGTCATAAAACTAAGCTGACAATGTTCAAGTCTTAACACCACAGAAACAGGTTCCTGCTGTGAGCCGCTGTTTCATGGGGCTCAAGCCCGCGCCTTAGTTTGTCCCCCTCTATCCTGCTACTGCCACCCTTGGTCCAGCTGGCTCAAGGAGGTAGACAAAGGCAGAAGAGGCATAGGACAAGGAGCCTTCTCATTTCCACTCACTGGCCACATGCTTGATATCTCAAATGGTAGAGACAATTGAAGGGAAATGTAGGTATAGATGTGAATATTGGTGAACACTGATTCTTTTTCTTTTTTAAGCTTTATTTGAAAATCCCTTACGTTTTTCTGGCCCACAAGGAGTACAAACACCCTGTCCTTGGGAGCTGTCACTGGTTTTCTGCTTCCATCACGTGTGGACTATTCCCTCCATATTAGACTTTCCCCTGTTGTGTGTGTGGGAGGGGGAGTAAGGGGGGTGTGCAAAGGCTGAATTGTCCATTTCTCCCCACAGGGTCTTCAATATGCTGTGGCATGGGATGGAATCATCATGCTGAATCCTCCCGGGCAGAGGAGGAGAGACTGGGGAATGTTGTAGGCCCTATTTAAGGGGAGTCAGAAATCAGGCTGACCCAGAAACATGGAGTCCTTGTGTGCCAGCAGCAGGAAGTGCCTTGATTGCTTTCTGCAGTCTTCCCTGCTGTGATTTGCCTGCCCTGTCGGGGTCCCCCCACCCCACCCACCCCAGTCTGCTCTCCTTTGGCCCTCCCAGTCTCCTGCCTCCTGGAACTTTACAAGTGCAACCCCTTAGAAGATTCCACAACCTTCAATGCCTTTAGTCACGGATAATTTGGGGATCAAATGTTTTGTTTCTTTATACATTGCAGGGAGGGGCCTCTTAGTACGTGATCAGGAGGACCCAGAGCCCTCCCAGTGGTTACTAGACTGGGGATTCAATGAGCAGACCCCAGTATGCAGTGATGTATAGGTCCTGAGGTGCCAGGGGTGACCCAGGAGTCTCAGGGCTGCACCCACCCCAGTGATTGTCAAAGCATCGTGTGGGGAGATCCCACTAGGGGCCATTGCATTCAAGGCACGTGCTGAACCCCTCTTATACTATCTCTCTGCCCCTCCAGTGTTATTTTCAAGATCAGAACCTCTTTGGTCCACACTCCTTAATTTTGTTCTCACAATGCCATTTCTCAAAAATTATTAGGCCTCAGCTCTCTTTGGTTGGCCTCAATTCCATGGTCAGTCCCTGTAAGATTTCCCTTTGCAGATACTGTGCAGGAGCCTGACAGGTTTGGTTTTCTTGGTTTTCTCTACCTTCATTGGAGTTGCTACTCCTGCGGGACCACCTGGAGCAGTGGCTGAGACCCTGCACTCAATCTGACGTTGGCCATGGGTCTCATTTGATGCCACTGAGAAATTGTGCCACAAATAACTAATGGACTGAGAGGTTTCACCTTGCGTTGTTTTCTCATTTTGTTGTTGTTGTTATTGGTTGATGGGGTGGTGGGGAGGCTCCAGAGCGCTTCAAGAGTCCAGGGGTCAGGCCCAGTGACACCTGGCCCAGGAGGCAGATGGTTTAATGTCAGGGATCAGCAGTGTGCTACTGCCCAAGAGGAAATCTCAGATGACCACAACTAAGGCACAAAGTCATAGTCCAGATTTTTATCAAAATATGAGAATCTGTACAACTTTAAATTATTAGCTTGGGATTAAGAGATAATTCAGGGCCAAGTGTTTCCCTTGTATCCTAGAGACCCCGGCTCAAATCCCAAGTACTACATTTGGTCTCCTGAGTACATCCTGGGGTCTGACCTGAGCCCAACCCTGGGAATAACCCCTGAGCACCCCAGGTATGCATTCCTCTTCTCCCCGAAGAAGTAAAATCAAATAATAATCTCCTGAGAGAACATTTTAATTTAATATAGACTTGAATTATAAATGATAAAATATCATAATAAAACTAAATCCATTATGTTTTCCATTATATTTAATGATCTTGGACTAAAAGGGGCATTAAATTAGTGGGGTATTTGGTAAAATTTGAGTTAAATCATGCTTTATCAATATTTATTTTCTCATGACTATCAGAGAGTTGTAAAGAAATATGGTCATCTTAAGGAAATACTCATATTTCAAGTTCATAGGTCACTTGAGCTGCAAGTTAGTTTTGTACATTATCAGGATATATATCATATATAATAAATATAAAATGTGCATTTATGGTGCAAACGTATACTTTTATACATGTGTAAATTCTCATATAAGTACATAGCTCTTTTATATACCCCCCTCATGTATATATATTATAAAATATGAGCTGTAAATTAGGTAAATAAATGTTTATTTGTATATTTTTCTGCACCTGTACACCCTGTGTCTATGTGTTGAGAAAAATATACGAGACTGAAAGTTAAATAGGAACTTTGTTTATGTAGACCACTAACCTGACCAAGTTTGGTCCAGTCCCTGGCACCACTTGTTCCCTGGAGCATCACCGGGTCCACCTCTGGAATCCCTGAGCAGCACTGGGTGTAGCTGTGGAGGCCCCGAACACTGCCAGGGTGAGCCAGTATCCCCTGTCCTTCAGGGCTCCAGCAGCATTGCTCCCTGGAGGACTTGCAACAGCCTGGGTGGCTGAGAATCACCAGTGGGGCCCTCGGATCTCCTGAAAGCAAAGCTTGAGAGCCACATCCCCATATAACTTTGTTTTTGCAACACATATGTAGGTGAGAACTAATTTCTAAACAAAAGGAAAAGGTAAAAATGAAGTGGAGGAAACCTTGTAAGTAAGAAATAGTGCTGTGACATATCACTGGGACACTTGAAAGTATCTCATCCGAGCTCTGAAGAAATACTTTCACTCTTTCCAAGATCATAAATAAAATCAGCTAATTCTCAGATTCTGAGTTTAACTTGCCCATCTGGTCCAAATCCTGTAAGAGCACACACACACACACACACACACACACATGCACATACACACATGCACACATCCATACATCTGCTCTCAAACACACACTCACACGTACAGATATTCACACACACAACACATGCTAGGCTCCACACAAATATTTTCTTTTGCACGAGTAACTGGAGCATCAGTATGGGCGGCAGGACGCCTTTGACAATATAAACCTAGAACTGATCAATCTGTTTCTGCAAAAAGCATATTTAAACACACAATAGTGCTTGTCACAGATAGATGCCCTTCTTTTAGAGTTTAACCTTCACAGTTTGCAAAGAAAAGGCAGCCAACAAGCTAGTAACACTTTTATTAATTTGGGAGTCAGACCAAATAATGCTAATGGTTTCAAAAGTATCCAAGTAAACCTTCCCATTCTTAACAAGGCTGATACCCACTTGTAAATGGGTTGTATTGACCTGCAATTTGGGTAATTTTCAATGTATACTATCCATAACTCCAAAGAAACAGTCAGAGCAACAAATGGAAGTTGAAAACCCTGCATTACAGAATCCTACATTTCATAAACTAACTCTGTGATTTTACTAGTTTCCTTTGGGTACCCCCACCTCAATTTCCTCTTCTATAAAATGAATATATTATACTTGCCCAAAATAAAGATGAGGGGTAGTAAATAGTATAGGCATTAAGGTGCTTGCTTTGCATGTAACCAACACTGATTCAATCCCTGGCAAGACACATGGTCTTACAAGCACTGCCAGGTGTGGCCTCCCAAATATATATTTACACTAATATAGGGATGTGGCTCAGTTACAGACATATACCTTGTCTTTGTGAGGCCGAGGGTTTGATCCCTGCATGGGGAAAAAGAAAAGTAGATTTATGGAATGGTATGAATTATGTATAAATGTTTCTTCAAACTTTAACTTCTATTTATATGCATATTGACTTTTATAGATTCTTAAAAGCATAAAGTTGCTTTTATTTAGAAACAGTCTTCAGAATTTATTTAAACTAAAATATTCATTTTTCCTTCATTCCATATAATATTTAGAAAATGCATGTAGGGCACATTTGGTCTAGCATTAGAGTTTTAAGTGAGATTTTGGCGTGCATGTGTACTTTGTATTTTTCCATATCTTTATAGGAAATCTTCTCTTTTAAAAAGAGTAAAGCCAAACCTGTATGCATTGTTTCCAATATTGGATCATCAATATTTATATTTACATTCCAGTTTCATTGGTTGAACAGTTGCTTTTACTACCTGGATTAGTCTCCTACTGCTGCTGTGGAAAATTGTAATAAACTTAGTGGGTTAAGTGGTACAAATGTCTAATCTTGTAGTTCCAGGGATGAAAGGTCTCACCCAGTGAAAAATCAAGATGCAGACACAACAGCATTGCTCCTGGAAGCTCTAAGAGAGTTTCCTTGCCTTTCCAGTTTTAACTACTGGTTCCCACCCCCTGGTTTGTGGGCTCTTCCCCAGTTAAGTGGCAGCAGTGGAGGACTGAGTACTTTCAGAGTACACTTTCAGAGGGCCTTTCTTCCTCTTTCTCTTCAAACAATCTTTTCGATTCAGCAGACACACCTAGATCATTGCTATTTCAAAATCCTTAAGAGAGTCCCATCTGCAGAATCACTTCGGCCATGTCAGTGGAAACTTCTGTGGGATGCATGGACTGCTCAGTTATCAGTGCATTTGTAAGATCCAACAATAAAAACATCTGAGATCATTTCCAGGGAGTTCCATAAGAGTGCATTATCACTCTTAGTCAAGTCAGAAAGACTGAAGCTGGGATTGGTTGCTTTCCAAGAGTTAAGAGGAAGAAAAGTGCATCTTCAGTTCTTGATGGGCCTTGTCTAACAATGCCACCCCAATAGTTTCATACCTGTCCACATTTTCTGCTACACATCTCATGTGGGCATGTGTTTCACAAGAGACCTTGCTTTTTCTATTTTCAGGGAGTTGTCCTCCTAGAAAAATCCCAGTGCTCCAGAGGAACTCTATCTTTGGTGATATCTGTCTATTATGGGTGGGCAAAGACAATGCTACAATTCTGTTTTCAGTGATTTTTATTTTTTTATTTTTATTTTTATTTTTATTTTTTTTTGCTTTTTGGGTCACACCTGGCGATGCACAAGGGTCACTCCTGGCTCTGCACTCAGGAATTACCCCTGGCGGTGCTCAGGGGACCATATGGGATGCTGGGAATCGAACCCGGGTCGGCCGCGTGCAAGGCAAACGCCCTACCCGCTGTGCTATCACTCCAGCCCCTTCAGTGATTTTTATTTCTCTGTATTTAATGCTGCACACAAACTCTTTAAACATATTTGAATTTTTTGTGTCTCTATTTATTGTTTTCACACCTTCAGGTAGTTTTGCAGAGACTGTAATTTCAAAATTCTGGGAGAAAAAAATAAATGCATTATACAGAAGCTATCCTCAGGAAAGAAACTGGAGAGGTCACATACTTTTGCCTCCTTCTACCTGGAGGCAGAATTACCCAGAACCTCTGATAAAGTTTGATAAGTTTTGTATCATCTGTCAAGTACACAGTGTATAAGAAGAAAAAAATGTTGAGTAAATATAGCAGATTACTTTAGCAGAATATAAAGCATAACAAGAAGAAATCTCACCTGAAAGTAAACATATTATTATCTAGAGTCTATTCACTCATAAACCATCTATGGTATAGATGATGACCATACTCAGTAGAGATGCACCAAAGTAGAATAATGAGGCACAATGTATTTTAGTTGGGGTTCATGTGACTTGGTGTTACACCTTAGTGAGATCCAACACTCCTTAGGAACCAAGACATACCATCTCTTCTCTGTCATTATGATGTTCTCACCAGCATGGAATAGCTACCTCATGCTCTCTTGCATTTGATATAAGTGCTCTTATATCAAATGATGACCCATTTTTAAGTTATCTCTGGCTTTAGTTGGGTGGGTGACATCGTTTGCTTATGTACATGTTCATTTGAGGGACTTTCTTATGATCCACTCTCTATCAAGTACTGGGGTTGACAAAGGGGAAAATAATAAAGGCAATATCTTCCATTTTCATGGGAGTTTGTTCCACTCTTTTGCCATGCAGCACATTTTACTTGGAAACCTAAATGCACACATTCTTACAATGGAAACAAAAGTTCTTCAACTGATATCCAAAGAGTATGTTCTCCTTTTCTCATCTCTTCTTGTTCCTTTTGTATCTATGCTTCTCCCTTATTTAAAATGCATGCTCATCAGCAGCCACTGAATAGATTTTTCTACCCAATAGTGGGAAGTGACCTGGATTTTGGAAAGTACAGCTCAGCAGCACGCTAGTAGAAGCACAGCACCAGTGTGACCATCTTAAAGCAGCTCATTATAGCTCAGAATTTCCTTCTCTTTTCGCTCTGAATAGATGGCCGTAGAAAATGGCTGTTAGCAAGATCAAATAATTCATGCACATAGAAGGTCCCAGAAACAATACTCTAGGCCTCATTCTAAGTGCAGGTAGCTTTCTCTTTTAGAATTTTGAGGAAAGATGTAGACCCTCACACATCTAAAAATTAATATAAATTGACATAATATTTCACATTGTAATATTGTATATTGTACTAAAGGATACAGTTTTATAATGTTACTTTAAATCTTTTCTGTAACTGCTGAATTTAGACAATAGTGATTTGATTCTCATGATCTTATATAAATACATAAACAAAGCCTACATAATTGTTCTTTATTACCTTCTTTCATAATCAAACCTTAGCTCCTTTCTTTTCATTCTTGAAATCATATTTTCAGTCATCCTCCTAAAGACTTTGACCCCAAATTGTTTTATACTGGAAATATTTTATTTAGCATTGTATCAAAATTAATTTATTTGCAAATATGTATATGCATCTAATTGTACTGTGTGCTACATAGCACAGAAAAATATGCAGTTTAGTGTCAAAGGGGGAGAAAGTAAGACTGTCAGAGGAAGTGATGTTTAATTCCTAAATAATAGCAAAGAAACCAATGTGTATAAATTCACAACATAGAAGTGCAAAATTAATGAAAAAGAGTAAGACTAGAGCCAGATTGCAAAGGGACTCTTGATTGAACTTACGTTGGGCATTATTTGCAGAACAGTGGCTCAAATCTAGAATTCTGCAAACAGGGTAACAAGATCAAATTTTCTGCTGTGATGTAAACTTAGGAGCTTTCAACCTGGAGCTAGCCAATGCCTGGGAGCTAAAGAATGTTACTAAGACATGAGAATCAATATCAATGCTTAAAAAAAAGCTATTTTACAGATAACAGACTCCTGTTTATTTTTCCCCCCAAGAACATATGAGGATTCTGTGTGGTACAAAATTGATTTGGAAGTTTTCCAATATGTATTTGGCAAGAAGTCATGAAAGGGTCTCTCTCTCTCTCTCTCTCTCTCTTTCTCTCTCCCTCTCCCTCTCTCTCTCTCTCTCTCTCATATGTCCTTGATCAACAGACTTATCATGAAGCCATAGTTCAAATCTTTTCTTGCTGTGCAAAGTGAGATCACTTTTACATAGACAAGAAGTGTCTGATTATTCATGAAACAGAAAAGCAGGATAAGCTGGCATAGGTTGGGGAAAGGACATTCAGCAGCCTTCAAAGTTATGAATACAAATGCAAGAGGACTGTTTCCAGAGTCCCTTACTTTAGCCAATCCCAAAGTTTAAGACACTGGATTTATATACAGGCTAAATTTAGAAACTAATTATTCATTTTTTAAAGGAGTCAGTAGGACGCAAGTCAATAGCAAAGGCTCTAGCATATTTAAAATAGAATTTAGTTTGTATGCAACTTTTGGGAAACTTTCCTCTTGGAACAAACAAGGTCAACGTGGAAGGCAGGACAGTTCTCTCTTTAATTGCCATGCTATCAGAGATGGAACACAGCACTGCTTTTGAGGTTCAAGGCTGGTTCCATGGCTCTTGATTATCAACAATGCCAAGTCACCCTTTTATTTTATTTTTGTTTATTTTACTTTGGGGAACACTTTGAGTGATTCTCAGGGCTTACTCTTAACTCTGTGCTGAAGAGATCATTCCTGCAAGTGCTCAGGGAATTATCTGTGGTGTCAAGGATGAAACTGGGCTCAGTTGCAGGCATGGCAAAGCATCTCAAACCTCTGTACTAACTCTTCACCCTCAAGCAACCTTGCTTACAACAGAGCAAAATACATACTTTGAAATGTATCAGTTGCCCATTTCAGCTTCGAGATATTGTGCTGTAATGTTACTGCCAGGGTGCAGGGATTTTCTCTTGACCCCAGAATATGTGACCTTGATCTGAATCCAGACAGGAAAATTCTGCCCAAGAGTAGCTCCGTTCTGTTTGTCAACCCATCAGATTATAATTTCTAAATTAGTTGAATATGATTTTCACAATGCAGTAAAAATATTTAGTCACTAAAAGCAAAAAACATAGTAGTAACTAAATGGATATATAATTGTGAATATATTAGGTCTTTTTAAATTATTAGTGACCAAAAAACAGTAAAACTTGACTTAAATGAAAAAATTGTTCTTCAATGCCAGAATTAAGTGCCAGAATAGTTGTAGTGAGATGGAGAAAATACAAGGTCACACAGAGTGCTCAGGGGTCCTTCCTTTTAAAAATTTTTGGGGGGTTGTTTGTTTGGTGTGTGTGCATTTGTGTATGTGTGTGTGTGTGGCCATACCCAGTGGTGCCTAGGACTTATCCCTGGCTCTGAATGAAGGGCTTACCAAGGGTGGAACACCATGTTGGCCATGTGCACCTTACCCACTGTATTATAACTCTTGTGCCTCAGGAATCACTCAGTACCATCGGTGTTGCTCAGGAACCATATTTGGCGCCAGGGATGAAGTGGGGTCAACTGTGTGAAAGACAAGCACTTTAACCCCTGTGCCTATCTCCCAAGAGGACAGAGCAAAGAATGAGCTTAGGAGTTGGTTTCAGAATAGTAGTTCTGTTGCATTTCCAGGGGTCCAGGTTCTTTTTTGTTTCTTCAGTAAGACATCCTTGGCAGGATGGTTAGAGTAACTTCCTGCTACAGTGGTTAACTTGGCTAGTAAGAGGGTGGAGGCCGGTGGCAGGGTGGGGTTTGGAAAGGGTCATTCTTCTTGGTTATTGTTAAAGGAAAGCATTTTCCAGGAGTGCAGCAACAATGATTAAATAATGAAACTCTTTTGAGAGTGACACAGGAGTCTGGCTGACTTGGATTAATCATACTTAGCTGTCTGCAGAGGAGTCAGTTGAGAGTTTCCTCCCTGGACACTTGGAGGTGAATGTCCCTATGCAGTCCAGTGTGGTTGCTGTAAAGCCCGTGATTGGCCACTTGCAGTGGTTAATAACGGGCTGCCCTTGCGTGCTGCTCCAGTTCATCTCCTGCTAAGCTTTGATTTGTATGTAGCCACAGAACAACCTCAAGTTCCAGAGCACATCACTGTTGATTGCCTTTGTCCTGACTTTCACCTTTGCCTGGACTTATCGGCAGCCCACCATTGCCCTCTGGCCCCTAATTGCCCCCGGATTCTTCATCATTAAGATAAAAGGACTTGGGTCAGGGAAATGGTACAGAGGGTAATGTGCTTGCCTCGCATGCAGCCAACCTGAGTCCAGTCCCCAGCACCCACTGTATATGATCTCCCCGCATCAGAAGTGAGCCCTGATCACAGAGCCAGGAGTCTGCCCTGAGCACTGCCTGGAGCAGCGCCTCCCCATAAGTACCATTGTAGCACTGCCATCCCGTTGTTCATCGATTTGCACGCGGCTCCATCAGTAAACAAGACAAAACAAACAAGAGATATAAGGACATTTTACTCTCTCTGCCTGCTTTGGTGGGTGGTCTGCCTTCTCTCTGCCCACTCCATTCATTAGCTTCAGCTGCTTTGCGCAGACAAGTAAAGTGTTGATATGTCTTCCTAAACTTTGAGCTGAATGAATTAGGTCAGAGAACTTAACGTTCATCTTCATCCCCACCTGAGCTCAGCCAGGTCACTGACATAAACTCTCAAGCTACATTAACAGAAGAAAGAAAGAAATCTGCACCTAAGAAAAATCAGACTTCCCGCACCCCTGCCTTGAAGGTCAGAGATCTAAAAAGCAGAACTGGATTCACTGCATCCTAGTGTCTGTTCTCACGCAATCCAAATAAAGAAATCCTCACTAGCTATTGCAGTGCGGCTGGGAAAATGGGGATGGAGGGTGCAGAGGGGGGGCACTGGGTGGGGAGGAGAGAAGAAGAAAAGAGAAGGATTGGTTGTTGCCAGCATCTGGGGCGGGGAGAGAAGCCCCTTTTATTAGTCTATAATTAACAACTTTCCTCTCGTAGACATTAATTTATTTTGTCATTAAATTAATTAGAATTAAACAGGCCTCTAAATCACTTCTTGTTCCTCGAAGGAGAGGGATGCTTATAAAGGCAAAATCAAGCAAAATTTTCCACTGCTTTCCTCCCCTTATAGAGACAGAGGAAAAAGAGGAGATGAGGCCCCTGGAGAGAGTGTCGTAAGGTTCCAGAGTTGGGGGGGTTGAGGGGGGCACTTTATAAGAATCACATCTGGCCGTTCAATGGGCAGTATTATAGCAGACAGGGCCTTGCTTTGGGACCAAGTTTGATCCCTAACACTACATATGATCCTCCAAGCAGGGGTCATGCCTGAGCACAGAGACAATGGTAAGCCCTAAGCTCTTCCAGATGTAGCCCAAAACATAGACAAACAAACAAACAAACAAACAAACAAAAGCAGTGTGGTATTTAAGAAGCTGACAGAATGCTTTCTACACTGTCAGAGGTCTTCATCCACTTTGGTTTGGGACAGGCTACTTCCTTAATTCGCTTTCTCTTTGGAGAGGTGAGAACAGCCCCTGCTCACAAGGTCATGACAGATAAGCCCAAGCAAGATAATAGAAGCCAAGTGTCCAGGTATTATTAGACTTCAATAAATGCTACGTGCTTTCCTCTGTCTCTCTTAAACAAAGATTCAAGCTTTATTGCAGATGAAGGCTTGGATCATGGATTACCAAGAAAAGATTCAGAACCTAACTCCCAACAAGCAAGAGCAAAAATTAAACTAAAACTTTACAACCATTGATGATGATCGCGTCAATACTGTATATATTTATTTACTCAGCCCGGGTGATTTGTTCTGTTAAATTTTTAAAATCTCTTTTCCTTGGTTTCTATCAATCCTGTCTCTTCTCAGTTAGTCTGTGCTTGTAACTCCAAAGTCACTTATTACTTCTGCTCTTTTCCCTTGAATACTACCAAAAGTACTACCTTTCCCACTAACGAAACTCCCTGATGATAGCAAAACGTGATCTATCTCTCTGTCTCCTTTTCCATGCAGAGATCAATGAAGAGAAACGAATATCGAGGCTGGCGTATGCTTATATTGCAATATGCATTGTCTGTGTATTGACATGATTGCAAATTTCAATCTGGTCCCCTTCAAAACAGTGCAGATTCTTGCCCAAAGTGATGGTTTTATAACTTGACTTCTCAAAAGTGGGACTCTGTTGGAATTAATTATCCCCTAGATGCGCTTTGAAGCATTTCCTGTGCTTGCCTGGATGGGGTGGGGAGCTGAGGGAGTGATCATTTGATCTGGTGCTCTGTGAATCTATGAGTCAGTGGTGTTCCTGAGCCTCAAGACAAGCTCATGAGTTCTCTTAATGAGGACATGGTCAAAAGGGTGCGTTCTTTATTGATGAGCCCATGATTCGTTTCTGCCAGGACTTCGACTAAGGGTCCCTTGAAGACTCTTAAGAGAGCTCAGTTTTAGGATGGAGACACAAATATTAGCCTAGACCTAGACTTTGAAAAGGCAATAAGGAGGAAATGAACTACCATAGAGTGTCTTCAATTTAGAGATTTAGAAAAGGAAAACAAGAACTTGTCTACATTGATGACTAAATGATTGAACTTAAAGAGGTGGAGAATTTTCCTGCTTATGACTGTAATTCTACCATCAAGAGGTTCAACATTCATACTTAACAGTACAGCAAAAACATGAGTAAGTACAGAATGTGTAGTCTCCTGTGATTTCTGACCTGGCTGATTCTTAACCGAATAATGTCAACCTGCAATAGGATGGCTCTCTGTTGTGTTGACAAAGGTGTTGAGTGCTTTTTCTCCTTCATCTCAGAGAATCAAAATGAAAAACTGCCATATTTTCCCCCACCTCCTTTAATTAAGACAACAGCATTATCAGGCTTTAGAAGACTGAACAGCATGCACAAATGAATTGCTATTTAATTAAGCTTTCTAAGAAACTTTTGTGAAAACAGCATATTTTATTTTTGCAGCTTTGGAAATAGAGATTCCATTGTTTTTCTTCTGCTTGATGAATTTTTAAATGAAAATCAACATGTTGTAAGCTAAGAAGAAAAGCCAGTGATAAATTTTCTTTCTTTCTGCTATGGTCATGAGGTCAGCATGACGTTTGTCCTCCTGCTTTTCCAAGGGGGACCTTTGTGTGTTTGAAAGTTGTATAGATAGGCTTATGCCTTGGTTGGATGACAATTCTAACCCATTCGGGGGCAAGTTGCTGTAAGACCTAAATCTCAGTGTTCCTAGTTGCAGAACCCCATAGTTGAGTCAATTTAGAACTGAAGAACTTCAAGCATTAAAGAAGTGCCTGGCACCACTCAGTTCTGCCTCCAGGATTTGAGACAATGCAGGTTTCCTGGATAGTGAGGGTGCTCTGACGTTCTTGGGGAAGGGAGTATGGGTGAATGAACCTCATATCAGTTCTCGGAGTCATTGCAGCCACCCTCCCTCATGCGTTCCTTCTCCAACTCCTTTACCTCTGAAATGGGCGTACAAGGGAGAGGACAAAGGGAGTGTTCCTAGTTCTTCCTGTCTGAAGTCTCAGGTATGTGGGCATATGTGGAAGGGATGGCCTCAGCTTAATTCTAAGACTCTAGTCCAGAAGAACTGCCAAGGGGGGAGTGTTCAGAAACTACATATAACTTTTAGGTTCCTGCATTACGTTGGTACTTTTCAAAAACTTCACTTTTAAATGTTCTTTCAACCTCTGATTAAATGTGTATTTTAATTTTATACTTTAAATTATATTAATTTTTAATTTTTTATATTCAAACATAATTTTATGTTTACATTTGATATATTTAGATGGAATGTCTATTTGTTCAGTTTCATACTTTAATAACACTGTAGCACTGTTGTCCCATTGTTCATCGATTTGTTTGAGCAGCACCAGTAACGTCGCCATTGCGAGACTTGTTGTTACTGTTTTTGGCATACTGAATATGTCACGAGTAGCTTGCCAGGCTCTGCCATGTGGGCGGGATACTCTTGGTAGTTTGCTGGGCTCTCCGAGAGGGACAGAGGAATCAAACCCAGGTCAGATGCATGCAAGACAAACAACCTACCCGTTGTGCTATCGCCCAGCCCATACTTTAATACATTTTATATTTGTGTTTTAGGGTCTAATAAATCAAACCCTTTCGATATGTTCTATTCCAGTTTTGTATGTGCTGGGGGAATATTAGCTCATTAAACTTGTCCTGATATACTAACTTGGTTTGGAACATCCTGGATTAGAATTTTGTCTTCCATCTTTATTCAAATAATTGAACTTTTTATAAATGTGATACTGATTTGGAAAAAAGTGTGACTTGGCTATGACCTTTTTGATTAGGCTTTCAAATGTCTGCTAACGTAGATTGTATAAGTAATCACACTATTGCACTACTTCAAATGCCAGGCAAACCCATCTGCTAGATTCCAATATGAAAGTTATAATATATTGTCTTGTCATACATTAGTATTTAAATTTTAGCATTTATCGTAAGCTTTGCTGGTGTGTTTTTTCTTTAATTTTCCATAAAGTGAAGGATTTAATATTTTTCTGCTTACATCTATTTTAACAATTTTCAGGAAAGAACCAAATTTTAAATTTAAATTTCATAAATTGAAATAACTGGGACTATTTTTAATGTTTTAAGTGAACATTTGACATAGAATACCAAACCAGTTGAATTCTTATTTTTCCTATGAAGAACTAAAGTTGAAGGGTTCAAAGTATGATAGCCAATAGCTAATACATTTAACTTGACAAAGATGTTTTTAAATGTGCGCATGATCTGTTCATTGACATACTCCAAATTGAAAAATTTCAGAATAACTAGGTGAGGCTGATAATTCAAATCTGAAATGAAATTTTAAGTACTTCTGTTTCAGAACTTTTTTGATTTTTGTGATTTTGTTTTGTTTTGTTTGGGGGCCACACATAGTTGTGCCCAGGGTGTTTTCCTGGCTCTGTGCTCAGGAATCTCTTCTGCTCACTTTGTGACACCAGATGCAGTTCTGGAGATCAAACTAAGGGCATCTACATGCAAAGCAAGTGCCTCACCCACTGAGTTATCTCTCCAGCCCCTTTCAGACTTTTGGATGAGGTTTATTTCTTTTTCTCTTTTTGGATCACACCTGGTGATGCACAGGGGTTACTTCTGGCTTTGCACTCAGGAATTATTCCTGGCAGTGCTCGGGGGACCATATGGGATGCTGGGAATCAAACCAGGGTTGGCCATGTGCAAGGCAAACACCATACCTGCTATACTGTAGCCCCAGCCCTGTCTGTTTTTTTTTAGGGATATTCTAATATTTTGAGATGAACTGTTAAGAAAAATAAACAGTCCAAGGATAGAGGGATTGTACAATGGGGAGGATTCTTGCCTTGCATCCTTGCATGCAGCTGATTTAATTTCAATCCCTGACACCCCATATGGTTCCCCCAAGTCTTCCAGGAGTAATCCATAAGTGCAGAGCCAGGAGTAAGCCCTAAGCCCACTGGGTGTGGCAAAAAATGAAAAATAAACATTAACAAAATAATTTACTAAAGCTGAAAAGATGGTATAGTGGGTTGAGTCACTAGCTACATATGCGGCTGGCTGAGCCCCAGCCCCCCATATAATCACCCAAGCACCAAAAGGAGAGACCCCTGAGCACAGAACCTTGAATAGCTCCAGAACACTGCTCGGTGTGGACCCCAAGCCCTGAAAAATCATTTGCAACTTGTTATCAGTATATATGTAAAATATGATTCTCAATTCTGGGAACATAAAATAGAATGGAGAATTAACTTGTATTCTCTTTTTTCTGGGCTGAGGAGTGGCTTGACCACCTGGCAGTGTCCATTGTTTCCTGGTGATGTTTAGAAGTCCACATGCTGTGCTGAAGATCCACACCGGGGTCAGTCACATCCAAGGAAGCATCTTCGCCCCTGTGCTATCTGGCTGACCTTTAACATGTTCATATCTTCTAGAAGAGAGCGGAATAAAACTGCTTTTGCACTGTACCATCCCCCTTGCTCTTTTTGAATGCCTTCATGACAGAAGAGAAATTTAAAACCTGGGGACAGATTACAAACTCTTTGATGATGACAATATTTCACGTTTTATTTATTTTTTAATTAAAATCTATTTAGAAAGATGTGAGGGGAGAGAAAGACAGAAGTGAATATTCAAGAAAAAACACGGGTTTCCCCAGCATGGAAATAAGCAAGCCAACAACCTGAGACAAGCAAACAAAATACATATTCAAGGGAGAATACAGGCTCAAGAGCAAGTCTTTCGCATTTTTATATGTTGGAATTTTCCAAAACTAAATAACATTGCACTCGAATGATGGCAATTTATTGTCCAGGAAAAGGCAGAGAAAGATGAATGACCAAGCTGGTCTTTTTTGTTTTGTTTTATTTTTTAATCTCCCATGGATTCTTTGGATTAAGAGAGATGAAAAGTTTCTTGGGAGAAGATGGGAAGAAATAGAATATTTTAGGACAAGGTGACAAGCAAGTAGACAGAGGTGAGATAAACACAGAAGAAACCTGGAGATATTTGTCCTGTTTCACATTAATAGCTCTATGTATTCATAGGTTTGTTCATTAACAAAAACAACTCATGGGACCTGAGAGATAGTGTAATGGGTAGCCTGTTTGACCTGGGTTCGATTCCTGTTACCCCATATGTTCTCCTGAGACTGCCAGGAGTGATCCATGAGCACAAGCCAGGATTAGACCCTGTGCACCACCAGGTGTGACCTCCAAACAGAATAAAACAAAAAGTATCTTGTGGACATTTGTACCCCAATAAAGGATCACCCATACCTTTCTTTCTCTCAGTGAGCCTGACTGAAATCCTAGTTTAATCTATAACAGTGTCTCGGGGCCTGAGAAATTCACACCAGTGAGTTGTGAAATTTTTCATTTTGCCTGCTGCTGAAGATGTTGGCCAAGTACTAAGGGGTATGGATAAAACAAAAAAGCCCCACCGAGACCTCCTGTCTGGACAATAGACAAGAACACAGCAGCTTAATATGAGAAAACTTGTAGGCAGTCTTCTTCATCCATGCACCCTAGAAAAACATCCATCTCCCACAAGGCATCTCAGTCTAAGTGTGGACTGACAAGACATTAAGTCAGGAGGCTGTAAGAGATGCTCCACATCAGAAAAGGGAAAGGAGAGAGCCAGGTCCTTAATCAAGTTCAATTGGGTACCCATGCAAAGACTTCTCTATTACCCTAAAATGCCTCCCAAACCTGTACAGGACATCAAAGAGTATCAGAGTTTTTTTGCTCTGGGCAGCTAACTTTCCCCTGGATTGTGAATGTCCTAGAAGAAAGGGACTCTGATTTCTATTCCATATCCCAAACAGCACAGGCTGAGTCTCAATAAGGCTTCTTTTATGGTTGAATACATTAGGAAATGAAAGACCTAATTTTAGACTGGAGCAATATTGAATGTTATGTCAGGAAAGATTATGGGGCCCCAGGACTAACTGTTTTCAAATAGGATGTAATGTCATATAAAGCACCCCATCTATGGATTTTATGGGAAGGTGAATTTCAACTCAGTTTGAAAAGGATATTTTGAAGTGTAACCTCTCCCTTTTTTTATCAGCTCAGCAGGTCATCTAGGATCATGTCATTATCATTTCTTTTTTGGATGGATATGATATAAGAAGACCAGTAATTTATTGAACAAAATTTTGACCCAAGGTAAGGCCTAATTTTTCCTATTTCAGCAGTCAGTTCTCAAAATGTCTATTTTTGTTCACCAAAGAGAGTAATAAAAATAACATACTATATAGCTTTAGGTCAAATTTTTTAATTTGGTTGAGACTTTTCTTAATTAAAAGGAGACAGTTTTCTACTCTTCTCTGAAAGAAAACCAATTTGAACTTCTTGTCCAGTTATCTTGTTTTTGATTTTGTTCTGTTTGATTTGGTTTATGATTTTTAAGTCTTAAACATTTATTAACTTCTTAATACAGATAACAATACCTGAGTGCCCTTAGACACTTTAGATCACATTTGATCATTAGAAGTGCTCAGCGAATTCAGCTCAAAGAATGACTCATGCCTCAGGTGATGAGAAACAGATCACCTAGCTGGCCTGAGTCCATATCCACGCCCACACTGTCCCCCTAATGGAGTACTTGATGTATGAGAGATACTTTACAAATGCCACTTCTGGTCCTCACAATTCTAAGTATCTAACATTAGAGTTGTTTATTTGTATTGAATACTATCTGAGTGGGTTTATCACTCCTCTGAAGGTGAGTATTATACCAGCAAGAAGCAATAGGATCTACCTGAAATCTACCAGAAATCTGTCTTGCTATCTCTCTCTGTCACTATTCCCAACAAGTTAATATGAGCCTGATTTCTTCCTCCAACCAATCACTTGACAATGCTTTGTTTCCCATGTTTAGACAATAAATAATTGTTCTTACAAACAATATACTGTCCTTATAAACAATGTACTGGCCTTGTAAGCAATGGCAATGTGTATTTCATCTTATTTCTTTTCCTCACTTCTACAGTCTCTTTCCTTTGATGGGTATATTTACACCATCCATAGTAAATGACTTAAAATTTTTATTGACTAAGTTGGACAAATGCCCTCATATTCCATATTTTTCTATTATAGATTTTTTGTTTCTTTTTTTCCAACTTCTCTAGTTTTATTCAATATTCCTTATCTGTAGTACTTAAAGTTCTTCCTAAAGTTGGCAATATACCTTTTTGACTGATAAAATTTTACTGGTAAAAATTCATGTGTAGACTGGTATCTTCTAGGAGAATATTCCTAATTGCCCTTGTCATTTGTAAGTACATGGCCATCATTTTACTTGCCTGCGTGCTGTAATCCACTGTGTTACTGAATATATAGTAGATCAGTAAATGAAAGTAAAATGAAGTTTTTGTTTTATTCTTGCTTTGTCTCAAATGGTCTACCCACTTCCTATTATTATTCCTATTTCCCTTCTCTTCTCTTCTTCCTCTATCCTGTCTTCTTAACAGTTTTTCCTGGAAATCCAAATTTCTGAATTGTATCTTTTCCTTTCCTTCTGCAGAACTTATATGCACCATTTTTGCAAGGCAGGCCTGCCTGCTGGCAACAAATTGAACAGATCGCCCCACACTTTGTTCCTGGGGGAAAGTCTTCATTTCTCATTCACCTTTGAAGGAAAATGACACTCTATAGAGAGTTCTGTTAGTATTACTTTTTTTTCCTTTCAACACTTTAAATATTTCATTCTTCAGTCTTCTTGTTATCATGCTTTCTGACAAGAAGTCCAATGCAATTTTTTATTTTGCTTCAGCAAAAGTATCCCCTAAACTCAGTTTCCTTGAAGACTTTCTCCTCCTTGCAATTTAAATATGATGCGTCTATGTGTACATTTTTTATTTTTATCTCACATTTTATTCTCTCAGCTCCCAACATCCATGGTTTGGCATCTGTCATTAATTTTGAAAAGTTCCCAGCTACTATTACATCAAATATTTTGATCAGATGTATCCTTCTTCTCCTTCAGATGGACCCAGTACAGAGACTTTACATCTTTTTAATATACCATGATTCTTGGATTTTTGTTACTTTTTTAAATTTTCATTCATTATTTTCTTTTTCATTTTGGAAAATTTCTCTTCACAATACATTTAAGAACATTTCTATAGTAGAAATAAATAGCAGGAGGTTGACTCTATGGCTTGGAAGCTGGCCTCACATTCTTGGGAGAGGGCAACTCAGATAGAGAAGGGAACACCAAGTAAAATGTGGTTGGAAGCCATGCGGGGAAGGGCGATACATGCTGAATGTAGACTACAGACTGAACACAATGGCCACTCAACATCTTTGTTGCAAACCACAACACCTAATTAGAGAGAGAGAACAGTGCCAATCACATCTCTCTCCCACCCCACCTTGTCACCTTGCCACAGTGACAAGGTGGGGTGGGAGAGAGATGGGATTGGGGAGGGTGGGAGAGATGCTGGGTTTATTTGTGGTGGAGAATGGGCACTGGTGAAGGGATGGGTTCTCGAACTTTGTATGAGGGAAACATGAACACAAAGATGTATAAATCTGTAACTGTACCCTCACGGTGATTCACTTATTAAAAATAAATAAATAAATAAATAAATAAATAAATAAATAAATAAATAAAAGAAAATTTCTATTAACAGTATATTCCCGGCCATGGCCAGGGTGCAGATGCCTATCAGAGATACTCATACCAGTTATAGTATTTTTTATTTTGAGCAATTCACTTTGATGTTTTCTCAGAATTCCCACTTTTCTTCTTATGCTGCTTCTCGAGTGAGCAGTGCCTGCATATTGCTCCACTAGAGACCAGCATAGTACTCATAGTTATTTCAAGTTCTCTAGAATATAATAGTTCCAATCTATTTGACACATCTGAGTCCCATCCTATTATTTCTTTCAGACTATGTTTTTCTTGCCTCATTCCACGTTTCTAAATTTTGTTGCAAGCTAGGCCTGGTCTATAGAGCAAATACGAATTGTACGTTACGATTCGGCTTTTATGTTCATTTGATTGGAAGCTGAATGGTGTTTCATATTGTTTGTAACTTTCAGGAGTAGAGGTTTCTGCTTCCTCCAGCTCTACTTCCTTTCCCTGTGTCATCTTTGGGATTTCCTAATAACCCCTCTTCCAATAGGTCTGTATCTTGCACATCTCTCCAGCGTAGGCTACTCTTCATCCACTGTGGCCCTATTTATCTGTTGCAGTATGTTGGGGAGGGGAAGTCGTCTGTGCTATTATGAATATGTCTCAGCTTTAGTATGGATTCAGTTCTTTGGACTGTGGGATCTTCAGAATATTTCTTTGTTTGCTTATCCCTGTTTGTGAGACTGAAAGGATGTAAATCTGGAGCCATCCTGGTACTGTTCCATCTCTTAGTTCAGAGAAGTCTCTTGTCAGTAGTGTCTTAAGAGTAAAGGTTTGGGGTTGGAATGATAGCACAGCAGGTAGGGCATTTGCCTTGTACGCAGCCAACTCGGGCTCGATTCCCAGCATTCATATGGTCCCCGGCACACTGTCAGGAGTAATTCCTGAGTGCAGATCCAGGAGTAACCTCTGAGCATCACCAGTTGTGACCCAAAAAGCAAAAACAAAAAAACAAAAAAGAGGAATGGTTTGCAACCACTGGTCTACAGATGGCATCATTGAAAATCACTGTATAGAGGACAGACTTAACTTTTTATTTATTTCACTTTTTCCTTTGGAGTGAACTCCCAGAGGTACATAGAGGATACTCCTAGTTCTGTGCTTTGGTGGTGGTGACGGGTCACTCCTGGCAGTGCTGGGGAGAGCATACAATACTGGGAAACAAGATCAGTTCTCCTGCCTGAAGAACACTCCCTCAGCACATTGAACTATCTCTCCAAACCTGACAGACTTGCTTATTTTCTGGAGAATATTCTGGGTATACTTTAAAAATGGTTACTTTTCCTCATACTCTACCTGAAACTTGAAGGGATTTTTTCCCTTTTGATAAAACTTAATTGTGTGTGGCTGCATAATGGTGGCCCTTTGGCACCGTTCCTCTTAAGGAAATTATTTTAGCTACATATGCATTTATCCCATGGGAACTGGGAAGGATTTATAACCATAAGTTTGCAAGTAAAAGCCTGGGAGATATTTGATGCACACTGTAACATTTAATCAAATAATTAGTCCTTTACACTTTATCAGTATTATTAAACTCATCTAACAGATGAGAAAATTGATGTTCTGAGGGCAAATTAGAAGTTAAAGCCCGTACTTTTTGAGCCACATACTGAAAAAATTGTGATTTTTCATGTTTATAAATTCTATTCTATGAAAAGGCTTTCAGACCCCATTTTCTAAAAAGGATTGTATTCTTTTACATAAAACATAACTCTTTAGTAAAAAATTATATTAAATAGAAATTTTACCTAGCAACTTAAAGTGTTTTTATGGCAACACAGATGTGTGACTGTGAATGTTCTGTACTAGAGCAAGCCAAGTTGAGAGAAGAGCACTTGACTGAGATACAGTTCTTCCAGCCTCACCAAGATTTATGTTTGGAAAACCTAATTAGGCCAATTAAATTCTAAAAGCTCCACAAGGATACTTTCATTCTAAGAAAAGGACAGCCACAATACAGTGTATCACACTCTGCCAGACAATTTTGCTTGTATGTAAATGCACAGTTCACAAAGATTTTTGTTTTCCTTATTTTGTCTTCTCATTTCCTCCCTTATTTTCTTTAGGTTTACTGCAATTTTCCCATCCAGCACAGCGGGTAGGGCATTTGCCTTGCACGTGGTGGACCCAGGTTCGATTCCTCCATCCCTCTCAGAGAGCCCGGAAAGCTACTTAGAGTATCCGAAGATATGGCAGAGCCTGGCGAGCTACCCATGGCATATTCAGTATGCCAAAAACAGTAACAACAAGTCTCACAATGGAGACATTACTGGTGCCCGCTCAAGCAAATTGATGAATAATGGGACAATAGTGCTACAGTGCTACAATGCTACTGCATTTTTCACTCATCAAAGAATTAGTTGCTTCTCTTAACTACTTATAATTTTTAAAAAAGATACAAAGATCATGGGACTGGAGAGATAATACAGCAGTTAGGGTCGTTGCCTTGCATGTGGACAAGTCGGGTTTGATCCCTGGTACCCAATACCATCCCGTCTACCAGGACTGATCCCTGAACATTGAGTTAGGAATAATCCCTGACCAGAGTATGTATGGCCCAAAAACAGCAAACAAAAAAGATATGAACATCACCTGGAAAAATGATAGACTTGGCAAAGTTGCTCTCTTCTGAAGCAGAAAATATATGAGCAGAACAACTAAAACAATCATTTTAGACTCCTGGCACCTAGGGAAAAAAATAAAACACTATTAGAACTGAAAATCATAGTATTGTAAGACGCAGTGCCCTAAAACTTTTTTTTTAATGCCTGTCATAAAGGTAAGCTGGTGGGAGAAAAACTGGGATCATTTGTGAAGGAAAATGGACACTGGTGAAGGGATTAGTGTTGGAACAGTTATTCATGAAACTTAATTATGGATAACTTTGTAAATCACGGTGACTCAATAAAACTTGTTTAATGAATTAATTACCATTAAGCTGATAAAAAAAAGGAATTGAAAATCATCATCTATCCAAGGGGTGGGGGTGGCAGGGGAATCTTTAAAACTCGACTAAGTGGGGCTGTGGAGATTTAATTTGGAACTATTCCCATTCTTCCTCCCTTTCCTGCTCAATGGTGAGGAAACCAAAATCCAGCAGCTTGGAAGATAATGGAAAGATCTGATTGCTTTTGGAACTCTTTTAAAAGCTTAATCCCCAGACACTATGTTACTATGTTCTCCTAACTTGAAGCTGCCCTGGAAATCAGAAGGGACTGGAAATCAGATTTAATCCTATTCAGAGCCTAGCTAGGGGAGAGGGGAGAAGACAGCCCCATCAGCCAATGAGAGAGTGGCAATCCAGGGTGATATTTCCATTCCCAAAATATTTCACTTCCCTTGTGATCTCAGTTGAGGGACAAAAGAGTTTGTCTGGGAATTTGAAATAAATCCTGGAGGACTCGACAAAGACAGGGAGCTTCTAAGTGCTACAACAATACTTGGAGATCTGAGATATCTTCCATAGGTCATAAAAATATTGCAGAAAGTATTGGGAAAAGAAAAATAATAGCCACTCATGTTTAGCTGAACTTCAGACACTGTAAGAAAATAGTGAAAGTTAAGACTATGTGAAATCAAGTTTCTGTTTGAATTTTAAAGTTGAGGCATTTCACCCACAGCTTCTTGAGGCAGCAACAGACACACTGACAATGAATAGAACGGAATATTCAGAAAATCCATTGATTGGTCACAGTTATACCAAGCCAGGGACAAGCTAGGAACCCAGACTGAAAAATAAAAGCAGAAAATTAAAGAGAAAATAAAACTATCACAGAATACAGTGACAAACATTGATGGAAACTCACATTCTATAGACTTAGCCCAGGAAGCTGCTAAACAAATAAGCAGCAACAAGGCTAAAAAATTTTTAATGATAACAGAAAATGTTGAAGATCTAGAGTTCTGAATTCAATTTTCCAGTCTACTGTGTAACACCTAAAGTATTCAGTAAAGAATGCACTGCATACAAAGGTAGGTAAATATGTCACATAATTTTAGCAAACAAAAAATGTTCCTCAGTGAGGGGAGCAGATTTTGTAAAATGACAGAATCTTTGAATCTGCTTTTATAATCACACTCAAATAAATAAAAGGAATTTAGCCTAAAAAACTAAAAGGGGAGGGCAGAGTTAGTACAGTGAGCTAGGTGCTTGCCTTGGATTTAACCAACCAATGGGGGTTCAGTCCCCACCCCACATATGGTCCCCAGGGCCCTGCCAGGGGTAATCTCTGAGCAGAGACAGGAAAAAAAACCTCAATTTATCTGTGTGTGATTCCCAAACCTAAACAAATCAACCAACAGAAGGAAATCAAATATAGCAACACTGTTTCCTAAGGAACATCTGTACTGGACTAAAGAGATAGTACAGTAGGTAAGGGGCTTGCCTTGCATGCAGCTGACCCGGATTCCTCCCTCAGCAGCCCTCATGTTCTCCTAAGCCCACCAGGAGTGATCCCTGAGTGCAGAGCCAAGAGTCAGCTCTGGTGTGCCCCACCAACTGCACAAATAGAAGAGAGGATGTCAGCTAAAGAGATACAGTAGCAGATTTTAACAAGCAGAATAGGAAAAGGTCAATGAAAATTTCCCAGTCTGAGTTTCACAGGGGATAGATGAAGAAAAAGTGACAGAAGGGAGACCTGTGGAATCTGGTGCACCATACAGATCTAGTGTGCTAGCACAGATAATAGAATTCTCAAAAAGAACTGAGGAAAGCATTGGAAAGGTACTACAAGAGCTTAAAAGCCTCAAAATTCCCAGATTTCATAAAACATTGATTTTCATGTGCAAAAGTATCAAAATGCTTCATGAAAAAAGACGTAAAGAGATGCACATGTTCAACCATAATCGTAAAACAAAAAAAATCAGAAGCAAAAATAAAATCTTAAAAACATCAAGAAAATTGACTTTTTATCTGAAGCTGACCTTCCAAAAGATTAACATATAATTTATCACCAGAAACCATGGGTATCATGAAAAAATAAAAAGAACATGTGGAAAAGATTTCTAACCTAGAATCTAATATCTGAAAATGAGCCATCAAAAGTAAAAGAGAAAGTAATACATTTATAGATAAATAATGTCAGACTCCTTTTCCCCTAGCAGACTCCATTTTCAGAAATACTAAAGGTGACCCTTTATACTGGAATGAGAGCATTGGACAATGTCTCAAAACCTTATTAAGAAATATATAATACCAGTAAAAAATAACTTACACAGGTATCTTAATACTAGAAGAGAATAAATTGTTTTCTTTTGTAACTCTGTATTTCTTACCTGTTCTAAGAGATAAGTGAGTAAAAGGTAATTATGATATAGTGATCATGGGCTTACAATGTATAAAGATATATTTGGCATATAATAATTTTTGTTTTTAATTTTACTTATTTATTTATAGTGGTACTGGGGATCAAGATCTGGTCGCATGCATTAAGCTTCATCCTTCATCCCAAATAGGAAAATGTAGATATATAGTGAACAAAATAGTCCTGACATACTGACATTAAGCTTTGTATTAACTTTCATTAAATTTCTTAAAGGTGCTATTTTAGCCTTCAGAGTGTCATTAAGAAAACAGCTAAGAAAAATATAGTAACAAGCGGCTTACAAATATACACTTAAAATATCTAATTAATAAAAAATCAAAGAGGAATTAGAGTATAAAGTAGGAAAAAATTCAAGAAATTTAGAAAACCTTTTTAAAAGAAAAATATGCAGCATTCTGTATTATCAGATATTGTATTAAAATTCACGCTCCGGCCGAGCTCAGGCCGAGCCTCAAGCATGAGCGAAGTCCCACAGAGCCCAGGTAATTCGGAACTTTGTGACATTGGACTCTGGGCTCAATGGGACCCGGGAGCAGAGATCCTTTGCCTGCTCCCCCAGTCCCCAGCTATCCAGGAGTCACACCCATAAGCCACCTCTTCCTGGCGCCAGATAGTCTCCTCATTGGCCACCCCCCAGAACTCACAGCTCCTTCTCCCAAAAGGCAGCACAGATTGAGGCTCCCATAACCATGCCACCGGACTCTGCGCCAGAGGCTGTTTCCACTCGGGGCACCCCAGAGGGGGGCAAGTGAGAGCCCTCCCTGTCCCAGGGACCCAGCCCCGGCAGCTGACCTCCACTACCCAACCACCAACATGCTCCAGGCTGCTTTCCACATGCTCAGGCAGAGCCTCATGCATGAATGAACATATTCCTGGACCTGCACGGCCACTTTGCAGCCATGCAACACATTATAAGACACTCCCTACCCATTTTCCATAAAATCATAGAGGAATATATATAATCAATATATAATCATATATAAATATAAATATTTATATATAAAATCATAGAGGGAAATATATGAATATATATGTATATATATGCCTCTCGGAGAGCCCGGCAAGCTACTGAGAGTATCCTGCCTGCACGGTAGAGCCTGGCAAGCTCCCCATGGCATATTCGATATGCCAAAAACAGTAACAATAATAGGCCTCATTCCCTAACCCTTAAAGAGCCTCCAATCGTTGGGAAAGAGTAAGGAGAGGCTGCTAAAATCTCAGGGCTGGGATGAATGGAGATTTTACTGGCTCCCGCTCGAGTAAATCAATGAACAGTGGGATGACAGTGATACGATCATGATCACGATCACAAAATCCCGTTAATCATCGATTTCTCGAGCTGGATCAGTAACCTCTCCATTTGTCCTCTCCCTGAGATCTTAGAAGTCTCTCTCAACTCGGCCCTCCCAATGATGTAGATGTCACACTGGAGGTTCTTTCAGGGTCAGGGGAATGGGATCCAGCTTGTCACTGGATTTAGCATATGACTACACCATGGGAAGCTTGCAAGGCTGTCCATGTGGGCAGGAAACTCTCAGAAGCTTGCCAGTTTCTCCCTGAGGGAGAAGTAGGCTACAAGATAACGCTTCTGGGAGCTCCCTTTTAAGTCTCTAGATGTTGGCCGTTGATCGAATTACACACACCTGGGTTCTTCTGCCGGTACCTTCATGCGTGAGGCCCATCCAAACATGTGGAGAGGGGCCTCCAGCATGGCTGTAGCTAGGTTCTGGTGGTCTTTGGCCCCCGGGAGCTCTGCTCGGGGTGGGGAGGGAAGCTGGAGCCCATCCCCCCCGAGGGGCCCTGGGGAAGACAACCAGGCGTGCGGGCAAGAGACTCTCTGACGACAGTGATACAGTGATATTAAAATACATAGGGATTAAAAACCATAACCATCTGTATCGATTGGCAAAAATAAAATTGAAAATACATGATCCATTTCTGTGCTTTCAACAAAATGCCTATTTTAGATTTAAAGATATATATTTAAAATAAAAATGCCCTAAGTCAGGTAGACAGTAACTGAAGCAGAAAGAAATGACTCTATTAAAATTAGATAAAATAAACAGTAAGAAAAAGATGTGTTCCTTGAGTCTAAGATGGAAGTTTTATTATGATCAAAGAGTTATTTGATCATGAAGATATAATGATCATGAACATGTATGTATGTAGCAAGTATGCTGCAAAAAGCAATGAGCAAAAACTGATGGCCAGTAAGGAGGAGCAGGATAATTCAGCATAAGCAGTTGGAGATTTCAATACCTCAATTTCAATAATCGATTAGAAAACGAGGTAGAATGTCAGCGGGCTAACAGTACTTTCTCAGCAATATAAACCAAGTGGACCTAACTAATACACCTACAACATTCCACTTGCTAAATACAGGTTTTCTTTAGGTGCACAGGGAACGTTCTCCAGGATAAAATCAGCCTCAATGAAAAGGCCAGACCTATCTTAAGGAAGAGCCCAGCATGTCTCGGAATCCAGTACAGGTTGACAGAAAATATTTCTCCCTCCTATTCAGCCTATGAAGACTGGATGAGGTCACTTCAACTATGAAGACAGTCACACAAGACTTCAAAGAACACAGAAAAAAAACAAAACATGACACCCCCCAAAGAACACATATTCCCAGTTACCAGCCATCAAAGAGAAGATCTGTGCTTTTTCTGATAAAGAATTTAGACTTTTTCCGAGGCAGGTCGGTGAGTGGCATGAAACCTCAGAGGGACAAATCAATGAAATCTTGAAAATAATACTCAAAACAAGAAGTTTAACAGAGAAGTAGAAATCATCTGAAGCAAGAAACTCTGAGGCTGAACTAAAAATACAAAAAAAAATCAATTATGTGATGGTGATCATCAAGTTAGCAAACTTGATGAATCAGAAGGAAAGAAAACACCATGAAGTTGAAAACAAGCATTTGAAATTGCCCAGTTAAAAGAGAACAACAACAACAAAAGAATAAAAAAGACTGAAGAGAGCTCTTGAAAATTGTGCATACCATCAAGAGCAATAAACAGTATTGTTGAATTCTCAGGAAGGTGGCAGGAAGTTTATTTAAAAGCAGTGACTTCGGGCACTGGAATGATAGTACAGTGGGTAGGGCAATTGCCTTGCATGTGGCCAACCCAGGTTAGATCCCCGGCATCCTATATGGTTCTCCAAGCATCACCAAGAAGCAACCCCAGAGCAATCATCCAGGAGTAGTTTCTGACCACCATCAGGTGTGGCCCCAAAACGTAACAAAAAGAAACTAAAATTAATGACTGAAAACTTTTCAAGCCTGGGGAGAGATTTGAACATCCAATTTCATGAAACTCATAGGACACCCCAAATGACTCAAACTCATCAAAAATCTTTTTCTCAGTCACATTGCTTTTTTGGGGGGAGGAAGAGAACCCAAAAAGAGTGACCTCAAATCAAGGGCAAAAATTTGAAAAACTGCAACAATAAAAGCAAAAGCTTCCTCACATTCAAGGAAGCCCCTTTGGGATATCAACATCACAGCAGAGATCTCAGAGGACCCAGATAATGCATTTACAGTGGGTTAAAAAAGCAGCTACCAACCCAGAGTATTTTACTTGCCCAAACCACCCTTCAGAAAAGAGGCAAGATGATAACTTCACAGATAAAAGTAAGAAAGTCCATGACTGCCACTCCAGACAATTGGCATGACAAGCCAAAATGAACTCTTCTCATGGGAACACCAGCATTCATGACTGACAGGCTGGCATGCCTGCACCCTGCATCCTGCATGAAGTTACTTTTCTTTTCACTTTTACTTGTTTTTATTTTTTGTAGTGCCCAGACTCAAACCCGGGGGCCTCACGGGAGAAAGGCAGGAACTCTTCCACAGAGCCATGTCCCCAGCCCTGGGAAAAAGTTTTAATATACACACTTAATTGACTTGTATCCACTTCCTGGGGTGAGGGTGGGGGTGGGGGAGGGTATGAATCTCGTTGTGACTTTTACATTATCCATATGTGAATTTCTTTCTTTCCATCTTTCCATCCTGAAGACAGCCTCTCACTCTTCATTAGCCCAGTTCAGTGGCCTGTGGTTGCTTGAAGGGACAGGAAGGGTCAGGAAGGATCATTGGCGGGAAAAGAAAGTTGAGCGGATGAAGTTCCACTTGTGGAGGGGACAGCGGAGGGAGGGGACAGGGCTTGTCCCAGGATGAGGGGCAGAAGAGAATGACAAGTTCCAAGTCTCTCAATGCTTATTTTGAAAGGAAACCTGGCAGTCGAAACTTGCAGCTTGAGCTTCTGGTGCCTGTGGAAATGGGTCACCATCTGGAGGAGTTGTTGGCTGTCACCCTTGGAATTTAGAAGCCTTTGTTTCTTGGTAGCACTTGCTGGCATGCCCTGGGCACTCACTATTCCCAGGTGAGGCAAGCAATCCCTGACATTCCTGCCCGTTCCAGTTCTTCACAGAGCTCTGAGGTTACGTGCACCATTGAGAGAACAAGGTTCATTCTCTTTTTTACAGCACTAGAGAGTATCCCTAGATTAAAGATTCTGTCGATGACCCCATTGTTGCCCTTGTAGCCTTTTGCCTTCCTGGTTCATGTCAGCTCTGGTTCATAAGGGCCCTTGACTGGTTCAGTGCTCTGCACCTGGCATTGCCTAGCTGAATGGACTCCTTAGATGCCAGAAAAGTTACACCCAGTGGTACTAGTGGGGAGGCATCTAGTGTGAGGAGGAAAGTGGGTCCCCCTGAACAAGCCAGACCTGTATTCCACCCTTATGAAACATGCTGTTCTCCTTTCCCCCATATTTCTTTAGAGTCCTTCCACCCCTCTCTTTCTATTCCTTAGGTTTCTCTCTTTTCTTACCTGTTACTTCCCTAATACAGACAATTTTATCTCTGGATATTATCTGAACTACAGTTTAAAGTGTTTATATACTCAGGTACTATTCTCAAAGTCTCAGCACTTGCAAAGGTGAACTTATGAACTTGCACATCAGATATTCTGTTATCATGACAGCTTTTGACTAATATATTTTTTACTTTATGGTTCACATGGCAATTCCCATGTGTAAATGAAAATTTTCAAAATGGTTTTCATCTGCGGCAGACACAATGTAAAATGCTATGATTAGAAAAAGTGTAGTGTTCTGATCAGTAAAAATAAATAAATAACAGAACATCTTGAAGTTTCCCTCTCCTGCTTTTGGAGATCTGAGCCCTCAAAACCAGTCCACTTGGAATAAAAGATATCATTCCTGATATCAAACGAAAGACATGAATAACCTGCTGACATTGGACCTTGTTTGGGCGGAGAGGGAACACGGCCAGTGGTATTCAGGGATGACTCCTAGCTCTGTGCTCAGGGTTGCTCCTGGTGGTAATCAGAAATCCACATGGTACCAGGGATCAAACCTAGGCCTCTTGCATGTAAAACCTTTGCTCAGTCCATCACACTCTCTGTCCAGCCCCCTGATTTTATACCTTTCACAAAGTAGAGCAAAACTTACCCTTCCATAATTTCTGGGTTTTCAAACTGACAGAAGTTCAAGACTAATTCAAGACTAATTCAAGAATTTGGCCAAGTATGAGGTCAGCTTGGTGAGTCACCTAGCACCTCAGGTTTTATACCTGTCAGATGTTTGTGTGGCTGCCTTGTTGGAGTGAGGACTGCTCATATCTGAGAGTTCCTTTTGGCACACTGACCAGTGACATGCACAGGGAAATAATGACTGCCCTGGCGCCCTCACATGTGCTGGGGCCAGGAGACAACACAGTTCTGGAGCCATTATTTGTCTGGTGAAAACTGTTGGATTCCCTGCACACAGAGACACAGCTTCTTGCTGGAACTATAAACAGCGTTTGTAAACAGAAAGCTTGCCATCACCCGTCTATCCAGCTCCACGAGCTTTGCACACTTTGATCAAAATGTGGATTTGCGAATGCTCAGGACAATGGACTGTCTATCGGAGAGTAGCCAAGGCCAGGACACTTCTGAGGCATGAAAACACACACACACGCACGCCCGCATGCACACACACACACACACCACTGTTAGTGGCCTGTGAAGGCATCTAATTTGGAACTCTGTAATCACAACCACTATATCCAAGCTAACTGAATCAGGCAGACATTCCAGAACACACACCCTGTTGATCAAGCAGGGATTACACTCCATCTGAATATCTAATTTGCCTCTCTCTCTCTTTCTCTCTCTCTCTCTCTCTCTTCCTCCCTGCCTCCCTGCCTCTCTCTCTCTCTTTTCCTCTTTCTCTCTCCCCGCTTTCTCTATCCCTCTCCCTTTCTGTGTCATGGATTGAACTGAGGTCTTCAGGCATGTGAGGCGGGCACTTGAACCCTGAGCTACTCCCTGACCCGACCCTTAATTGCTTTTCCTTAAGGACATTAGCAGAATATCTATTGCATGCTGTTTGTGGGGTTCTTTTATATTTTATTTTATTTTAGAGTGAAGAAGGAAGACACAGTTAGCTACAGGCAAATGCAAAACTCTGTCTGCATCCTTTTGGAAACTATTATCCTCAAATCCTCCTTTGATGAATGATTGCATGGAGGGGGTTGAATTAATTGTCTTTAGCACCACACATGCCACTCCTGACTTTACTGTAAACTTGGTGATCTAGGGATGAGTCACCCCCTCTGTGTCATGGTTTTCTCCTTTATCTGCCTTAGACTGAGTGCTGTTGTGAGAAGACACAGCAATGTATATTAAATGCTTCTAGGGTGGGTAACATATAGTAGGTACTCATTAAACAGATACTTTCCTTAGTAGCCTACTACTAAGATATAGTTATCAGAGCTATATAGGAGTTAGTGGATTCATTTCCATTATCCAGCACAAATAGCTCATGGGTCCTTCTAGCTGCACTACCTTCTTAGACACAATCTTTATGTTCTAAATTGAGTGTGGAGAATCCACATGATCCAAATTATTTCCTGCCATTAAAGCTCTTATGTCCCAAACGATGGGCAATCAAATCTCATGCTTCAAAGACTAAGTCGATCATTAAAAAGTTGCTATTCTTTATACGTGGGGCACTCCCCAGAAGATGATGTTGCCTGAGATAGTGTCCTTCTCACAATGAGCAAGGATGGTTTAATAGGGCTTTTCCTTGGCAAAGCAATTTCCCTGCTACTTTAGAGTGTGTGCACAGAAGTCAAATGATGCAGGTGATATTCTAGTTCCTTCATTTACTTGTTCTTTAACCTTGGCTGGGTGATTATCCTCCTCTTATTGGCCGCTGCTCTGGCAGTCAGCTTGCAGTTTTAGTGGTGGTGACCTCCAGATGTCGTTGAGTGGTTTTTATGAGATGGGAGCATGAGGCATGTATTTTTTTACCATGGGGGCTCATAGTTTTACTGCTAATTTTATGGTCAGTTCTGAAAATGTTTTGCTTGGGCCTCTTTGAATCCTCTTCAAGGCAGAAAATGCTTCCATAGTCAGAGTTTACATCCAAAGAGCTTGCATCTACCCCATGTCATTTCTCAAAAAACTCTAGAGTAGCCTCCACTAGGAAGAAAATCCAAATCTATATAAAACCAGTAGGTAATAGCAGCTCCATTTCAGCAGGGCAAAAAAATGAAAGGAAGTCCCATATATTTAATAAATGATTCAATAGTGGCTTCTGCTGGGTTATAGATGTCTACATCTTGTTTTTTCTTTTCCTCTATGATACGGGAATGGTGAGTGCCTACTTCTAGTTTCTTTCTAATGACCAGGCAAGGAAATCTAAAGGTGCATATAGAGACTCATGTATGTGGGTCTGTACATACATTTCTGCAGTTATTTCTCTTGATAGTACAGCACGTGTGTGTAGTGGAACCCTGATGCATTACTGTGTGTCTTTCTAGCCCCTTAGCCTTGCTACCTTTTAATACAAAACCCCTCCTCCAAGAATGGGTAGCCTGACTCCCACCGTTGGCCATCAGTTTAATCATGCAGTTCAGTGGCCATATCAGGCAGAATCAGGATGGTTGCTTTGTGCTCCTGTAAGAGAGCCTTTATCAAGGAAAGCATGTATGTTGCTCCCTGTTGCCTGGGGTCTTACAGTCATTGTGTCCCAGTCCCATAGAACCACATCTGTCCCCACCCCTCCAATCCCCCCACTCCACACACACATCTCTTTCAGTGGAGTAGTTTGCGTATACATAATACAGCTAGATTGTTCTGTCAAACTCTGTGTTTCATCCTGAGATCTTGTACCCTTTTAAATGTGTTTCTGAAATAACATAGCCTACATGAAAGCTCACTCCTTAATGACGGGAAGTTCTCTGGATTTTGACAGATGTCATGGAGAGAGCAATGCATCTAGTTGCCTCGGTGTGTAGCATATGCATGTAAGACAGTCTCACTTCCCTACAAAATCCTCTATGTTACTCTCCTCTCTTCCCTCCTCTGATCCCCTGGCACCCATTGGTTTAATTACTATCTCTCCTCATGTTGCCTTTTCTAAAATGTCATCGAATGAAAATCATTCGGTGGGTGGCCTTTCCAGAATGGCTTCTTTCACATCTAAATATGCCTTTAAGGCCCATCCAGGTCTTTTCACAACTTGTTAGTTCATTCCTTTTTATCACTGTACAATAATAACATCACACTGTGAGGCTATACAATAGTTTGTTTATTCACATTTATTAAAAAACATCACCTTTTCTTCATTTTTCAGAAGTGTCTGAAGAAGGCTGCTATAAATGTCGTAAGCACAGATTTTTGTGAGCACAGATTTTTTTCAGCTTTATTGTGATATAATTGATATGTAACATTGTTTAACTTTAATATGTACAACATGTTTATTTGATACACGATGTGGCAGAAATCATATTGCAAAAAGATTACCACCATAATGCTAGCTAATACTCTATCAGAGCACAGTAATTATCTTCTTTTTTCCCCCTGGGGAGAACATTTAAGATTTACATTCAGCAATATTCAAGTATATAATACCATATTATTAACTGTGCTGTACATTAAATCCACAGACCTTATTCTTTTTACAACTCTTTGATGTCTCCCCTTTCCCATTACTATTAATCTCTTGTTGATGACCATTCTGGTATCTCTTTTATATTGGGATGGCTTGGGTATATTTTTTATATTTAATATAAAAGTGATACTGTACAGTATTTGTTTTACTCTGACTGTATTATTTCACCTAGCATAATAGCCTCAAAGTGCATTTATAGAAACTTTTAACGTCAAATGTATAGGATCATAGTGAGGAAAATTGTGCGTTTGTAGAAGCAAGACCTTCAGATGCATAGCAGTGCCATGAGGTGTGTGTTTGCTGGACTCTGTGACAAGATTATGTCTTCTCTGGAATAAAGGACCATACTTGCCACACTCCCACCCTGGGGAACCCTTTGCATTCTCATCAGTGAAGAAGGTCTTGCTGTACATCTTTGCCATCAAGTGCTGGTGTTTGGCTGATTTTAGCTATGTGTGTATTGTGGTAGCGCATTGTTTTAATTTGCATTTTTCTAATGACAAATATAAAAGTTGAACCTTTTTTGATATGTTTATTTTCCATTTTTCTATTTTCTTTGGTCAGGTATAAAGCAAGCATTTTCCCATTTTTGAAATGAGTTGGTTTTTTTTTCATTGTTAGGTTTTAAAACCTTGCATATTTGGAATATGAGTCATTTATCAAATATGTGTTTTGCAGATATTTTCTTTGTCTGGCTTTCTTTTCATTCTCAAATAATGTTTTTCTCAAAGTAGAAGTTATTAATTTTCATGAAGTTCATCCCATCAATTTTATTCTTTTGTGTATATGGCTTGGGTGTTATATCTAAAAGCTCATTTTCACAGGTTCTCATTTCTTTTCTAGAAATTTTATTATTTTCATTTTATATTGATTTTGAGGGGGCAGAGAGATAAGGGGGGTGAGGCACTTACCTTGAGAGTAACTGACCCCAGTTTGATCCCCAGCACTGCATATGTCCTGTGAGCACCACCAGGGGTCACTTCGGAGCACAGAGCCAGGTACAGCTCAAAATACTGCCACGTGTAGCCTAAAATACTCCACTGTGCCCCCCAGTGCAGATTCACTTTGAGTTCATTTTGGTGAAAGATGTAAAGCTTGATTCTTGTGTGTGTGTGTGTGTGTGTGTGTGTGTGTGTGTGTGAGCATGCGGATGTCCAGTTGACCCTATATATTTGCTAAAAGACCATCCCTTTTCCATTGAAATGACTTTCTGCTTTTGCAAAAGATCAAATGCCTATAGATCAAATGCCATCACAGATGCCTACATTTGTGATCTTTCTCTGAGCTCCCCATTCTATCCTGTCAGACTATGTACCTATTTTTTCTCCACTACCACATTATCTTGGTGATAGTAGCTCCGTAGTGAGCCTTAAAACTGGATAATGTAAATCCTTCCGCATCGATTGAGTCTCTATTGCTATGTTGGCTATATTAGATGTTGTGACTCAAACATGAGTGACAGTCTAATAATATAAACAAAATAGACTGCTGAGATTTTAATTGAGACTTTGTTGAATGTAGGTATGAAATTGGAAATAATAGCTATCTTAACAATTCTGAGTTTTCTAGGGAATGAACATGAAATATTTCTCCAATTATTTAGATCTCTTTTGATTATTTAACCAAAATTTTATAATTAGCTGCTTATAGACATGGTAAATACACAATTTGTTAGCTTTATATCTCTGTTTAATAGCTTTGGTCTTAATATGTTATTACTCTTTAATTCCAATTTTTTTGTTGTTAATACCTGGTATAAGGAGAAAAGTGAGGAGTAGGGAGGGGGCTAGCAATTGTAGATAAGGGAGGAATAGGAAGGGAGCCACCTCCCTACATGCCACCCACATGGCAGAGCTTGGCAAGCTACCTGTGGCATATTCGATATGCCAAAAACAGTAACAAAAATGGGCCTCATGCCCCTGACCCTAGAAGAGCCCCCAATATGGCAGCATTGAGAAGGACAAGCAAGGAGAGGCTACTAAAATCTCAGGGCTGAACTAGGCTGTCAAAAATGAAGAAGGACTAACATGACTGCACTTACACTGGCATCAGAAGCATCCATCAAGGACCTCATGGTGCAAGTGCAGAAGATCACGTCCGATGTCATTGGATTGACCAAGATGAGAAGGCATTGATCACATCACGCTATTTTTCATGCTGGAGAAGAGCTTTTCCTCGGAACATGAAATAGTAGAGGCGTCGGTGGTGTCAGTGTCCTTGTCAACACGAAGTTGGCCAAGGACATTAATTTGTTCAAATGCCTAAAACCCGAATCAGACGCTTATGTTCAAATAGATGTGGCTCATTGCTGGCAGTTTCTATCTTCGTCATCTATGCACCAACATCCAACTACAACGAAGAAGAAATTGAGAAGTTCTACATGGAGCTGGAGAAGTTCTGTAAAGAATACCACACCTCCTACAAGGTCATTGTCGGTGATTTTAACACCAAGATAGGACCGAGAAGGTCGCCCAAAGAACTTCACATTGCGACCCATGGCCTAGAATGGAACAAACAGGGTGAGAGACTGTCTGAGTTCATCATGTTGACCAATACCATGCATGGTAACTCACAGTTCCAGAAGGCTGAATCTAATTGTTGGACATGGGAGTCTCCCAGTGAAGAGTTCCACAATGAAATTGACCACATCATATTCAATTGGCGGTTTTGCCTTACCAATGTCGCTGTTGTCTCAAAATTCCAACGGGATAAGACCACCATATCTTTTGTGCAAAATTCTACTTCATGGAGTGGGAAGAAAGGGCTGGTTCAACACCTCCATTGTGCACATTATTGTGCAAGGAACACCGAGTGAGAGAAAGCCTCAAAAAGACGCCTGTCTTCAGAAACTCTCGAGCTCATTCGCCAACATGGTTTGGCACAAGCCTCAGGCAATCACAAGCTAATGTCAACCTCACAAAGCTGTGCAGAGAAGCAATAAAGGAAGACCTCTAAGAGAGAAGAGCAGCAGTGTTGGCCAATGCAGTAGAAGCCAGAAAAAGTATTCGCAATGCCCACCTGTCCTTTGCCAACTATAAGACAAAGATGACTGCCATTTGATGTCCTGATGTATCTATCACTTCTTCCAGAAGGGCAATGGAAAAGGTTATCCATGACTTCTACTCGTATCTCTTTGATAGCCATGTCCACCTGCCTACATACCAAATTCTGCAGGATGGATATGTCATTCCCAGCATTCTCCCTTCTGAAATCTGACACTCCATTTCATTGGTAAAGATGTGTACAGCATCTGCTTCAGGCAAGGTCAGACCCGAACACCTGAAGAATCTGCCGCCAGTACTCATCAATACACTGGCTTGACTCTTCACATGCTACCTGTGTGAATGCAAGGTTCCATACCAATGGAAAACCAGCAGGACCATCCTGTGTACAAGAAGGAAGACATCTATGACATCGGCAACTATCACCCAATCTGTCTGTTGTCCGTCATCTACAAGTTATTCACTCAAGTCACCCTGAATAAGATTGGCAGAACACTAGATGAAGGACAACCATGCGAGCAAGCCAGTTTCTGAAAAGGATTCATCCACCATATCCACACAGTGACCAAGCTCATTGAAGTTTTCTGAGAGTTTAAGATGCCGCTCTCTCTAATGTTCATCAATTGAAAGAAGGTCTTTGATTCTGTTGAGACTGAAGCAGTCATTGAAGCCCTAGCCAAACAGGGGGTTCAAACTCAATACATCAGGATCCTCTATGAGCTATATTACAGATTCACCACCAGGATCTCACCATTTTACAAGGAAGTGATCATTGACGTAAAGAGAAGCGTTCGGCAGAGTGACACCATTTCACTGAAACCCTTCAGTGTGACCCTCAAGAACATCATGCGATGACTGGAATGGGAAGGAATGGGAGTGAAGATAGACGGTCAGCAACTGCACCACCTCCGTTTCATTGATGGTATAATTCTGATAACACCAAACATTAGCCAAGTGGCATGAATGCTGGCTGACTTCGACTAAGAGTGTGGAAAGGTTGGACTACAGCTGAATCTCATGAAAACAATGTTCATGAAAACAAACTAGTCCCTGATGTTCTATTTGCTCTCAATGGAATGAACATCTCCAAATGCAGCAGCTATGTGTACGTAGGTTGAGAACTCAGCATGATGAACGACTGGCACCTGAACTGTGCAGGAGGAAGAGAATGGTGTGGAACGCCTTCAAAAGCATTGGAGAAGTTGTTAAGAGGATGAAGAACCTCTGCCTCCGAGCACATCTTTTCGACTCCACCATTCTTCCTGCACTAACATACCACAGAGACCTGGGCCCTATAAAAACAGGGTAAGAACGCTATTGGGGTCTCCCAAAGAGGTATCGAAAGAGCTATGCTTGGAATATCACGTTTCACTCAAGGGAGAGAAGGAATCCAGCATTCCAACATCCATCGATGATCAAGAATCAGGGATGCTGTCTTGTTTCCAAGGTGTGAAAATCAGATGGGCCGGACACGTAATGCGATTTAGAGACGACTGCGGGAGTAGAGCTATTACCAAGTGGATTCCATGAGATGTCAAAAGACCGCATGGCTGCCCACCCACGAGTTGGTCAGACTTCTTTGTCAAAACCCTGAATGAAGAGTTTGAGGCTCTTTTTGTTCCTGGAGCAAGCAGACGTCATTGGGCTACACTAGCACACAACAGGAACAAATGGAGCCTTTATTGGTGCCCACTGGAGGAATTCAATGAGCAACAGGATGACAAGTGATACAATACCTGGGAAATAGATTTTTGTATGTTAAACTTGTATTCTGCAGCCTCACTCTGCTGGTTTATTTATACAAGTTGGTTTTAATTGCCACAGTATTTCCCTACAGTGCTGTCAGTCTTATTCCTCCTTCCCTAATAGTGTATCTTTATATTCCCATATACTGTTTTATTGTATCTGAGAAATCCAATGTGATGATGAATATATGTGTGAGAGTTGGTATCCTTTCCTTAACCCTGGCATTGACCCTCTTCTTAGGGGAAAAATATCCAGTTGATATGACTATATTTGATAATAGATTTCTTTTCTTCATCCAAGTTGATATGGTGTATTTCAATGATTCACTTTCAAATGCAAAAATAACCTCATAATTGGAATACATTCTACTTGTCATAGTCTATAATTGTTTTATAGATTGTTTAATTTTATCTTGTAATATTTTGTGAAAAATTTGTGGCCCTGTATTCATAAGTGGTGTTGATATATATTTCCCTTCCTGTATGATCTTTGTCTTTTTTTATATTGGGGTAATGGTAGCATCATAAAATAAGTCACGAAATTGTACTTGCGTGTTTTCAGATAGAGATTGTTTTTAAAAAAAAGTCACCATTTCTTAAATGCTTAGTAGAAATTACTTGTGTTTTTTTCACTTAAAGAATCTTGTTGCTTTCTGTCTTGAAAAGTTTCTTGCTTTTTTAATCAACTTCTTTAGTGGTTCTGGAACTAGTCATATGATCTATTTTTCCCGTGTGAGATTTGATAGAGTGTGTCTTTGAATGAATTGGTCTATTCATCTACATTATCAAATTTGTGTTCATAAGATTCCATTATTATTCTTATAAGGCCTACTAGATTAATAAGGATGTCTCCATTTAAAATTTCATATATTAGTAATCTGTGTCTAGATAAATGTTTATAAATTATAATGACATTTTCTAAAAGCCCAGTTTTATATTTATTGATGTTCTTTGGTGATTGCCTACTTTTAATGTCATTTTTTCACAACATTCTTTCCATATATTTTCTTCTACTCACTACTCACTAGAATTCTCTACAAGAGAATTAAACTGCTCTTCTCCAATTTCATAAAATTAAAGTTTGAAGTTTTTATCTTAGATTTCTTCTTTCATGTCACACTTGTTTAATACTACATATTTTCCTCTAAACACTACTTTTGCCGCATCCCAGAGATTTTAAACTTAAGTTTAAAATATTGTAAGAGTTTTTTTTGACCCTCACATCTTGCTTATAAATTATAACTTGTAAAGTTTTGAGGATTTATCTATCTTTCTATTATTTTCTATTTTATGTGAGAATATTCTTCCATGGTTTCTATTCTTTATATTTTTAAGGTGTGTTTTATGATATGGTCCAGGAAATGTCTATATAAAAAGTGTTCCAGGTAAACAATAAAGTATAGTAATCTTAGTATAGTATAGTAAGAAGAAAGTACAGTAATATCTTGTGTGGAGAATTGTACAGATGTCAATTAGATCAAGCTTATTAATTGTGCTATTTAGGTTACCTATATTCTTACTGATTTTCTGCCTGCTTGATCTATCAGTTACTGGGCAAGGGTGCTAGTCTCCAACAATAATCATGAGTGTGTCTATTTATCTTGTCCATTCTTCCAGCTTCCATTTTCATACTTCACCATTCTATTGCTAGAGGCATACATCTTAATGATTCTCCTATCTTCCTATCGATCGACCTCAAAGATTATGTAATGCCTCTCTTAACTCCTGATAAATTCCCTAATTCTGAAGATGGTTTTGTCTGAATGACTAGAATTATTCTAGATTCCTTTTGATTAGTCTTATCATGGTATGTTTTCCTCCACCCCTTCATGTTTGTTTCTGGGGTCTACCCAGTGGTGGTTGGGGTCCAAGAGCCTTTCCCAATGATACTAAGTCCAGATACAAGGACCTGATGATTCAGTGTGAGGGTCCATGAATTCGGAACTTATTATTCAGGGTTGGAGGTGGTGGGGGACACAAGAGCCAGGCCCAGCATGCTAATAGGGGCCTGTGCTGTGCCAGGGACCCACAGGTATATATTATGGATTTGTGTCCCTGTGGGTTGGCTGCCCTACCGCCTCACCTCTTTGCTATACCTACATCTGTATATTTAAGTCAGATTTATTTTAAATAATAAAGAACTAGTCCTCTTTTTATATTCACTTTGTGTTTTCCTTGTAATTCTTAGATCATTCACATATAAGGTGAATTATTGATCATTTATTTCTGCCATGTTCATATCTGTTCATTCATTATATTCATGTGTTTATTCACAATTTATAAGTCCTCCTGTTCTGAGTATTGTGGGGGCACACCCAACAGTGCTCATCGTTCACTCCTGGATCTGGGTGGGTTTGGGGACAATATGAGGTGCCATGATTTGAATACAGGTCAGCCATGTGCAAGGCAGCTGCCCTACGTGCTATACTATAACTCAAGCCCCATGAGCATTTTGTAGAATTCCATTTTCTTTTCTTTATTAGTATCTTAAATATACTTCTTCTTATGATTTTTAATGGCTGACTTAAGGTTTATAATGTATATTTTAGCTAATTTAATTCCAAGTTTAAATACTGCTAAACCGTTCATATGAAACATTGATAACTTACAGGATTTCCAGTTTTTCACTGCACCCTAAGACACTGCTCATTATTCTCATGTGTCTATATGCTATAATCATGCAAGATAGTGTTCTTATTGTTAAGCAAATCCAACCAAGTCTCAGTGGGTCATTCTGAATGTTTCTTTCATTCTCCTCACAGAACTTCTTAAATTATTATTAACATTTATTGCAGGGTTGGTCTGCTGGCAAAAATTCCCCTCAGTTTTTATCTTGAAACTCTTTATTTCTCTCTTACTTTGGGGGTATCCTTTTACTCGATATAGAATGATTGGTTGGCAGGGTTGATTTTCTTTGAACACCTCAAAGGTTTGATACTATCCTTTATCTCACAGGCATTCTTCCAAGAAGCGTGGTATGTTTCTTATCCTTGCGCCTCCCTAAGTAAGGTGACTTTTCTGCTTCTCCGGAGCTCCTCAAAATTTCATTCTGTATTAAACTGTTGCCTTTGAACATCCCAAATCTGTGGGCTAGTGTCTGTGATGTAGTTTGGAAAGTGTCAGACACTGCTTCTTCAAATATATTTTTTATACTTCATTTTCTCTTTCATCTTCTGGTATTCCAATATGATGGTGCATGTTATGACTTTTGAAATCATCACAAGTTCTTTGATATTTTTCTTTTATTATTGTCATTGGGTTTAGTCTCCCAAATGGTTCCCAGGAGGCCCAAAGACCCTCCCAGCAATTATCAGCAACTGAACTGGAAGTTCAAGGCGAGACCCTCAAGAGTGCAGTTGTGCTCAGGCCCTGCAGTGCTGAGGATGACTCAGACCCTACAGTGCTCGGAGGCCTGATGGTGCTTGGGGTACAATATGGTGTTGGGGATTGAAGAGGAGTCAAGTTTCTGCAATGATGTTCCTTAACCTCTGTCCTATCTCACTGCCCCCTAATTCTTTCCTCTCCTCCATTTCAGATGGAGAACATCCCATGGACCCTATTCAGGGGGCTAAATTCCTGCAATGATGAACCGTAATGCTGTCCTGCCTCGATGCTCCCTCATTCTTTCCTTTCTTTGCATTTCTGATTGAGACATCCCATTGACCCTATTCGGGTTCACTAGCCCTTTGCTCTGTTCTGAGCAGTCTGCAGAGGAGCCCGTTCTCCAAGATAATTTTCTTTTTCGTGATGACATGTTTTTGTTGTTGTTGTTATTTCTACTATTTGCTTTTCATTGATTTTTCACTATTTCAACCTCTCTGTTAACATTGGATTCTGCTTTCATTTAAATCTTAAATAGTGTCAAACTTTTTTATCAAATACCTTGTTTGGGCCAGAGATGGTCCAGGGTTAACATGTTGTGACACATGCGTGACCCTGTTTCTGTCACCAGCACTGAGCCCTGCCAGAAGGGATCCCTAAACACCGAGCCAGGAGTTAACCCTGAGAACCCCTGAGTGAGGCCCCCAAACAAGAAATCAATCAATGAATAAAGGTCTTGTTGTGTTAGTTATAGCTATTTTAAATCCCCTTGGAGTGCCTCTCCAGTTCCTAATCCTTGCTTCACCTTTAATCCTGTCTTGCCTCTGTCATGGTTCTATTTTTTGTTATTGTAGTCGAAAGCTGGATTCATTGAGGGAATTAATGGTGGGTAAGGAAAATGGGCCTCTGATATGATGATTTATATTTGACTTTGGATTTGGACTATTTTTAACATCTGTAATAGGTAGGATGCTTCCAACTCTTAGAGTCCTAGTGTTTTTTGTTTGTTTGTTCGTCTGTTGCTTTTTGTTGTTGTTTTGGTTTGAGGGCCGCACCTGACAGTGCTCAGGTCTTACCCCTAGCTCTACATTCAGGAATCACCCCTGGCTGGCTAAGGGTCCCATATGGGGTGCCAGGGATCAAACCTGGGTCAGATGCATGCAAGACAAATGCCCTACCAGTTTTACTGTTGCTTTGGCCCCAGAGGAGGGGAATGAGGATAGGATCCTATTATAGCACATCTTTCTGAACTTCTGTCTTCCATAATAACTCCTGCTCAGAGAACTTGTGCAGAGGAGATGCATGACAAAGTTTGGCTCTAATTTGAAATCTAATTTAGAGACTGGGGAGATAGTGCAAAGAACTGAAGCTCAAGATATGCATGCAGAGATCCCAGATTGCATCCCCAACACCACAGAGCACCCTGAGCAGAGTCTAATAATAATTAAAATTAAAATAATTAATCACTGTTTAATAATAATTAAAAAACAAAAAATAATTTCATTTTTAGTCATTCCTGTATTATTTAATGGGACTTGACTTTTAAAGGATGATGTAATGTCAAAAGTACTCATATTAGAATGCAGTTGGTCAAACAGATCACTGATTCCTGAAAAATAAAATCCCTATTTTCTTTACTCAGTATTTTTTGAGGGGGGCAGCGCCTGCTCTCCTCAGGCTTCCACCTGGTTCTGTGCTCAGGTGTCACACTTGGAGGGCTTGGGAGAGTATATATGGTGCCCGGGACTGAACCCAGCTCAGCCATGTACAAGGCAAGCACCCTACTGCCATACTACTGCTCAGGTCCCATCTTTTCCCAATATTAAACCGTAAGAAAATTTAACTCTAGTAACTCACATTCTCATCCATGAGAATTAAAAAATAACTGCTATCCTTAGAAATTAACAACAGCAGAGAAAAAACAGATCCAAGGTGAATAAAGGGGCTATAGTAACCATCCAGTGGTAAAATCATTTTGAAACATTATCTAGCAATAATAATACAAAGGATGTTTTTCTGGAAGTTTCTGTCTTTATTTAAGAGAGATGTTCCAAGTTAATTGTCTCACCAACAATGTACTAGACGGCAGGAGTTTACAAGCCTCTGCATTAGAAGAAAGCAGTGGGCAGGGATTAGATTCTTTGTCCAAATGTCCATTCACTGGACACATACTTATCTAGCGGTTTCTACTTGTCAGAACTTGGGAGACATTAGTAACTGATCTTGAAAAATTGTGCAAATCATTTTATCTTTGTGAGGTTCTACTTTCTGTAATAGCCAAACAAAGAGAATTATGTCTATCCTTATTGTGAGCTTCAAATAAGATAGTGAGATAGGGGTGTTTTTTGGAAGAGCAATCACAACATGTGATTTTATTTATTTTTAGTTGATATAAACTAAATGCAGGTCACGTGCTTCACAAATGAGTGTGTGTGAACACATCTGTTGGTATGTAATAAGTTTCTATAAAAGATGTTATTTAGACTGCACTTCCAAATCTTGGCAGAGATGATAATTTTTCATTAGTATTACTTATTTGAATTCGCAGGCCCTCCCTTCCGCCTGATCCAAGCTTCCTTTTATTAGCTTTCTTCGTAGGAAATAGACTTTGTTTCCCCGACTCAGTTTCATTATTCCCTCCTCCTAGAATTGATGCCTTGATTTTTTCAAAAGTAGAGAATGTTTGCTAATTTCTACCATGTTAGATAAACAAATTTGCCACCAGTCTGCAAAAGGAAAAATTTATTTCCAAAAGAAAAAAGTCTATAGAAGTCAAGGCAGGACTTAAACGTGATAATAAACTCTACTCTATGTAGCCAGCCTCCTATAAAAAGTATTGGCCCTACAAGTCTGCAATTAATAAACCTAACATCGGTTCTTGGACATACTTTTCCCGCTTCCAAAAGCTCTTCGTGAAAACCACTGAGCTATAGCCCTGTCTCCTTCCTGTGGCATTTCCCCTTGGTTTACAGTAAGGAGTTATACAGAAAGAGTGATTTATCGACATCTGCCTTTCTCACAGGGAAAAAACTAGCCAGCCAGAATTTGGAGCCTAATTTCCACCCATTATGCTTACTGGAGCAATATGCTGTGCTGTCCAGAGTAGATAAAACCCTGAGACTCTCTGTACATTATTCTCATCGAATGACTGAGAAATAAATTAAGTTCTAAGCACAGCAAATGAATAGCTGTGAGGTGCGTTGGTTTATCATAATATGCCAACTCTCTCCTCCAGTACCTCCGACATTACGCACAATGGGTTTCCTGGGCGGAAGTGGGGAGGAACATTGCAGACAGGATCGAAACTTCAAGAAAAAGCCTTTGTCTGACCTCCTGGAGACCATTACCATGTCCTGCTGTCTTTTCATTACAGTTTCTCCCCCTTTGCACTAAAACTCCACAAAGACACACTTAAAAAAAAATGTCATTCAAAAATTAAGAGCACTGCGGCCTCAGGGGGTCAAAAGGCAGAAAATTGAAGAAAAGAAAAAGCAAGGAAAACAGCAAGCTCTGCTTGGAAGCAGAAAAAGTAATTTGCCATTTCTCCCCTGAGAATGAAAATATAAGAAAATGCTAAATAAAAGTCTTGGGACAAGGAATTTGTATATGATTTGCTGTGTAAAACTTCATAATCTTGGAGAAAATGCCCAAGAAAGAAGTAACCAAGGTTTTATTTTTGCAAGGCATGACAGGGGGATTAGAAAGACACTGGCCCTGGCTTTGCATTCATCCTTCCCTTTATCTGTTGCTACTCAGGAAAAAGACTGAGAATTCTGATTGCAGCTTTGTTTTGCCCTTCTTGGGACTGGACACCTTCATTGTTGAGTTAAGTATCTCTGTTTTATATTATAACAAGTCTAATTTGGGTAAAGAACTAATGGTGTTTAGGGGCCAGATGACAGTATAGTGGGTAAGGTGCTTTCCTTGCACGTAGCCCATCTAGGTTTGATCCCTGGAACCCCATATGGTCCACCGAGCCCACCGGAAGTGATCCCTAAGGACAGAGCCAGGAGTAAGCCCTGAGCCCTGCTGGATATCCTCTGCCTCCCACAAAAGAACCAATGAAATTATATTGGTCAGAATTAGACTTAAATTTTTGAAGGCCATAGCTAAATAAATACCCATCACTAGCAAAGGGATTTGTTGATGATAAAACCATGGAGCAATATTGTGAGAATTTTTGAGCAAAGCATTCCATAAGAGGAAAAGAGGTTAACATCCCCAAGAGAAAAAATAAGTTCTCTACTTTGTTCTATACTCAGATTCTTCCTGGCTAGGGAATTTCTTTCTTTTCTCCTTATTATTGTCTTTTTGTTTGTTTGTTTTGGGGCCACACTTGATGATGCTCAGGGGTTACTTCTGGCTCAGTACTCAAGAATAATTCCTGGTGGTGCTCAGAGGACAATATGGGGCACCAAGAATTAAACGGAGGTCAGCTGAGTGCAAGGCAAGTGCCTTACCCACTGTACTGTCACTCCAGCCCCTCTCCTACTTTTTAACAAACTTTTTTATATCTCAGAAAAATAAAGTAAGTCCTCTTTTTAAAAAATAAAGTAAAGGCTGAAGGAATGGTACAAGTACATGCCTTGCATGTGGCTAATCCCAGCTCTCAATCTTCTGCACTATATATGGTTTCCCAAATACCAACAGCGGTGATCCTTAAGCACAGAGCCAGGAGTAAACCCTGAGCACAGGTGAGTGTGACCCAATCCCCACCCCCAGTCTGGATATAAGTCTGGTATAAGTAATAAAACTAATGTCTGTCTAAAAAAATAACTTAAAAAGATCATGTCTTACAAAATGGCAAGTTTGGGCTATGAAAAGGGTGTGTTAAAATGATAAAAAAAATTTCAGCTCACTGATGCTTTAACGTTAGCACTTTGAGATCACAAAGAATGGGGCTTCTCTCCATTTTGATGAAGAGAAACCAAGATCCAACTAAGAACTGGCATTTCTAGAGATATTGGAAGCTAGCTCATCAGGTTATCAGAGCATTTTTCCATATTATTATCCTTATGAAACACACGAATATTCGATTTACCAATAACAGTAACAATGATGGGTCTCATTCCCCTTACCCTGAAAGAGCCTCCAATGCGATGCCACTGGGAAGAATGAGTAAAGAGAGGCTGCTAAAATCTCAGGGCTAGAACGAATGGACACTTTACTGGTGCCTTACTGGAGCAAATCAATGATCAATGGGATGACGTTGATATGGTGATGAAACACACACAACACATGTGCACACATGCACACATGCCCCCTACCACACATGTACGTGTACACATACACACACACACCTCACAAAACAGAAGGATCCTCTATTATTTGAGGTCCTCCACCAGCATTTGCAGAAGGATTAGCCCATTCACTAATGCCTCTGGAAGCCTCTATAATTGCAGGTGCACTCTCTTGAGCTTGGCCAGAAGAGAAGCCAGCTAGATAAGCCAAGGGATGAAACTTATGCAGGGACAACTGACAGCCTCAGAAACCAGTCACCAGGCATCTAGAAGTGCCACTTAGGTCAATCCATTGTTCCAAGGCCTCTGCAGGGTAGTGTCAGGCCCCCATGGCACGGTGGGAAGTTGACAGACCAAGAGATCATTAGCACTTCTGTGTGATGTAGAGGTGAAGTTGCTGACCTCGAGCGGGGGACGGGGTTGGTGTCTAGTTAGTTTAGACCTACCCCCTCCACCACCCCAGATGGCAATGCCTGGGCAGGTCTGAGTTAATCCACTGGAGCATTTTGAATGCTTCCAGAATACACTGGAGCTGTTGTTTCCTTTTTAGCATTAAAATGAGCTCCCTGGAGAGCAAGGAGGGGGGAGAGGGAGAGAGAGGGGGAGACTATGGAGTGGAGAGAGAAGGAGAGAGAGGGGAAGAAAAAGAGGGGGGAAGGGGGAGAGAGAGGGAGAAAGAAAGACAGAGGGATAGAGAGAGAGACCAGAGGAGAGAGAAGGGAGAGAGAGGGAGAGAGAAGCAGGGAGAGGGAGAGGGAGAAAGAGAGAGAGGAGGAGAGAGAACTGTGGTTGAGGCACACACCTGGAGTGCAGTCTACACCAGTTCTATCCCAGATATCACGTGGTCTGGTCTCTCCGAGCACAAGTGCTGCCTGGGCAGCCCGAGGCCCCTGGTCCCTGCCAGGGTGGCCCCAGGCTCACCAGCACTGCAGAGCCTGTCAGATGTGGATTCTTGGGTCCTCAATTGGAGCCGCCAGTTCTGCTGGCTGAGAACCACCCCAAGGGTCCAAGGGGCCTCCTGAACACACTGGAGAGCACCTCACTCCATTAACAACATCAGTAAAATGAGATCCCTGGCTGTTTGGACCTTAAAATAGATAACATTTTCTAGGAAGCATTCTCCCCATGGTAAGTATGATACACATATTGCAAAAGATCATTTTCCTTTGGCTGAAAGCGAATCATTTTGTTTTTATTATAAGAAAATATATTTGCCTTCCAAACTTTCTGGACCAGACCAAGATACACACTGCACACATACACACACACATACATATACACGCACATACACACCACACTCACACACTCACACACACATTCTCACACACATCCACAATCATACTCACACATACATGTCCTCACATTCTCAGGTGCTCTCACACATACACTCACACACTTTCGCGCCCCCCCACTCACATACACTCATACACCATCAAACACACAAATAAATGTTCTCACACACTCACATGCTTTTACACATACACACTCACACATGCTCTCCTTTATACCCTCACACACACTCTCAGGCACCTTGAGAGTTAAGGATGTAGTCCCGGAAGTTAGTTGTGCAGGCTGGTACCTACGTGGAGTGACTTGACAGAGAGTTCACTCCCTCTATCCTTGGAGCTGGCATTCAGCACCCTCAGCTCCTAGAAATCTCCTTTCTCCAGAAAAGGCCAGTAGCAGAACTCCAGCTGGCTGTAAATCCTTTCGATAAATCTTTCCTGGCACCAGCAACACCAAAGCAATTCAGGAAGCTGTAACACCTGGGGAAAGAGAGTGACTGACGTGGTGGATCTCACTCTCCTGAAGGTCACCCCCACAGCCGTCTTGGAGACTCTGAGAAAGCCCTTTCCTTGACCTGAGCTTTGGGACTTGCTTGGGAGGGAGGTCCCTGGAAGCAACATTCTTCCAGGCCAATCTCAGCAGCGCCTTGGCCCCTTAGTATCTGCCCTGCCCTGGTAGAGGGTGAGCTTCTAATTTAAAGTTAAGTTCCAAAGGGCTTGGACCAATTTCACACCATGTCCCAGGAATCCGCATGTCCCGCTACTGAAAAATGTCAGACCTGTTGGGTTTGATGTGAAAATCAAACCGCAGATTGAAAAGTGCCTTTGACAGAAATGCACCTGTCGTTCTCCCCGCGTTTGTTCACCTGTTCTCCCAGCCAGTGTTTCCCAATCTCCAATAATAGAACGTGCAACTGTGATTCTCCTTGTGCGGGTTGTGGTTGCTTCTGTCCCACCAGCCCGCTCCAGAGTGAGCGTTTCTGCCGGGTGGAATCCAGGAGGATTGGTCTGGCCTTGAAATTTGCCAGCTGTGAGATTTCAGTCGTGCCACAGCTAGATAACAAATTCCATGCAAGTACGTTTAAAGATCTAATTGAGTTTCTTTGATGATGGGATGCTACAGCAGCCCATTTAACAAGCAGGGGACCCCTGCCGCATAGGGAAGGCTTTCCTGGAAAGCGAGAAGAGGGAACCAGGGAGAGGATTAGCACCGACAAGGTCACCTTGCTGTGGTAGGCAGGAAGCTGGACCTTACTGGGTGGTGCCCAGGGTCATTCCAGGTCGCCTGGTTAAAGATTCCATTTCTGGGAGCTGTTGAAACAGCACTGGGTCAGACAGTAAGGTCTCCGCGTGCTGACACGGAGATGCAGTGTCAGTGATTCCACTGGGGGACTGTTCTGTCTCTTTTTTAATCAGCGCTGCAGATGGATTGGTAAATGTAATAAGATAAGGCAAACAGGGAGAAGAGAGGAGGGCAGCTTGCTGTGTGCTTTAGTGTGGGTACATGGAAAGGCAACAAGTTCAGAGCCCAAGAAGGAAGCATTGGGGTGAGGAATAAAATGAGGTGTCAGAAGACTTTCCAGAGCACAGGGCGGTCCCCAGGCAGAGGGGGACCAGGGAGAAACTAGCTTCCAGGATGCATATTACTGCACTGGTTCAAAAGCATGACTCTTTGGCTTTATGTATTTTTTGACTCGGTTTTGAAACAGTAGCTTCATTTGCCAGCATCCTCCGACTCCCTATGAAAGTAGGGGGCTTTTGCCCACACAGCTCTCCTAGGTAAGAATAATCTTTCATGAGTGGGATGTAAATATCACCCTTGTCAGTGCCGTGGACTCATCTCAGATGTGTGTTCAGGGGATAACAAACATGGGACGGGTCCTTATGCCTAAGAGGGCCAGGGGCCCACGTGGTTATGAGCGGCCTGGCATGGACCGGGCAGATGGTTTACCCAGGTGGACTGGGTCAGCAGGGAGGTGGAGAACTCCCAGGCTTGGGGAAGGGGGAATCCTCTAAAATCATCACATGTATATCCCAGCATGCCACACCCTGAGACTCCCCTGTCCAGCATGTCAGGGGCTTGGGGCCAGTCGGGAGATGAGCCCTTCCTGTGCCTGCTCACCTTCCCTTTGAGAAGTCACACATGCTTGGGGACAAGCATCCAGAAACTGGCTACTAGAGTAAGGGTGTGAAGGGGAAATGCAAGTGTTCAAAGGCTGGTGAGAAGGGGAGGGCACTGAGCCAAAAGACCCCAAGGGGCACTTGGCCATCTCTTTCTTTTCAGTCAGGAAGCCAGTGCCCTGGGCTGTGATTAGGCTTGACCTGCCCTGTGGCCCCAGTCTGCCCTTCACACGTAGGTCCTTGCTGTCACCTTGACTTCTTCTGCATGTGCTCAGGTGGGCATGCACAGAGTTCATCGAAGGGAAAAATGAAAAGATGCGCACAGAGTCATGCGGGCACAAGTAGACACACATGGTAACATCTGTGACTTCTCCCATGACTCTGACAAAACTAAGCTCTCTCTCCATGGCCAACAGACTCCATATGCTCTCACGGGCATTTCTCCTTCTAATGGCATATATATGACAAAAAAGAGAAAGTAATTTGTTAAAAGTTTCGATTGTTGTGTATGTGTGTATGCATGCATGTGTGTGAGTTTTAACAGTGGACCTGAATATTGGGCTTCTTTTTGTAATGATAAAAATCATACAAGGTCACTGCCTTTTGTAGAGCTTGAAGTCTGGTTTGGAAATAGATGCCTATCAGAATATTGAAACAAAGGTTCTCCTGTGATAAAGAAATGAGTCTTCCTCAAAAGACATTCATATATATATATATATATATATATACATATATATACATATATGAAGTTACAAAGTTATTCATTATTAAATTTCAGGCATACAATGTCCCAATGCCAATCCCTTCACCAGTGTCCACTTCCCTCCACCAGTGTCCTCAGTTTGTCCCTCATTTCCTTTCAGTCCCCCAACCTGCCTCTAGAGAAGGCTCCCTTCCCTAATTTATCTCCTCAGCTCCAATCTTGATGCAAGAGTAAAAAGAGGTCCCAGATTCATTTTGGGAGAAGAGAAAAGCTTATCAGAGGAAATGTCTGAGCTGAGTGCTGGGAGCTAGATTCGAGTCATTTAGAAGGAAGGTGAATGGTGCAGAAGGAAGGAAGCCCATTCTGGTGGGGGATTGAGGGACTGGAGTGTGGTGGCTCCCAAAATAAGGACAGAAAGGGTGACAAGGATGATGGAGATGAAGCTTGGAGAAAATTGTTTCTCCATCTGCTTCTTTCTTTATTCAGAGCTCAATAGAGAGTGGGATGGTTGTAAAGCAAACAAGGAACACAATCACATTCGTGTCTCACTGTGGGTGGGAAGTGTCCAGACCTCAGAAGAGGGAGTCACTTGGAGAGTTTGCACCTGACTGGCCAACAGGTCATACAGGGATAGGGGGAGGAGCACAGGAAAGCCACCAGCACAAGGCTGGTTGTCATAATAGCATTGCATCTTTAGTCTTTCAGGCATGAATGCCAACAGATGTATTAGGTGGTCAAGTATGGCACTCAGAGAATTCAGGGCTGGAAATGGGCACTTGTGGTTTCATCAGCATATAAATGCAAGTGAAAGTCTGTGCAGAGAGAAAAGCAAGATATTCATGTACAGGAGACTGTAGAATTCCAGGAAAATGTATGGAAGGTCTAAAGCCCGAGCACCCTTATCTAAATTCCGCTTCCTTCTTTCATATAGTAGTTCTGTGGCCTCAAGCCATTTACTTAGCCTCTTAGTAGCTCTGTTCCCTCATCAGTAAAAATGAAGCTAATAATACTTATCCCCTAGGGCCCTGTGAGGCTTAAATGAAATAACACATGTAACGTCCTAAGATCAGTGTCTGGCACATAATAAGCACCCACTAAATGTTAATTGTTTCTCTTGCTGATTCTTGCTCACCATCACCATTAATATTTTTATGATCATCGTCATTTTTTATCAATAGTAGGCAGAAGATGGGTTTGTAAAGGTGATGAGCTAAGTGGCCCGCCTAGCCATGGTTAACACGTGAGTGGAAATGATAAAGTTGAGAAACTGGGTTTAAAAGAGAGAGAGAAGGAATGGTGTGATCTACTAAAAGAGCGACTGAGCTCCCACGCAGCACCGACCTAGCTGCTGTCTGCAGGCGGGAGGCAGGACTTGAGCGAGGGGGACAAAGGAAGTTGGAGACCCCTGTATGTTCTGAGGGGAGGTGAGGACCTTCCAAGGAGATCTCCCTCTCTTATGATTACGTGAGAGTCTCTCCTAGGAAAGCGCATCATGGATGTGTGTCTTGGGGAGGACGGAGAAGGAAGATAGGGAATGGCCCAGCATTTTTAGGAATGGGGATCGAGTGTGATGAGAGGACAGGAGGGTGAAGAAACACAGTGTGAGCCTGGGTGATTCTCAGGCAGCTTCTGATGTGGGCTGAGAACAAATTTAAAACCCAACCAGTCGGTTTTTCTTAATGATGCTTCCATCATTTCTGGAGGTTATCGCGAGCAGAGAGGCTGTTTGGATCCATCATCGTTGGCATTTTAACCACTCGGAGGAAGAAGAAGCGGGGGAGTGGGTTGCTGATGGTGCTGTTGACATCAGCGGGCAGACTGAGTGAGCTAGGAAGGAGAGAAGCAAATGGGTCAGAACAAAGAGATGTTCCCTATGCTGGCCAGCAGTGACAGATAACTGGACAGAGAATCAGAGTGGAGCCAGGCTGCTGTGAAAGAGAGGGCTGGATTCAAGCTTGATTGATTTATTTTGTTTGTTTGGGGGCCACACCAGCAGTTCCCAGGGCTTACTCCTGCCTCTGCTCTCACAGATCACTCCTGGCCGGCTCAGGAAACTGTATGTGGTGCCGAGCACCAAACCCAGGTCTGCCCTATGCAATCCTGGCACCCTGCCCACTGTGCTACTTCTCCAGCTCCGTGATTCGGGCTTCCAGCGAAGCCGCCGTTCTGTAGTTGTTCCTCTCCCTGCTCTGTATCTCTCATCCGGGGTTCCCAACCCCACCACTGTCTTGAGCGATCTGCTTGATGTCGCGGTGGTTAGGAAGCTTAACACTTAAGATTTGTCTTTCCACAATGTCATAACACTTAAGATTTGTGTCTTTCCACAATGTCAGCTTTTATTAAAACATTTCTAACAAGAAACAATTCAGCGAGGCCCAGAGCCCTTGTCGCTGCTTCTCGGGGGCAGAGCACCCATTGGCTGGCACTGAGCCAAGGCTCAGGGGCTCCTTCTCAAGGTGGGGGGAAGGAACTCCCTGTACCCCAGAGTCTGTATTCTGTCCACAAGCAAATTGCAGGTGCTTGGGAGTTACCCCGCATGCAACATCAGCCTCCCAGGCATAAGTGAAGTAATAAGCCATTAGAAAAAGCAGAAAGTTCAAGGTTTTATCAGGCACTTACTCAACCGGGTAAACGTGCAGCAGCAAAGTAATGCTTTGGGGTTCACAGTCTGGACAGCAGGAGAAGATTCTGGCATCGGCGTTGGCTTTGTGGAATCCTGAGCAAGCACAAACTCTCCTAGGGCAGCAGGGGGCCTAAAGGGGAAGTACTGGCCATCAGAAGCCGTGCCCCAGCTGAGTGATATGGTCTTCTTCAAGATGTACATAAGACATTTCTCTACATAAAACCCAGTGGGAAATACCTTTGTTTTTCTTATGTGGCTATACCTTTCTCCTTGACCTCCCAGCTACATCACCTCAGCTACTTACATCTCTTCAACTGATGACCTGTTCTTGATCATTTTAAACTTGATTTGGGGGGAATCCGGGTGATAGTAGAGTGGGTAGAGTGTCTGCCTGGCATTCAGCCAGCCTGGGTTTGCTCTCTGACACCACCTATAAGCTGCACCAGGAGTAATTTCTGAGCACAGCAGTAAGGCAGGTGTGGCCCAATATAAATAAATAGAAACAACTTTGAGGCTCTATGTCTGCTTTCTGCTATGTCATCTTCAAAGCAGTTCCGAGGCAGTGAACATGTTCTTGATGACTCTGGCTTGGCCTGAACACGATTATTTTGTCAGTGGAGGCCTGTTTAAAATTCCCTTGTTTGTGTGTCCATTTAGACTATTATGCCTATTTAAGACAGGCACCATAAACTCAGAGAGAGAATCTCTCTATGCTAATGACCAAAGTAAAGCAAATGCTCTTGGTCATAGCTATTAGACTCATATGGTTGTCATACTGCTGGTTTCTTTTTTTCTTACCGTCAAGCTACTAACTAGATGAATCATATCTGCTGCTTTCACCTCCCCACCCCCAGGAATCTTATTTCTACCCCCGTCTCTACAGAATTTCCAATTTCCATTCTTCAGTGATACTACAGTTCCCTCTTCTATCTCTATCAACAATAATGGTATGTTCCCATTAATCATCTTCCTTAAGTCAGGACTTGAAGAAGTGGAACAGTAAAAAGGAAATTTCAGGTCAAAACATGCCTTTAAATAAAGGGATGCCAACAAAAGTAGGAAAATGGGATTGGAGACACAGGACAAAGTCGAGGGACTATTTTTTTAAAGAAAGGATTTATGTTGAAGGAGATAACAGGAAATAAAATTGGAAAAGTCTAACAGAAATGTACTCAGTTTGCATAGCACCCCCCTTGTTAAGAATTAATTCTATAATGGAGGAATATTAAGAATTTTTCAGCAGAGAAGTGGCATGAAGACAGTGCTGTTTTAGGAAGATTAATCTGTTCAGCTTCTGAATGAATTAGATATAGCCAAAGGCTGTGGATCTAGTGGGGGCGGGGGAGTAAATTCCTTTTCAAAAGCATTTATTGAGCTTTCTCATGGACATGTGCCACCACATTGCTATGATATTGTCCTGCACACAAGCAATGTACTGGCTCCAGCTGTAGTCCAGGTAAATATATATCCCTTTGGGAATTATATTTCTTATAATGGAAAGAGCTCGGAAGAACTTTGAGTAAATTGCTATAATATAAGGCATTATAGGAGAAATTTAAAACCAGGAATGCTCACTAAATTTCATGTAAGTTCAAGGAGCAATCAATGAGTACCAACTTGTAATATAAAGTTAGAAGAAGGTTTCACAGAGGTGACATGAGCGGGGTCTTGAGGGAAGTGACTGCAGTTTACACACTGACTTGGAACCACTGTTGTATATTCTGAATGAACCAAATTTGTACACTCTTGCCCTGAAGGCTTTCAGTGTTTCAGACCAATGCTAAGGAGAGCTTGTCTCGAAACCACAGGCCCATGTTCCATCTCAAAAGGGTCTAGCTTGAGGGAAATCAGAACCAGGCTCTTGGCACCCTCTGATGCATGCAGTAATGAGGTCTTGTTGGCTATTGATCTTCCAGAAGACAGCATTGATGATCTGTCCTGATGGTGGCTAGGAAGCAGTGAGGAGAGGCAGGAGGAGAGAGCAGTGGACAAGGAGGAAGGAGATAATGAATCTGTCCAGCCTCAAGTCCACCTCTGGAGATTCTATTTTCTGTGGGGTCAGCATTTGGAAATGTCAGGTTAGCTATGCAGAAGGCTGCTGCAGAACCAAGAAATGGTCCACTCCATCTTGGACTTGCTCTAGAGATTCAGTGAATCTCCCCGAGATGGAAATTAAGGATAAGAACCCATGCTCCTCTAGTTATTTTGTTGGTGGTGGTGATGATTTTTGGGTTTTTTTTTCTGGTTTGGGGGGGTCACACCTATTGGTGCTCGAAGGTTTACTTTTGGTAGACTGGCAAGGACCATACCCCCTGTTCTATCTTCCCGGTCCCATGCCCCTTTGTGCAGAAGTGGAGTACACAGCTTCGCAGGTGAAGGACTTGGATGTCATGGAGACAAAGGCATGTTCACCTGAAATGTCCAGGGAGCATCAGCCTGTATGCTGTGCTCTGCAGCGCCCCCTCCAGTTCCTGTTCAGTAACTTAAGGAAAGGTTGCCCTTCGAAAGCTGTTACGGTTGCTTCCATATGGTGGCTATTGTATTAAGTGCAGAGATAAATGTAGGTGTGTGTATGTCCTTTCTAGTTAATGGTTTTGTATTTGCCAACAAATACAAGATAACAAAAAGTAACATCATTGGGTATATGGAGATTTTATTCCTATTTTCTTTTGGAGAACTCTCCATATAGCTTTCCGTGGAGGCTGAACCAAGAGTGATGACATTCTCTCATTTTGTGGATGAGGGTTTCTTTCTCACCACAACCCCGTGAATACTGTCTTTGGACTTTTTGTTTGATATATGCAGTTCTCACTGGCGTCACATGATATATCAGTGTTGTTTTGATCAGTGTCCTTTTCTAGATAAAGAAACATTTCAAAATGTGAATATTACCTTCACTCCCCACCTCCCAAATAAAATAGTGGTTGAGGGCAGATCTGAGGAATAGTCATAGAGGAGAGAAAGGATTCCAAGAAGGGAGATACTTTTTATTTTGTATTTATTTTGGTCCTAATCATCCATGCTTGGTTGAGTTGAGAACTTGGGTTATTTTTACCACTGACATTCCTTGTGCCTATGTCCCAACAGCAAGCAGAACCCATTAAGGCCTTGACTGCTGCTGCCTGGTGGAAGAGATAGCCCGTGATGCCCTCGGTGGCAAGGACTGAGCATGAAAGCTGGCAGCCAGGGAGGAAGTAAACAGGCTCTAGAGGGATCTGGCGGCAGCCCTTGACCCAGCTTTTGGAGGGGCCGAGTGTTTCCTGCCACTGACCGGGAGAAGCTTCTGAGGTATTTGGGGGCTAGATCAAGCTCCGGCCCCTAACACTGCTGGTCCCTCCCGGCGCCTGGGGTGGGGAGGGAGGGCCCTCCTCCCTGATGTGTGACAGCAACTATTTTCCCAAGAAAATGAAAGCGACTTGGTCAGTTAACCTGAAATTCCCAACAGGGCTCCCAGGGTGAAGGAAGTTGTCAGGCCGGAGCCGGCGCTGTCGGTGGTGGGCCTCCACTGCCACCTAGTGGACCTTTGGGCCACGGAAAATCAGGGATGGGAGGAGAGAGATCAGAGAGATGCCACAAGAGATGCCGTGAGGGAGTCTGTGGTCGTCCGTCTGCCCTCCTGGAAATGTCTCTCCTGTCCTTGGCTGTGGTGGGAGAAAGTGGTGGGCCCTGATCTCCTCCTGAGAATCAACAGCTGCCTTTGTGGGGCCAGAAGCTGAGTGTCCAGGCCGCGGCAGTGTGCAGTGGTCAGGGTGCTGGGCCACGGTTTCCTTCCCCTGAGGGCCCCCACCCTGCACACTGGGACGACACCCTAGAGTGGATTGGGGGGTCTCCTTCTCATGGGCTTCTCTTTGGCTAGGGAGTTTTAGGGGTCATCTCCTTGCCCCGATGTGAGTATAAGAATTCACACGCCCACCACCAATGAGACCCCTTCCCCTCCTCCCGGGCCCTGTCACACTGTCACACTGGTCCCCAACATGGTTTCCAGCGAGTTCCACCCAGAAGTTTATTTTACCTGGTTTGGGGTTTTGTTGTTGTTTTAAGTAAAGTCGTTTTATTAAAAGACATTTACTTAATGAAGTATGAGAAGAGAGAGAGCAAGGTGGGGGGTTAGGAGAGAGATGGGGACAGAGACAGAAAGAGACAGAGAGAGGCAGAGAGAGAGGGAGAGAGAGAAAATGCCAGAGTGGAAGAAGCTTCTTGGATTTCTTCATATTCCTCATGTGAGTGGACCTATCGTGCCATTGTCCCCACCTCCTGATTTATTTCACTGATCATAGTCGCCCTCTTTCCATCCAGTTATTCATCTTTCTACTGGCAGAGTGGCCCTCCCCCCTCTGTCCCCCCTCGCCCTCCCCCACTTTCCACCCTCCGTATCCTGTCCTCTGTCTGTGCGCTTGTGATTAGTTCCATGTTGGCTCATGTGAATCTGCTGCTGTGAACTTTGGGGTCTTTCCAGTGGTTCCCACTGAAAAGTGGTTCATTTGTCCTTGGAGAACACACTTGTCACAGCACACACAGCGTCTACAATTCATCATGTTAAAAGATATTGTGGGGGAGGAGTGGGATTTTTTTTAAGGAGTGATATTGGGAGGACAGAGTCGTTTGCTGCTTTAGAAAACGCTCTGGGATGGTAAGACAGGAATTAAAGCAAAAATGACAGAGCATTATCCTATGCTTGTAGGAAGAAAACGTAACTTTTTAACCATGAGTGTGGTTGATAGAAAAGGACTTACTGTGTCCAGTTCCACTAGTGGACATGGAAACACAAGGCCAGTTACTACATTGTATCTGGTAATAGAGATATTTAAAGGAAAAAATATTTTTCTTACAGAGATTTATGAGCTCCAATGCTAGAATGTATACTAGGTCTCCCTCTCCGCTCTGGAGAAGCTCTTATGTTCTTATTCTCTCTTGAGCCTGTTGTTCTCTCTCTCTTCCCCCCCCTCTCTCCCTCCCCCTCCCTCCCTCCCTCCCTTAGGCCCTCCCTCTCTCCCGCCCCTCCCCTCTTCCTTTCTCAAAACATTCAAATATAAAAGAAGTGATATTTGGGCTGAAGAGACAACCCAATGGGCTGGGCACATGCTTTGTATGTGGGAGACCTGGGTTCAATTCCCACCCCGCATGGTTCCAAACACCACCGAGAACAATCCCTGTGCACAGAGCCAGGGGTTGCCCTGAGTATCACCCACCAAAAGTAACAGGAGATGCTTGTCAGTGGATGATGACAATCAGACTGAAAGTGATGCCCATGACCATTTGTATTTGGGAGCTGACGGCCACCAAACCCAGCAATGGTGAGTGTCCATATTGTGAGAATGGCCTGTGGGAGTGGATTTGCTGTCTGCGAAGCCAGGCCACGGTTCCTTGCATGAGGCTTAACCCCAGTCTCTTGTGACGGTGAAGACGTTTGGATGGGAGTGACATGTAGGACCTGAAGCATTTCACAGAGGGTCTTTCTCCACAACTTGCTGGTCCTCTTAGGAAAAGCCCCATGATGGTGCGCTATGTCATATTGATAAAAGACCAGGGGGAGGAAACATGGGGGCATCCTAGGCAGTAGGAATTCTGCCTCCAGATAGTTTGAGGATATAGACTTCCACCAAAGTTTTTCAAGGGGCTCCTGCTGGCCTCTCTGAAGGGTTCAGGTCCCATGCCCTGATTTCAAGGTAGGCAGATAGATAGGGATAGGTAGATATGTATGGGTAGACAGTAGAAATGAAGGATGGATAAATAGGTATGGATGGATAGACAGATACAGATGATAGATAGAGATATGGATGAATGGTTAGAGAGATGTATATAGATAGATCAATCAATAGATAGATATGGGTAGATAGGGACATAGATGGATAGAGATATGGATGGATGAGTATATGAATGGACAGATATGGTTGGGATGAATTGATTGATCGATAGGCATATGGAAGAATAGAGATAGATACTAGGTAGAGGCATAGAATACATATAGATCTCCTACTGATTCTGTTTCTGTAGAGAACTCTGAGTTATGATACCCCTGGTTGAAAGCATTCTAGCTTCACAGGGAACAAGTCTGTTCTTGATAGAGCAAGTCTATTAAGGCTGAGGGTTGATATGTGGTAACACTTACATTTCTTTTATTTTTAAGGGGTTGGGGACTCACTCCATCATGCTCAGGGTTTGTCCTTGGCTCTGTGCTCAGAAGCCACCCCTGGTAGTACTCAATGAACCATATATGGGGCCTTAAAACTGGAGTGGATGTCATGCAAGGCAAGTACCTTACCTCCTGTCCTATCATACCATCATTTAGGTTTCTTTTCAAGGGCACATTAAAGTTCTCCAAGTGGGAAAAGAGAACTGATCTGTCTGGTTTAAGAAGGGAAATAGAAATGGCCTCATGAGAGACACTTGGGGCCCTCACTCACCTTGGTCACTCTGCTCTCTGGTACTCAGCATGGACTGAGCTAGCCTCCACAGGAGACGGGTGGGGGCAAGGGCTTCCTGGGGATGCAGAGAGATGCCTGCATCACTGAGTCAGGCCGTGAGCTGAGACACTGAGCTATGGGCATCGTGGGGGAGAAGTGGGAAGCTGGGGTAGCTCCCTCTAGGCTGCCGGAGAGGCACAGGTGAGCCCTGGCGGGCCGTTCTTGGCTGAGAACTAGAGAAGCAGCTGGGCTGGAGACAACCCGGAAGCAGCTGAGAGGGACTGACCCCTGGGGCCACCTTTGACCCATGAGAGGCGCTATAGTGGCTGTGACCTTTGACTTTTCCTCCATGTACACCAGGCTGCTGACTCTGCTCTGCCCATAAAGTCATCTCGAGCTAAGCACTCCCAGGGACCCACTTCTGCCTTCATAAATGAGTTCTAACACTGGTGCCTGCTGGCAGGGTCACCACAAGGATTAGTGGAGATCTCAGAGGGTCCAGCACTCACTTCCGGCATGTTCTTCCCCGGAGACACACAACTGCCCAAGCCAGATGCCAGTGCTGTGAGCTGGTGATAGTGGGAAAGGTTGGCCTGGGGCGCCAGTCTGGTGCTTCATCCTTCACGGAACTTGTTCCTGCTGTGCCCCAGGGAAGAAGGGTCCAGTTCTGCTGGTGTCAGCCCAGCATCGTGGAAGTAGATCCGTATCAGCTCAGTACACTAGTGTCTGCATTAGCTACTGATCTGGGGGCTCCCGGGGGGCCCCGTGAACCTCTGTGAATGGGACAAGTGGGACGGGAGTTTGTTGTCATATTGGAAAGGAAAATGCATCTCAGACGAGTGCCCCCATCTCCAGTGGCCTGCACTTTCCCGGCGAGTTCTCGGTCTCTGTGCTGGGGGCTGTGACTGGAGGGGGGAGAGGTGAGGCGCTAAATGGTGGAGGAGCATTTTCCGCAGCGCCCGAGGCAGCCTGGCCCTCATTAACAGAGCAGCCTCAGGCCCCTGGGGCGGGAATGACAGCTGGACCGTGGCCCTTGTCATCTGCCTGGAAGATGAAACCAAAAAAGTATTTCTTCCTACAGGGCTTAATGCTTGTGGAATATTCCTGGGGCATCTGTGGATCGGGGCTTCGCAGAACACGTGGTCTAAGGAGACGCTTTCGCCCATTTTAGACTGGCCCAGCTTTGTGATGCTGCTTCACACACACACACACACACACACACACACACACACACACACGCCCCCCAACAGACACATGCTCACACTCTAAATCATCCGGTTCATGTGTGTGCGCCTCCCCCCCACACACACCCCTTCCGCCCTTGAGGAAATGACTCTGAGAGAAACCTGCTTGTGGGATGCCTTAAAGCTGGAAGCTGGGGTCCGGGCACACAGCACCCCAGATCTCCTGGAAGAAAAAGGGTTCTGAGGTCAAATGAACTCTGAGACCACCCCCACCACACACACACACACACACACACACACACACACACACACACACACACTTCTCTCTCCCTCTGTGGTTTCTGAGTCACGTCTACCAATGCTCAGGGCTTACTCCTGGCTCTGCATTCAAGGATCACTCCTGGCAGTCTCAGGGGACCATTTTGGGTGCTGAGGGGATTAAGCACTACCCACTGTACTATCTCTCCAGCCCCAATAAATTCTCTTAACTTTTATGTCTACACTGTGGACTTTCTAACTGCCTTCCCTGTCCTTTTCTGTGGGGAGAGCCTTCCCTTGGTGCACACAGCTTGCACTGATGGCTTTGCATGAACACCTTCCCTTCCTTCTCCACACCCAGGCTGCTTTGCAGCAAGATACATCTCAAAATGGAATTTCTCCCACAGTTTACATCCCTGGAAGTTCTCCCCAGATTCAGTTCTTCCAGGTATAAATCTCCTGAATCCTCTTTCCTGGGACCCCTGAGGTATAAGAGAAGTCTGTTCAGAAGTCTGTTCTCAGACTTCTCTGAGAGGCATCGCTAGTCCCCAGCTGTGTGCCTGTCATAGTCCGAGGATACTGGCACCCCAGTAAACCAAAATGCAGATCTGGGGCTCTAACTGGTCAGGACGTGAGGCAGGTCTGGTCACCCCATCCTGGAAGAAGAGAAGAGAAGAGAAGGAAGGTGGGTCCAGTCACTCCACATGGAACCTGTCCACTGGGAGGTCTCAAGTGCCCCTTGCACCCCAGAACTCAGCCTCTTTGTGTCTTCTAGGCCACAGCAACCTGCATTCAATAATCATGCAAGCACATTGGAGGCCAGGGATTGTTTTTTAGTTAAAATGCCATGAAGCACCATCATCATCAGTACTCATCAGTGTGGCTAAAATGAATGACATAGCAACACAGGGGGAGCTCTCCTCCTACAGACAGAACCAGAGGCCCAGCTCTTGGGGGTCCATGACATCTTCATTCAGACTTCCCTGCCCCAGGCCACCTCTCCAGAAAGGCATCCTGCACCCCATCCACACAGGGGAGAAAGACCAAATGTCCTCGTTTCAACTCACAATAACTCCAAGGGGAAAACTCCAGAGCTCCCCAGTGGGATGGTGGAAGACTTACCAAAACCTCACCCCAGCCCTTTCTTCCTCATCTGTTGACCCAAGAGGTCTCTGTGGTCACGCACACGTCTCTGTCTCCAAGCGTGCTCCCAGGCCTTGGCAGTGAGATCAACCTGCCTCTTATGTGGTCACACTCCCGGATTTGGGTGGCTTCGCCTTGCATCTTCACTGAAGCATGAGGTAGCAGAACCAGCATCTCTAGCCCAGATGGTTTGGATTGGACAGAGCCATGGCAGTCTTCTGTCTTCCCCAACCTGTGTTCTTATCTGGCATGTGGACCTGATTAATAGCACTATATTGATATTTATTGGACATATTACAATAGAGAATGACTTCCCATGAGCATACATCCCAACAACTGTTGCTTTTAAATTAATTCAGCTGCATCTCTTACAAGTGTTTGATTGTGTCAGGGTAACTTAAATGGGCACTAGAAGCAATGGTGTTTCAAATAATCAATGGAGTCTCAAGAATAAGGGAGGAAGGTCTTATGTCTGCCTGCTGGAGTTCTCTTCTCCCCTATAATTTGCCTCAGTTTCTCAATCTGTAAAATTACATTAATAACAGTCATGATCATGAGGGCACAGAGTTGAGACTATAACCTAGTTAAATGCTGGAAAAACCACTGCATGTTTGAGAAAGAATCTGTGGACTCTATAGGTTTCTGAACACTGAAAATGCAAAGAACATTCTGGTTCCCAGGTCCAGGTGAATGACACTTCCCTCCAACGCAGGGAGGAGGAAATGAAACATGGCTTAGCAACTCAGGCACAACCAGAACACAGCCAACACCCAGCCCTGTACAATGTATCCTAGTTACTGAGGACTTGCAACAATTTTCAAGAGTGGTATGCTGACACCCTCCTTTCTCAAGATCTGAATCTAGAAGTGAACCCTCTTGCAATTGTTATTAGTATCGAATAAGTGCACCATGCTTGGAATCCATTCTCAGATGAAGCCACAAACCAAGTACTTCAGACACCATAGTTAGGAGTATTGCTGTGGTCTATTTTTTTATAAATGGAAGCTTGAAGTTGTAGAATACCACTTAAGATGATTTCCAACTGTCTGACAATTCTTCCTCCCTACTTTGTTGCACTTGAAAGCATAGATGATAAGAAGCAGAGATGATGGGGTGGAGGAAACCCACTCACTTACTGACCACCTCCTTGTCCCTCCATTTCCTAGTGGACTCTACCATCACTTACTTTTCAGTGCATCACACAGCCCAGAAGTCCAGAGAGCGCCATGATTTCTATTATTACCGAATGTGGCCATCATTCCTGAGACAGGGCAGACGCCTCCTCTTCCCCAGCCAGGCAGAGCCCCATCTCTGATCCTGGCATACAGCCTGACCTCTGACAGCAACATTCACTTCCATAAGCCACACAGGTCTGTGCCACTGCCACAAGCAAATCATGACCAGGAGTGTTCCAGGCTGATAGTTCGTGACAGCGAGTGTCAGGACCAGGGACAGCTCTTCAAGCATTAAACCAATAACCTAGGCAAATGCGTTCTCCTCACACCTCTGTGAGATCTTTCCTGGCAGGTAGTGGGAGAAAAAGATGGGATTCATGGAGATCCATCGGCACAGGTCTAGGGAGCAAGAAGAACCTAGCTATGTGTCGATGCAGTTAGGCTTGGCCCTCAGAGGAATCACAGAAGGAGAGGGAAGAAGCTCTGGTGGCCATTGTCTTCCACCGGAACTTGGGGCTTACTATCAGCTACTGGTTCCTCGACCTCAGCTCTCCAGAAGCTGAACCCAATGTGTTTGTAAGCTTTGTTTGTCAGGTAGCTGCTGAGCCCAAATCTTTGCCAGCTGCAAGCACTATCCTGCCATTTTACAGCTGGCAAATACAACTGGATCACAAATGCATTCATGGGGGGCAGGGAGTGGCAAAGGCAGCCCCGTGCCCAGCAAGTGTGGGACCCTGAGTTGTTTGGAGAAGGAAAGAACACTTAACTAGGTTTGTGCAATAATCACGCCTTAAAGTTTCCAAGAATCACCGGGAGTTAAATCAGTGCAGGGCAGGGGGACCTACAGCCCATGAGCTGTAGAAGCTTATGAAATTCTGTGGTCTGGCCCTGGATGGTGACAGGACAGACACGGATGCTTCTTGGTGGTGGCCTACAGACATCATGCCTGCATTGTATTGCCCCATGAGAGACAGAAGCTTTGTAAGTGCTCCAGTGGTCCTTGGCAGAAGAAAATGTTTCTCATTCCTGGTTTACTAAGTTGGACAGACCGTTTGTTTATTTGTTCAGTTTGGTGGAGGGGGCTACATCCAGTGTTCAGTTCTAACTATGTTCAGGGATACTTCTGAAGGGCTCAGGAGAGCTTTGGGGACACCAGGAATTGAACCCAGGTCTGCATCACGCAAGATCTGCACCTACCTGCTGTACCATTTCTCTGGCCCCAAGAACAGACCACCTTTATACAAGCCAATAAGCCTGTAAAAGCCAGAAAGCATCCACCATGTACAAAGTGTCTGAACCCCTGAGCTGGATCTGAATGTGGGGTGAGTTCTATCATCCTTGGTCCCCACAATGCACCTGAAGGTACACGCCCCATGTTTAGCAGAGCCAGGACAGAAAGGGCCCCCACAGAAGAGTGAAGCCCACGGCCAACCCCTTTAAGAGGAAGTCTGCCCACATTTCATCATCGCCATGTCATTGGATATGAAGTCCAATGGAAAAAGAAACCCTGACACAAATAACTAAATGGGACCATGTCCCATTAAAGAGGCTAAAGGCTTTGTATCCTGCTTAAAGGCATCTCACCACATGGGAGGGAAGATGGGAAAATCACGCGTCTGCTGAGGAGTTAATATCCAGAAGGCACCAGGAACTGGAACAGCTCCACAATGAAATAAACACCCCAGATGAAAATGGACAGAGGATCTGGCGGGATATTGATCCACAGACCTGCAGCCTGAAAGTCAGGTGTCTGCTCTGGGCATCAGGGAAGTACACTTTAAAACAGCCCTGAGATGCCACCACACACCAATTTGAATCTCTGGATTCCAAAGACTCAAATCCATGGGAGAAGCCATGGGTGTTGGCAAGGGTATGGGGAAAAGTGGTGTGAACACAATACTGGGAGACCCCCACGAACAAAAAAGTTCTGGAGACTGGGAAAAGTCAGAGTAGAAATAGTCAGGTCATCCATCTAGTGCCCTTCTGGGTATTTATCCAATGAAAGTGATGATGCTCATTCAAATATGCACAGGAAGACAAACCGGAGACAGAGCTCTGCTTTGTATGTGGAAGATTTAAGTTCAATCTCTAGCACCATATGTTTCCCTGATTACCAGATATGACCCCTAAATGAACACATAAGACACAGGCACCTCCATGACCAGACAGTGGCTAGTCAAAGTGAGGCATGTGTATGCCATGGACACAGCTAAGCTGCAGATGCCGAAAGGTGGAGCTGTGGCTTCCGGCCACGTGCCCATCTAGCGAGAGTCATGCAAAGTGAAGCCAGTTAGACGGGGAGATCCTGTCATTTTGCTTCTGTGGAAAATAAAGAACCAAGTGGTCCAATGGAACAGGGTAGAATATCCCTACACACAACCCCAAATGTATGATCATCTAATCTTTGATAAGGGAGCAAGAAATGTGAAGTGGAGCAAGGAAAGCCTCTTTAACAAATGGTGCTGGCATAACTGGGCAACCACATGCAAAAGAATGGGCTTAGATCTAGACCTGACACTATGCACAAAAGTTAGATCAAAATGGATTAAAAATTTCAACATCAGACCACAATCCATAAGGTACAATTAAGACAAATTCAGCAAAACCCTCCATGATATTGAAGCTAATGGTATCTCAAAGATGACATGCAACTGATCAACCAAATGGAAACAGAGATAAACAAATGGGACTATATTAAACTAAGAAGCTTCTGCACCACAAAAGATGCAGTGACCAGAATACAAAGACAATCTACAGAATGGGGAAGGATATTCACCCAATACCCATCCGATAAGGGGTTGATATCAAGGGTATATAAAGCACTGGTTGAACTCTACAAGAAGAAAACATCCAATCCAATCAGAAAATGGGGCGAAGAAATGAACAGAAACTTTTCCAAAGAAGAGATACGAATGGCCAAAAGGCACATGAAAAAATGCTCTGCATCACTAATCATGAGGGAGATGCAGATCAAAACAACTATGAGATACCACCTCACACCACAGAGAATGGCACACATCCAAAAGAACAACGACAACCACTGTTGAAGGGGATGTGGGAAGAAAGGGACCCTTCTACATTGTTGGTGGGAATGCCGACTTGTTCAGCCCTCCTGGAAAACAATATGGACACTTCTCAAAAAATTAAAAATTGAGCTCCCATTTGACCCAGCAATACCACTGCTGGGAATATATCCCAGAGGAGCAAAAAAGTATAGTCGAAATGACATTTGTTCATCACAGCACCGTTTACAATAGCCAGAACCTGGAAAAAACCCGAGTGCCCGAGAACAGATGACTGGTTAAAGAAACTGTGGTACATCTACACAATGGAATACTATGCAGCTGTTAGAAAGGATGAAGTCATGAACTTTGCATATAAGTGGATCAACATGGAAAGTATCATGCGAAGTGAAATGAGTCAGAAAGAGAGAGACAGACATATAAAGATTGCGCTCATCTGTGGAATATAAAATAACAGAGTAGGAAACTAACACCCAAGAATAGTAGAAATAAGTACCAGGAGGTTGGCTCCATGGCTTGGAATCTGACCTCACATGCTCGGGGAAAGGGCAGTTCAGGTAGAGAAGGGAACATAAAGTAAGCTCCGGTTGGAGGACCCGCTCGGGAGGGGAGATGCGTGCTGAAAGTAGACTATAGATTGAACACTCTGGCCACTCAATACCCCTATTGCGGACCACAACACCCAGAGAGAGAGAGAGAGAGAGAGAGAGAGAGAGAGAGAGAGAGAGAGAGAGAGAGAACAAAAGGGAATGCCCTGCCACAGAGGCAGGGGAAGGGAAGGGGAAGGGGAGATGGGATTGGGAGGTGGGAGGGATACTGAGTTCACTGGTGGTGGAGAATGGACACTGGTAGAGGAAGGGGTGCTCGAACATTATATGAGGGAAACACAAGTATGAAAATGTGTAAATCTGTTACTGTACCCTCATAGTGACTCAGAAAGAAAGAAAGAAAGAAAGAAAGAAAGAAAGAAAGAAAGAAAGAAAGAAAGAAAGAAAGAAAGAAAGAAAGAAAGAAAGAAAGAAAGAAAGAAAGAAAGAAAGAAAGAAAGAAAGAGAGAAAGAAAGAAAGAAAGAAAGAAAGAAAGAAAGAAAGAAAGAAAGAATCAAGTGGCCCATTCACAGAAAGCTTGGTGGGGACCAGCGCAGATGGGAGGGAGAGGTGGAAAAGGAGGGTACAGTGGTCGGGGTGGGAGATTGGGTGTGATGAATGAAATGTGGACTCTGGGTGTCAGCATGAAGTTTATATCATCTGATAGACTGATGATGTATTTCAAAAACATCTACCCATGAGTCTGGGAAAGCACAAGAACGTGAATAGACACTAGTACCCCAAAGAGGCATAGGTTGGGGGTCAAAAGACACTCCTGGAGGAGGCTCCTCAGAGCTTTCCTGAGTCTGGGGGCGTCAGAGACTCTCCAGGGCCCTGAGCTGCTGGAGTTACTGAGGACCAAGAGAAGGAACAAGAGTAGACTGGCCCAGAACCTTTGTTCCAGAACCTTCTTCAGAACTCTGATTTCTTTGGGCCACGCCCAGCAGTTCTTGGGGATTATTACTGACTCTGAGCTCAGAGATTACTTCCAGTGGAGCTTGGAGGGACCAGAGATGGAGTGCTGGGAAATAAACCTGAGTCGGGCTCATGCGATGCAAACTTATCTCTCTGGCCCCAGGAATCTGATTTCTGAGACTTTGCTTTGGGAATTCTAAGACATTTCTGGGGGAAGTGGGGGGTGAGGCTTAGCTTCCCAATGGAGCTGAAGCACAGAGGAGACAGACCCAACAGTGAGGAAGAGGAGGAGTCGGGCTGCAGTTCAGGCCAAGGCCAGGGTCGGTCTGCCCTGGAGAAGGCTGTGTCTGCATCCAGGCTTGCAGAATAGGAGACAGAACGACCCAGGGCACAAGCAGGTTATTCTCACTTTGCTGAAAGACACGGAGTGGTTCGCATGGCTCGATTCTTCTATGGCCTGCGTTATTTTCAGGCCTCATCCATCTATTTGATCATAAACTCTGTCAGATAAAGTGGTCGTGTAGATGGGAACAGTTGACCAGAACTGGGACTAGACTCGGGAAGACTGGAGCCCCCATGGCACATTGCCATGTAGACTGGAAGTCTGGGGGTGGGGGTGGGGCAGTTGGGGCCCAGGCACAGTCCTGGCCCACAGGACAAGAAGTCCTTGTGAGCAGGGAGGAGGATTAAAAGCAGGAGCTCACAGGGAAGGCTAGGGGAGGGTAGGATGGAGACAGGGATGGAGATATTCAGACTGGGGCAAGTACTGTCTGGTGTCTGCTGTCCTGGGCTGGCTCCCCGTGGGCCCGGCCTGGTTTATTTCCAGCAGGAAACAGGTCATGGCACATGGTGCCCACTAGATGGCAGCAGGGCACTTCCCACTTTCTGGACTGCTCTAGGGATGGTGGTCAAAGAAAGTGCCAACTCAGCACTTTAAAACAGGCAGAAGCTGAACCTGCCACCCTAAGGCCCAGGGACAGGAAGGGGGTGCTCCGTGTGCAAGCTGAGAGGGGTCCCTTTGCCCCTCATTCCCCTTGTGAATATGTCGTTTTTCACAGACCCGGGGGCAACACCGCATGCCAGGAGCTCCAGCACCCAGCCCTGGCAGGCAGGACTGGGCTGCCCCAGCCAACCCCCACCCACACCAGCCACCCCCATTCACCCCTGTGCCTGAGCCAGGCCAAGGTGGACTGCGGGCAGCCCCAGAGGGAGCACCTGGAACCAGATTCAGTGGACAAGTTGGAGAGTTGAGCGTGGGTTGGGACAGCGGGTCAGTGAAGGACTCAAAGGGAACACAGCAGAAGATCTTGGTAGGAGCCAGGTGCAAAGTGGGTTGTTGGGGGCGAGTTCACGTATAGCTGGGCTCACCACTTTCTTTCTCAGGCACAGACATGGCTGCTTCTCCTCCTTTCCCTTCACCTTCCCTAAGGTTCAATGCATCAGAATTGGCATCACTGAATTTGAGTCCAGGGTTGCTGGGACATTCACGTCTTGTTTTCCTGTGGGGGCTGACATGGCCCTCTGCCTCTCCTCTGCAGTGTCCACAACAGCATTCGATACTGTTCCCAGCCTTGTGGCGTACTTGTGTGACTTACTCCCCCCTAGGACTGCAGGAGAGCTACAGGGAAGCCGTGAAGGCGCTTCATTACAGAGAGTGAAGGAGTAAGATGAGTCAAATCTGGGCATCATGTCAATCAATGATTGACAGCCATCCTCTGCATGAAGACTTGGGATGACTCAGCACTGTGGCCTCTGGCCTTTGCAACAAATGTAACTGTGTCCTTTGAGAAACATCTTCGAGATGAAAGTTAGGGTTATTTTTCATCATCATCATCATCATCATCATCCTGTTGATCGTCAAATTTCTTGAGCAGTCGCAGTAACGACTCCATCCGTCCTAGCTCTGAATTTAAGTAGCCTCTCTTTATTCGTCCTTTCCAATGGTGCCGCATTGGAGGCTCTTTCAGGGACAGGGTAATGAGACCCATCATTGTTACTGGTTTTGGCATGTGAATACACCATGGGGAGTTTGCGAGGCCCTCCCATGTGGGCAGGAAAATCTTGGTAACTTGCCACGTTCTCCCAGAGGAAGAACTAGGATATAAGATGTCACTTCCTGGAGCTTGGTTTTATAGTCTCTGGATGTTGGGTGTTAGTGGGATTACAGGACATTGGGGACAGTCCCTGGGTGCGACCGCCTAGCTACTGGAAAATGGGGAATCTGGGCAGAAGAGGCCCAGTCCCGATTTGAACAGGCTTGGAGGTCTCAGCCCCGGGTCCCACATACCTGGGTTTCTCTGCTGGTTTCTTTATACGTGAGGCTCGTCCAAATGTGTGGAGAGGGGCCTTGAGCATGGCTGCGGCTAGGCTCTGGAGGTCTTCAGCCACAGGAGCTCTGCTCAGAGCAGGGATGGAAACTGAAGCCCACCCCCTCCGAGGGGCCCCAGGAAAGACAGCAAGACATGAGGGCAAAAGATTCTCTGACAGGGTTATTTTTCAGGTTGTTTTATTTTTATTTTATTTTTTCTTTAGATTTATTTTCATTAAGACACCATGATTTCCAAAATCATTCAAAATAGAGTCATTTTCAGCATAAAATGTTCCAATACAAACCCCACCACCAGAGTCCCCTTCACTCACAGATGTCCCCAGTTTCCCTCCCAGCTTCCCCCTCCAGACCAGCCTCTCGAAAGGCATATAACAAATGTGTTTCATATTGCTTACTCCAACAAATAGTAAAGGAATGGCAAGTGGAATCATCAGAAAATAAATCAGTACATTTCAGTTTGTGATAATTGATTGGTATATGATTTAAACCTATATTAATGAAACTAAAATCACTTAATACAATATTTTATTTTTAATGGAGCAGAAAGGTTTCTATATTTCAGGGCTGCTATATTTCCACACCACACCAGACCTACCACTGCAGTTATAAATACTCCAGCACATACCACGGAACCTTCTAGATGGCTCCTTCGATACCTTGGCTCTTTAATTCTGCCATCAGAGTCTAAGGGATTATTTTTCCAGAGTCTGTACCATTGCTCTGTTTCCTTTTATCCCACCGAGCCGGAAGATCCTTGGTATTTGTCTTTGTCCCTCTGCCGTATGTCATTTAGCATGGCCCTGTTCGGTTCCATCCTTGTTGTAGCAAAAATCAAGACTCCATCTCTGCCCCTCACTGGGGAGTGGCCGGCTATGTCTCTCACCATGGTTTCATCATCCATCACCTGCTGTTGGAAGCTGGGGATGTTGTTTCCAGATCTTGGCTGCTGTGAATAGTGCTGCAGGAACACAGGGGGTCATCGATCTTTGAGGGTTAGTGTTCTGCATCCTCGCAGTGGAATTGCTGGAGACCGTGATCATTCAAATTGTAATAGTAAGGGCAGGCTGGTCAGTTGCGCAGAATTTGTGAGAGATCAAGATCATAAATTTGTTCTTGGGTTTTCATACATTGGCACATAAAACCAACGTCTGGCATACAATAAATGTGACTGTTTATTCCCCGTGATCCCTGTTAGAAGTGATGGAAAGTAAGCTAACTTTTTTTAATGAGTTTTAAGTTCAGAGGTCTAGGAATCCTTGAGTCTGGCCCTGGGCCCTCAACTCCACACAGGATTGACCTGTGATAGAATCAGTAGCCTGGTAAGAACCCAAACATCATGGCACTGCAGACTGGGTGAGCTACAGGTTGCTTTATAGCTGGGTTTGCTCCGGCCCCAATTGTGGCATATTTGAACTTGGCGTTTCCTCTCCAGGAATCCAGAACCTAGTTGGGGCACCTGTCTCCTTCTGATTAGCTGCGTGGAAGAAAAAAAAATAAAATGATGCTGCACACATGCACACAAATTAATGGAGAAAGGGAAAGAGACACTGAGTGTGTGTGAGAGAGAGAGACAGTGCGAATGTGTGAGAGAGAGCAAGACAGAGATAATGTGTTTGTGAGAGAGTGTGTATGTGGTGAGAGAGACAGAGTGAGAGACAAATTGAGAGATAGAGCTTGTGTATGTGAGAGAAAGAGAGAGTGTATGCTTGAGAGAGAGAGAGTGTGTGTGTGTTAAGAGAGACAGAGTGGGAGAGAGACAGAGAGTGAGAGATAGTATGTATATGTGAGAGAGGGGAAGTATCAGAGACAGAGAGACAGAGAGACAGAGAGAGAGAGAGAGAGAGAGAGAGAGAGAGAGAGAGAGAGAGAGAGAGAGAGTGCAGAGCATAATGCCCTGCCTCTGTCACCAGCCCTCACTGGAAGTAGATTGAATGAAGAGATCGGGCACCTGTCACACGCATGATTAATGGGCCTGTCAGTGCACACAGCCCAAGTCCATTAGCAGCTCCTTCTTGCGTGCAGGCAGCCGGCTGAGTGGACATAAGCAGGCAGCCCCCTTGGCCTGGCCCAGGTGGATTTCCATGGGCCAGCACTCCTGGGGGGCAGTTGCAGCCCTGGACACCTTCCCCTTGCCCTTGTGATCTGAGGACCAGCAGTCCCTGTTTTCCATTCTTGTATCGTCTGTCCACTCCAATCTTGTCCCTGAGCCAGAGAGAGGAAAGAGCCACGTTGGGCTTCTAGGAGACCCATGTTCCCTCCGCAGCTGTCCCCCTGCTCCAACCTTGAGAACTGGGAAGAAGGATTCATGTATATTTTTTTTAATGAGCTTAATGTTATTCTGTGATGATTGCAGATATTTCCGAACATTGATAAATTCTGAAAACTCTTCAAGGAGAATCCCGGCTCCACGTCCTCCCATCCCTGGTGTAGGATTCATTTCCCAAATCAACCATCTTTGACTCTTAAGACTGTTTCTCCTCATTATCACTTCCCTGCTACTGAATGCCATGTGAATTCCACATTCCTGAAGTATGTTTATGTATTCATCTATTTATTTCGGTTATGGGATCACACCCAGCGGTGCTCAGAGATCATGTCTGATGGTGGCTCTGGGGATCCAGCTGCGGCCAGCCACATGCAGGGAAAGCGCTTTACCCCCTAACCTATCTCTCCACCCATAATACAAACTTTAGCTTGCCACACAATATATTGACAACCTGCCCTTGGAGAGAAGGGTTTAAATTTTGTACACTTCTACTGTCCCAGATTCATTAGCCTGGATAAGGGGGAAAGGCTCAGAAGACCGGACAATATGCTTTGCATGCAAGAAGCCTGGATCCAGACCTCAGGGTTCCCCAAGCACCAGTAGGAACAACCTCTGAACACAGCTAATAGTAGCTCCGTCACTGCCAGGTGTGACCCCCTGAACAAAAACAAAACCAGATTCATCTGCTCCCAGCTTCCTTACATAGTTCTGTGCGATTCAACAGGTTTTCATCCTTATGATTGTCCAGACACTACCCCCTAGACTCACCCTCCCTCCTAGCCTCTGCTGCCACTGGTGGGGGCTAAATATTCCACGGCTATTTCATTTGTCTTATTGGTTTATGAAAAACTAGTCGATATTTTCCCAAGAGGTTCGGTCTCTTTGTTGCCAACCTGCCGGCATTATTTCCCATATATTCAAATATTTTATGTGTTATAGAGAGTGTATGTATGTTCCTGGACTTCTACAATGGTCATGCCTAGGATTCTTCTCCAGGATCTGGTCTCTACTGCTTCCGCTCTCAGGCTCCTACTCAGCAAATCTCTTGCTCCCACTAGACAGACATCTGTGCTGAGTATCCTTTTCAGCTGGGTGTTATATTCTCTCCTTGATCCTTTTTGTTTCAAGTTTTGTTCAAGAAACATACTCTAGTATCCCAAGAAAAGATGCAATAAGTTAGCTTTTTAGCCCTGTCATATCTGACATCTTCCACTTTTATTATCATATCTGATATATTTGGGTTGGAATGATAGCACAGCGGGTAGGGCGTTTGCCTTGCATGTGGCCAACCTGGGTTGGATTCCTCTGTCCCTCTCGGAGAGCCCGGCAAGCTACAGAGTACCCCACCCACATGGCAGAGCCTGGCAAGCTACCCGTGGCATATTCAATATGCCAAAAACAGTAACAAGGAGTCTCACAATGAAGACATTACTGATGCCCGCTCGAGCAAACCGATGAGCAACGGGACGACAGTGCTACAGTGACAGTGATCCGATGTATTTGGATTAAAAAGATCTGTTGAAAATAATTTCTGAGTTCGAAACTAAGATGTTCTTGTCTTCTAACTTCCCATCTTATTGCTTAGAATCTTGTTGCAGGATGGATTCCTGAGACTTTGGGAAGTAATAGTGTGTGGTTCAGAGTGGAACCATGTTGATTCAAATCGATACTTACTTCATCCATGTAGATAAGCGACATTTTCCAACTTAAGTTCTTATGTGCCCTCTTCCTTCTCGGTAAGTAGGGTGTGATACAGTTCTAATCAGGGTAAGTCTGTATCTTCACTATCACTATCACTGCCATCCCATTGTTCATCGATTTGTTCGAGCAGACACCAGTAATGTCTGCATTGTGAGGCTTGTTACTGTTTTTGGCATATCAAATACACCACGGGTAGCTAGCCAGGCTCTGCTGTGGGGGCTAGATACTCTCGGTAGCTTCCTGGGTTCTCCGAGAAGGACGGAGGAATCGAACCCAGGTCGGCCGCATGCAAGGCAAACGCCCTACTCACTGTGCTGTTGCTGCAGCCCAAGTCTGTATCTTAGGTTATTTTATACAGATGAAGAAGTTTTTGAGGTAAAATTCCACCTTGATGACTTAATTTTGTAATGAATGTAAACAAACTTTATCTGATGGTCTGCTTCTTAATGCTAGGAACAGTCTCTATGTAAACATTCATAAATTCCAGTATTCAACATAGCGTGATTAGGTTATATTCAGCTACAACCTTTAAATTGCCATTGTATTTTAAATATTAGTCTCTCTCTCATTCACACACACAAATAATTCACTGAAAGTCCTTCTGTTTGCTAATACTTTACAGTACGAAACTGTTCAGTGTCATGTGTGCACAGAGTTAGAATTAAATCATGGAAGCAGCGAAGTAGAGTGAAAATGGGGTTTAACTCAGGGTTGATAGTGGAGAAAGAAGAGTGTGGTACTAGATAAGGCAGGAAAAAAAGGATCCCTTTCCTGAGAAAATAATACAAATTTTGCCAAAAGATGAAGTTAAACTATTTTTTTGTTTTGTTATGCTAATGACTTGACTTGTTGTTACTGTTTTGGCATATTGAATATGTCATGGGAAGCTCGCCAGGCTCTGCCATGCAGGCACAGTATTCTTGGTAGTTTGCCAGGCTCAACAAGTCTCCACAATGGAGACATTACTGGTGCCCACTCGAGCAAACTCGATGAGCAATGGGATAACAGTGACAGTGACAGTGACAGTTCTGTTAATAACAGATCTCTGAGCTTCTGAAAGGCCCCTTCAGCTCTCCAGGCAGTGGTGAGTTCCCAGTGATTTTATACATATACTTATATATATATATATTTGTGTGTATAATACATATATTATATATATCAAGTGATCACAGATATTTCTTTTTTCTTTTGCTTTTTTGGGTCACACCTGGTGATACACAGGGGCTACTCCTGGCTTATGCACTCAGGAATTACCCCTGGCAGTGCTCGGGCGACCATATGGGATGCTGGGAATCAAACCTGGGTCGGCCACGTGCAAGGCAAATGCCCTACCTGCTGGGCTATCGCTCCAGCCCTGATATTTCTGATCTTATTTTAGATAAATATTTTCACAGATAAATAAACCTGCTTACAAAATTCATATATTTTCCCAGTCAGTGATCTACCATGCCTAGCTACATGGGTGCACTGTGATTGAAGTGGGGATGGCATGAGAAGGAAGGGCAGAGAAGCATTTCATGCATGCAAATTCACCAAGACACAGGTGCTAAGCTGGGATTGTATGTGAGACGTCTATCGGGGAGAAAGCAAGTGAGGCAGGCAGACCTTCAGAACCCATTGTGAGTGGAAGACCAACAACATTCCCACCTCTCAAGAGACTGGGGCAGTGAAGGTGGGCCTGTCCCCTGGGACACATTGGGAGCACTGGGAAGAGGACAAAGATCACATGAAACCCGGTGTTCACCACTCCGCTCCCCACAGCCCATCTAGATCTAACAACCACCCACACAGGCGAGATTTTCGACCAGTAATTATAAGACACAAGTGTTCTGGATTTATTAATTGGCTACTGATTCATTGTTTGTTGCTATCCAAGCATGATGATTTATTGTCCTGAAGTGGCTTCCCTCCGGGTAGGAGGCTAATTAGAGTTGGTAATGTGCTTCACACTCACAGATGTGTGCCTGCGTTCGGGAAACACCCTGACTTTGGAGATGGACAACGTGGGCTGTTGGCTCCATGTCCTTGAGGAACTCACTTAACCTCTCCTCCTCAGTTCCCAAGTTGTTGTTGTTGCCCTATTAAAGCACTCCAAAGGCTAGAATAATTTATGCAAACATTCTAGGTAAGTACTGTGGAAATGACTGGTAGCAGGCTCTGAGCTGGTGGCAGTGTTTGCAGGCGTTGTCAGTGGAAATTAGGAGAACAGACGCTTTTCTTCCATCAATGCAACTCTCTTTTAGAACAGAAATAATCCAGAGCCTGGAGCACAGCACTCCGGCTTGAAATCCTGTGTTGCAAATCCTGCAAAGCACTTTCACCTAAGAAGCAAGGTAGCATAGTCTCAAAGCTACTTGGGGATTTTACTCTTTGCTTCTAGGTTGTGATCCAAAGTTCTGATACTGGCTGTCATTTTGCATTTGGGGTTCCAGGCACCTCTTTCTGGCACAGTGAAGATTTGTTGGGCAATACTTTCTTTTCCTTAAGACCAGAATGGGATTAAAAACACGTATTGAGGAAGGAGCGATAGCACAGCGGGCAGGGCATTTGCCCTGCATGTGGCTGACTTGGGTTCGATTCCTCCATCCCTCTCAGAGAGACTGGCAAGCTACTGAGAGTATACTGCACACCCGGCAGAGCCTGGAAAGCTCCCCGTGGCATATTCAATATGCCAAAAACAGTAACAAGAAGTCTCACAATGGAGATGTTACTGGTGCCCACTCGAGCAAATCGATGAGCAACGGGTTGACAGTGATACACTGATTGAGGATTTACTATAACCCAGCCTTCCTAGGAGAGACTTCAGCTCCTTTTAACACCTTTAATTGCACTCGACATCTTAATAGCACTCAAAACAGTATTCATTTTGCAATCGCTATTGTATTTTACTTGAAAAATTAACATAACTCCTTAAGAAGGGGTGTGATGCAAAGTAAATAAATATGAAGTCATCCTAGGAAACTGCTAAACTAGAGGGAAAAGTATTTAGTCTGAACTTCTTTTATGAACACTGAGTATTTTCCATTCTGGTTGCTCAACGAGCTTAGAAAGTTGGTGTGCTGATAAGGAAGTAGACAAAGGGTCAGACAATTGAAGATCCAACAGATACTGGGCAGGGTGGTAAATACACCATATTTGCCAGGGAAACACACAAACAGACAAATCTTCACTTTGTTCATTTAATTCTTTCATACTTTGATCACTATAATGCAATAAATAATCCAACTTGGCAGATTTTACAGAGAGAAAGGTCACTGTTCAGGACCATTTTTAAGCTAATCATCTTCAAATTTAGGAAGATTTTCCTCACCTATTTGCTGAATAAATGAGTGAGTGACTTTAAATGATTTGCTTTAACTCCCTAAGCCTTGGTTTTCTTACAACATGAAACAAAGAAGGTGGAATTGGATGATTGTAAGGATTGTGTGAGAAAATGCATTAAAGCAATTCCCACTGAGCCTCATCCAGGCCCAGAGATCATGGTTTTGAGCTTTCTTATAATAAAGGTGCTATTTGTGGGCTTTGCATTATACTAGTTTGGTAAAAATATATTTCTCTATGGAAATATCCATTGACCCCTCTTAAGTTACTGAATCCTAAACAGGCTAAAGTTTTCCATTAATATTCTTCAACCGAAGAACTTATAGTAGTAAGTTCTTATAGTAAGAACTTACTTATAGTTACTAACTTATAGTAAGACTGAATAACACCTACTGAAAGGGATTGGGAGAGAGTTTAAAGCATTGGAGCTCATATTTCTCATGTAGGAGCCCTGAGTTTGATACCCAGCACCGCTTAGTCCCTAAACACCACTAGGAACAGACTCCAAGCACTGACTAGACTCCACACACAGCTGAATATGGCTCAAAACAAAAAAAGTCAAACAAACAAACAGAAGAGAAACAGTCAAAACAAAAACCAACTCAGGGCCCATGACTTTGAGAAGCTGTATTGTCTAGTACTTAGGTACCAATATCTCTTACTTGGGCTGGCACTGACCAATAGTCTCCACCATCAACTGTGTAGATCCCAAACCCAATTCCACAAGTGGGTAGAGGGAAATCACATCTCCACGCATTGCACTTTTGCATTTCACTCACCATCATAAACAACAAAACCCATGTTTCCGTTACAGTTTTTGTAATTGAAAGTAAGTTCCATACATAGTGCAGAGCTTCTTCAGCTAAAAGCAAAGGAGCCACCTGTTCGTTCTACATTCAAGCTGAAGAATGAAGAATGATGTGGTCAGCATTTGTCAAATACAGCACAACCAGGCCTTTGGAGATTTCTCCAGACCAATGCCATGCCTGGTGGAAGGGGGAAAGGTCACGACCACATGTGTTCCCTGACCTCAGCCAACATCCGTGTGTGTGTGTGTGTGTGTGTGTGTGTGTGTGTGTGTGTGTGTGTGTGTGTGTTGGGGGTATGAATAACACCTACTGAAACCAACCTGGCTGCTGGTAACAGAAAACCATCCCAACCCACCAAACCCATCCAATACTCATGAACCACTTTCAGCACAAACTTGGTTCATTTGACACCAAGCCAATAATCCACAAAAGCCAGCAGAATGGCTTTGAGCTGTAGGCCATGCACTCTTCACTTGCATTTGAAATAGATTTTGATGTCTGTCAAACACTCCAACAATTACTGCTGCCACCACAGCACTGCCAATACCAGTCCTGCTTCTCCTAACTCTGAAACACAGTAAAATGTTAGAATCTGAACAAGAATGTTTATTATTGTCTCCCCTTTTCCATGTGCTTGAAGATTTTCCTATTTTTTTAAATGACCCTTCACTTTCACCCCTTTCACTGCTGATTCTGCTGTTGTTGTTGCTAATATGGAGTCTCTCTCTCTCTCTCTCTCTCTCTCTCTCTCTCTCTCTCTCTCTCTCACACACACACACACACACACACACAATGGTTGTAGGACTTGCACACTAGTGACAGCATGCTAGCTCTGTGGGTTGCTCTCCAGGACCCTCCCTGCTGAGTACAACACTCCCCTGTCTTTAGCTATAGTGTTCATGGCATAGCACAGGCAAGCAAAGTACTTGACCAGCCCTAGCTGTGTGTGGTTCTCTGGGTTCATACACAGTGGCAAAGGTCCGAGACTGAGAGCCAATAGGACCAGCCTCTGCACACGTGGGCAGGCAGAACTGGGAACTGAACTGTCGATCTCACATGTGCAAGGCAGACACTTTGGCAACTGAGCCATCTCCAGATGCCCACCCCCACCACCAGTTGTGATGTCTTTAATGACCACAAAGCTTACATGGAACATGACTCGTCCAGGGACCAGAAAGGCAGTGCAGTGGACAGAGTGTTTGCCTTGCACATGGCTGACCCAGATTCCAATCCTATTTCATTCACAGGGGGTCCCCTATATCCCTGAGCACAGATCTAGGAGTCAGCCCTGAGCACTACCAGGCATGGCCTTCAAATAATAATTTTTTTTAAAAGACATGACTACTGCAGCAGAGTAGAAATTGCAGGACATGCATTTGGATTCTGGTTCTGTCACTAAACAGGTCATTGCTCTTGTTCACTCTTAGTTTTTAGTGATAAAAATCTATACCCATGAGAAAAAATCTATAAAATCACTCTGCTCCTTCTTTTACCAACCTTGCAAGATATCTGGCAGCTATGAAAACAGTGAGTGTGTACAAATAGATAGTACAATGCCTAACAGTCAATTCTCATTAACTATCACTTGTACCCCAGACAGCGTCACACTAATAGTGACTGTGTTGATCATAAACCCCATACTAGGATAAGATTTTAGAACTCCTGGTGAGCAGGAGTTTCTTGTGAAAATGACCTTGACCATGGCCTTCCAGGTTGGCAGTCAGCATGGCGGGGCCTGAGGGGGGCTTGGCAAATGGTGGTACCTGCAGTAGTATGTGTTGCCAGAGACTCCATCCCATTTCTCAGATGCAGACACATTTCACAGAAGTACATGAGAGGTGAAAACAAGAACAGACATAAACTGGAAGAGAAATGGGGAAGGCCCAGGGTGAGTTCTGGAAAGCACAGAGAATAAAGCAAAGGAGGAGCAGGGGAGAAGGAGGTTGGAAGGAAGGGAGGGCACTTGCTTTGCTTGTGGGAAGCCCAGGTTCCATCCTCAGCACCCCACCTTGCCCCTCAAGCCCTCCTAGGAGTGATCCCTGACCACAGAGCCCGCAGTAAGCCCTGAGCCCAGTCAGGGTGCTCCCCTAAACTAAACAAAATAATCCTGATGAGGAGAGATGTGAAAAAAAGAAAGAAATGCTAAGGAGGCCGAGTCAAGAGTGGCTGTCCTGAAGGTATCACCACCTTCTCAGATTAAGGACAGTGGACACTCGTGGTGTAGAGGAGGAAGCATAGTCCAGAAAGGAAAGAGGGATAAGCAGGATAAAATGCAAAAAAAAAATATTAAAGTTCAATAACCATGCAAATTGAAATGAAGATCCGTGGTGCCTGTCTGCTTTGAAGATAAAGACACTTAAAACCCAGTGGTGGGGGGTGGAGTGACAGCACAGTGGGTAGGGCATTTGAGGTAGGGCATTTGTCTGAATGTGGCTGACTGGCGTTTGATTCCCAGCATCCCCTATGGTCCCCTGAGTACCACTGAGAGTAATTCCTGAGTGCATGAGTCAGGAGTAAACCCTGTGCATCACTGGGTGTGACCCAAAACAAAAAACAAACAAAAAACCAAACTCAGTGGTGGGCTGGGGAGATGGTGCAAAAGGCCGGAGTACATGATTTGCTTGCAGGAAGCCCAGATTCAGTCTCAGGCACATTATGGACCTCTGAGCACCTCAGAGGGTCACTCCTCAGCACAGAGCTGGGAGTAACTCCAAAGACTGCTGGACATGTCCCCCACAAAACAAACAAATAAAACCAAAAGGTGAGAGGGGTGAAAACACAGTAGTGAAAATAAAGTCATATGGAGTTCATGTCCAAATCAATCAGCTTAATCAATGCCTGAATAAAGAGAAGTACTCTACATTAAATAAAGGTATTTCAAATCGAACTCATATTTGATACCTTTGACCCTTACCAAATCCAATCACATAAAGAGAGTTGTATTGTTTTCAGGGACAGCAATTCACACAGCAATATTTTTATATGTTACCTGCAACATTCGGGTCTCTTGTGTCTTCTAGGGCTTACTAATAATAAAATCATAGCGTGTCTGTGTCAAAAAATAAAATAAAATCATATAAACAGAGGCTGAGGAGATCACTTAGGGGTAGAACATATGCCTCCCATACACAGCACAGAGTTTGATGGTGCCACATGACTCCCAGAGCACTGCCTGCAGTGGCCCTGGTGGTCCCAAGCCCCTCTCTTCCCCAAGCATTGAACCCTGTTGCCTGAGTGTCACTGGGCATGGCCCTAACCCCCTGACCATTGCTTGCCCCCCCCATAAAATAACAACAGCAATGATAAAATAACCAGGGACTGAATAAGTACCTCTGGGTCTCAGGGATCCTGGTATATGAATGAATAATGAATCACAGCAGCCCTCTACGGGAACCACTGCTGTCATGAGGAACCAGGACAGAGGAACTCAGACAAGACCCTGCAGCTAAGGTGAAGCAAACGTTTTTGCCAACCCAGGCACTCAAATGTGCAGTGTTGTGAACTCAATTGTCTTGTGCTGCACAGAGCCTTAGAGTTTAGGAAGCATTTGTATGCATGGTCCCATGGTTTCTTGTGTCACCAGGAAAAAGATTGGACAGCAAGTGGCAGAGCCTTTCGACAGAGAGAGGAGCACTAGTTATTGGCCAGAACTCCATGCAGAACCCATGTCTCACAGTTGGAAGAAAATCCCTTTATTTTTTGGGCTTTTGACTCCAAGCCCTTTGCACAGTACAGCAGTTGATTGAACTAAAAGAGCTAGATTAGAGTGATCAGATACCTCAAGCCAATATTCTTAATAATTCAAACAAATAATCTCTGCCAGCCAGTGGGCACCAATGTTCATTCTCCAGAGAGCAGCAAGATGAATTTATAAAGCACATGCACATGACTGTGTGTATATATGTGTGTATGTGTGTGTGCATGTGTGCGCATTTGTGCACAAGAGTGATGGGGTTGCTCATGGCGCCCCACAAAAGCAGTTTCCAAAGAATAGTCCATGAGAAGAATCAGAAGTAAACATGCATACTGTCTGCGAAGGCACTTTACAAAGAGACTTTGATGCAGCTCGGTGAGAGGCGGTTGTTGGTTTTGCCTGTGTTTTGTGTGTATGTGTGTTTGGGACGGGAGGTTGTGGGCAGGATTGCTGATGCTATAAAGCCAAAAATCAACGGGGAGAAAATTGTGGGATTTTACAAAATGAAAGTACAGTGAAGAGAAAGACAAACATCCCTGGGAGTTGGGGATGGTTGAAGAGGGTATAGAAAAGACCTGGCAGGAGGCTCACGGACTCTGGACAAGAGGCGGGGGAGAGGGGCTCCCAAGCAGTGCTCAGCAGGCCACCGAATCTTTCCTTGTAAAACACAGTCGTCTGGGCTAGGGTGCAACCCTCAGTCCAGGCTCTGCCCTGAGGCTCCACACCCAGTGGTGTTGGGTGGCTGTGAGGAGGAACTGGGGGTCGAACTCAGGACCTTGTGCATGTAAACTGTGTGTCCTGACCCCAAGCCACTCTCCTGGCCCCACATTTAGTCTTGTTTTATCCGAAAAATGAAAACAAAACCTCTTATACGTGTTGAGAGTCCTGTGTTTTTCTGTGATGGTGAGAGTTGTATAGACTCTAGAAGATGCCAGAATATAAATGCAGTGGATTTTAAATTAGAGATCCCTTGAACACCTGTGAAAATATCAGCCCGCGGGGCCACTGGGTGGGTAGCATCTTGTGGGTCTTTTCATTTCCCTGGCGGCCCCTGGTATAACCTCTCTTGGGGCCTCAGCCCTAATGAGCCTCCCTGGGTTGCCGAAGGGGAAGGGGTGCAGGTGGGGGGGGCTTCCCGTGTGTAGAGCAGAGCCTTCCATGCACCCCACGGGAATAGCAGAACGGAGGTATCCACCTACGGCTCCCGGCTTGCAGCTTACTAGGAGGAAGAGAGCGACGGTTTTGCTCCACCTCCCTCCAAGGCAGAAATTACAGCAGGAGATAGTAGAGGGGAGCCTGCAGGGGACCTAGGCCTGGGCCGACCCACCGCTTGCTGCTCGGAGCCCAGCTACACTTTTCCCGACTGGCTCAGGGTCTCACCTGCTGCCTCCCTGGGCTGGCAGGGAAAGCTCTTCGGGCAGGTCGGAGGAGCTGATGTCTGGAGAGCTGGTCTCTGATTGGCTTTGTTGTTGGCTTGGTTTTGTTTACCTGGAGGCAGGGAGCACACCTGGCAGTGCTTGGAGTCCTCTCAGAGCTCTGTGCTCTGGGGTGGCTCCCCCTGGAGCTTCTGGCCCAGGCTGGTACCAGGTAGGATGGAACTTCAACTCCCGCTTGCAGTGCTGTGCATAGTCCACTGACTCTCCCAGCCTTTCACTCGTTTCTTGAGACATGCTGCTACTACTCTTATTATTACTTTATTTTTTGGTTCGGTCTTTGGGAGGGGAGAGGGGCCTGGGAACACTTGGCAGTGCTCGGGAACTGCTCCTGACTCTGTGCTCGGGGCTTCTGACAGGGAGAAGGGGACCATGGGGTGGGGGAGCTGGGGATCAAACCTAGGACTGCTGTCTTCAAGACATTCACCCTAGCTGCTGCCCTATCTTCCCAGTCCTGGCGTGGTTCTGGTTTTAGGGGTTGGGGGAAGGATGCCTGCCGAGCAGTGTTGAGGAGGCCCACTTGATCCCCCCGGCCGTTCTCAGCCAACCAGATCCAAGTTCTGCTGCCCAACAGGCTATTGTTAACCTAGTCACGGCCTCACTTCAGTTCCCTGTATTCTCAAGTAGCCTCTAACGGTTAATGTGATTTTTAAAAGCCTTTTCAGTTCTGGCAATTGCTGAAAGTACAAATATTGCAACGTCTCAACGATTCCAGGTAGTAAATCAATAGTGGATCTCTCTGGATGGAGTGGCCACTTGAGCTCCTTGCCCCCTCCCAAACCATTCTTTGCCCAGGCAGAGGCAAAACTTTCTTCACACCGCCCCACACCCCAGCCCACCGCCTCCCCCTCCCACCGGCTATGGCATTTCCTTCCTCCTTAGATCCCCTCTCTTCTTCTCTGCTTCCTTCTCCATTCAACCCGTCCTCCCACGCCACCCCACGTTGTTTCCCATTCCAGTAAGAGCTATAGAAACGTTAGTGCCACGGAGACGACAATATCTCCATTCTCACAGTCTCGGGGGCAGGATGTGGGGAGGGTGTTATGTGTCAGCTCTGTCAGTTTCACTTCCTGCTTCATAATCAATCCAACATGGGCCTCCCAGGTCCCGGCTACCCCCTGTCACCCCAAGGAGATCTAGCTTCTAATCTGACCCGGTTGCTCTGCCTCGTACTGCCCAGGGACCCAGTGAACAATACCTGGCAATATCCGTCTCCTGCCTCCGCCTCCTGGGCCCTCTTGCGTCTTCAGGGTTATAAAAATGAAGGAAATGTGTTACGACTGATTCACGTGGCTGGGGAGTTGCTGGCTGAATGATTTCATAGTCTGGCTATTAGCTGTGAAGAAATATGATGCCATCCTCACATATCTGGTTTTCGGGGGTGGGGGGAATGGCTCAAGGGGAGGTTGCAGGGAAAACGACACGGGAGGCTGGGGGGAAATGGAGAAAGGCTGCATTCTGGGGTCCTACTGATTGCACCGGGTGATTAGAGGGAGCACGGATGGTGCCGATGGCGCTGTTTGATGGTCTGGGTTGTTTCCCTTGTAATTTGCATGTGGTAGAGAGTGGGTCCAGGGAAGGCCTTGTGAGACCAGGCGCAAGGGGCGAAACAGAGCCTGTTGACTGGTTGATTTTTCCCTGATGGAGATTCTGATGATGCTTTGGGCAACCAAGAAACCATCGCTCTTGACCTCCAATTTTGAAGCCATTAGGATGTAATTGGGTGATCTTCAGGCAAAATACTGTCCTGATTAAGTGGTAAGGCTTAGGGTTTCAGCCGATGAAATGTCCAGATCTGTGATGTGGTGAAAATGAAGCCTGCCTCTTTGTTACCCCATTGCCTTAATCAGCAACTGAGATGCTGACGGCATGTAAATGAAAGCATGACTAAGCTGTTCAAAGCCTGCCACATGTTAGTGGTCCCAGATAAAGAAAAAACCATAGGAAACTGCATAGAGTGTCTCAGAGAGAGTGAGGGCCCATCAAGTGTTTATTGAACACTACTATGAATTATGGGCTAGAGCGATAGCACAGTGGGTAGGGTGTTTGCCTTCCACGAGGCCGACCTGGGTTTGATTCCTCCATCCCTCTCAGAGAGCCCAGCAAGCTACCAAAATTATCCTGCCCATACGGCAGAGCTTGGCAAGCTAACTATGGTGTATTCGATATGCCACAAACAGTAACAATAAGTCTCACAATGGTAAGGTTACTGGTGCCCGCTCGAGCAAATCGATGAACAATGGGATGACAGTGATACAGTGACTATGAATTATACACCCCTGTGGTATTCTGGAAGACAGATGGGCATTCGCTCTAGATTCTTCCAGGTACTTCCATTCTCACTGGACAGGCAAAGCAACTTGGTATCAAGCTACTTGAACAAATGTGCTCTTGTGTGATGAGACCTTAGGAATTCAGGAAAGGGTGTAATTGTAAATATTAAAGAATCTCATGAACTAGAAAAAATTTGAAAGGATTGTCATATTGCATGAACTTATTGAGAAACAGCTGCAAATTCAAATAAAGAACTTGAGTTGGGTCCATGAATAAAACAAAGGGCAGAGTGGATTTTTTTTTAAAAAAATTTAATGTAGTCGGAAATTGCACTTTCTGTCATTCTCTACACCAAAGCTGGGAGTGAGAAGGGCTCTCTCTCTCTCTCTCTCTCCCCCCCACCCTCTCTCTTTTTTCCCTCCCTCTCTCTCCCCCTCCTCTCTCTCTTCTCCTCCCCTCACCCAGCTGGGCTCAGTGGTTACTCTTACTCCTGGTTCTGTGCTCAAGTCCTGGTGGTACTCGCTCAAGGATCGTTCCTGGTAGTACTCGGGGGACCATATGAGGTACCAGAATCATACCTGGGTTGGGTGCATGCCAGGCAAGCACCCTACCCGTTGAACTATCTCTCCAGCCCCTGGAGTTACTCTTTTTCTCTCTTTTCTTTTGCAGAAGAAATCTTTTCTGTTTGCATTTGTAATACAAAAGTCTCCTACCTTTCAGAGGTGAACTTTGGTTAATTCATGTTCATTTATTATTATGACTTTTAAAAAAAAACATGATTTAGGCACCCTGATTAGGAATAACATTCCTGTTAGTGCTTCGGGAATAATGTGCTTGTCTTTAAAGTCCATTGTGTGGCTTGGAATGAGTGTGGGTGCTGGGTAGGGTGACCTACCTCCACTGTGTCAATTCATGATTTTAAATTGCAGCTTTACCAGGATGTAACTTGCACACTATCCCCATTCATGGTGTGTCAGACAGTTGCCCAAAGAAGTTGGGCAACTGTCCCCACACAAATTATAGAATATTTTATCCTACTAAATTAGAAATCTCAGGCTATAAATCTCATTTACAGTCTATTCCCACTTGTCCCATGCTCTTCATCCCAGCACTGAGTGACCTTCAGGATCACTTTATTAATAAGCCCCATGATTTTTTTCTTACTGGCTTCTTTCATTCCAGAATATGCTGCTTCCCACTCTTCTGAATACTGTGTAATCATCCAGATGCACTGTCTTTTTATTGCTGAGTAATATTCCACGGCTCAGGTAGTCTATGCTTTATCGACCCCATTCTCAGCTGACCAGCAGCTCTCCTTTCTCTGCTGAACTTTCTCTGCTGAGAGTATGTGTGCCTAAGTTTGGGATGTAGGCATGTTTGCTTCTCTCTTGGGGTTGTATCCAGATGTGGGTTGATGAATCAAGTGTTAATCTTAGGTTGAACATCCCTAGAAACTGAACTTCATGACTTTTACATTGTTACTAGCACTGTGTGAGAGTTCTGATTTTCCCAGTCTCCAACAAACTAATATCTATCCATGATCATCATCCTACAAGTGGAAAACCACTGCTTAAATGCCAGGATCTGAAAGGACTCCCATACAATGCTCAAGGGCCCCTGGAATCTACTACCAGTGATACTCAACAACAGTCTAATGATCTGGCCATGTGATGCCCAGGGGTGCCAGGGAACACCACAGCTATGCTCAGGGTGCCAGGGATTGAGCACAGGTTCCCGTGTGTGCAAAGCAGGCGCCCTTGCCCGCCAAGCTATCTTTCAGCCCAAGCCTCTACTTCTTGATCACAGCCACTGATTCTTTGGCTCTCTGACCAATGATTTTAGCTATGAGTCCACTGATGCGTGTTATCCTTCTCTAAAACCAGGAGGATGTCCAGTTCTAAGCACAGTCTAGAGAGCCACTCGTGAGGTACTGAGGAGAAACATCCTCGGCATCTTCGCCAAAGGCTATCACTTGTCAAAGACCAGTTTCTCTGTTCCCCTAGGCCCTCATTCTTTTCTGCATCTGCTTTGGGATCAACCAGTTCTGAGGACTGGGCCACTCTTGTCCCTCCAGCAAGGGCAGCTATGGCTGGCCAGTATCCAGGCCAGAAAAGCAGTTCTCCCACTGTGACAACCTTTGTCTCACTGTGACAAAGCTGGGCTGAATTTTGCACAAAGGCAGGTAGAAGATGCCTCTGCTCTCTGTCACCTGCAACAGGCATGGGTTGCCTGTGTGCTGGACTCTTTGACAAGGTTATGACCTTGTGTGAAGAACTCTGTGGCTGTATAGCTGCTCCCTCCCTGTTGGGCTCTGATCCAGTCTTGAGTGCTGGCCCAGGAAGCTCAGTCCTTGGTGATTCATGGGATCCTACCTCAGGTGCAGTTACCTCATTCAGCTCGGAGCTGCTGGCCCCACTTGCTGGCCATTCCAGCCCAGACATGTCTGAGCTCCAGGGGCTGGGAATAGCTCCAGCCAAAGCCAAGTCCACTTCCATTTTATCTTTTAAGCCCTCCTTTCCATTATTTAAGAAATCTGATCAGTGTGTGTGTGTGTGTGTGTGTGTGTGTGTGTGTGTGTGTGTGTGTGTAGTTTCTTTGTGAGACAGGGGAAATGTTATATTCTGTCAAATATCATTTGGGAGTTACAACTTAAATATTTTTCCATCCCCCAAATGTGCTCAATCAAATAAGATTAGGATGATGGCTATAAGACAGCTTATTAAAACAAAAACATGCCAGCCTTATAGAGATGGAATGTGTTCCATTGTTAAGCAAAAAATGTGTGTGACTAACAGAATTTGAGACTTAAACAACTTAAATGTAAGGGAAAAAAATAACAGATTCATCAAAGCACAACGACAAAGATATCAAAGTCAAACCAGAGATTAAGAGGTCATCGTTCTATTTTTTTTTTTGCAGACCATGATTTATTGATTTCTAACTATACCCAAGACACCAGAGATATCAAGGAAAAATGCAGCATGCTATATGAATTAATGATTGCAATCCATGACAGCACATTTTATAATGAAGTATTGGGAAATATATTTATAGACTCCCTCAAAAAGTGATTGAATTTCCCCAGGGGTGTCAGATATGGACTCATTCCAGATGAGTCCTTTAGAGATTTGCCAGTTTTATAGAGTAGATGGGAAGACACGGAGGAACCCAGGCCACTAATGTCTTAAAAATATGGGTGTGCGCTCCTGGGAGGAGGTGCCTCCTGAGAGTGGTCACCTTGATGCAGGACCTCAGATTCCACCTGGTTTGACTCATGGCCCTCCCAAGCATCCTTCGCAGTTTGCACCACACAGCATCTCCACGAGAGCTTCCCCTCCACGCAGTCTCTGAGCAGATATCAGCCAAGCAAGGAATGCCCCCCACCCTTCGGGGAGCACTTTGGTGCTGGAGACTCACGCTTTGTCCTCTGCACACCTCTAATTTGGGGGCTCAGCGTGCACTTCTACCTGTCTTTACAGTTTATCTACTCAGTTTCCTGTGGAGCCCAGAATCCTAATGCAAACTATCCTGTTTGTCTACATCCTTCCTTCTTAATCTGTGGGTCATGGCCCCACCAGGGGCCACATACCTGAAGGTGGAGGTCGCAAACATTTTGTTTTAAAATAAATTCATGGTTTATTATCAGCAAACGTTTGACTGCTACACCTATCTCCTATAGCCTGGGGGAGGGGGTGTTAAAAATTTCTCTGGTGAAAAGGGGGTTGAGAGTAGGAAAAGTTTCAGAAGCCCAGGCTTGGGCTTGGAAATAGGATCCAGCTGCTACCACTTGACTCTTCATCAGAAGATTAATTCTATCTCCCACCAGAATTTAAATATCTTATTTTCTGAAAACCCTTTTGGGGCTCAGGGCTGCCTGTTGGAGGCTGCCTATTTGGAGGGACAGTCATTAGCATCGGTGCCAGTTGTCCCTGAGCTTTCACTTCCTTTCAGGCCATGAGAGGGTGGGGTGCTGATCTTTTCTTTAGGGACCCACCCCCAGAGTCCCAGTTCTGTCTTACCCTATTCTGAACTTCTCTGTGACCCATTAAGTCCCAGACTTACTTAACAACCCTGTGAGTGTGCCCATGCCTATGGCTCACTGGTCCCCAGACTCCCCACACTCCATTCAAAAGGACAGTAAGTCCCAGCTCCTCTCTTTCTATTGCATCATGTGGCTCTGCGTCATTGCCCAAGTCAGAACCTTGGGACCTCTCTCCATTATTCCTCTTTCAATACCTCCAAGTGAGTTTTTAGATGGTGGAGAGCTATTGAAATTTCTTTTCACTCCCTTTTACTAGCCCAAACCCCAAAGAATCTGGCTTATGTCCTCACTATTAATTCCTCCGACTCTAGTTCCATTCAGCATCCCCTTCCTTCTCTTCCCAAATGCCAGATTCTACATCACGGACAATAATAGCCCTGCAGAGCACATCGCATTCTGCCATTCTGCCAGTGTTCATCCTGTGATGATTCACCACTCTCTATAACATAAGGGGCAAATTTGTAATGTGGAACATAAAGTCTTTTGTCTGTTGGGAAAAGAATAGATTGTGCTTATGTCATTGTCAGAGTTCTGCCTCCTGTCACCATAAGAAAATTCTATTCAACTTTCAGAACTCTTTTATAGCTGCAGCCTTAGTGATACCTTGAAAGGCATCCTTGGCATGTGTGCATGCACACATACACACATGTATACACATGTTCTATGACTCTTCCTTACACATAGCTCTAGATGCTGCTGTCAGATTTTGCTTATCTTCCCTTCACTAGAAATGATCTGCTTGGGGTAACCTTGGCTATCTCCTATCTAATGAAGTGTTTCTCCTCTCTGATACAATGAATAAGTGCACGGGGACATGGGGTGAGCATTCTGGTCATTGTAGAATGGTCTAAATCCTCCTTGGCCTCAATTCCCCTCTTGAATGCCTTTAGAACACTCTTCTGGATCTCCCAATTTATGATAACTATAAATGTCTTAAGACACATATAACTGTCTTCCCATGGGCTAGGGAGATTTCAAAATTGGTTCACATGAAGACCACGGATCTAGTTAAAATATTTTCCATAAAGTTTTAGTTGGTAATTTGAGAAAGGAAGAGAGGGAGGCGAGAAGTAAAGAAGCAAGGAAGGAGGAAGAAAATAGATTTTTAAAAATCTGCAGGGTGGGACAGAGAAGATCTAATAAAATAGTTATTTCCAACAAATAATTGTGTTGAGTTAAGGATGAGTGCCATGTTGTGACTGTTGGTGGCACTGTAGGGGTTGATATAAGAAGAGGAAGAAATAATGAAAGGGAACCCGTGTCTGAGATTGAACAGCAAAAAGGCAAGAGAAGCCAGGAAATGAGTTGTTCTGAGTGTGGACATGCTGACTCTCCACCAGTCACATGGAAGGTGGCCTTGTGCCGCTGGTGGGCCTTGTGGTCTGCCCCATATTCACTCTGCTGCCTGCTCCCCCAATGCCAGACTCCATGCGTGAGAAAGGGATACTGCTGGTCTTGGGTGGCTGTGAAGGATGCAGGAGATGTGATTCAAGGGTGTAGAACGCTGTCCTTTACCTGCGTTCATATATTTAGAACACCCTTTGCAGGCCCTATGGTATAGGCATTCGGGCTGCGGGCAGTCCAGGAGAAGTATCCCTGTGTGTCCCTTCATGCACGATGACCACACCGCAGGATTTCACGGGTCTCACATAGCCCTTGGGCCTGATGAGCCCCGCTCCTGGTTTTAAGGATGGAGAAAAGTGTCTGGTTGATGTAAGTGCTTCATGAGTCGTAACCCTATCGTCCCTTCTTCACAATTTATTTCTTCTCCTGGGCCCAGACGTGGGCTGGGGAGATTTGTACTCACAAATTAATAGTAATGTAGACCACATGTCTAAGTCGAGGGTACATTGATGGAGCCGCAGAAACCAAAACTTTCCCTGACATCCATACTGCCAGTCACGCTGCCTTAGTGTTTGGGTCAGACGTCTGCATTTCCCCACCATATAGTTTCACGTTTTCCTCACCTCCACAGAATGTCTCACTGGGAGGAGAGTCTCCAGTCCAGCTCGGAGTCTTTAGTCTCTCTCTGCCTGCTAGTTACACTTGGCTGCCCACAGAAGCCATTGACCAAGGGCAGCCCCACAGCGTTGAATTGGGCTGGAGCCCAGAAAGGCTGACGTCTTTACTGCCATTGTCCAGATCCTCGTCTCATTCTGCATGCTGGGGGCTGACAAGGGGGCTTTAAGCACTGGAGCTGGTGTTGGGAGTAGAGGGGAAGGACTTCTTTCTAGGTGACCATATCAGGAGTATGGAGTGGAGGCAGGTGAGAAGTTAAGGTCGTCTAATTGCTGTGTGTGAAGTAGATTAGGACGCGGTATCAGGATTGGAGTTCCTTAGTGGGTAGAGCAACTTTCCTCAATGGCAGGAAGCTTTTGTTCTTAGAGAGAGCACTCTCGGCCTATCATAGGACTGGCAGGTGGATGGTGCACTAAAGACCCAGTAGCAAGCAAGTTTCTGGCCACCGCTTATTTCTTCACACACAACCCTTACCTTCTGTATTCAATGTTGTAAGTGGCTGCCCCACAAGGCCATGTGGACAGGGCACGTTTTAGGATCCAAGTCCTCACTCATTCTGCTGATCCAGCTCCTTCCCAAATTGTCATTCTGCATCTGTTACTATAGATTCCTCATTAGTTAAAGGAGGTAGCTGGACTTTCTAGTGTGTGGGAGTCCTGGATTTCTCTGGTTCCCTCTGAAAGTCAGACAGAAAAGAAGGATTCCCTGACTGCACTGGACTCCAGTGTTTTTCTGTGCTTTCTGAAGTCCTTCTCAGTCAGACCCCTGGGACCAGCTTGAAATGGAGCAAGTGAGGGGATCAGCTCCAGCTTTGCCTGGTCATTTACCTAAGTCTCCACCTGCTCTATATCTTTGGTGTTGTGGGGACAATAAGCTTAAATGTACTATTCTTTTATTGATATTCTCACTTCATAGTGTGCCAGAATTTCTACGTTTCTTTTGTTGAATTCATTCTAGTTGAATCCAACCAATGTGTAGAAATTGTATTTAAAAACCCAGTGGGGTGTGTCTCTGTGTGTGTCTGTGTGTGTGTGTATGTGTGTGTCCAGGGAAGAGAAGCAGAAACAGAGAAGGACAAAGACCCATTTTCATGAGAACCTATAAGATACGGGAATAAAGAGAATAAAAGAAATCTTGCTTCCTGTTCTTCAAGGATGTCTGCTCACCATCCTTTCTACTCCCCATATTCTCCACACATGCCTGTTCCTTTTGGCTCAGAAAGTGTATTTTTTGCTTCTTGTTCCCTTCACATAATAGGTGAACTGAGTAACTCTTCTGCTCCTTCCCAGCATGTCATCACAGACCCTGCATTCTGCCATGCTCGTGGTCCCCCATGTTTCTTTTAATAGTGTAGACACTTCTAATAGGTACATGTTTTTCTCTTTTTAATTCTTCTAGTAACTCTCTAATGGAAGTGCTATTTTTGACTTCACTTTAGGAAAATAAAATGCATGTCAGACATAGACAGGAACAAGCATCTTCTGAGATTCCAGAATAGTCAGGGGTAAAACCAGGATTTTCAGTCAGATGCAAACTCAGGAACTTATGATCACCCCCAATCTACAATCCTGCTTTAAAGTATAAAATATTCAGAAAATGTAGTGCATTCATTACAAACACAACCTTATGTGTTTGTGTCATTCACCCATAGAGATTCCTGGGGATCTGAGGTATGAGACAGGTGTAGTCGTGAATACACAATTCACCAGTTATGTTTGGAAAAATGGATATTGAGAGCAATAAAAAATCTCTGTAGTAGTGGTTACGTGTATCCCACAAATTTTTACCTAACAGCTAAATCCCCAGATCCCTGATCTTGATCTCCTTCTGCCTTCTGCCGTGCATCGGGCTCTTCCCCTGATGCTTTTTGGGGGGTTCAAAATGAAAATACAGAACAAAACCACTGCAAAACCAAACACTTGCATCGCTGCCCTGGTTATGTGAACCAGCAGATTACTTGAGAAGCAATTGGCAATTTAGCAGTTGTGTGAACAAATAAACACACTTACCTCATGACCCTGCAACTGTGCCTCTCCGCAAGAGAAATGTAATCTTTCATCTACAGGAAGACTTGATTTTAGATGTTCACAGCCAAATGATTCTTGGGGGCCCCCAAACTGGAAACTATACCAATGGTCATCAACCTATAAATAATGGGCAATATTTGGTCTTCAGCACCCCTGAGCCTTGCCGGAAGTAAGTGATTACTGAGTGAAGAGCCAGGAAGAAGCAGGGAGTGGTCAATACTAATGATTGCTAAAAAAAATAAATAAAATAATGATTATTATTTACCCTTCCAGGAAAGTTTCTTGGGAGTGCAGTTATTTTTTTAATTGTGAGAAATACAAATGGCATGAAGTCTGCTACTTGAGCCATCTGTAAGTGTCTGGTTCTGGGTACACATCACTGCACAGCAACTCTTGTTACAAACCACACCATCACCCGCATGCACATTGCTTTCATAAGCCTAAGCTGTGAGTAGAACTTGTGGACAGAAGCCCAAACTCCCTCTTCCCCTCACCACTGTCTTTCTCTTTTAGTCTCTGTAATCTTGAACTCAGTACCTGGATTAGTCAGACCATCTTGTCTGACCACAGGGATCTGGCTCAAGGTGATTCTTCCAAGTTCAGATAATGTTTTCAAGTTCATCTCTGTTGCCACGTGTGTTGGAATTTCATTCCTGCTTAGGCTAAGTTTTCATTGTATTGTACCTGAAGGCATTTTATATATTTATTTATCTATCCTTAGATATCTCCACCCCTTGGCATTTGTGAATAATGCTGCTAGGAACATTGGGGTACTTTGGTACCACTGTAGCACTGTCATCTTGTTGCTCATCGATTTGCTCTAGTGGGCACCAGTAACGTCTCCATTGTGAGACTTGTTACTGTTTTTGGCATATCAAATATGCCACGGGTAGCTTGCCAGGCTCTTCCGTGCTGGTGAGACACTCTCAGTAGCTTGCCAGACTCTCCAAGAGGGGTGGAGGAATCAAACCTGGGTCGGCCACGTGCAAGGCGAATGCCCTACCCGCTGCGCTATCGCCAGTAGCCCAGGATCAAACCTAGGACCCCCCACATCCAAATCATGCACTCCAGTCCTTTGCGCCATCTCACCCAGCCCTACTCAGGGGCTATTCTTGAGAGTTTATCAGCAATCTACAAAGAGGAAACTTACATATGTCTGTCAATTGAGAATAAAAGGAACATCTATCGGTACAACCTAAGACCTCCTTCTACACAGCTAAACACAATTTCTCAAGACATAATTTGAGCTTTTCATTAGAACAATGTCATAATCAGTGGGGAAACATCTCAGTTCTAAATGCTTGTGAGTCAAATAACTCTTTTTTATTACAATTACAAAGCTTAAATATCATACTATGCATCATGCATGTGCACGTAAGTGCAGATATGTGCACACACATATATATTCACTTGAAAAAAAAAACTGAACCACTGTTTCTTCCCAAAAGTGTTTGACTATTCTAAAAAAAGTACCAAAGTACCCCCAAAGTACCCCATGCAAGAGGTACTTTGGTACTAGTTTTTAAATGTACAGTTTTTATTTTATAGGAAAAGGGAATCCTGGCTTGAATTATATGCTCAAAGGTGCTTGTGAACCAGTTTCTAGCTGTGTAGCTTACTGCACCGATGAAGTATAAAAGTCTCTCATTTAAATAAGGTGGGATTTGTGACCATGGGCATCCAAAATCAAGGAAATGATGTTTGGATGTTGGATAAGACCTTTTCACCTCCTCAAACCCTTTCTCAGGAACAGACCTATGACCCCTTGAACACTATTGGGAAGTGACTAGGTGGCATGAATGATACCCAAGAATGAATCTTTCTCATCTCTCCTCCCTTGCCTGTACACCAAGTCCTACATCTGGATCTTTGCCAAGTCTAGAGAGCAAAAGGTCCAGGGAGAGGGGAGGGAAATGAAACCAGCGGACTCTGCCCGGTGCACACATCCAGCTGATGGTTATTTCCAGAAACTGGCCTCCAGCAGAGTGTCAGCGGACAGTCTGGCTCTCAACTCTTCTTCCAGGCATGTCTTGTTTCTTTTCTTAGCTTTGCTTCTACAGCTTTACAGGGTCAAGTCCCCACAGCACAGCTTTGCATTTCAAACACCATCATGCACAGCTTGGGAGGTGGGGAGGCTGGTGTTGGCCCTTGTCCACATTCCATCCTGCCTGTGCCGAAATGAATATGGTAGATGCGTGGTCACTCCTAGACCATGCACTTCCCTATGGTGTGTAGTCATGTGTCCAGTGGATTACAAATGGCTACATCCCCATTTAGAGCCCAGAGTTATTCCTCCTTCTCTCTCTCTCTCTCTCTGTCTCTCTGTCTCTCTCTGTCTCTGTCTCTCTCTGTCTCTCTCCGCCCCCCTGTGCTTCACACACATGCAAACAAAAATAACACTGTAGCACTGTCGTCCCATTGTTCATCAATTTGCTCGAGTGGGCACAAGTAACATCTCCGTTGTGAAACTTGCTACTGTTTTTGGCATATTGAATACACCATGGGTAGTTTACCAGGCTGTGCTGTGCCAGTGGAATACTCTCACTAACTTGCCGGGCTCTCTGAGAGGGACAGAGGAATCCAACCCAGATAGGCCATGTGCAAGGCAAAAAACCTACCCACTGTGCTATTGCTCCAGACAACAAAATAGGAGTTGATGAAAACGGCAAATGATTCCTCCAGTCCTGAGTCCCTCACCTTATCTTCCCACCCCTCTCCACCATCCCCTCCATAAACCCTTCTCCACCTCCTCTTCCACCCACATTTTGAGTTTATTCCTGGCTCTAAACTCAGGGATCACTCTGGCAGGGCTCTGGATGTACGGGATGTCAGGCATTGAACCTGGGTTGGCTGTCTGCAAGGCAAGGGCCCTCCTCACTATAGTAGGGCTTGGTCCCAAGTTTCTCCATTTCTAAAATGAAAGCATCTTATTAGAATGTGTGTGGTTCCCTTATATGTTCATTGCAGCACTGTTTGCAATAGCCAGAATCTGGAAAAAAGCCGAGTGCCCGAGAACAGATGACTGGTTAAAGAAACTTAGGTATATCTATACAATGGAATACTATGCAGCTGTTAGAAAAGATGAAGTCATGAACTTTTCATATAAGTGGATCAACATGGAAAGTATCATGCTAAGTGAAATGAGCCAGAAGAGAGGGACAGACATAAAAAGATTGCGCTCATCTGTGGAATATAAAACAGCAGAGTAGGAGACTAATACCCAAGAATAGTAGTATATAATACCAGGAGGTTGGCTCCATGGCTTGGAAGCTGGCCTCCCATGCTGGGGGAAAGTCATCCCAGATAGAGAAGGGAACACCAAGTAAAATGTGATTAGAGATCCTGCATGGGAAGGGAGATGCGTGCTAAAAGTAGACTAGAATCTGAACACAATGGCCACTCAATACCCCTATTGCAAACCACAACACCCAAAAGGAGAGAGAGAGAACAAATTGGAATGCCCTGCCACAGAGGGGGTTGGGGTGGGGGATGGGATTGGGGAGTGGGAGGGATACTGGGTTCATTGGTGGTGGAGAATGGACACTGGTGGAGGGATGGGCTCTCGAACATTGCATGAGGGAAAAACAAGGACGAAAATGTGTGAATCTGTAACTGTACCCTCACTGTGACTCACTAATTAAAAAATAAATAAATTTAAAAAAAGAATTTGTGCAGTTCCTTTTTAGCAACAAAGAGTGGCAATATTGACACTTCTCACGCAGCAGCCTTCTGTAGGGAGAATGAGGCCTCACCTGCTGGGAGGAGCACAGATAACCTATGAGTGTGAAAGAATTGAACAGGGAATTTAAAACACGAATAAAGACTGTAGAGAGATTTGAAAATAGCCCTAAAGAAAATTTATTCTTGGGCTGAAAATGTTTCTGATGGAAGATGTATCCAATCAATACCTACTCTATACAGCAGATTAACCAATACTTCACAGAGAGCAGGTAGATTAAAATACTGTACAGAAATTGCATGTATGAAATTAAATTTGTACAAAGACCTAGAGGTGTGGATAGGAGATAGAAGAAAGAGAATGATAAGTGTTAATGCTATTGGGTAGCTGATTAAAGCCCCAGAAAGAGAGGGAAAAAAACAGGGTTTCATGAAATAAAGATAAACATCTGAGAAAAGATGGAAAAGAAAACTTCAATATTAGGAACCTGGTAAACCCTCAGCATTAGAAACTAACAATAAATTCATTAAAGCTGCAAAATTCAAATAGAGATATTTTAAATGATATCTTTAATATCTTTAATAAATATAGTAGAGATATTAAAGTTTCCTCATATAAAAGAAAAAACACCTGAACAAATGACCCATGAAGCAAGGATAGTCACGAAGCTGGATTTCCAAAAGAAATGATAGAGATGCTTAGAAAATAGAGCAGAGATTGCGTCTCTTTCCCTCCCCACCAGGCCTAGTGTGTACCTTTATGGTCATGGGACCAACCACCACCAAAGCCCACAGTCTTGTAGCTATCTATGGCCATGACTGTTGTTTTGCCAGGGTTATGTGTAGAAATGAGAAAATCTGTTTTTTTTACATGAGAAACTACCAGGTCATGCTTTTAAAACAACAGCATGTGTTTATTTGTTTATGGGGCCACACCTAGTGGTGCTCAGGACTTATTCTTATCTCTGTGCTCAGGGATCACTCCTGGCAGGAGTCAGGATATCAGACCCTGGTCAGCCACCTGCAAGACAAGAGCTCTACCCACTGTAATATCTCTTTCACCCCCTAAGCCAAGATGTTTTAATGACTTTCCCTGCTCTCTCCTTTATCCCCTTGCCTTCATTCTGTCTTGCCTTTCACCTGGCTGACCTGTAGATAGGAAGGTGAGAGCTGATAAGCATGTTGTTCCGGAGACCCAAGTCCTCAGCAGATAGTATCTTGATTCTGCTGATGGTATCATGGGTATAGGCAAGGGTTCAGACTCATCAAACTGTATGTCAGATATGTTTAAGGTATTGTATCTTATTAATATATTGATAAAGAAGTGAAATGAAAGAATAACTTAGGATGACCACCAATTGCCCTCTTTTCCACCTTGCCCCCAAGTAATTGACAGAGCCATAGGAATAACTGGAGTTCCTGATAACATGTTCTATCATATCAGGATTGCCCTGCCCACTGCAGGGCTATATCAGGTGAGGGATAAAGACAGTATATTTTCAAGTCATTCTTTGCCAATGGCATCTGCACAGATGTGACAGTGTTACACAGCCTGAGGAGGTCCTAGCTTCAGTGTAGGTGCAGGGGCCCAGTGAGAGCTGAGGAGACAGGACAGAGGAGCAATATGATGATTTTATTATGCCACTCAGAATATAGGAGGCAAGCTATGTGCATCTAGGTCTGGGGGAACTGGCTGGAACATTCTAGAATATTATTTTTGTGCTATACTTTTGGCAAAAATCCTATTGAAATAGTACTTCAAGGCAAGAAAGATTGCATGGCAGTTAAGGTATTTCCTCACATGCGACTGGCCTGGGTTGATTTCTGCCATTGCATATGGTCACCCAAGTCCTGCCAGGAATGATCCCTGTGCATGAGTTAGGCCTCAGCATCACTGGGTGTGGCCCAATGCCCAATCACCCACCAACAATTTCAAGGAAAAATGTTTCATACTCCTTCTGGTTTTTAAATTGTGGAAATATACTTTTGATTTATAAAAAATAAGAATATTCCTACAGCAGAGCCTGGCAAGCTACCCGTGGCATATTCAATATGCCAAAACCAGTAACAATAATGGGCCTCATTCCCCTGACCCTGAACTTGACAGGGACGAATGGAGTTGCTACTGGCGCCTGCTCGAGCAAATTGATGAGCAACAAGAGGACAGTGGTACAGTGAAGAATATTCTTATGGAAAAGAATGGGTCGTGGTCTCAATGCACACAGATCATGACTGGAGGCAAGAGCACAGCTGTAGACTCTGCTCTTGAGATAAGGAGATACAGAGGACTCAGGCCTCTTAGGATCACTTCAAATGGCAAAACCACCAATGGAAGATTGTGACTCAACTAATGACCAGATCTGGAAGACAATGAATAGGGAGGGGTCAGGATGACTCACAATATCTTGAAAAAAGCTGATGATCAAAGAACACTAGTTGTAGGAAGGGAAGAAATCAGGAGTGTGGGGAAGTGAAAGACCAAGACAGAATGGGACAAAAGCAAAGAAGAGACATGTAACTTCTGCCCATAATGTGACCTACCACCCCACAGGTTATCTGTTACTCAAGAGTGAAAGGAGGAAAGAGAAATACCAAGGCAGGATGGAGACCTCCATCACTAGTGGTCATACTTTGGGAGGAAGGTGGATTTCATCCTCCTGTAATCAGATGCAGTTTAATGTGCTAAGGTAGCAGACTGACTGAAAGGAAACCCATTTGCCTCCTGACAGATTCTCCACAATATCACTAGACACTTTTGGTCTCTATTTTTCTCTGTGGTGAAGGCTGGGATGGAACCAAGGGCAAAGGTGAGCACTACTATTAAGCCACTTCTCCAGCCCAGTGGATACTTAATTTTTTAAATTTATTTATTCTTTTAAATTTATATTTTAATTGAATATTTAATATTTAATGGAATCACAGTGAAATACACAGTTACAAAGTTATTCCAAATTGGACTTATATCATGCAATGTTCCAATGAACATACTTCACCAGTGTCCCCAGTTTCCCTCCCCACCCACATCCCACCCAAGTTACCACTTCTTCTTCTTCCTCCTCCTCTTCTTCTTCCTCTCCTCATCCTTCTTTTTCTCTTCCTCCTCCTATTCCTCTCCTCCTCCTCCTCCTCCTCCTCCTCCTCCTCCTCCTCCTTCTTCTTCTTCTTCTTCTTCTTCTTCTTCTTCTTCTTCTTCTTCTTCTTCTTCTTCTTCTTCTTTCTCTTCTTCGTCTTCTTTTCTTCTTTTCTTCTTTTCCTCCTCATCCTCTTTCTTCTTCTTCTTCTTATTTCTCTTCTTCTTCTTCATATTCTTCTTCTTCTCCTCCTTCTTCTTCTCCTTCTTCTTCTCCTTCTTCTTCTCCTTCTTCTTCTCCTTCTTCTTCTTCTTCTTCTTCTTCTTCTTCTTCTTCTTCTTCTTCTTCTTCTTCTTCTTCTTCTTCTTCTACTTTTTCTCCTCCTCCTTCTTTTTTCCTCTTCTTTTTTCCTCTTCTTCTTCCTCTTCCTCTCCCTCTCTTTTTCCCTTTAGGGCATTATGGTTTGCAATACAGCTACTGAAAGGTTATCAGGTATATCCCTTTACATACTTTCAACACCCAGTTCCTGTCCAAAGTGATTATTTCCAACGATTATTGTCATACTGGTCCCATCTCTACCCTAAATGCTCTTTGCCCCCCTGCCCTAGCCCCACTTGTGGCAAGCTTCCAACCATTGACCAGTCCTCCTGGCCTCTGTTTTTCTTGGCCCAGGACATTAGTCTCATACTATTCTTTTATACCCCACAAATAAATCCAGTGGATACTTTTAAAAGAATCTCTGTTCTCTCCTTTCAATGGTTCGATTTATACTTCATTCACCTTTCTATATTTGAGCCATTAAATTTAAAATGGATTTTATTGCTTCTTTTATGGGAAGTGTTGTTTCTTTTAAAAAATTCCAGTGATAACTTTACATTCTGATTGATATTTCACACAGAGGAGCAGGCAGGCTACCCTAGAGGGTCAGAATACTCCACTAGGAAATTGTCTAGTTGGTTAACTATTTGAAGTGTCAGGATATACTTTTAAATATAGTAATCATTGCCTTCATGTTAAACAATATTTTATCAGCACTCAAAGTTTTTATCTTCATGGAACTGGAAATTTTAAGAAGCTTCTGGAAGCAGACACATACAAACTCAGTGGGTAAAGCAAACTTTCCCATAATCACTCGGTAATTCCCACTCTGTGATGGATGACATGCATATTGGTTAGGAAATTAACAGGATTTCCAGTGACCAGAGCATAGCCATCTCCATCACTATTGGCCAGCACTTCCTACCCTTCCCCATTAACATTTTCATTCACAGGACCATCAGCATCTAAAAGGCTAGTCAATGGCTGTTCTTAAGCCTGGCCACTGAAATGATCCTGAAAACAGGAAATATCAGGAAGCTGCACATCCATACAGAGCAGTTTAGAGACTTCCACAACAACACTCAGTATCTTGCCATGCAAGACATTTTCCAAGACTTCAACATGGGTGTTATTGATGCCTGGAAGATGACATTTGCCTACAGCACCAACTCTCTGCAGAGAATCTCTTGCCTGCACGACTGGCTGTCTTCCCCGGGGCCCCTCGGAAGGGATGGGCTCCAGCTTCCCTCCCCACCCCGAGCAGAGATCCTGGTGGCTGAAGACCACCGAAACCTAGCTACAGCCATGCTCAAGGCCCCTCTCCACGCGTTCAGACGGGCCTCACGCATGAAGGTACCGGCAGAGGAACCCAGGTGTGTGTAATCCCATCAATAGCCAACATCTAGAGACTTAAAAGCAAGCTCCCAGAAGCGATATCTTGTAGCCTACTTCCCCCTCTAGGAGAAACTGGCAATCTTCTGAGAGTTTCCTGCCCACATGGGACAGACTTTCAAGCTTCCCACGGTGTATACATATGCTAAATCCAGTAACAAGCTGGATCCCACTCCGCTGACCCTGAAAGAGCCTTCAGTGCAACATCATTGGGAGGGCCAAGTTGAGAGAGACTTCTAAGATCTCAGGGAAAGGACGAATGGAGAGGTTACTGAGCCCGCTCGAGAAACCAATGATTAACGGGATTTCATGATTGTGATCGTGATCATGACCAACAATGTTCTGTGAGTTACCATGGGTGGTCTTGGTCGACATGATGAACTCAGACAGTCTCTCACCCTGTTCATTCCAATCTAGGCCATGGATCCCGATGTGGAGTTCTTCGGGTGACCTTCTTGGTCCTATCTTGGCATTGAAATCACCAACAATGATCTTGTAGAAGGTGTGGTCTTCTTTATAGAACTTCTCCAGCTCCATGTAGAATTTCTCAATTTCTTCTTCATCATAGTTGGATGTTGGTGCATAGACAACAAAGATAAAAACTGCTGGCAGTGAGCCACAATTATTCAAGTGTAATCATCCAATTCAGGTCATTAGGCATTCAAATGAATCAATGTTCATGGCCAAGGTCATGTTGACAAGGACACCGACACCACTGAGGCCTTTGTTGTTGCATGTTCAGAGGAACAGTTCTCCAGTGTTGAAAATGGCGTGATGTGATCGATGCCTTATTGTCTCAGACCAATGATGTCGTACTTGATCTACTGCACTTGCACCATCAGGTCCTCAATAGATGCTTCCAATGCCAGCATACTTGCATTAGAAGTACAGACCATCATTTTAGTTCTTCTTTGTTTTGGCAGTCTATTTCCTCTCTGAGATCTTATCAGCCTCTCCTTGCTCATCCTTCTTAACATTGCCATATTGGGGGCTCTTTCAGTATCAGGGAAATGAGGCCCATTGTTGTTATTATTTTTGGTATATCAAATACACCACGGCTAGCTTGCCAGGCTCTGCTGTGTGGGTGGGATATCTTTGGTAGCTTGCTGGCTCTCTGAGAGGGATGGAGGCTTTTAGGGCAGCCTCTAATAGCCCTTACAGGTGTCCCCATGGTTCACACCATATTTGAACCTCATCAAATATGGTGCGGTAATTATGGAAAATGGGTATTAAGTGTCTTATGATGTGTCTGGAAAGTGGCCTGGGGTGCTAGAGCACAGTGGTGGCTGGGTAGTGGAGGCCAAGTCTAAACGTTGGACATGGGAGTCTCCCAGTGGACAGTTCCACACAAAATTGACCACATCATATTCAATCGATAGTTTTGCCTGACCGATGTCACTGTTCCAAAATTCCAAACAGGATGGGACCACCGTCTCCTTCATGAAAAATTCTACTTCACAGAGCAGGGAGAAAGGTCTGCAAAGTTTAAGTTTAAGAAGAGAACTCCCAGAATGACCACCAACTGGGAGCTCTTTGGCATTATTGCAGCAACGTGGGAAGATGCAGCATCGACGAGAAATGGGATCGACTGGTTCAGCACCTCCATGACTGCACTAGGAATGCCGAGAGTGAGGAAGCCACAAAGAGACACCTGTCTTCGGAAACTCTCAGGCTCATTTATCAATGTGGTTTGGCACAAGCCTCAGGCAATCACAAGCTAATGTCTGAGCTCACAAAGCTGTGCAGAAAAGCGATAAAGGAAGACCTCAAAAAGAGAAGAGCAGCAGTGTTGGCCGATGTGGCAGGAGTCAGGAAAAGTATTTGCAATGCTCGCCTGTCCTTTGCCAACCACAAAACCAAGATAACTGCCCTCCGACATCTTAAAGGATCTATCACATCTTCCAGAAGGGCGATGGGGAGGATTATTCACGACTTCTACTCGGAACTCTTCGACAATCACGTCCACCTGCCCACATACCAAATTCTGCAGGATGGATGTATCGTTCCCAAAGTCCTCCCTTCCAAAATCCGACACGCCATTTTATCAGTAAAGATGCATACAGCACCCGAACACATGAAAAATCTGCCGCCATACACTGGCTCGGCTCTTCATACTCTACCTGTCCGTATGCAAGGTTCCGTCCCAATGGAAAACCAGCGGGACCGTTCTGTTGTACAAGAAGGGAGACATCCAAGACATTGGCAACTATCACCCAATCTGCCTGCTGTCTGTCATCTACAAGTTGTTCACTCATGTCATCCTGAGTAGAATAGGCAGAACGCTAGATAAAGGACAACCATGCAAGCAAGCCAGTTTCTGAAAAGGATTCAGCACAATCGATCATATCCACACATTGAAGTTCAAGATGTGGCTCTGTCTAACATTCATTGACTTAAAGAAGGCCTTTGATTCTTTCAGACTGAAGCGGTCATCAAAGTCCTAGCCAAACAGGGCATTCAAACTCAGTACATCAAGATCCTTCACGAGCTGTATTATGGATTCACCACCGGGATCTCACCATTCGACAAGGAGGTGATCATTGACGTAAAGAGTGGGGTTCAGCAGAGTGATACCATTTCACCGAAACTCTTCAGTGCCACCCTTGAGAACGTCATTCGACAACTGGAATGGAAGGAATGGGAGTGAAGATAGACAGTAGGCAAGGACATCACCTCCACTTTGCTGATGACATCGTTCTAATATCACCAAACATTAGCAAAGCAGCACAAATGCTGGCTGACTTCCACTGCTAGTGTGGAAAGGTCGGACTACAACTGAATCTCACCAAGACAATGTTCATGAAAAACGATCTAGTCCCTGACATTCCATTTATTCTCAATGGAATGAACATCTCTGAATGCAGCAGGTATGTGTACCTGGGTTAAGAACTCACATGAGGAATGACTTGGCGCCAGAACTGCGTAGGAGGAAGAGAGCAGCATGGAACGCCTTCAAGAGCATCAAAGAAGTTGTGAAGAGGATGAAGAACCCCTGGCTCTGGGCACATCTTTTTGACTCTACCATTCTTCCTGCACTAACATATACCTCAGAGACCTGGGCCCTATGAAAACAGGACAATAACGCTATTCGGGTATCCCAAAGAGGAATTGAAAGTGCTATGCTTGGAGTATCACGTTTTACTCAAGTGAGAGAAGGAATCTGGAGTTCCTACCTCTGTCAATGATCAAGAATCAGAGACACTGTCTTGTTTGCCAAAGAGTCAAAAATCAGATGGGCCGGACACATAATGCAATTTAGAGATGACCACTGGACTAGAGCTGTTACCAACTTTATTCCATGAGACGTCAAAAGACCGTGTGGCCACTCACCAACGAGATGGTCAGGTTTCTTTGTCAAAACTCTGAATGAATGGTTTGAGGCTCTTCATGTTCCTGGAGTGAGCATATACCATTGGGCTACACTAACATATGACAGGGACAAATGGAGACACTACTGGTACCCACTCGAGTAAAGCGAAGATCAACGGGATGACAAATGACAAGTGATACCAACAATGTTCACCCACCTAACCAAATGATTGTGTATCAGATACACATATTCTTGAACTACATTTTTTAAAGCACAACTATCCAAAATACCTAGGGATCACTCTCCACAAGTTCCTCTCCTTGTATTATCAAAATGTGTTATTAATAGTCGAGGCTAAGAAAATTGAGGTGTTTGTCTTTCATGTGGTTAACTGAGGTTCAATTCTTGGGACCCCATGAGCACTGCCAGGTTGATCCCTGAACAGGAGCCAGGAGTAAGCCTTGTGCACTGCCAGTTATGGCCCAAAAAGTAAAAAAAGAAAATTTCTAAGAATCTCTGAATTAGGTGAGCAATTAAGAACAAAGGTCACCAATGAGGTGCAAAGCCAGAGAGTCTCAAAAAGTGGGTCTATACCAGGTCTGGAGTTTACCCATGTGACTAATAACTAGTAGTTTAGATTCTTTAACTAAGATACACACACAGTTGGAGGTCAAGCTACAGATGTTTATATCTCAAGCTCAAGAGACAGAATTAGAATGTGGGTTCTGGCAGTTATTAATTGTGTGGTTCCTGGCAAATTTCTTCACACCTTCCCATTTTGTTTCCCGATGTGTCAACAGAAGTGGCAGGGTCTCCCTCAAGATTGACTATTTCTCCATGCAGTCTGAGAATAATTAGGTATCTGGCTAAATCTTCCTCCTTTCCTCAAATCCTCTCTTCACCCTAAAAATGTCAAATCCCCCCCAGACTTCATCCAAAGGGGAGGCTGCTGCTGGTAGTTTTCTTATTGCTACCACTGACCTCACCTCACAGCTAACAGGCCTGACCACCCACTTTGAGGTCCACACCTTGAACTTGTTGTCAGCCAAGTGACAGCTCCGACTTTCTCCCCCAGCCCCTCTGTTCTCTGAGCTTCTTACCTCAGCTACCCCCACCCCCAGCTCCTTACACCTCTCAAACCTGGACTTCACTCTCCTCAGTAAACAAAATACGTCCTATGCCTTTATTTCCCACCTTGTCTCTGTGCTTCTTCCAACTTGTAAGTTCCCTCCCAGGCTTAATTTTTATTTCTTCCCAACCTAGGCTCTGTAGTTAATTACCCAAAATGCATTCTCTCCCAAACCCTTAAATTCATCAAATACATGTTTTTCTGATGAAGTCTAAGTTTCCTCAAAGAAAACTCTTAATTATTCATTTGTCTCTGAGATATTTTCATCTGCTGAGGCTAAAAGAAACAACAGATTGTTCCAACTAGTCATTGTGCACTCCTGGAAGTTACAAGTTAATTCAGATTCTCGATCCATACGTCATATCAAATAAATCTCAGGTTATTATACATTCAATTTTTTTCTTTTCTCATCTCAGACAACAAACTCAGAGGATATTGTTCTTCTTATTAATTCTTTTTAAAATTGTAGAAGCGCAGCATCAGCTAAACATGAGATAAATGATAAAAAATATTACAAATGAAATCTGAGTTTTTGAACCTATTTTACTATAGTGCTAGCCAAAATCAAACCTGTGTAAACTGTGGTTGTAAAACAAAACTGAAATATTGCAAACTGTGATCATGTAGAAGTATTGGAATTAATAACATTTGTTGGAATACAGACAGCAACATTTCCTATTGTAAAACTCTTAAAAGAGCACAATTACATGGTGTAAACTTGAGGGCCATTTTGCTGCTTTGTAATGCATTTAAAAATCTGACGTACACAAGATCTTTTTTGTATTTAAAAGTATTAGCAATAATTATGAGTTTAGTAGAACAGCTGGATAGAACACCAATATATGCCATCTGTCCATTTTAAAATGAGGGTTAAAGGAGCATTAAGAAAATAATAACATTTATGAGTGCATCAGAAAAGATTAAAGAACATGGAGTACATAAAACAATGGGGAGAGGAAATGAACAGAAACTTCCTCAAAGAAGAAATTCAAATGGCCAAAAGGCACATGAAAATTGCTCTACATCACTAATCATCAGAGAGATTCAAATCAAAACAACAATGAGATATCATCTTACACAACAGAGACTGGCATACATCCAAAAGAACAAGAGCAACCAGTGCTGATGTGGATGCAGGGAGAAACAGATTCTACTTCACTGCTGGTGGGAATGCCAACTGGTCCAGCCTTTTTGGAAAACAATATGGACATTCCTAAAAAAAACTAGAAATTAAACTCCCATTTGATCCAGCAATACCACTCTGGGAATATATCCTGGGTGCCTAAAAACACACAGCAGAAACACCATTTGCACTCTTATGTCCATTGCAGTGCTATTCATAATAGCCAGAATCTGGAAACAACCTGAATGTCCAAGAACATATAACTGGGTAAAGAAACTTTGGTACATCTACACAATGGAATATTATGAAGCTTTTAGGAAGAATAACATCATGAAATTTGCTTACGAATGGATGTACCTAGAGTGAAATGAGTGAAATGAGTCAGAAACATTAGAATTGTTTATAACAGCATGAAAGTGTACATTGAAGGAGTAAAAATTTATGGCATACCTCACCAAAAAAAATGAGTCAGAAGGAGAGAGATGGGAATAGAATGACTGAATTCATTTGTGGAATATAATATATATAATATGTATATTATATAGATATATACAATATATAGAATGTTATATATATTATGACATTAGTATCCAAGGTGGGGGTAAACAGGGGTCAGGAGGACTGGTCAGTGGTTGGAAGCTTGCCACAAGAGTGTGTGTGGAGCAGTGGGGGGTTGGGCAAAGGGCAGTTAGGATAGGAAAGGGATCATGATGACAATAATAGTTGGAAATGATCATTTTGGACAGTAACTGAGTGTAGAAAGTAGGTAACAGGACATGCCTGATAGCTTTCATTATCTGTATTGAAAACCATAAGGCCCAAAAGGACAGAGAGAGAGAGAGAGAGAGAGAGAGAGAGAGAGAGAGAGAGAGAAGCTAACACCAAAGTGGCAGACAGGGTGGGGAGGTAGAGCGAAGGAGGAAAACTGGAACCATTGGAACCATGGTGATGGGAAAAATTCACTGCTGAAGGCGAAAGGATGGATGTTGGAACATTATATGAAATTCAATAATGAACAACTTTGACGTGTGTTTATCACTGTGACTCAACTTTTAAAAAATGCTACAAATTGGGAGTAAAGCATGATTTCCCATTCACAGAACTGGGGAACCGAGACGTGATCAGGCGTCTGTGAGTAATAGCAGGTAGCAGCGAGGCCTGGCATAAAGGCTACAATTATGGGCAGGAGAGAGATGCCCACACCCTAGTTTGTGGAGCCCTGCTGACCGGAAGTTTCCAGGAGGGAGTAGGCCGTGACCTGGTGAGTGTACCTGAGTGCACCCTGAGCAGTACCTCTGGATCTGATCTTTTTTGTTTTGCTTGTTTTATGTTTTGTTTTTTTTTTTTTTTTTTGCTTTTTGGGTCACACCCAGCGATGCACACGGGTTGCTCTTGGCTCATGCACTCAGGAATTACTCCTGGTGGTGCTCAGGGGACCATATGGGATGCTGGGAATCAAACCCGGGTAGGCCGCATGCAAGACAAACACCCTACCCGCTGTGCTATCGCTCCAGCCCCAAATTATCTGATCTTGAGGTCAACCAGAGATCATCAGCTTGCTGGAATTTGGGGGAAAGATCATTCAAGCCCTGAGATGCAGAAGGGATCAGAGAGAGGGGAGGATTGGTGGGCCAGGAGCATGCCAATAATCTTGACAAGTGTAAAATGAGGGTGAGAGAATCAGTAGGGGGGTTGAGGCCCCTGCCTTGCACACCACCTAACCAGGTTCCACCCCGAGCACTGATATGGTCTCCTGAGTCCTGACGGAAGTGATCCCTGAGCAGAGTCAGGAGTAAGACCTGTGCATCGCAGGGCATGACCCTGAAACCCTGCAACAAAGTAAAATTGTATATAAATGACTATAATATTTGCCATATTTCCCCAAATCTCTACTCTTTCTGGTACTCTTCCTTCCTTCTTGATAGGAAATGCCCTCCTAACATTACACAGGCTTTCTTTGGCTATTGTTCTTCCTCTCTGCTCATTTTCTATGGATGTTTATTTTCACTTCTTTAAATTTAGGAATAAAAAGCTTCTCTCGCTCTTTGAAAGTAGAGTGTTCCTATGAAATCTTGAATTAGGCAAAATGGCAAAAAGAGTGAAGTGCTACTATGCATATGGGTGGGGTAAAACTGTGAATAGTCACAGACTCCCACAAATAACCTCCCAAATCATGCTAAATAACACATAAAACCTCAGAGTAAAAGCAGGGGTGACATGCAGCACACACAGTAGTTCCTGGGGAAGGAATTTGGTAGGGCCACACTTCCTGTTCAAAGCCTCAGCTGTTGAAAACAATGTTGAATTCAGTTTCACTTCTGTCATAAAATGAAAATGCTCTTGGGGTTTCTTTGGGTTAGTGAAAACAGGTAATTATATAGGTCTTTTGGGAAAGCAAACAGCATAAATCAAATTCCAATGGGGAGGCTGCCTCTTTGTAGAAATAAAAAGCTTCATCTTAATATTCCTGCCACATTCATTTTGGTATGAACTCTTACAAAAAGTATCATTTCATCATTAGTCTCTGAGTCTTAGGTTTGTGTTTTTCTATGAGATCAGCATTATTAAGAAAGTATTTCAGGGGCTGGAATGATAGCACAGTGGGTAGGGTGTTTGCCTTGCAAGTTGCCAACCCAGGTTCGATTCCCAGCATCCCTTATGGTACTCTGAGCACCGCCAGGAGTAATCTCTGAGCACAAAGCCAGGAGTAACCCCTGTGCATATCTCTGGGTGTGACCCAAAAAGCAAAAAAAAAAAAAAAAAGGAAGTATTTCAAAGACCTGAGTTTCTTTAAAATTATTTTATTTAAAGTCATGCTTCTGTTTGGAATGTATTGTGTCCAGAGAAGGAAAAATTATTTGTTTGGGAGAATAGGATTTTATTTTTATTAAGTATCAGAATTTAGAACATGTTGATGAATACTTGGGAAAACCTGCTCATCTACTGTAGAATTTTTTGTCTCTGCCTTTAAAGCCTCTTATGCAAGGTCTATATTAGGTAAGAGACCTCAGGTAAATATTGCAATTTCAATGGGTAAAGTCAAGCTATTTTTATTGAGTCATTACAAATATTCACCCATCAGTAATCAAACATACTTTTATATATATTATATATATATATTTCACCTAGTATTCTTTAAAATAGCTTTTTCCCCCTCCTTTTATTGGTACCCCTTATGGACCACACATTTAAGAGCATGTAAACGAGATACAATGCACAATATTTATAATTTATGTGATTCAATTTATAACACGAGACTAGAAAATTGAAAGCAGAGAAAAAGAAGTGGTGACATTTGAGAGAGTTGGAGCCACACCCAGTGGTGCTCAGGGGAGCATGTGTCCTAGGGGATCACACCTGGGCTTTCACATGCAAATCAGGCACACTAGCCATTTGACCATCTCCTCACCTGCTCCGAATGCAGTGTAATTGAAGAACATAGTCGATAGAATGCTGAGAGATTAATCATGAATCACGAAATCCCATTAATCACCGATTTCTTGGGGCGGGGCGGGGGGGCTCAGTAACATCTCGTTTGGTCCTTTCCCTGAGATCTTAGAAGTCTACCTCTACTCCTCTACTCGGCCCTCCTAATGATGTCGCGGTGGGGGCTCTTCAGGGTCAGGGGAATGAGATCCAGCTTGTTACTGGATTTTGCATATGAATACACCATGGGAAGCTTGCAAGGCTGTCCCATGTGAGCAGGAAACTCTCAGAAGATTGCCAGTTTCTCCCAGAGGGAGAAGTAGGCTAAAGAGATTAATATATGGCATAATTACCACATCACGAGTATTGTAAAAGTTAATGTAACATGTTTCATTATAAAACTACAAACAGCATTGTCATTTTTATTTTTATGCAGCATCATGGTTTTTAATTTGCCCAGTTGTGAGATTTTTCTATAGATTTTTTTCATTGTTGAAATAAGGATGAATTAAACTCAAAAAACAGATTTTCTTAATCCAAATGGGCATATTAAAGAGTATATTTCAGGAGCTAGAGAGATAATACAGAAGCTAAGTCGCTTGACTCACATGCAGCAGGCTCCAGCTTTATCCCTGGAACCACATGTGGTCTTCTGAGCACTGCCATGGGTCACTTCTGATCACAAATGAAGGAGAAAAAGTCCGAGCACAGCCACACAAACCAAAACAAAACCCAAAGATTGTACTTCAGATAATCTCTTTTATTGTTCAACTACTCGATTTGGCATAGAGTGATTTATATATACCCTCTGTGATGATCTACCCGAGGATTTTCCTTCCCATTCGCTTTCACATAGTAAATTTAGCTAGTTCTGATAACATAAAGAGTAATAGCTACATCTCCTATTTTGTCTCTAAAGTATATCATAATTGAATAATTAATTGAAATTGAATACAAATTTTTTTGTAATGCTTTTCATTGAATTTCATCATGGATCCTTGGATCTTACCTACCTAGATTTATTTTGTGACTGAGTTCTGTTTTCATTTATTTTGTGTCTTATATGAGAGCACACAATGGGTATTTCTACCCCCCAGCTGAGTATGCCTTTTAATTGAGAAGTTTTAAATTAAGTTATGTTTTTATTTTTGTTCTTCATACAATGCCTTGCTTTTTAGTTTTCTTTGATGTCTGCTTTAAAAAAAAATCAGATCATTTATAATTTAAAGTTTTTTCTTTGCTTTTTCCTTTCCTTTGACATTTTGAAACTTACTTAATATGTTGTTTTAAGTCATTCTACCAAAGGCTGGCTCTAGGATTTTAGAAATATTTTCAAATTCGCTATTTGTTTCCAACTTATAAAAAATTAAAATAAATATATTGACTTATATTTGTTTGAAATTAAAACTTGGTTATTCATTCAACCTTCCCACTGCATCTTTTCAATGCTGACTACTAAAACCCTTCATTTTAAACCTTTCTTATTATTTACATGTAATGAGTTTTTATTTCATACATTATGTTGGACACTTAAGTTTCATTATTACAACTATTTTGTAACATTATTCATTCGATAGTTTTCTTGCACACTTAGGATAATCTCCTTATTATTGATTTGGTTTTGTTTTATTCCTTAGTCAATACAAAGAAATTTTTTTAATTTTTAAAATAAAAAATTATTTTGAGTCATTTTTAATTGAAAAGTCCCATAATACACACACACACACACACACACACACACACACACCCCTATATAGAGAGGCCACATTGGCTATACTCAGGATCATATGTAGTGCTGGAGATTGAATCCAGGATTGAATTCAGGTTGGCCAAATGCAAAGCAAATAAATCCTTTACCTTCGGTGCTCTCTCTCAGGTCCAAGTATTGATATTTTTTAAGAATTATTATTCCTTAAGCATCCAATGTGTCTCAATTCAAGTAGAATTTATGTGTTTCTCTTTCTACTTTACTCCACTGTTTTCTAAAATAAGAGGCTATACTGAAGAGTGACACTAGATAATTTTTTTTACCTTTATTATTACACATTTTTCTATCTGGATTCTTTTCGGGGGGGGGGGTGTGGGAAGCAAGCAATGCTCATTAGGCCTGAGGGAAAGGAGTTCCACTGGCCATTCTCAGCCAAGGATGAGATGCTCTTTCTGCCCTGTGGAGGGGGGGCGGGGAGGTGGCGGTTCCTTGGCCACTGGCAGTGTGTAACATCTCCAGAGCTGCACTCAGTGATGCTCTGCTAAGCAGCTTGTGCCCAGGCTCAAACCACACCCTTCTACTTGGATTCTTAAAAATTCCACATGGAAACTCTAACACCCCTTCAGTAAATATGGCTTTTAGTCATCCACTTCATTACAAAACTCAAATCTTTAACTAGACCAGAATAGAATATATTATTATGTAACTCCTTGTCTTTTTTCTGAGTGCTGGTAACTTGAAATTCTCATTTTTTTACCTAATATTAATAATGTAGATTATGTCTGGGGCTGGAGTGATAGTACAGCAGGTAGGGGGTTTGCCTTGCATGTGGCCTACCCGGGTTCGATTCCCAGCATCCCATACGGTCCCCTGAGCACCACCAGGAGTAATTTCTGAGTGCAGAGACAAGAGTAACCCCCGTGCATTGCTGAGTATGACCAAAAAAGAAAAAAAAAGATGTAGATCATAAATCTTTATTCTGTTCCCTTTTCTGAGTTCTGCAAACATTTTCTACATTATGCTAATGTTATATGTTCTGTTTTAATCAAAATCTGAATGCCTATTCATTGACTCTGACTTTTACTCAGGGATATGGTTTTGTTTGCTTTTGGTCATCTTCACATAGTGACTCTTGATGGTGAATCACTTCTCTATGACCCCTGCCATAGTATAATAGGCACAAAGTGATTTACCAATAAGAAAGAGGGCATGATGGGGCTGAAGCAATAGCGCAGTGAGTGGGGCATTTGCCTTGCACACAGGCGACCCAGGTTTGAATCCCAGCATCCCATATGATCCCCTGAGCACCGCCAGGAGTAATTCCTGAGTTGCAAAGCCAGGAGTAACCCCTGTGCATTGTCAGGTGTGACCCAAAAAGTAAAAAAAAAGAATGAGGGCATGAATTCGTGTGTTGAGGGGTTATTTCATGGGACACTTTAAGCTTGACTCTGAAGATAGAGTACAATTTTCTGAGTTATGTTTTCAAAAGAACAGTTGTATGCTTTCCCTCTGCTCCTTCGGGTGGACTATATAGATACCATAGTTGTCCTGGCAACAAAGCTAAACAGCTTTATTAGACTGGACCATCTGCAGACCATACAAGCGAAGATGACTTTTCTTCGGCTGGTTCTGGAGAGGAAGGTTTTTTTCCACAGGGCTCAGGGTCCCAGTCCTCTCCAGGCCATTCTTTTTTTTTTTTTTTGCTTTTTGGGTCACACCCAGCGATGCTCAGGGGTTACTCCTGGCTTTGCACTCAGGAATTGCTCCTGGCAGTGCTTGGGGGACCATATGGGATGCCGGGGATTGAACCCGGGTCGGTCGCGTGCAAGGCAAACGCCCTACCTGCTGTGCTATCGCTCCGGCCCCTCCAGGCCATTCTTGACCCAGCTGTGCAGTTCTCAGGGTTTAGTGCTCAGGTGTGGTGATCGGGTGCTGAGCCAAAATCCTGGTAGCCTGTAGGGCTCCTCCCAGCATTGTTGGCTTGGATTGGCATGCAGACTCAGACTTTGCACACACTCCAGCATTTGAGCTATCTGCCAGGTCTTTGATGCTTTTTAACAACTAGGGATCGAAGTCCTGAGTTAGTAAGTAGATGACACTGAGAGAGATGTCCAGCAGAGGCAATGCATCAGGAGCAAATGGCTATGCTCTACAGCTTGCTTCATTCTGCAGCCATACACTGTGGCAGGCGCTTTATTTTCCATCTCTCCTGATCATCCATGCTAACTAGGTTCAAGGTACCGGTGTGTGTAGCCTTGGGCAACGTTTGGCTTTCCCAGAGCTCACTTTGAGACCCAGACATGGCACCTACCATTTGTGGCATCACACCTTGCAGCTTCCGGGAAGATCCTGGGAATGATACACAGGTGGGATCTTCTATGCTCATTTCCAAGGCCACGGTGCTCTTTGTGGAGTGGACAGTGGCCTGGCCTATTCTTCTTCTATAGTCAAGTCTGATATTACAAGTGAATATTTGACATTTCTCAGGGAAGATGTTCCTTTCCTAAGTATCAGACCAGATGTGGGGAGTTCAGGTTTTATACTTTGAGTTACTTTGATGTGAGCTTTTGGTTGTAACTACCAACCTTGCCATCTCCTTCAGAATCTGAAAAGTCATTCTGTTTAGCTGATAATGCATTGAAATATTGCATACAATTTTAGTGTATCTGAAACACTCTATTCTTGGAAACAGTATTATTATATTGTTCACAATTCTTTATGCTGATAATATTGTGATACCATATACTAGAGTACAAAAATTATTATGTCATTGCCCAACTTTATTTTAATATTGGGGCCTCCCAAGTTAGAAGTCAGGCAGCTTGGGGTCACTGGTTTGTCCTGATTGTGTAGAAGTTGTGGGGACAGAAGATGGACGACATCAGACAATGTGGTACTGGAGGTCAAACTCGGGACCATGTGCATGCTATGCATGAGTTCCAACCTTGTGACTTGTCTCCCTGCCCCATGGCCTCACTTTAAATCTGTCAGTGTTTTTTTTTTTTCTTGTCTGAAGATGAAAAGCTCTTGTTGCAGCAAGAGCTTTTAAACTTGAATCACTAACCTGAACTCACATGCTCTTGGTCAATCAACTCCATGGCCATGGTCCCATCTCTAACCCATGGTGGGCCATATATACCCCCATGTCTTATCTAGTTACTTGACTATAAATGTCTCTCCTGCTGGGCGATTCCCACCTCTCAGTCTTCTCAGATCTTCATCCTGTCCCTTGTTATATACACTTTCCACCACCAGCTTTTGAGTTTTCCTTCCCTCTATTTACAACTGCATCCTAGTCACTGTTGAGCTATTCTCACTTTCCTGGGATTGATTTCACCTCTATCTCTTCTCCTTTGCTAGGAAGTACTTATCTTCCCTCCACACTCTTTTGCTGGGACTTCTGTTGGTCCTTCAGATATTCTTTTGGACCCCATTCTATCTTAGAAGCCACAGTAGTGGGTTAAGTACCTAACGGTATATCACCACAGTCTTCTCTTCATGATGTAGGCTCCTGCTTTCCTCTTGACCCACACCCGCAGGGAGTGCCCGGGATGTTTAGGACTGCTCGGATCTGCTCTGAACAACTCTAAAGCATCAACTATGCATCCCACTAGTTCCAGAAAGCATGTGGAAAACTGCACTTGATCTTCATGATGCAGAAATTCATTCCTACCACCTGACTCCTCCGGTGGTAGGCTGGAGTGAGGAATTGCTCTTTTCAGGAAAAAATGAAAAATCAACCCTACATCTAGCCTGTGTTTTTCTCTGTTGCCTACAGTCACAGACAATAATTTCAGGAAGGAGACCAAGAGTTGAGTCATGTCAGCTTACTTGGGAGTAGGAGGGGAGAGAGGAGTTAAGTGCTCAGGAGGGAACATAGGCTTCTCCAGAGGGGAGTGAGGCAGGTCCACATCTTGCATAAAACTGTCGGGTGAATCCTCAAGATAAAGAAGGCTCCACAGGAAGATTGTTTCACTGCACCCTGGTTGGAAGTCTGCCTTATAAACTGGGGTAGAAGACAGTGGGATAAAGAAGGGATTACTAAGTCAATGATGGTTGGAGGGATCACTCGGAGTGGGAGATGTGTGCTGAAAGTAGGACCAAACAAGATGGCCTCTCATTATCTGAATTGAAAGCCATAATTTTCAAAAGTAGAGAGAAAGAGGAAAATTGTCTGCAATAGAGGCAGGGAAAGAGGTGGAATACTGGGGACGATGGTGGTGGAGAATGAACTGATGATGGGTATTTGATCATTGTATGACTGAAACTCAAACATAAAAGCTTTGTGACTGTAGCTCTCAGTGATTCAATAAGGAAAAAAAAGAAGGCACCAGACCATAAGAGAGCTCACATCTCAGGCAGGTAAAGGTTAAAATATAGAAATGTTCACTTCTGTCTCTGTAAGGTTAGTTCTTGTAGGGCTTTTCCTAAGCTTGCCCCTCCATTCCCACTCTGAGTCTGTTGCTAGAGTGTTGTCCAGTTTGAGGGCTTGGAACTTGAAGTGGTCTTTGATATTCTCGGCATGACCTTTGTTCCGCCCTTAGAGGCTCTCTGCCCAGGGAGTGTCCAGACAGTGCTCTGGGCCTCTCAAAGGTTTTCCGGGTTCCTCAGATGGATCCTGTATTTCAAAGGCCTTTAGGCGAGTTTGGGTTGCAGACCCTGTCTTTCCCCAATGCACATTACCAGACTATTACATTCTTGTAACCTTCTGTGGCCCATTCCATTCTGACTCTCTGGGTACACTTCTGGAAAGTAGAAGTATACCTTTTATCTTTGCAGCATTTTTAAATCACTGGCTTAATGATCTTAATGATCATATTAATGTATTTTATTTTCTAAAGGGTTTTTTTAAGTATCATGCTAGAGACTTTGATTCAATTTATGCAAAAACTAGAAGTAAAAATGGTCCAACTACTGATTTATCCTTTTTGAAGGGGATGGGGTAAATAAATATATTCTTTATTTCTTGTTGATTATGTGTGCCATGGGATTCATTCATGTTTCATTCAACACAACATTATTTACTGTTCAGTGTGCCAGGGACATAATAATGTCTGGGAATAACAGTCCCTCCCTTCAAATTGGGTTATGTACTTCCCATAATTATTTCCAAATAACTCCAATTACTTTTATTTAAAAAAAAAACTTTAGGCGGCATGTATTTTAGTTACTGAACAGGGCAAACAAATGTAGTTTTTTTTGAAGTTTTGTATAAAAGAAATAGCATTACATTTATTTCTCTTTTTTAAAAAATCTTCTAGGAAGCTCTTAGAGATTTATTCCAGAAGCATTTCAAAAAGATTACTCAAGGGCTAGTACAGGGGTGGAGGATCTGGCTTTGCAACACAGCCTGGTTCTGTCCCTTGTTTGATTCCCTGGCACTGAGTATAATCCCTGATCACCACCAGCAGAAGCCCCTAAGTACCACAAAGTGTTCCCCCAACCCTCACAAAAAAAAAAGAAAAAAGATTATTCAAGGGAATCTCCTATGGGAGAGTCCATTTGGACCTTATATTTGAAAGGAAGTGCATAGGGATTCTCTCTTTCTCGCGTGCTGTCTCTCTGTCTGTCTCTGTCTCTGTCTCTCTCTCTGTCTCTGTCTCTTAAAATTCCATGCTGTGTCACAGCCAGCTGTAAGCCTGAGAGAAGGCTGCCTGGGATCTTAGCTTCTTCTCATGCTGCCCTTTCCTTCTTAGCAGTTAAGCCAGATTTCAACAGAGGCAGGCTTTTATTTATTCTCTTTGAAAATGATGGGCTTTAATAGTGCAGCTTGAGCTTTAACTTGGATTAAGAATTTTATCCCCAATAATGGGTGTTCCTTGCTTATGAACACTATTGGTGGTCTCTGAAGACATATTCCTTGGATCCCGACTCTGATTTACCCATCACAGTCACATTCAAAGGAAGTGAGGTAGGAATTAATTTTTGAATTCATTTTATTTTAGTCAGTTGGCTAGGTAACCAAGAAAATGGTGCCTATATTTGAGACTACTAAAATCTCAAGATCTGTCTTTCAAAGCACAATTGCATCTCTGTTCTTTGGACTTAGCCAACTGTTTATTATGAGTTAGCATCTGAGAGTGGTTCCTGCCAGCTTCAGGAACATGTTCTGACCTTTTCCTCCCAATGAATTTACCTCTAAATCCAGACTTGAGGAGAAATAATGGAAATGGTTTGTTGGTTTTTTAAATCAACTCTCACTCAGTCTTTCCTAAGGATTTGATAAGTACCAGAAAAATACCTCATCAGAATAAATCTTTGCCAGAATGGGACAAGTTTTGTTTTGAAAAAGAGTTAAAACCCAGTTAATTTCACCCCATGTTTCTACACAAGGATACAGTCAGAGACTAACACCTTGAGTCAATCCCTAGCTGAATGTCACTAAGGAAAATAAACTCTTTTCTCCAAGTATAGGGAACTTTGAGGCCCATACAATTTTCAAGATCCAAAGCATCACTTTGGAATCACAAGGCATCTGCACTGTCTTAAGAGACACTGAAACAGTATCATTTTAATTGCATGTTACACAATACTCCTGAATTTTTATGTTCTTAAGTACATAATAGTCCATTAAACATAGATGCTAATTTGGGGGTCTGGCACATGTGGATCAAATCCAGTGTGTGGATTTGTATACAGAGTAAGGTTGATGGTACCAGGGTCCCAGAGAGCTTTTGGAGTAAAGGGGATGGGTATGTTAAGTAAGATTAAGGGAGATCAGAGAGGGAAGCTTGAAGTAAATCTCTATAAGAGATGCACAGTCATGCAGCAGAATGTACCGGGGAGGTGAACAAGCCTGAGAAAATGCCACTTTGTAAAATGGCTATAGCATTCATGTGTTCTAATGAAGGTGGAGGGAGAGAGGAAAGAATTAAGTCACTTGAAGTCATCTAGAATTGCATTTAAGGGAGAGTGGGATGCTACTGGAAGATTTTTGTGAAGGAAAGAAACATTCATAATATTTGCCTTGACTTTTTTAAAAAAAATAGTGGTGCTGAGAATAGAACATAAGGCCTCACATCTGCAAGGCAAGCAGTCCACCCTCTGAGCTACATCCTGGTGATACCAATTTTTAAAGATAAACACACCCGATTATAGAAGGAAAATCCCTTTAAAATATGAGCAAATAAAGTCAGCTAATATATTTTAAAAATACAATATGACTTGAGGCTTATTTTAGGAATGCAAGGTCGCTTAACAATTTAAAATAATTAGTTTCCTAAATTGACAAAAGCTATTATATTGATGGATAGATCATCAGCAAAAAGTCATTTGGCTAATTTAGTACCCTTTCATGATAAAACAATATTCTTTGCAAATTAGGAATAGGGCTTCCTTAAGCTGAAAATCTATATTTTTGGAGCCCTACAATTTTATGATAAAATATTTTAAGTTTTCTCTCTGAAATCACTAACAAGACCAGATTTATGCTAACAAGATTTTAAATTCAGAATTGCAGCAGAGGTTCTAGTCAGTGCAATGAAGGAAACTAAACTCGTAATTATGGAAAAGGAAGCAAGGCATTATTTCTAGACAGCATGATTGCATATGCTAAAAAATCAAACAGACACAAGAAACAAGCGCAATTAAAAAATGAATTCATCCAGAATACGGTGTAGCAATTCAGTGTACAGAGCTTGGTGCATCTCTCTATATTGGCAACAGACAAATAAAACACAAAACTCTAATGATAATGAATGATAGCATTTACATGAGCATTAAAAAGCTGTCAAGGACTCAGAAATAATTTTGATGAACTATGAATAATACATCTACACTGGAGACAACGAAAACCATTTTGAGGTAAATAACATTAGACTTAAATAAATGGAAGTGTGTATTGTTCTCATGCATCAGAAGTTTCAACACAGGAAAATGTCAGTCATTCACAAGGATTCAGTGTTATCCCAATTAAGATCCCAGGTGCATGTGCATGTGTGTGTGTGTGTGTGTGTGTGTGTGTGCTCACACAAGTATGCACGCACACATATATGTATCCACACACACATCAGGCTTATCTCTAAATATCTGGAGATGCAAAGGACCAAAATTAGTTTTGTAACCTGGGTGGGGTGAGAGTCTCTTGCCCACGTGCGTGGCTGTCTTCCCCAGAGCCCCTCAGAGGGGATGGGCTCCAGCTTCCCTCCCCGCCCTGAGCAGAGCTCCCGGGGGCCAAAGACCTCTTCAGCCTAGCCACAGCCATGCTCAAGGCCCCTCTCCACACATTCGGACGAGCCTCACACATGAAGGAACCGGCAGAGGAACCCAGGTATGTGGAACCCAGGGCTGAGACCTCCAAGCCTGCTCAGATCGGGACTAGGCCTCTTCCGCCCAGATTCCCCATTTTCCAGTAGCTAGGCGGTCACACCCAGGGACTGCCCCTGGAGCCATGTAATCCCATCAATGTCCAACATCCAGGGACTTAAAAGCAAGCTCTCAGAAGCTGCGAGGCCACGCCACATCTTATAGCCTACTTCTCCCTTTGGGAGTAACTGGCAAGATTCCAAGAACTTCCTGCCCACATGAGAGAGCCTCGAAAACTCTCCATGGTGTATTCATATGCCAAAACCAGTTACAAGCTGGGTCTCATTCCCCTGACCCTAAAAGAGTCTCCAATGCAGGATCGTTGGGAAGGACAATTAAAGAGAGGCTGCTAAAATCTCAGGGCTAGGACGAATGGAGACGTTACTGAGAACGCTAGAGAAATGATGATGATGATGATAATGATGATGATGATGATGATGATGACGCTGCTGCTACTGCTACTGATGATGATGATGATGGGTGGGGTGAGGGGTAAGATTATCATAAGACTTTAAGACCTCAGGGCCTATTCTGAAGCCCTTGGAATAAAGACTGTGGTGCTCATGTATGGACTGACCAAGTAATGGAACAGAATCAAAATGGAAAGTCAGAAGAGAGTCATGCTCGGCCCCTGATTTTGTCACAAAGATGACACTTCAGTAGGAGAGAAAGACTGGGTTTCCCAATACATCCTGCATCTGGATCTCTGAAATTCTGAAAAGGACTTGGAGTTGATCCTATGGAGTCGATTGGGCCCAGAAAGTAAGGACAAGACAGCGAAGCAAACCAGCGACGTGTGAACACTCCCATGCTCCTCTCCTTCACTGACTCTGAGGCTAGAAAGTGTCATCACATGCAGAAACAGCAAACTCCAGGACCCAGCATTGCCCTGGGGTGGGAGGGAACTTAGCAGGTCTTCCAGAGATAGCAAGGAGGTCGTGAGTTTTCACCTCTCAGAAGTGGATATAGGTCTCCCCAGGAGATGCACCCTTATTTCGCCTCCTGCTTTTCTGCTGTATCTTGTTTTCACAGAAACCCATTCTGTGGATGAAAACACAATTTGTTTTTTTGTGGAAGGTAGGGCGTACATTCCTAGGGAAATTGAAAACATCTTCTGGAGCTCAGAATAGAGTTGGTATCAGGACTTATACCCATGGGACCATCCTCACAAAGAAGGGGATCAAAATATCAGATTGTCTCATCAAAGGAACAAAGGAGGTGGGGGAGAGATGGGTCAAGGCCAGAGATGGCAGGCAACATGCACACACACAAACACATACACACACACACACACACACACACACTAGCTAGAGAAAACAAGGCAGCAAGGAGAATGAAGAAGAGTCTTCCGAGAAACAAGAAAGGGATGGGGCTGGAGCAATAGCACAGCAGGTAGGGCGTTTGCCTTGCACGCGGCCAACCCCGGTTCTAATCCCAGCATCCCATATGGTCCCCTGAGCACCGCCAGGGGTAATTTCTGAGTGAAGAGCCAGGAGTAACCCCTGTGCATCGCCAGGTGTGACCCAAAAACAAACAAACAAAAAAAGAAACAAGAAAGGTATGCAGGAAGGAAAGTGCTCCAAACCCAGGAAAACGTTTCCAGGAGTGTAAATATGAAAGAGAAAGAAGACACACTGGCATTTGCTGGCCGCCAAATGGAAGAATCTATTTGGAAGACACTTATCAATAATTCTCTCCTGTCTCCTTATGAGAGAGCTGAGGAAATGAAGTCCCACAAGAGAAAAAGTTTTTGTTGCAAGTGACAGTTTACCAGGTGGCCAGGATTTGAAGGGTTTGAAATGTGTTGACAAATGGGGTGGAACTGGACCATTGACTTCACTCCTCTGAATCTGTGCATTTGAAATACGCAGCGTTTGGTGGGAGGATGAGAGAAGACAGTTCTCAGAGCACAGTTGCTCTACGCTGTCCGGCTGCATCCCAGAGCGTTGCCTTTTTTTAAATTCCTTTTCTCCCAAATCCCTTACGGGCTGGGACTACTTTGGGTTTTGTTTTTTCAGTTTAGTTTTGTTTTTCTGAGCCACACAAATGATGCTCAGGAGTTACTCCTGGCTCTGCACTCAGGAATCACTCCTTGCAGTGCTCGAGGGACCAGATGGGATGGTGGGGATTGAACCCAGTTGACCGCATGCAAGGCGTACCTTACCTGCTGTATGAGCGCTCTGGCTCCAGGAGCTGCTTTGGACCCCTCACATCCTTGCAGTGTCCTGCAGCGCTCACCACACTGCCAGGCCCAGCCGGCTCTGAGTCCCTATTTAGTGGGTCATGGAATCTTGGGAATGCAGCTGATTCAGCAGAATTGCAAGGGGCATTGCCTTCCCTCCAGCCACTGTTTGTGTCCCTACACTTGCGGCCAGAGGCTAGAGGGGTGATGGCAAAATGGAACCCCAGCGGCTTCTTAGTGCCCAAGACCTACAGAACCCCAGGGAAGTGTAGGTGTGACTTCTGCAGCTGCTCTCCCCAGATCATGCTGCCACTCCTCTCTGTCCCGGTCATCACACAGTCACGCTTTCTCACTAGCCAGCGTAATGTGCAGGCCAGCATGTGGTACAAACTCTGCACAGCTGGAACATTCACTCAGCTACGCACGATGGCGTCATTTAAAACCATGCCATCTCCTCCCGCTGCATCCAAGTCTGTCGAAGGCTGTTTTGAACCCCATCATCATCGTGGCTCCCACCTCACCAACAAAACCAACAAGTTGTTTCACTGCCAGACGGCCAATGGGACTGAGAGTTCTTTCTGTGTGGTTGTGTGTTTTGTTTTGCTTTGCGGTGCTGGGGAAGGGACCCAGAGGCTGACACATTCAAGGCATGCGTTATACACTCAACCACATGCCCAGCCCTTCTTTTAGTGCTCGAGATGAGCCAAAACCCGAAGCGGGTTGTCCTAGCTCATCTCAACTTCTGACCGCAGGAGACTGTTGGGAGTCCTACTGCCACAAAAGCGAAGGCTGGAAGGGAGGCTGAGGAGATGCGCTGGGCCACGTGTGGGAGTTCGGAGGAGTATACAAGATGATCAGAAAGAGCCTCTTTCTTCATCTGATCATTTCCTCTAGGAAAAACTAGAGGCTATGACCCCCAAATAAGTGGGGCAAGCAGCGTGTCTCTGGCCCTTTGTTGGCAGAACTAGGGCTGAGCAACTCTTTGGTCCAGTGTCTCTCCCTCTCACTGAGTCTCACTGAGTATGTGAGGCTTAGAGAAACATAGCCACGTGTTTCAATGGGGCTGCATCCCCTGTGCCCCAGAGGCATTTGTTCCAGCTCCCCCCAGAGGGCAAAAGTCTACCCATTGCGCCTCTATGTGACATCGAAGACTTTGGGAAACTTGGAGTGGTATTTGGGCCACTGCAAAATCTAAATAAACAAGGGCTGTCTGGACAGCAGGGGGAGAAATGGAGAGAGAGAGAGAGAGGGAGAGGGAGTCTAGGATAGGTAAGGAAAATGGAATACCTAGGAAATTATTGTTTTTGTGGTGCTTTTGTGGGCGCTAGAGAGATAATGCAGGGCTTAAGGCACTTGATCTGCACTCAGCTGACCGACACCCTATAGGGTCTCCTGAGCCCTTGCCAGGAGTGAGCCTTAAGCACCGCCAGGTGTGGTTCCCTGAAAACCATAAAATGAATTGTCTTTGTACATATTGAAACTTGGTTTTCTGCCTCCACGGGTCCTCTGGTGCAGAAGATGCGAGTGCCTTTCAACTCAGTGTGAGGAAAGGTGAAGCCCAAGAGAGGGAATGCCAGATTCCGGACCCAAAGTTCACTTGGTCCTAATCATCCCAAGCCTGAGTGGGTTCCTGCCCTGGGCAATCCCTCCTGTGCTTTCTGTACATCTGTAAGCAGAATTGGGGGGTATCCCCGGCCAGGGAACAGTGAGGGCCACAACTGGACCTCAAGTTGCAATAAAGTCAACTTAACTGATCCCTGACCAGGACAGAAAGAAGGAGAAAGGGACTCAGGAGAAAAAGGAGAAAGGATGTGTCTGGAGGGCAGGAACCAGGCAGTGTGTGTGTGCATGTGTGTGCACGTGAGTGCGTGTGTGCGTGCGTGCGTGTGCGTGCGTGTGTGTGCGTGTGTCGCGTGTGTGTGCACGTGAGTGCGTGTGTGCGTGCGTGCGTGTGTGCGCGTGTGTGTGCGTGCGTGTGTGTGTGTGTGTGTGTGTGTGTGTGTGTGTGTGTGTGTCCAACCAGTCCACCTTCTTGGTGTCTGCTGCCCCCTGCTGGCCATCTTCTCTAAGAGCCAGGACTGAGGGAAGGAACTTGCCCTCCCCTTCTTCTTTCCCCCTCCCCCTTTGTTTGATTATTGGGCCAAGTCCAACGTTACTCAGGGCTTAAACCAGGCTCTAAACTCAGGGGTCCCGGGGAGGGGGGTTGGGGGGGAGGAATCTCTCCTCCCTTTCTTGTCCTTCCCTCCCCTCCCCTCTCCCTTTCCCTCCCTCAAAGCTCCTGGGCTTTCTCAAGCCAGCCTCTCTCCGGATCTGGTTTTCATTTGCACCCCCCTCCCCAGCCCTGTACCTAGCGTCTTCTCCCAGATAATTTGCCTTGATTACTTTCTGAAAGGGCAGCAGCGGCAGACAGCCCTGCACCGTTTCCTTGTCACTCCAGCATTGCCTTCATTTGCCTTGAGCTGCACCACCCCCTCCGGAATGATTGTGAGGTGGGATCAACTCCTGCCCCACACCCCACCCCTCAACCCCCAGGCCCTCAAGAGTCCAGGGGGACGCCCCTCTGCTGAGCTGAGCCGAGCCAGTAGGGGAGGGGGCGCCCTAAAGAGTGGCTGACAGGCATTCCACAGAATGGCTAAAGCAACCAAGAGTCCCTCATATGGGCTTAGAGTTTCCTCTGATCCTGACATTGCCCAAGACTATTGAAATCAAACTTGGAGAGTCGGAAAGCTAGTGGCCAACTCTCTGAGCAAAGAGCAAAGGTTTGTCTTTTTTTTTCTAACACCTGGATACATAGAGGTGTCAGATACATGCTCTATAAGTTATATTACGTAATATTTATCACAGGAGAGAGTAAGGTATAGAACCTATTCTAATAAAGCTAAACTGAAAGTTACTACATTTCCCCCAAAGCTTTGCTTTGCAGACTTAGTCCGGATTTGTACTTTCACTGCAGTAAAACGTTCCAAAGTCAGATGCCTTTGAAATAAAGGATCTGTGCCATGTCACCTTCCTTTTATTTCACATCTACCTTTTTGTGCCAGGCACGCCCAAACATTTCCATTGCTTGCAGTTTCCTGAGTTCCAGTCTTCAATGACTCTTCATTTTTAATCACTAGTGAGTCTGTTCTACAAACTTGGGGTTGAATGCTGGAGACAGAGATTGGGGCCAGCAAATTGATTTATGGTTTATTTTTATTCTGTATCAATGCCTTTCATCAACAGCCTTCCACACTCCTTCATTAGGTATGTCTAAAACCCTTTGTCTAAAGCCTCACACACAGTAACTGCCTGGCTCCTGTTTAAAATATCCTGGTATATGCTCATTCTGTAAAACTTCAGGCAGAAGAAACACATTTTTAAAATATTTTTTTACTTTTTACTTTTAATTTTTTTTAATTTTTTATTAGTGAATTACTGTGAGGTACAGTTACAGGCTTACAGATTTTCTTACTTGCGTTTCAGTCATACAATGATCGAGAACCCATCCCTCCACTAGTGCCCATTTTCCACCACCAATGGTCCCAGCATCCCTCCCATCCCCTGAAAAAAAAAAAAACCCACATTTTTAAAATGGCCATTTCTATTGCTCAAAGTGGTTGCTAAGCTGAGATGAGAGATGGTCCAGCACGTAAGGCACTTGCTTTGCATGTGACCAACCCCGGGTCAATCCTCAGCATCCCATATGGTTCACCAGGAGTGAATTGAACACAACAAGGTATGACCTACACCCCCCACACACACTAATATGAAATAATCAGCAGTTGTATAAAGCTCCACCTATAATATATGGCTCCTTCCTGCCAGATATCAGGAATAGATTCTACCTCCTCTTTGCTGGTAACTCAGAAGGAGTTTGAAGTAAGTCATAATAGTGACTTAATAGTTATTGTTTGATGGTGACTTCATAGTCTTGGGGCTTTAAAAAGACTTTAATCTTTTGTGATTTTAAATGTGCGCATATATGTGAGAGAAAACAGAGGCATGTGGACCTAACAGTGTGAGATTTGGGATTAGAAATACTTTGATCTGAGTCCCAGTTCAAGCCCCATGGTGACCCTCAGAAATAGATTTTATTTCCCTGTGCTTCGATTTCTTCACCAATGAAATCCTTAAAACAGCAACATTGATCTCATAGAACTCCTGGGCAGACTGTTGGACTTAAGGAGCTTAACACAAAGTCTTACAAGTTATAAACATTTGATAGATACCCACTGTTATTCTCGGCAGCACCGATATCTCTATTCATAGTTAACTCTACAATCAGGTGGAAAATATAAATGCAGAAAGGAAAAATCCTGTCCCCTAAAAAGACTCTGAGACCATGATAATCCAAATCCCTCTCTGCTGAAAAGGTGTGCTTGTGTGATGTGTGAGTGTACATCTGGCAGCTAAGTGGGAGAATGTGTGTATGTTTTATGTTGAGAGAGTTTTGTGTATGGGAGTGGCTTCTTGTACTCAACTGGTACTTTTACATGTTGCCTCAATTTGACAGCTGAAAAGAACCAGTGTGGTTAACCGTGACAGGGAGAAGAAATGCACAGTGGAGAAAGAGCCAGACCCTGTCTCCGTCGGTTGGGGCAAGGTTGTGAACGTTAAGAATAGGAATGTTGCTTTCTTTTTTTCCTCTGGCCAATAGAAAGGCCAAAGCTCAGAATTGTTGGAAGTGACAACCCAATTAATCAGGCTCCATACTTCCAACTAGGTGCTGAGCCAGCCCACGATTGTGAAATTTTTTAAATGACCCCTTTGTCCTCAGTAGCGCCAAAGGGAAATTCTTGTGGGATCACTTGCCTCTTGGCACCTGGTAGCTGACCAGCAAGAATGCGGGACAAAAAGTTCTTTGGAAAAAAGAGGCCAAGCTGTGCATTCATTTCCTCAGAAAGAAAATAGGAAAGAGGTCATTTTCAAGCAACACGGCTAGCCTGTCAAAGTCCTCCCTATATTATACACTGGCAGGTACGGTTCTAGAAACAACTGAATTCAAGTAGGGTGCTAGGGTTGACACCCTGCGTTACCATGGTGACAGAGAAGGAAGTCCCAATGCTCCTTGGCTTGGAAGGTTGCAGAGTGAGGGAGCCTAGAAACTCCCTCTCTTTCCGCTTCCACCATACTTATTAACTCTGCGAAGAAGAGTTAATTTATTAACTTTAATGAAGGAGAACAGAGAGACTGCAGAGGAAATGAGACCTCAGTACTCTCTCCCCGAAGCCCAGGGCTCCCCAAGTCTCTTTGGGAAGACTGGCTGGGCTGTGAACAGCTGTCCTCCACTTCTGTTTAAATCATTGTAAGTTGCAGCCCTCGTCACAAAGCTCCCATACGACTTCCAAACACTTGATCTCAGGGTTTCCTGAAGGTGTGACCCTGGAGTCAGTGGGTGCCTGTAGTACTGGCATCCTGTCATGAAGGTCACAAGACTCAGGACTCGGTCCAGGCCCTCACACTGCCCAATGCCTCCAGTCTCTGGGGCTCTGGTACCAGAAGAGGATGGAATTTTGAATTTTTTTCAAGTGATCCATAACAGGAAACAAAAGATGGCAATCACCTTTCCTGAGGGTAAATAGCCATCTTTGATGAAATAGCTCTTCAGGGTCAAGAGTGACTGATAATCAAGACCTTCCTCTGTAATTTAGAGCGAATATCAGCCCTGATAATTCATCCCTTGATTACAAAAGAGGAGCAAATGACGCCTGAACCTGCTAGTGGTTTGCTCAGTAGTTACGTTTCTGTCAGCATGGACTTGAGAAAGCGTTTGGATATTTTATGTGTATTTGAAATTTATTTTGAGTTGTATAAGTTAAATATCAACCATAGGATATTATAGAGTAGGAATGGAGCCTTTGATTTGGTTTTGGGTTTTGGGTTTTGGTTTTGGGTCACACACAGAGATGCTCAGGGCTTACTCCTGACTCTGCACTCAGGAGTCACTTCTGGAGGTGCATGGGGTACCATATGAGATACTGGAGATGGGACCCGGGATGGTCCACATGCAAGACAAGTGCCCTCCCCACTGTACTGTCGCTGTGGTCCATGACTCAAGCCTATGAGAGAATGATAACCTGCCCAAATCACATTGCTAAAGAATCAAGGTTTAGTATAAGGCCAGTCTTGGCCTGGGCTCAAGGGAGAGGAGATCCAGCAGAAAAACTAAAACCCAGATCTGCTCTCCTCTACAAGCTTTACTTTTACTGCCAAATTCATCCACTGCAAAATAATTATGTGTGTTATACATACACATATATATATGTACATATATATGTATGTATGCATACATATATATATACATATATATATAAAACACCTGGAGGGCCAGAGAGGTAGCTCAGTGGTGAGAGGACCATGCCTTACATACGTGAGGTCCCAAGTTTAACTCTCAGCATTAACTGGTCTACTGTATAATACCTAGTGTAGCCCTGAAGGGCTCTTAAACGTCACTGATATGGCCCTGCTTGTATCTGGCACCACTGGACCACATATCTCCACATCACCAGGAGCACTGAACAAGCTGGCCAAGTATTACCAGAGTGACCCCCTGATTCCCAAGCACTGTTTGGGGAGGGTGGGGCCTTTCCCCCAAATCACTCTTGGTCTAAAGCATCTCTAAATAGAAATCATAGGTCCCATTTTCCTACTCATAGAATTTTTCTATAATAACATATATTCCTAAGAATTTCCACCCTCTCAAAGGCACATTGATCTATGACTGCTCTTATCTCACTTCATTGACTTCATTTATTTCATATTTCTATAGACTTTGTACCCTTTGAGTTTGCCTTATTTCCTGTGTGAGAATCGAAGTGTTGGGCGAGGGGGAGGGTAGGATGGAGAGGGGTTGTCAATACAACATGGTCCTCTGTGGTGGGGTGAATGGGATCATCCCAGTCCGATTTGGGAAGTAATTTTCTAAAGACAAGTTTTCTTTCAAAACCAGGAAGGAGCCTCCCTGATGAATGACTTCAGCTGCAAAGAGCAGTTTTCATTTCTATGATATGTGCCTGATTCAGCTCTTTCCTGTGCAGAGTCCCTGCAGGGGGCCCCGGGGAGCCTCCCAGTGGCTCAACACCACCTTGCACCATTCCTTGACCCATGCCTGGCCCACCTCCTTTCCCTGACTCCCTCCACACCAGCTCTTACAGATTCTTACCCACATGGTCCTCTGCATCTTGAGCCCCATAAGATCCCCCAAGGACATTGCTCCAGGAGCTCTCTTGGCTCTGCCCCAGCTATTCACAATCCCCTTTCCAGGGTGGCTGAGTTCTGCCTCCTCTCTCACTGGAAACACAAGCAAGAGTTGTTCCAAATGGGTCTTGGGGAGTGTAGACTTTGGAGACCCAACTGGTGCGTTGGGTCTCAACCCAACCTTCTGCACCAGTGCTGAGAAATGCTGTGTCCTTATCCTCTGCCTCTGATGTCGAGGTTTTCTCACAGCAGAGTAAGCAACATGAGTGTCTGTGGTAGTCACTGTGCCTCTGACTTCGGGGATTGTGTTTTTCAGTAAACGCTCAATTGACAATTTCACACGTTATTATTCCTGGAAGTACTTTCCCAAATTCCAATTAGAATACTCTCTGTCATAGATAATAGTTTCTCTCTGATCTCATATTTTCTTTTTAGTTTGTGGGCTGGAGCGATAGCACAGCAGTAGGGTGTTCGCCTTTCACGCAGCCGACCCGTGTTTGATTCCTCCGCCCCTCTCGGAGAGCCCGGCAAGCTACCAAGAGTATCACGCCCGCACGGCAGAGCCTGGCAAGCTACCCATGGTGTACTGGATATGCCAAAAACAGTAACAATAAGTCTCACATTGAGAGACGTTACTGGTGCCCCCTCGAACAAATTGATGAACAACGGGGATGAAAGTGACAGTAACAGTGACAGTTTGTGAGGGAGGGGTCAGGAAGGGGGAGTAGGTGAGATTTGGGCCACACCTGGCAGTGCTCAGGTCTTATTCTCAGATCTATGCTCAGGCATAACTCCTGATGGACTTGGGGGACCATATGGAATGCTGGGGATCAAACCTGGGTTGACAGTGTGGAAGAAGGAAAGTGGTCTTCCTGTTATACGAGTGCTTAAGGACCTGACCTCAGATTTCTTTTTTTTTTTTTTATAATTTATTTATTTTTAATTAGAGAATCACCGTGAGGGTACAGTTACAGATTTATACACTTTTGTGCTTATACTTCCCTCATACAAAGTTCGGGAACCCATCCCTTCACCAGTGCCCATTCTCCACCACCCGTAAACCCGGCGTCCCTCCCACCCTCCCCACTCCCATCTCCGCCCCACCCCACCCTGCCACTGTGGCAGGGCATTCCCTTCTGTTCTCTCTCTCTAATTAGCTGTTGTGGTTTGCAATAAAGGTGTTGAGTGGCCGCTGTGCTCAGTCTCTAGCCCTCATTCAGCCCGCAACTCCCTTCCCCCACATGGCCTTCAACTACAATGTAGTTGGTGATCGCTTCTCTGAGTTGCCCTTTCCCCGGAACGTGAGGCCAGCCTCGAAGCCATGGGGTCAACCTCCTGGTACTTATTTCTACGGTTGCTGGGTATTAGTCTCCCACTCTGATATTCTATATACCATAGATGAGTGCAGTCTTTCTATGTCTGTCTCTCTCTTTCTGACTCATTTCACTCAGCATGAAACTTTTCATGCCCATCCACTTAACTACAAAATTCTTGACTTCCTTTTTTCTAACAGCTGCATAGTATTCCATTGTATAGATGTACCAAAGTTTCCTCAACCAGTCATCCGTTTTGGGGCATTTGGGTTTTTTCCAGATTCTGGCTATTGTAAACAGTGCTGCGATGAACATACATGTGCAGATGTTGTTTCGATTGTACTTTTTTGATTCTCTGGGATATATTCCCAGCAGTGGTATTGCTGGGTCAAATGGGAGCTCGACCTCTAGTTTTCTGAGAATCGTCCATACTGTTTTCCAAAAGGGCTGAACTAGCCGGCATTCCCACCAGCAGTGTAGAAGGGTCCCTTTCTCCCCACGTCCTCTCCAACAGCGGTTGCTTTTGTTCTTTTGGATGTGTGCCAGTCTCTGTGGTGTGAGGTGGTATCTCATGGTTGTTTTGATCTGCATCTCTCTGATGATTAGTGATGCAGAGCACTTTTTCATGTGCCTTTTGGCCATTCGTATTTCTTCCTTGGTAAAGTTTCTGTTCATTTCTTCGCCCCATTTTTTGATGGGGTTGGATGTTTTCTTCTTGTAGAGTTCAACCAGTGCTTTATATACCATTGATATCAACCCCTTATCTGATGGGTATTGTGTAAATATCCTTTCCCATTCTGTGGATAGTCTTTGGATTCTGGTCACTGTATCTCTTGCGGTGCAGAAGCTTTTTAGTTTAATGTAGTCCCATTTGTTTATTTCTGTTTTTACTAGATTGCTTAGTTCCGTGTCACCTTTGAAGATACCTTTATCTTCAATATCGTGGAGGGTTTCGCCGACCTTGTCTTCAATGTACCTTATGGTTTGTGGTCTAATGTTGAGGTCTTTAATCCATTTTGATCTGACTTTTGTGCATGGTGTCAGGTCAAGGTCTAAACCCATTTTTTTGCATGTGGTTGTCCAGTTGTGCCAGCACCATTTGTTAAAGAGGCTTTCCTTGCTCCACTTCACATCTCTTGCTCCCTTATCAAAGATTAGATGATCATACATTTGGGGTTGTGTGTAGGGATATTCCACCCTGTTCCATTACCTGACCTCAGATTTCTAAGGAACTCACTAAACGGAAGATTATCTCAAGCAGTCAAGTTTGAAATGTGTATCTCTTTCCTCAGAATCCTCAGCTGAACCTCCCATCATCCTCACCTCACATTACTGGGTTCAGTATCACCACTAAAATGTCACTCAGGTCTTGGCTCAGATTGAAAGTCAGTTCCAGCTTGATATCTTCAGGTCTTGGCTAAAATGTTCAAATTCAAAGTCAGGTCTAGCTTGATTTCTCTGGTTTTGGATGGGTATTATTAAGGGAGCCTAGAAACTCCCTCTCTTTCCGCTTCCACCATATTTATTAACTTTTTTGTTGGCAAAAAATCATGATATACACTAAAATGAGAATAGATCTTACCTTGGGTCTTTGAAGTATGGGATCCTGATCTATATTGTCTTATTTTGCCTCTGTTTCCAGAATTTCCTATCATTGCTTTTAAAATTGGAAAACTTTCTTTTTTTTTTCTTTTTGGGTCATACCCGGCGATGCACAGGGGTTACTCCTGGCTCTGCACTCAGGAATTACTCCTGGCGGTGCTCAGGGGACCATATGGGATGCTGGGATTTGAACCCGGATCGGCCGCGTGCAAGGCAAACGCCCTACCTGCTATGCTATCATTCCAGCCCCTGGAAAACTTTCTTAAAGAAAAATAGAAAAATGTTTCAGAAAGCACTTTCTGTTCTCTTTGAAATGCCCATAGCTAACCTCACCATCATCTCCATATATCTTGCTGTTCCGGTTCAAAGCCAATCCATAAACCTTATGCATTTTTGCTATTTCATTTGCTTTCGTTTTGTATCAAAAAAAGTTACAGATGTTTTAGCTTCACATGTTTGCTCATGTCTTCTGATATTCTGAAACTTCACCTAGATGGCTAAAACATGGAGTTCTGGTCCTGTAACCAAACTAGCTTTGACCGGGGCCTGCATCTTGACTCAACTGAAAGCAGGGTTGGCTCTTGCATCTGTCTCATTTGTTGGAGGAGAAGCAGACCTCCAATAGATGAGAACATTACTGTGTAGTTTATTTATTTCGAGTTGTTTGTGGTTGTTGTGGTCATTCCCCCCAATGCTTGAGGGCCTGGGCTCATCCCTGGAGTTCCTAAGGTGGGGCTGCATGCAGTGTCAGAATCAAACCTGGGGCTTTGTCCATATAAGTCATGGGCTCTACCACTAGTGCTTCATCCCTAGCCCCCAGGTGAAAATTCTTAAATTTCAACGTGTTCATTGAAATGGAACATCCCTTTGTCGGGTTGTGGATAAAAATTTGGAATGTTCCAAACCAACATTTGGAACTCAAGCACTTACATGATCCTGAAGTCCAGAAATTCTATATATTCAGGGTAAGGCCTCCACCTCCACCCATATTCCTCTTATGCACTTGATAGTTCCTAGAATGCCTACTTTCTTACCTTGAAAAATTTCGTCTAATTAAGCCCTTTCTTGTGGCAGTCAGGCAAGCAAGTGACCAAGGTAACACTGTCATTTCTGGCTACGCCATGCGAGACATTTGCTCCCTCACCCGCAGGGCTGCATCTACAGGAATGTGCTGTCTTCTCTCCAGGTACTGAAGGTGTGTGAGATACAGGGTAAGACTCTGACTCTAACCTAGAATGTTTCAAATTTCTGCCCCTGGGTAAAAAGAGCTCTTAGGATGAGCTGGGACCTGGCGGGATTCTCCCAGGCACCGCTGCTCACCACCCGCCACTGCAGACCAGAGAGGCCGGGTCAGGCAGAGAATCGCAGCTCCCCGGAGCAGTTCCCAGGCCCATGACAGAAGGATGTAAAGTGCGCAGAGGAGATTCCGAAGACTCAGCAGAGACATGTGTGGAAGTTAAAGGTTCCAAGGAATGCTAGCGTCTGGGAAATCGCCATACAGCCATACATCACTTTTAACCCCAGGAGACTCACCAGGAAAGAAATATTCCCTCATGCTGCCTTTAGAAGAAGGGAAAATGGCAATTTTAAATATAAAATGAAAGATCTCCCCTCCCTCCAAAGTGGATAATGAATGCCTCAATGCTTCTAGTCAGCCTAGGGCTTCAACATGGCAAGATGGGACATTGAAGAAAAGAAGAAAACAGTTCAGCATAGCAGGATTCTGGAAAAATCTATTTGCAAACCCCCTTCTGGCAGTTTGGTGACATGTCTGTCACAAAGAGAGTCTGTGTAGATTTGAGGACCCCCATCCAGACCCTGGGAAGTACTTGGAAGCTTTATAACTGAGCATTACCATAACCACAGTCAACCAGCTGGACATATGTTTTTGATTTTAAGACAGGTATGTCCACTCCCAGCCATTTCTGTATCAAAAGCCAGTATAGAGTAACAGCTAAGATCTTCAGCAGGTCCAAATTTTGTTCCAAAGTTCATGTTTAAGCTTGGTGACCCTGTCCTAATGACTTAATCTGTGTGCTTTAGTCTAGTGATTTAAAAATACTGATGATGTCGCTACTTAAAAGAGTTTTTATAACAACATACCCATGCAAAACACTTAGAATAATAGCACTTAGAATTTTACCTAACATACATTGTTCATTACTACACAGATACTCTAGCTAGCCTACTGCTTTACCAGGGAAGTTGGAGATTAGAAGAAAACGATTTTTCAGAGTGCAGAATAACAGGATACTGGAGAAATCTACTTGAATCCTACCTGCTGACAATTTGGTGACATGTCTGTCACAAAGAGAGTCTGTGTAGATTTGAGGATCCCCGTGCATTTGGGGAACCCCATATCATTTGAACATCTGCTTCAGGAAATACCCTGATGAAGGAGATATGAAATGCTATATATAAAAACTCAGGGGGGAAGCAATGGAGAAAAAATAAAAACCATGAACACAAATAAAAATACACCTTCAGGTCAAAAGTGCCTATCACAAGAGAGGGATAAAGGCAGTGATATGAAACTAAGTGAAAGGTGAAATTAATTCAGCTGCCATCCAGAGAGGGCACCATGATCAAAGACAAAAAGAGAAAAGAACCACATGGTCTGTATGCTCACAAAACCCAGTACATACACTTACTGAGTTCCCCACAGTTCACTGCTGAGTGCATGGTGCAGTGTATAATTGGTATAATTTGTATGATCAGAGCAAGGGGAAAAGAGAGCAGTATTTTCCACCTTCTGTCTTCATAGTCCACTATGCATATGCAAGGGATGTTGACTGCAAAGGTATGCTAAGCACAGCCATCAAGAATTCTAGTGAAGAGTCTGTCTTTATTGCTCAAAGAGATTCTAAAGAATCCTTCTAGCTGTCAGAATAATAGCCTTTTTTTTGTCTTTTGAATTTTGTTAAGTAGCCTCAATTTTCCCCACAGGGCAGTCTGGCAAGCTACCTGTGGCGTATTTGATATGCCAAAACCAGTAACAACAAGTCTCACAATGGATATGTTACTGGTGTCGGCTGGAGCAAATTGATGAGCAATGGGATGACAGCGACAGTGACCTTCAATCAACTCCTTCCTCTTTACTGCCCTTCTCAGATCTCCATTTGAACTTCACTTCCTCCTAAAATTCATCTCTTCCCTGCATTAGGGGTTCCCACTGAATCTTAGGGGCAAACCAAGATCTTTTTCTGTTGCACCAACATGGTCTTGATAGGAATTATTTGGCTGCCATTCCTGCCCTACTCATATACCATCTATGTAAGGGTAGGAACCATGTATATTCACTCTCCACACTATTTATGTATACTTGTTAAATAAACAGATAAAGAGTAAGAATTGTACTACTGCAACATCCAGTCATTTTGCCTATCAATAAAGAGATTGGAGGTATATGGAAGAGTAAGAAGGGAGTGAGGGTGGCTATTTCTCACCCTGGTAGGGATGATGGGGCTATAGGTTTCTATTTCTATTTGAATTTTCTCTGGTGGTTTTCTGAGAGCAGCTTCTGGGAGATACTTTGTTCTCATTTCATCTGCTTTAAGAAAGTCACCTTAGATCTGAAAGAGCACAGAGAATGAGTGTTATTAGCTGGGAGTAGGACAAAGAGTTGTTGGAGCGAGACAAGAGGAGAAGATGGTTTGGATCCCATTTTCCCAGATTGCTGGAAACTATTTTGGTTCTCAGATCACCCTGTCTCTCTCCAACTACTTTGAGTTGCATATTTGAAAAAGGTGTCTGCAAGAATCCTAACTGAACACATTCAGTGTGAATTTGTGTTGGTGAAGATGATGAATTTGTGTCGGTGAGGATGAATGCAGGGTAATGACAGTTTCTTGCTGCAAGGTTAGAACCAGGGGGCAACGGGGGTTGGGGGGAGAAAATGGGGACCCTTTTAAAACAAATGAAATTGAGACTTACCGAATTCTTCTTTTGAAGGGTTATGTTTCCCTGGGTTTGTTCTGTTTTGTTTTTAATTGCATCTAATTGTTTCAAAAAAGAATTCCACTCTGAAACGCTGATTCACTTGAGCCTGGAGACAGGTAGACAGCTCTGAGTGGCCCAAACTGGTACAGTCTACAGATCCAACCTGCCATGGGGTGGTGGGGGGTTGGGGAAAGATAGAAGCTCATCCTAGCAGATTTCATTGGGGCTATCAAAACAAGATTTTCTACTCTCTACCAAATTGCAGTGAGATAGAAGTTATGAGGTAGAGCCATCTTATTCTTTTTGAGTGGAGACATAGCTTCAAACTCAGGGAGTTTCTGCCTCTCGGAGATGTCACAGTTTAGATGGGGGAGAATAAGCCCAATGCCAGGGAAAATACATTGTCACAGAGGGGGAGGGTGCTGTGTCTTACTGCTTAAGACTCTGGACACTGCGGTGGAGGCGCAGAAGAGAACGCAGCAGTCTTGCAAGCTATAGTGGCCAGGAAGGAAGCTGGGGTTCAAGTCAGGGAGACTAGTGTGAGGACCCTCGACCTGAGCTAGGGCTTGGGAGATGATTCAAGTGGTAGATCCATGCCTGGTATGAATAAGGCTCCTTACGTCCTTGCTCCATATGTCCCCCAGAACCACCAGAGGTGGCTATGAAATAAAGTGGAGACGGTGCTTCTAGGGGGAAATAGTAAGAGTAACACCAATGATCATGACTAATGAAATGGCCATCTGTGGTAGGAACTGAAGCTTTCCATCCGTCCTTTCTTGTTTACTTCCTGTTGACCCATTACAGCACTTGTCAATCGCTCATTATCTGTGGTCCCTTCTGATCTCATTCCACTCATGTCCTACTGGTTATCTCTCCATTCACAATAGCCCCTTTGGAGTGTTGACTGGTTTCAGGAGTATAGCTTCATACATACCACACTACACCCAGCACCCACCTTTTAGGGTCTTCACCACTGTCCTACTATTGACTCCCTTTACCCATGTCTCCCTCTCCCCCCTTTCCTCCTCTGTCACCCCTGCTATCTTTTTCTCAGTTGCTCAAAGATTATATTGTTGTGTTTGGTTAGTTCATTCACTTTGGTTATTTATACTCCATGCATGTGTAAAACCATCTGTATTTGTCTTTCACTTCCTGACTTCATTTTCGCTTCATCAACCCCAAAGTTCCAACCACTTTCTTGCAAAAGGGAAAATGCAATCTTGATTTCTTTTTTATTATTTCTTTTAATATTTTTTAGGTGTTGTGAGGGGAGGGGAGAAGCATATGTGATGGTAACGCTCACGGCTTCGTATGCAGCCAACCATGCTGGGCTGGCAAAGTGTGCCCTCCAGTCTTCTGAGACATCTCCCTAGCCCAAACTTTCATCTTTTATAAGTGACTATTGTGCATATGTGACATTTCCTTCTTTCATCATCTGTAGAACATTTCGGTTGATTCCCTGGCTTGCTCTTGTGAAGAATGCTGCTCTGAGTCCTGGGTGCAGAATTCATCTTTTCATATTCTTGGGGTAAATGCCTCAGCCTGGTGTTGTGATTGTATTGCTCCGAACAGCTGTGTGAGGTCTGTGGCAAGAGCTTTCTCATTGACACATGTGGAAATTCAATGAGCAATCTGGAATTATTCTGAGGGTGTGAGAATCTGCATCAACTCAGGTCTCTGTGAGTCAAGACCTCCATTGTACACCCCTGAACCCTGCTTGTGCAGAGCATGTGGGCTCCCCCTTTTTCTGTGCCTGTTACCAGACCCCCTGCACATTGTCTTGTAGGCAAATTCACACTGTTCCTCCCTGTGACCAACCTCTCTCCTGAGGGCATGCGAGGTGTCTCTCTGTACCCTTCCTGTCTGCAAGAGGGTCACAGCCTGGTGACCTTGTGGACCTCAGGCAAACCTCAGCAGGCTCATTTCTGGCCTCGTTCACCTCACCCTGGGGATCCTCCAAAGGCGGATGCAGGAGATGCTTACAACTCTCCCCTTGCTAGCCAACACTCCCTTTAAAGTGTCTCAGCTCCTGTGTCTGCCACACAGCACACCAGTCAAGCTAATGAATGGTCTGCCGGCCCCTCTCAGTCCAAGTGTGCACTCCCAGGGGCTTGAAGGAATGGGAGAGTGGGGGAGCAGGAGGGAAAGACTTCAGGCTTCTGGGACCTGACCCCAGAGCTGTCTGAATGGCAAGAGTCAAAGCAAATTCAGAGGGAAATGGCAGGTTCTGTTCTAACCCCCAATCAATACGGTACAATTTCATAGCTCATTATTCCTGTGTGTGCCAGAGCACACTGGGGAGGGGGACAGTGATGGAGGGTGGGAGGGGGCTCGGGGGGTCATATGGAAGCAATTAGTGGAGCCTTCATTCAAAAAAGCATTAAGGTACTTGTAGCCCTGAAGCTCAAGTGACCCCTAGGCTGGGCCCATAATTCACCAACACTTAATACCATTTAGCCTGCAGATGTGCGTTTTATACAGAAATATCAGCTTACCCCTTTGAAAAATTAACCTATTGAAGGCTGTCAAATTCTGACGCCCTCGTGGGGGTATTATATATTGTCTGCATGGCTCTGTTTTGCCTTTTGCCTCCCAAATCAAGGATGCCTAAGGTTAATTGGGAAGTGAGATGGCTCAGGGGCCTGGGACTAGGATAGTGGAGAACTCGAGAAATGAAGGCACCAGCAGAAATGTTGGAGACGTTGGAGACAAGAGTCTTCTCTCTGGTTCTGGAATACAAAGGACTTGGGAAGCAACAGCACAACCCAAAAAATCAAACACACACACACAAACACACACACACACACACACACACACACACACACACACACCCTAGGCCTTCTTGTTCAGATGGTGAAGATTATTCATTCTAATGAAGTTGAGCACAATGCAACTTGTGTAGGGATTCTATTTGATTACATAAACATGGTTTACATTTTTTTCTAGCAAAATCTGGTGAGAGTGGAAACATTTCAATGGGCGTCAGTTTTTTCCTATTTCATTGGTATGTTAAATGATTTAGGGCTTGGGAGAAGATTCAGGTGGTAGATCTCATGACTGGTATGGATGAGTCCTGAGTTCAATTCCTCTTACCAGATGTTCCCCAGAACTTCCAGACGTGGCTTTGGTGGTCACTAAGGACAACTGGCTATCCTTCTCTAAAAACATTAATATTCAGTGTTTTTAGAGTTGGCAGAAATGGATTTTTTTTGACAATGCAGGTAGAAAACCAACAAAATAAAACCGTTTAGTAGAAGAACTTAGGAATAGACCTGAGAAAATTTAAAAATAAGCATACCCAGGACCCAATAGTTCAACTTAAGGGATTCTACATAAAAATAAATAAGGAAATAAAATATAATTTGATCATAACTTTGATTTTAAAGTGAATAGAATTCAAAGTTCTACAACAGGGAGTTGGTTAAATGTGGCACACACATTCCGGATAATAAAATGTATTCATGGCAAATCATATTTAAAAATACCAATGTAAAAATGTTTAAGTTGAATAAGTTGAATTTCTAATAAATTTTGTAAGCAAGAGAGGAGTGATTGGTTTCTGCCTACTACTTGTGTGTGTTGAAAAGTAAATCACTCTCCCAGTCTCACGATGTCTTGCACTGGTCAGGTGCATGTTCTTGAGTTTTTGTGGCTGAGTCTATGAGTTCTGGCCCCTTCAGAAGGAGGCTCAAGTCCGTGGAATGCATGGTTTCCTTGACTCTGGTACTGTCTCCTGCTTCTGCCTTGCAAACTCATGCTCTAGCCTTGCCAGTAGTATCCCTCGGCTCCATGTGCCCCGTACCTGAGTTCCCAGTTGCTCCCTGCCCCTTCCACTCTGTCCTTGGGGCAAGGTCTTTCACACAGAGTGGAGTACGCAGTCAAACTTGAGTAGGGACCCTAGCATTAGGACCAACTGCAAACTATATTCTTTCTCTGCGCCTTCCTACCAAAGAGAAGCCTAGTGCCTGCCTGGTCAGGTGGCTGAGCTGAACTTCAATAGGAAAATGTGTGTTAAGGCTTAGTCCCCCAACAGGTCCAGGGTAATCCTCAGCGCTCCTTCCCAGGTGCCAGAATTCCACTCTTTATCACCCATATCAGATATCTCATGAGTAGGGGCATCCACCCTGGCTGCAGGTAGTAAGAAGGTGTGACCTGCTTTCTGCCAAGGTCCTCCTGGTCCAGAGACTGTCTCTCTGCGTGGAAAGGCCAACTCAAAGTCAGGATGGGATCATGCTCGTAACACCCAGAACTGAAGATCCTCAGATCTCTTCACTCAGCCACTCTGCAAGTGGGGTGTTGGCCCCTTCCGGTGCCACAGTGAACTGGGAAGTTGGCAAAAATTAGGACTGGACTCTGAACAGTGTCACAGACTCCTTCAGTCTTTCTGATTGGCAGCCAAGCTTGAAAACCACTATCCTATGCTCTTTCCTGCCCCAGACCCCTGCCTCTGAGCATCCCTGGGTATTTCACATCTTCAGGCTCACTTTCTTAGAGTTTCTGTGGCACTTTTTCTATAGATTCCGTGGAAACAAGTTTGTTAGAGCCAAGTGTGGGTGGCCCAAATTGCCCTGGACCTAAGGGATGTCAGATTCTCTGAGCCACTGATAAACAAGCCAACTGCCATCCAGTCTCTTATTCTGGTAAACCTGCAAGCCAGTGGCTGGGCCAGGGTCAGGAGAGAGACATATCAGCAGAACCAACAGAAACAGGAAGATCAGTCTGGACACAGTCAAGTCAGTAGACTGGCATCAGCCTTGAAACCCAACGGCCATGGAGTGAGCACCAAGCCTGTGGTTTTTGTGCAAGGGCTCTCACACAAGAAGTGAGTAGCTTGATTGGTTTAGTTCCAATATCACTTTAAAGGACAACAGCAAGAAACACACTCCTGCTGGGAGAACCAGTGGGAATACCTCTGCCCAGCTATCCCCATTCTCGCTGAATTCCCCACTCACTGTTAAAAGGGGCAGCAGTTTGGGGCCAGGAAGATAGTTCAGGGATCAGATGGGGGAGTGTTTGGTTTGCACACCACATGGACCTGACGTCCGTCCCCACACTGCAGAGATCCTCAGCATCACCGCTGTGACTCTGGAAATTCTCAAGCACGTCCAGTGTCCCTGGTGACCCCTAGCACTGTGGGGCCCAAGTATTGCACCTTCCGGCCTGATAGTTGACCAGGAGTGACTCCTGGTTACCCCAACTATTCCTGGGAGCCCCCTCCCCACAACTGAAAAAATAAATGCACCCACCTGAATCATGTTCTTGTTCTTCCTGGATTTTTATTTCATGCTATATAAAAGTGTGGATATCCCATTTTGCAGAGAGCGTGAATGAACTGCTACCTATTTGTGGGGGAAGGTTAAACCACACCTGGTTAAACCACACCTTATTAAGCCACATCTACACATGGGAGCTACTCTCTGTGGGACTGGTGGGATTGGGATTGGGTGGGATTGCTCATTTCCGGGGCACAGCTGTGCTCTAGTCCTTTGAGTTATCCTCTAGGCCTAGAGTATTTTTAAACCAAGCTTGAAGTCTGAGACCAGGCCACGAGTTGGAAATAAGCATAAAATGGTACATCATAAACTTTCTAGCTTTCCCCCTCATCCCTTTTAGAGACTCTGGGACCTATAGGTCATGCAACTCATCCTGAATCACCACTTCTGAAATGTAGGGGATCGAACTCCCTTTTATTTACAGTTTGTATTCACAAGGTATGGCTGACACTGAGCAGGTCCCCTGCGTATGGAGTCTGGGCAGATAGTGGTGGGCTGCCCCCCTCCGCCCCCCTCCAGGACTCCCCAACCACCTGTTTGCAAATCAGCTCAGCCCCAGAGTGAGCGCTGGATCCCACACCTCCTGACTGTCTCCTTCACGACGGAACACTCAACTCTCCCTCGTAAAAACGCGATTCCTTTCCCTGTAGCCAAAACAATACTACATTTGGAGAGCAGAGTGAGACGCTTGCTGATCGGCTGTCAAAGAGTCCCGAAAATGATTAAAGGAGAACCGGGGCTCCTCCTGGGTCCTCGGACCCCCGTCTTAGATCCTTGAACCCTTTTGTCTAAGTGATCTGGCGTTAACATCATGGTCTTTTTCATCTGAGGGCCTTTGAAAAGCATCCACGCACAGGAAAGAAAAATTCCTCTTCGGTGGGGACAAATACAATCTTATCAGAAAGGAGCAGGACAATAACAGGAAGAGGGAGGGGATTCTGGAATGCAGGGGCAAGCAGGCGGGGCTGGACAGGGGGAAGACAAACCAGCAAAGGCCCCCAGGAGGCCTGTAATCAGAGCTGGCAGCCACTAGAGGTTTGGGAACTGGAAACTCAGGCAGGGCGCCAAGGTCTGGGCTGGGGCATGCAGGCCTGCACACCCCTGCCTGGGTCTTCCCGTTACCTGCCGTTACCTGCCACCTGGACTGTGCATGAACAGAGATGCTTTTAGTCATCACCAGTGACCTCCCTCCAGGGCCAGCCTGTAGCCACTGGGATGACCCTTTCTGGACATGAAACCCCTCCCCTGTCCCGCGTGTGTCCCCCTGTCCGCTATTTCTTTGTGTCATTGATCCGGAGAGTCCAGCTACAGTAGCTCTACCCCATGCTCTCTCTAGCCTTCACATCAGCGGTGGTGAGGGGGTCCCACCAACCTCTCCTGAACCTGCCATCAGCCGAGAGCAGTTCCCGTTTGCTCAGTGTAATCTCCAATCTTCCACGGTCCAGAAATGCCTGCTCCCCTCTTGTCTAGCCGCTTCACAGGGCTTAGGTTGATTGACTGCGTGCTGGTGGGGAGGAGGCATGGGGGGAATGACGGCTGGGCTTCCTCGCCATGGCAGAACCTCACAAAGGACCACCCAGATGCACCGGGCTGACTCCCAGGTGGAGCTGCTTGCAGAGCAGATACCTCGGGAACTTGGCAGCTTGGCAATCTTTAATGAGGCCCTGCACAGAGCTATAAAAACGCTCCAGCCAGAAATGGGACAGCTTCTGTCTCACCTCGCCCACGTGACACGGCACGCTTAGCTGCCCGCGGAGCCAGACCCACGTCTGGACCGACAAGCCTTGAAGGAGACCGAGCTTTCCCAGCCACTTGGCTTCATTTTTAGCTGGTGTCAAGGATGGACCCCTCCCCACATCAGCCCTGGCAGCTCTTCTCTGCGTTTTAAAAGCCTTTCATCTTCCTATGCCCCCCCCCACTTCCTTTTGATTCTCTGAAGCTGGACGATAAAATGTCTTGGGATGTCAGTCCAGAAAGCCCCGTGCTCTGAGAATCTCCCCCAGACTACCTAGGAATTGGGTCTTGGACTGGGAGTTGGGGGGTGGGGGATGGTCTGTGCAATTAAAAGATAATGTCAAGGGGGGCAGACAGTATGACAATGTGACAAGCTAATGGTCTCCTTCTGCCAGTGAGGCCTCGGAGAAACCGAGACGGTGTTTTCAAAGCCGGAGACCATTATCCTGTCACATCCTCCAAAGACTCACCAGCTATTATGCCCGGGGATTAAAACAATAAATAAAAGAGAGGCACTAAGGATTTAGCGGGAGTCCTCCCGTTCACAGACACCCAGGCTGGCCTGAGGGCTGAGGCACCCTGGGAACCATGTGCCCGGGACATATGTGTCCGATGACACCAGCTGCGTTGTCTTTCTGCCCTGGCCTGTGACTCTCCTAGCCATCAAGATAGGGATTTTCCTTTCAGCTCCCACCCCTGGGTATGTTTCTGCTTTCCACTGCTGGCCCAACTCTGAGTACTCCTTTGAGAAGCTCTCTTGGTCTCTGAAACGCAAAGGTCCTCTCCTGGCTTCCAACCTGCTCCAACAAGCATTGTCAGTCAACATGCTTCATGGCCCTTCTGTGGTGGGGGCCGACTTCAATGCTTAAGGCAGTGATGCTCACTCTAGGATGAATTCCTAGTAGAAAGAAAGAATAGCTCAGAAACATTTGTGCATCTTAAACTCCCAATATAGGTGTGTATTGAACACTTCTGAAGCGGTTGACTTTTGAGAGCAATTCTCTGCCCAGGATTGTCTGGGGCAGGAGGGTCCCCACCAGCCAGATGGAAGCAAGGAGGGTTGGATGTTGGGCACTAGAGTGTGAGAGCTGGGAGGAGGAAATCAACCCTCAGCCCCCTGCCTGTGTGTTACTGATCAAATATTCAGTCCCCTTCTGAAATGTCTGACTCTAAGAGGGCCTGGAGTCCCAGTTATTTTCCAGCTGATCAATTAATTTCTGACTTGGGAACTGATTTGTTTTTCTGAGGATTAAAGGAAACAGTGGTGTTTCCTTATCATTCTCTGTGGCGCTCACTTTTATTTAGCATCCAGGGTCTTTTTTCTGGTCTGTTTTGTACGTTTACTTTGTGAATTAGCAAGTTAAATCTGACTTTGTGACAAAGATAAGCGTACCTAGAAATATGAAACAGAATTGGCGAATAAAGGTTTTTATCATTTCTAAACTTCCATCCACATCTGACTTCTTTCTAACATTTCAAACTACTTCAAAAATAATTGCCCTCTGAAATGTGAACAAGGACCAGCAGAGGACAGATTTCCTCCTCAGATTTGTAGACTGAAGTCAGAATATTGAGGTATATTCTCAGCCCAATTTTCCATATCACCTATTTTCAAATGGCTTTGCTCATGTTCTTATACTAATGGATCTGAAATAGTGAAGCGAAATCTATATCTTAAGTCATCGGCAAAGGGAGTATGTGTTTTGCAATTGATGGGTCACCTTACAATACCCTCCTTCAGAAGCTGGTATAAGGCAGCAGAGAACCAGAGCAAGTATCTGAGCATACCTGGAAATATTAACAAAACCAGTGTCCGTGCTCGGGTCCTCTGCACCCAGCAGTTTGTCCACTTTGGTTACTCTCCGTGAATCAGGAAGTCATATGCGAGTCATTGATCAGTCATGGGATGAGCTGACTTCAATTCAATATTAGTGATCATTGATCCTCTCTCATCAACCTCAAGCAATTTGTTTTTCTTTTTGGGTCACACCCAGCGATGCTCAAGGGTTACTCCTGGTTCTGCACTCAGGAATTACCCCTGGCGGTGCTCAGGGGACCATATGGGATATTGGGAATCGAACCTGGGTCAGCTGCATGCAAGGCAAATGCCCTACCCGCTGTGCTATTGCTCCAGCCCCAACCTCAAGCAGTTTTGTTTGGGGGGCTACACCCAAAACATTAGTGTTCAAGGGCTACTCCTGACTCTGTGCTTAGGAATGACCATTGAAAGTGTTGGGGGGGGTGGAGGAGGGGTTCATAGACAGTGCTGGGGATCTAAATGGGGTTGGCTCCATACCCCAGGCAAACACCTCATCTTCTGTGCTATCTCTCTCCAATCCTGACCTCAACCATGTTGATAACATAAGTTAGAGCCTTTTTATACCATACAAAGGGCAACCCCTGGTAACCCCCAACTGCTATTGGCCCATGCATTGCCAGCCCACTCTGGCCAAACTGCTGGAAGTGGCCCATATATATTTTTTTAAATTTTTGTTTTGGGGGCTACACCAGACTGGTCAGGGTTTATTCCTGGCTCTGTGCAAAGTAATCACTCCTGATGGGACTCGGCGGACCATGCAGGGTGCCAGGGATCAAATCAGAGTCTGCTGCATGCAAGGCAAGCACCTTCCTAGCTGTACTATCTGACCAGCCCGAATTCTAAACAGTGATGATTATTACCATGCCTATGTTCATTTTGAGATTTGCCCGCAAGTGCCACATCAGGAAGGCCTGATGAACAGCAGGCTTTGTCACACAGATGGCCACTGAGCCCTGGCATTTGGGGCTTTCTGGCCCAAGACAGAACAACCTATGCACCAGAGGCTGCAAACTCTCTCTCGGCCCTGAAATGGGTTGCAGGTGTTTGTCTCAAAGATGAGAACAGATAATGAATAAAACATGCCGAGAGCTCTGTGTCCAGAAAATGTGACAAGCTTGAATCTCATGGCTTCAAGAATGAGATGAAATATGAGTTTGAAACTCGTCTGCAAAGCTCTTAACAAATCCAAGATGCTGAGGCCGGTACTGCTGCTTATGGACTGGAGTTTACCCCCAGGTTTTCAGGAGGAGAAGGGGTCTGGTGGGGGTGGAAGAATCTGGAAGGGAAAAAGAAAAAGGAGAAAGACAAAGGAAATATAAATGGAGGCCGAGGGTTTTCAGCAGAGTTTCTCTTGTAATTTCAAGAGAGTTTCCCTTGCAATTTCACTGCAGATCAACTTGGACCTTTATTGACGGTGTAGATCAAGGTATTTTATGAATGAACTCATGTTTGTAGACTAATGTTACTGCATTTCTGTGTCCTCACTAACTCCACTTTTGCACTGAGCACTAAAAACAGAGGCTTGCCTCTGGACTTTAAAGCTGAATGTCTAATGTTAAGTCGTCTCTCTACTATATAAAAAACTTATATCTGCAATGTAAAGTAACCTTCTGTAAACTACTTTTGTGTGGGAAAATACTTTATTTCACACAAGCTTTTTTCAGGCATCATGCTTGTTTACAAAGTGGAGTTTCAGTCATACAATATTCCAACAACAATCCCATCACCAGGGTCAGCTTCCTTTCACCAATATACCTAGTTCCCTCCCACTCTCCAATTTTTTTTTTCCAGAAAAAAAGATGAAATGAAACTTTTGGGGAAATTGGGGTAGTATTCGGCAGCTACAAAATAATGACTTTGAGACTTTGATATTATGCCTCATATAAAAAAGTGAATCAGATTAGAATATGGATTGACATTAAAATTTATCGTAAGAATAAAGTTTAACTCATTAGAAATGAAGTTTTCTTAGATGGCCCGGCTGTTGATTTGTTGAAATTCCATGTGTGATTTAGTGGAAGTCCAGTAGGTGGCGCTAGAACACTGCTCAATGGGCAGCAGCCAGTTTCACTGCATGAAGTCGCTCTCTGGACACTTACTAAAGAATACCTGATGTGATGTTCTAGGGCACCTGGATTGCCCCATAGTTGGAAGACTGCTTCATGAGCGGAGGGGAGAAGGCAGAAGGAATGGAGAAGGGATCACTAAGAAAATGATGGCTGGAGGAATCAGTTGGGATGGGAGATACATGCCGAAAGTAGATAATGGACGAAACATGACCTCTCAGTGTCTGTGTTGCAAGCCATAATGCCCCAAAGTAGAGAGAGAGTATGGGGAATATTGTCTGCCATGGAGGCAGGAGGATGGTGGGAAAGGGGAGGTATACCCGGGATATTGGTGAAGAGGAATATGCACTGGTGGAGGGATGGGTGTTTGATCATTGTGTGATTGTAACCCAAATATGAAAGCTTGTAACTATCTCACAGTGAGTCAATAACTGTCACTGTAACTGTCACTGTCATCCGGTTGCTCATCAGTTTGTTCGAGCGGGTACCAGTAACATCTCTCATTGTGAGACTTATTGTTACTGTTTTTGGCATATCCAATACACCACGGGTAGCTTGCCAGGCTCTGCCGTGTGGGCGTGATACTCTCCGTAGCTTGCCGGGCTCTCCGAGAGGGGCGGAGGAATTGAATATGGGTCAGCCACGTGAAAGGTGAATGCCCTACTGCTGTGCTATCCCTTAAAAAAATATAGAGTACCTCATTCTGAACTGCTGCCGTCTTCAGAGCAGAGCCAGTAGGTTGGTACCCAAATTCAGTTCCTCGAGCTTTGGACCCTCCAGGCACATGACATCCGAGTCATTTGTGAGCACTCCCATTGAAAGAGCAGTTTGACAATGGCGCCTCAGAGCCCTCAAGTGGGACCTGCAGCTTTGTGAAATGCCCACCACCCACTCCCCAGGACCTCCTACTGCTGCTGCCCCTACTGGGTGTGCTCTGATGTCACCAAGATGCTTTCATGTCATCAGCTCAGCTGTGACTCCAGTTATGACTCCCACTGTGACTCTAGTTCCATTTACTCAAACGCAGGAACTTTAAAGGCCTCTAAGAAAATGATGTGTTTGTTGCCCTGGGACTAACTGTGGACTAACTCTGGGACTAACTCCAAGCTCCATCTCTGATCCCTTTTGTAACCTTAGGACATCCACAGTGCTGCCCCACTAGGGTCTCTTCTCTCAGCTTCCGAACCAAAGCATCAGTGGTGGACAATGGGATATAATCTGGGAGTGTTTGCTATTGTGCTGTACTGATTTTCCTTTTGAAATGCAGAACACGGGCTTGATCTGGATCAAGGAGAGCTCTCTCCTCAGCGGAGGTAAGAGCCTTTCTTGGTGTTTTACTAGATTCCCTGAGTCCTGTATTGCTATCTGTAGAGTTCCACCAGTCTGTGTGTTCACAAGTGATTTTTCTTGTTGGTCTTATGGAAAAGAACCCTGAAATATTCATCTCCCGTTTCAAAGCATCTGCCCTAATATTTGATACCCTAAAGATACCCCAAACTTATTTATGTCATCATATTTTCTAAAGAAAACATTTCCATTCCTTTTACCTATTTATTCATTACCCATTTATTTCTATCTTACCTGGGAGTGAGCAAAACCAGATAGGAGATTACTATAGAGTTTCCAGGGCAATTTGACATTGCTTGATTCTTAGATACGTTCCTAATTTGGTGCCATCAAGACACATTTAAGAGGAAAAATACACTTAAAATAATTTAAAAGTTAGCTATGTCACCACCAGGAATTGGAATAACTGAAATGAAACATAGCATCAAGAGGATATTAATCCCAGAAGGAGATGAAACGATCAATCACTCTTGGCCAAAATCTGAACTCCTGTGTCTCTAGTTACGAGTTGAAACCACAAGGGGCTCTTCGCTGGGAACTATACTTCTCTTCATCCTTGCATTTGAGGCCTTGTGAAGGATTGGAATAAGAGACAGTACCTGTGACTTGTCAGCTTGCATGGCTTCTCTGACCTTTGGGGGCATTTCTGAGGCCATGTGGTCCATGGGGGGGAGCTTCTCCAAAGGAATCTGTGTTTCCAAATCATCGTATGAAAGAAAGACATTCAGTCACCGGAAGACAAAACTGTGCTGTGGGCAAGAAAAAAGTTTCCATTGTGTATTTGGACTGTAAATGTTATCATAGCTGTCATTATTCTTTTTTTAATTATTATTTTATTGAATTACCATGACATAGTTACAAGCTTTCATGTTTGGGTTACAATCTCACAATGATCAAACACCCATCCCTCCACCAGTGCACATTCCCCAACACCAATATTCCTGGTATACACCCCCTTTCTCACCCTCCCCCTGCCTCCATTGCAGACAATATTCCCCATACTCTCTCTCTACTTTTGGGCATTATGGCTTGCAGCACAGACACTGAGAGGTCATCATGTTTGGTCCATTATCTACTTTCTGCACACATCTCCCATCCCGACTGATTCCTCCAGCCATCATTTTCTTAGTGATCCCTTCTCTATTCCATCTGCCTTCTCTCCTCTGCTCATGAAGCAGTATTCCAGCTATGGGGCAATCTTCCTGGCCCTTGTATCTACTGTCCTTGGGTGTCAGCCTCATGTGATGTTATTCTATACTCCACAAATGAGTGCAGTTCTTCAATGTCTGTTTCTCTCTTTCTGACTCATTTCCCTTAGCATGATACTCTTCATGTCTATCCATTTATAAGCAAATTTCATGACTTCATCTCTCCTAACAGCTGCATAGTATGACATTGTGTAGATGTACCAAAGTTTCTTTAACCAGTCATCTGTTTTAGGGCACTAGGGTTGTTTCCAGATTTTGGCTATTGTGAACAGTAGCTAGCATTATTCTAACAAGGCTCTGTGGTCTTCAGGTAAATTGGGCTAACATCAAACCCACTGAATTCAGAGGAAAGAGCTATCTTTATGGGATCAAGTAGGTGTAAAGTAGCCTCAAAAAGGCCAGGGGTAAAGTAGCCTCAAAAACAGTTCAGCTGGTAAGGCACTTGCCTTGCATGTGACCGACCCTGGTTTAACCCCCTGCATCACATCTGGTCCCCTGAGCATTGTCAGGAATGATCCCTAAGCATAGAGATAGGAGTAATCCCTGAGTACCACCAGGTGTGGCCCAAAAGAACCCAAAAGCATCCTAAAGAAGTTGTACTGAGATCTTCTAGAGACGGAACCAGGCTCATATGGTCACACATATCAGTAGGCACTTGGTTACTCAGTCTTTATCTTAATTATTGTCTAAGTTTTTCTTAAAAAATTTATTTTAGGCTATTGCCAAATTTGTCATAGGCTTTACGCCAGGCAGTCTTCACTGGCCAGTTCTTTACTGCAAGAGTTACACAATCCATTCTCCCAACAAAGCCAGATTTGAATCTTCAATTGTCAGATCTTGTCAGCTGCATCGAAACTCAATTTGAAGTGCACTTGTCATTTGCAATTTCTGATAGTATCAAAGTCACAATCACACCCAAGTAGGAATACTCAGACTCCCTTAGGAAGGCAGGGATTAACTACTCACTTTTTTCCTAGCCTGTCTTGGAGTTGATGACACAGCCGACAGATTTTATAGAAATTTGTGTGGATGCCTTACCTTTCTTCATAAGGTCTGAGATTGCATAGTATCGTCTATACTGTCCTTTCCGCCCTCGGACAAATTATGGACCTTAGTAGAAACTTTATGATAAAAAGAAATGATAAAGTTAGATAGAGCTCTTATATTTGGCAGACTGATTGTAGCTAGGGTTCTCAATGAGAACCAAAGATTCCTAATTGATATATCCAATGAAAGGAGAAAACCAGGAAATGATAAAATATGAAATTAGGATTCTATTAGTCATAAGTGAAAAAGTAATTTAAGTAAAATTAATAAAAAGAGAGGAAGGAAAGAAGGAAGGGAAGAGGCTGGAGTAATAGCCCAGCGGGTAGGGCGTTTGCCTTGCAAGTGGTCTACCCGAGTTCAATTCCCAGCATCCCATATGGTCCCCTGAGCACCGCCAGGGGCAATTCCTGAGTGCAGAACCAGGAGTAACCCCTGTGCATCACTGGGTGTGATACAAAAAGCAAAAAAAAAAAAAAAAGAAGGAAGGGAAGGGAAGGGACGAGATAAAGCAAGAAAGGCAGGAAAGCAGAAAGGCAGGAAGGCAGGCAGGAGAAGACTAGGAATAACGAGAACATCTTCTGAAAGTCAGAGGGAGCTTTAGCTAAACCTTGATAACATCAGTGAAGCCTCTCTCTCATGCCTTTTTCTAGCTTTCATTTTCTGTTTCATTCACATTTTCCTAATTTTCTTGTACACCTGATGGATGGGAAATGAGTCCTACCAAGAGTTCTCAGTTAGACATCTCAACCCAAGAGAAGAGAAGTGTTTTAAGTTGGCATCTTAGTCCCTATTTCAGATGCAAGTGAAAGACTCTTGTGGGAACAATGAATTTTGGCCAAAGTAGGAGGGGCGGACTCCCTGTTTGGCGTGGAGCTGGTGAAATTCGTGGAAGAGAAGGAGAAACATTTCCCAGAAATTGTGAGTCTCGTTAAATAGACTAGCCATTGCTAAATGACTTATGCAAAGAAATGCATAACTAGGTCATGCAGAAATGAAAACCTAATACCAAAAGGTCAAGTGGTCTCCAGAGCATGAAATAGAGTCAGTTAATGGAAGAGGAAGGATCAGGGTCAACTTCTTCATCCTAGGCTGGTGGTTGTTTGTGAAATATTTCTTTCTCATCATTCTGGTTCTCAAGTGAGAATCTTTTAGTCCCCTGAAACTGTTCTTGACAGGAATGTCTCAAATGTTCAACTCCTGGCATATATTTCCCCCTGAGACCTTAAAGTCCAACCTTCAGGGTCATTTCAGAAAATTATTTGTTCTTAGTCAGATCCCTTTTCTGTTTTGTGTAGACACTGTGGATATAGTTCAACACAGGTGGTATTCTGTCAAAATGATTGCTCACACAAGTTACTCAAGGCAGATTCCAAATTGTACAATTTGGTGCAGGGGGTTACTAGGAAAGGGAAAGATATATTTATCACTGAGTTGAAGTCACATATCCCTTAACTTGCTAAAAACAAAACAAAAAGGAGTGAATCTCAGATGCCAGTCGTACTTCAGTCTTCTAGAGCTGGGCTTTACCAGGTCAATAGAAAGGTAACAGATTAGTTAGCAAAGCCAACACTTCTGTCTTGATCTGTCTGTCATGATGAGTGACACATTAAAACATGTCACCCCCAAAGCTTAACCCAGTACCTCAAAGTTTAAATATCTCTTTAAAAGAACTATATGCATGTAATATAGTTAATTCTGTGTGACTTAGATAAGTTATAGTGATCCCAGTAGAACTGTGTGTCAGGGCTGACTTTGGTGTTGCTGGAACAATTTGGACTAGAGAATGGATGGGGATTACCTCTAACACTCAGTCTTCCACAACCCCCATAACTCCCCGCACCAAGATTCTGTTTATTAACTAGCAGCTTAATAAGATGGTCACCTTTCCATTATCTATCACTTCCCATGACTGGATATTGAGTCAGAGCCAAAGGGTTGCTTTAACCAAATTTCTTGGTATAGTTTATTAGTACTTGGTAATAATAATAAATGAAATGGTCAAAAGAACTTAACCTTCTGCATACTTAATTTATAGACTAATGTTGGACACTTAATGAAGTATTTCTCTCTGAGGTGGATTTTTTATGTTTGACTACAAATATTTTTGTATCTATAATGGGGCTAATACAGTTGGGTATATATAAGAACATAGAGTAAAGGTCAATGTTAACAACTTTTTTGTGACTTAATGTAGTCTTATTAAATGAATTTTTTAAAAGAAAAATTGTTATGGTAATGAAATATATCTATTTCATAAAACCCCAATGATGTAAAACCAGGGAAATTAAAATCACCCAGAATATTCCCAAATTCAAGCCTAACCATTGACAATAGTTAACGTTTAATTCTTACAATCATTTCTGGGTGGATTTTGTGTATAATTTTGCATGTGTTTAGAAATTTTTTCTTCTCTGCCATTTCTTTTTATGGTTTTTTTTGTTTTGTTTTGTTTTTGGGTCACACCTGGCGATGCTCAGGGGTTACTCCTGGCTCTACACTCAAGAATTACTCCTGGCGGTGCTCAGGGAACCATATGGGATGCTGGGATTTGAACCCGGGTCGGCCGCGTGCAAGGCAAATGCCCTACCCGCTATGCTATCACTCCAGCCCCCTCTGCCATTTCTTTTTAAACCTGCCACAGAAGTGACAAAGTAGTTCAGTACCAAAGTTAGGGGTGGTCAACTTTGGGAGGAAAAGAGTTTTCTTTCTTTGATGGTAATTTATTCCCTAAAACTTATATACAACCTAAACTGCCCTCCCAAGCAGTGCTGTGTCTACCTCTTCAGGAGGAGGCAGTGTAACAACCCAAAATTCAAGGACCATATGTAATTAATTCCTTTGGATGAACAGCTTCTTGGGGGCAATGATAAAGGTATCCCTGGATGGATTCAGTATCACTTAAAGGTGAGTTTTGTAGGAACAGAAAGTAGTGTGTGTCACTCCAGGCCCTGCATACCTAAGTACATAAGCAAAATTCAGTTGCTTCTTTTTTCTGATCATGGAGTAGACCTAGAGTTATGTGTTCAGTTCTTAGACACTTTAGCATAAGTAAAGATGTCAAGCACTTTTTAAAATCAAAATTATATTAAAAACTTCCTTCTAGTCTTATTTTAAAACTTGGGGGCAGAGAAATAGTGCAGTGGGCAGGGCCCTTGTCTTGCATGTGACCAACCCAGGTTCAAATCCTGGCACCACATAGGGTCTCCCAAGCCTTGCCAGGAGTGATCCCAGAGTACAGAGTCAGAAGTTAGCCCTGAGCACTGCTGGGTGTGCACCCCCCAAAGAACAAAACAAAAACAAAACCATAAACAAAACCACTTAACGTTATAAAATGAGCATTGCCGCATCATTAATTCTTTTCAAAATGCAGTTCTTGAACATTTCTGTAATATTCCATCAAGCGATGCATTGTTTTGTGAGTGACATTTTTATGTTGGTTGTTTGGATTTCAAAATTTGTTGTTGAATTATACACATGGCTACAAAAATATACCAACCTTTGGGTTCATTCATAGCTGTCATTTTCACATTAACCTCCCAGCAGAGGAAGTTTGAAGTCAAAGGTTAAGGACATCTTTAAAAGTTCTCAAGAAATATTGCAAATTCTTTTCTAGAAAAGTTTAACAGTTCCCCTTTCACTCTCATATATTTGTTAGTCCGGAAGATGACTTAGATTAGATAATGAAGAGGGTAGCTGTGTCCTCAGTGAATGAGATGCTTTAACAGAAACATGCCCAAATTCTCCATGTGCCTTTGTACTAATATTTTTTTTAAATGCAGGAACCTGTCAAGACTGTATATTATTATTCAAAGGAGAAAGCAGCAGTATCAGAGATAAAGGTCTTCGCTGGGCAAACCATAGGGATTTCTAATCACAAACAGGAATCTGCTGTCTCTGAATGGATTTACTCAACAGGGATCTATTTGGAAGTGACTAGGAACTGATTGTGTGGCTGTGCCAGAGATCTTCCTACAGTGGACATAGGGAGGGACCCACAAGGGCTTTCCCTGTGAAGGACAGAACTGAATGGCTTTCATATTTACCCACATTCCTTACCTACATTCACAGCAAGCTAAATCCATTCAGGTCCATTTGTTTGGGGTCCACCCCCAGCAGTGATCAGGACTTACTCCTGGATCTGCACTCAGGGATCATTGCTGGCAGGGTTCAGGGGACCATACGGGATGCCACAGATCAATCCTGCGTCAGTCAGGAGCAAGGCAAACACTCCACTTGCTGTATCATAGCTCTGACCTCATTATTTGAGGCTGCTGTGGGATCAGACTTTGAATTTGGCAGCAGAAAAGACAAATGACAGGCCTGATGAGGTGGTGACCCCATGCTCATAGAGACATTAGTACTCTCATGAGTGGTGCTGATACATTTCTGTAATATTCCTATGTCTCCACCACATGCACCTTTATAATTTCATTCAAAACCACATACGGACAGCTGACAAGGAGAAAAAGTGCCAGTGTCAGTGTGATGCAGTCTAGGATCCCGGGACTTTCCATTTTTATGGTAAAGTACCCTGTTTTGAGGTTAAAGAACAAAAGAAATCCAGAATAGTAAGAGATCATTATTGGAGAATTTGGAGAAAAGCAAAATATTAAGTGGAAGATAACATATGAGTTGGATTTAGAAATAGAGGAGCTCAAAATTCCACTTGAAAGGTCATCTCTATCTTGTCAACTAAATGCAAACTAACCGAACAGACCAGAGCTTCTATTTTTAACATCTCTACACCATTTCCGTCTTGGAACTCCTCCGGATAAACAAGCAATATATGATGTTGCTAACCTAGACTAAATTTCTATCAACCAACATTTCTGGTTGAACACAACCATTTCTGTCGGGTGCATGATAGCAAACAACATGAGTCATGTTTGTTTTGCACTGTCTGTTGTTGAAGTGTAGAAACTCAGGCAGAATGATTTCCTTGGAATTCTAAGGTCTGGGCATGTACTAAACCTAATTGTAGAGAATTCATCCCGCATTTCCCTGAAGACTTCCAATTAGACACCACAAACAAACCTAAAATATATTCACATTGTTTCTGGCTGTTTTGAAGCACACTTGCATAGGTTTGCTTAGAGAAATCTATTAAGTTACAGTTGTTTTGTTTGTTTGTGGGCAATACCCTGCAGTGATCAGGGCTTCCTCCTTGCTCTGTTCTTCTGGGTCCTGGAAGGGATTTGGAGGACTGTATGTGGTGGTGCCAGGGACCAAACCTGAGTCAGGAACTTGCAAAGCAAATGTTCTACCTGCTGTACTATCTCTTCAGCCCCTTAAGTTACATTTTTAATTAGAGTTTGATTTTTTTGAATCAGTGCTGAAAATACAACACACATTCTAAGCAGATAACTAAATAAAGGAGAAGATAAAGAAGTCTTCCCTGTCTATAAATAATTGTTTGCAGCCTGTTTCATATGGGAGGCCAATATTCTAGGGCAGCCATCTTGATGGAAGGTAAAGGAGCTTGCTAGTGTTCTTTTGTTTCATTTCTCTGAAAAGGTACTGTTGTCACCTGTTATTTATGACCGTAAGTAAGCTCTCAAGGACATCACTAGAAAACCCAAGCAAGAAATTAATGGAACTTTTCTACAAAAGTATGGAAGGCGCTGATAGCAGCAAAGCCAAACCAGTCAGGAGTGGGCCCAGACGGGAGAACCTTGTCTTTTACTTACAAATGCATCTGGCCTGTGTCCATGGCTAGATCATATATCTGACAATATCCTCCCTCCTAATGCTTTGCAGATCCAAGGTATATTATCATACCCCGAGAGTGAACTCTCAAGGGAAATTATGTCGAGCCATAACCAAGGAAGTTGGATTGTAAAACTCACCCCAGGAACTGCCGGCCTGGGATTCATCATTAAGCAGCCAGAGGCCTCCACCCAAAGGTGGCGCTGTGGGACGGCAGAAGGCTGCCTGGGGTTGAGCTTTGCACTCCGGCTCTGGAAGGCTCATGCTCCACCCTCGGAGAGAGTCGAAGTCAACTTTATTTTTAGAACTTATCTCTGTGCACTCCGGTGGACCTAAAATTCTCATAAACTAATCTTCCCGGTTTATTATGCATACACGACACATTCCTGATGTGGGCAGGAAACAAACTAATTTTTATATAGCCTCTGTGTCAAATGCATTCATTATTGGGATCTGCTGATCTTGTGGTAGTTGCTATTTTAGAGGAATGTCTGAAATCAAGATGACTTCTCTTTTGTGAAAAAGAGAGAGATAAGGTTTCTGCAGAATGCCGGGAAATGGCTCAGCAGGCAGTTAGAAATATTAATTGATGCTAATATAGTTTTCACCCAAAATGTTTACAGAGAAAACCTGAACTCTCATTCCTAACAGCTGCTTCAAATGCCAGTTGTCCACAACTAAGCTTATAACCACGATCCAGAAGGTCTGCAGAGAAATGAAAAAGCAGAAAGCCTCCTTGTATTCCTGGACTTTCTTATTTATTTTTAGCCAGAGGTTTTATGGAATAAACATCAAAGTTCCTTTTCTCATTGGTGGCAAAGAAGAACACATTCTCTATGAAACAGTATTTCCTGAGCTCCAAATATGCACTTAATGTTGTGCCAGGAGCTAGAGAAAAGAAAAGTAGAACCCAAATTTATTCTCCTTGAGCCAATTCCAGAAACGTGCATCCACCAAGTGACCCTGTGATACCTTTTTGATCATTTCCATGGTAAGATCTCACGCTCTTGGACTAAGTCAGCCTGGACCACAAACCCAAATTCCTGGGCTCTTTAAAACCCCCAAAGTTGATGTTTCTGGCTGAAATTCATGGAAATATGTAATCTCATAACTTGAGGGGACTTGAATAACAGTGAATATATATATGTGTGTATATATATATATATATATCACAGTGATTTGTTGTGTCTGTAACAGTGCCATGTGTTTTATATGCATTATCTTTTTAATCTTTGCAGCAAATCATTAGACTTTTTTTCTATATTGTAGGAAATCAAGGTTCATAAAGAGTCCATAATCCACTCAAAATTCATAAAAGGCAAATCATGAATATGAAATGGAACCTATATGCTATGCCACACAGACCTTCCAGGACCTGAGAAGTCACGATGTCATCAAGTCTGAACCATCAACAGGACTCAATCACCCAAATAATTCTTGACTGGAAAATACAACCCCCAAATGCTTGGCCTAGTCTCCCAGAGGCAAAGGACTGCCTCACCTTTTTCTGTCCTTTTTTAAGAGATATTTTACTATTTCTTAATTCTAATCATTTTTTAAAAAATAATTGTAGTTTGTCCTCCTCTGAAATTCCAGTTTAACCTTTGTTCTGTGTTTTCTGTGTCCTAGTCCCCTGGGAACTCTCTTCACCCTTTATAGGTCAAAGACAAACAAACAAAGGCTAAAACAAAGCAAGCCAAGACAATAGAAACAGAAAAGTAGCAGCAGCCCCTGGAAAGCTCTGCCAGTGGGCAGGCAGAGGCCCTGTCCACGCTGGAGCTGAGCTCCCGTTTCACTTGTCAAGTGTGGTTCTGCTGGAGCTGTTGTCTCCTTTCCCCTGTGCCTCTTCTTTCCATCAATTCAGCTGCATTTCCGCTTCCTATGGAACTGATTAATGTGATGGGGCAGGCAGTGAGACCTTTCGTGTGAGCTGTGAGCTCTCTCCCTTGCACCCCACGCGCATCTCTGGGACCTGGAGCCTCCGTTGGGCCTCACGGTGGGGAGGGTCCCTGCAGAGAAGAAGCTGAGGGACTGGAGCTATAGCACAGCAGGTAGGGCATTTGCCCTGCACATGGCCGACCCAGGTTCTATCCCAGCATCCCATATGGTCCCCCGAACACCGCCAGGAGTAATTCCGCAGTGCAGAGCCAGGAGTAACCCCTGAGCATCGTCGAGTGTGACCCAAAAAGCAAAAAAAGAAAAAAGAAAAAAAGAAAGAGGAGAGGAAAGGCGAGGTGAGGGGAGGGAAGGGGAGGGGAGGGGAAGGGAGGGGAGAGGAGCTGATGTTTCACGACTGAGAAGCAGATAAACATCTCTGCTGTGCAGAGACCCTGCCCCAGAGCCCAGGAGGCATAACTAACACAAGTGTGAAGCCCAGTGTGAAGAGTTAGGATCTGATTTTCCAGTATTGGAGCGATAGCACAGCAGACAGGGCATTTGCCTTACATGCAGCTGACCCGGGTTTTTGATTCCTCCGTCCCTCTCTGAGAGCCCAGCAAGGTACTGAGAGTATTCCACCTGCACAGCAGAGCCTGGCAAGCTACCCATGGCATATTCGATATGCAAAAAACAGTAACAAGTCTCACAACGGAGATGTTACTGGTGCCCGCTCAAGCAAATCGATGAACAATGGGATGACAGTGCTATAGGGCAGTACTTTGGAACTTAAAGCATATAGAGATTGGGAGTTAAGGGACGGAGGGAAGACTCTTGAAAAAAATGATTGAATTAAAAATGGGTAAATTAAAAAATGCAAAGTTGTATCAAATTCAAAGTAAATAATTCATTCGAACAAGAGTTATTTAGAGCATTTTAAAAGTGAACAAGTACCACAGGAATTATTTAGATGTACATTTTAATATACTGCTATATTGATATTATGTCTATTCTATTATTATTGGTATTAGTATCATCTGTATTGATTCTTATATTGCTATATTATTCTACAATGTATTATTGCTACATTTTCTACAATGCATTGCTACAATATTCTTATATTGCTACATGGCTATAGCCGTGCTCAAGGACCCTCTCCACACATTCTGATGAGCTTCACTCATGAAGGAACCAGCAGAGGAACCCAGGTGTGTGGGACCTGGGGCTGAGACCTCCAAGCCTGCTCGGATCGGGACTGGGCCTCCTCTGCCCAGATTTTCCATCTCCTGGGTGGTCATACCCAGGGACTGCCCCTGGCGCTGTCAACGGTATGTCAACGGCCAGCATCCAGAGACTTAAAAGCAAGCTCCCAGAATTGATATCTTCTAGCCTACGTCTCCCTCTGGGAGAACTGGTAAACTACTGGGAGTTTCCTGTCCACATGGGAGAGCCTTGCAAGGTCCCCATGGTGTATTAATATGCCAAAACCAGTAACAAGTTGGGTCTCATTCCCCTGACCCTCAAAGAGCCTCCAGTACGGCATCGTTGGAAGGACGAGTGGAGAGAGGCTTCTAAAATCTCAGGGCTTGGACAAATGGAGACGTTACTGAGACCACTCAAGAAATTCAACGATCAACGGGAAGATGATGATGATGATTGCTACATTATTATAGCAATATATTGCTGCATTATATATTATATTGCTACGTTAATATAATTATGTTAATCAGATATAATTAAAGTATTGACAAACTCCCTGGCATGACTTTTGGACATGCTATTGTCTCCTCAATGACTACTTCCTTGGAGGGCAACAATATCACAATAACTTTTCCTACACCAAGACTAGAAAGACAACTCAGTCTTTCCTTTAGCATAACTGCTTTTTAAAAAAGCAATAAATAAGTGACTTTTCTTTAAAAGTCAAAACTTGAGGCTTTTTTATATAGTCAAGTTTGGAGAAAAGTAAATCAAGTTTTCATCATAGTTTGACCTATAAAATCTTAAGCAATTTGAAATTTTCGTATGTAGTGGCTAGCTATAAATCCTCCTTAAAAAACAAAACCAAAAATAAACAAATGGGACCGCGTCCCTTTAAAAAGGTTTGGCATGGTAACAAAAACTCAGGCTAAAGTAAAAAGACATTCTACTGAAAGGGAGAAAATATTTTCACACAATGTCTCAGATGAAGGGCTAGTAGCCAAGATATATAAAACTCTCACAAGGCTCAATGACAACAGAATAATAACCCCATCAAAAATAGGGAGAAGAGATGAACAGACACTTCTCAAAATAAGACATAAAAATGGCCAGGAGGCATCTTCACGAAGTGCTCATCATCATTGATTACCAGGAAAATACAAATCAAAACAACAAGGAGAGATCATCTTGCATCAGTGAGAAGGGTATATATCAAAAAGCATGGAAACAACCAGTGTTGGCAGGGATGTGTGGACGTGGTGAAAAGGAACCCTGTTGGTGAGAATGTCATCTGGTTAAGCCTCTATAAAAGAAAAAAAAAGTAAAAGATAAATTTTCAGACAGCAGCTGAGAGACTCCACTTCTTGACATCTACCTCTAAAACACAAAAACATCGATTTGAAAAATACACATATGCATGTCTATGCTGATTTCAGTACTTTGTACACTAGCCAGTAGATGGAAACAATTCATATGTCCAACAGTAGATAAATGGATAAAAATGTTATGGTATAGACAAGCAATAGAACACTATGCAGCTATAAGAAAGGATGAAATTACGCATTGTGAATGGAACTGAAGGGCATTGTGTTAAGTGAACTAAGACAGAGGTAAAAACAACAAATACTAGATGATCCACTTAACTGTGGAAAATAGAGAAACAAAACAAGGGAATAGACAATATTAAGCAATAACAAACCCTTGGTCTTAGATTACAGCATTTATTAACAAAAAGTTATGGAAGAGTATGGGGATGAAGATCAGATGCAGGATGACCTAAAGACAGTGGAAGAGGGTCATGGGCACTTTGATGGGGGTGATATACAGTAACCTGGTACAGGTACATCAGTACTATAACCATAAATACTATTGTAGCCATATTACCTACAAGATAATACAAGTCAATGCAAAGTAAAATGAACACCATTTTTATTAAAACGAAAACACCCAAGGGACTGTTCACTTGGCAGGAAGTTCTAGCCCAGAATCTCTAGGCAAGATGCAGCTGAGCTGGTGGAGAAGACAGTAGAAGTTTTCCTGAAGGTCACTCTGCCGAAATCTCACCCAGATCTTGCAATAGGCACTGGATCGAGGGTGTGGCAGTCCCAGACTAAATATACCCCTGACTCAAATTCCCATTTGCCTGATCCTCCAGATGTCTGAGGCTACTCTTACACCCATGGGCATGAAGAGGAATGTAATATAGTTGATGTCCAGGGACAGTTAAAATAGCTCTTGATGAAAATGTCTTGACTTTGGCACATCTTACAAAAATTTATATGAGCCTGTGAACACATTGATAGTGTCCATCCCAGGCCACTGCACGTGCAAATGCATTTATATGATACATCATGCAATATGTTAAATCTAGTTCCATTAATCTTCAGCAGAAAATATAACCTCTAGAACTCATGGTATACTTTGCAGGAATTTTTTGGGTTAGTGTTTATCAGGACATTGTCAGAGGAAATGTTGCATCTTGATACTGAGATTACAGTTTCTTTTGAGAGGGGGAAATTATGTGTTTCCCCTTGATTTTTTTCTGTGTCTTTTACAGAACCATTTCAAAATGGGTGTATATATGTATTTATATAGCAAGGAACAAATTGATTATCCTTTCTAAAGAAGGAAGGAAGGAAGGAAGGAAGGAAGGAAGGAAGGAAGGAAGGAAGGAAGGAAGGAAGGAAGGAGGAAGGAAGGAAGGAAGGAAGGAAGGAGGAAGGAAGGAACGAAGGAAGGAAGGAAGGAAGGAAGGAAGGAAGGAAGGAAGGAAGGAAGGAAGAAAGGAAGGAAGGAAGGAAGGAAGGAAGGAAGGAAGGAAGGAAGGAGGGAGGGAGGGAAGGAGGGAGGGAGGGAGGGAGGGAGGGAAGGAGGGAGGGAGGGAGGGAGGAAGAAAATGTTCTAATAATGTTCTATTGCATTCAGTCAGAGGAATTGGGACAAAGTAAAACTGTATTAAGATCAAGCAAAGTCCACATTCCCCACCCATTCAAACATCCCACCCTACCCTTTCAGAGAAACAACTCTTTAACTTACCCATGCTCAGCACAGAACTTCTTGGGTGTCAGACCAGGACTGAAGCTTGAAAAGCCTTTGAAACTAGGCCAAGCTTTCATCAAAACAGAATTGACTGCATGCTTCTAACACCAATAGACATTTTTTACTTCTCCTGATGTCTGACTCTTCTGTATTTAGTGAAGCTCCTGACTCCTTCCTGGCTACATTTCCTTCTCGTAAGGTGGTAGGCTACCACATTCTCCTGTCTTCTGCTGTGTTAGATTCTCCTTCAGTTGAAGGCTTCAAGATGGAATTCTTCAAGTCTCATTCCTGAGCGCTCTTGTCTTTGGAATCTCCACCTTTCCTCAAAATAGTGCACTGCATCCTCTTGTTTTCAATTCATCTTGATGGCAAAGAGTTTCCACACCACCCTGCTCACTACTACTTCTAGCACCTAGTTGCTTAGGAAAGAAAACAGAACATTCTTCTTGCTTTACCTCCACCATCCCCGCCCACCGCCCCTCTCCTCTTCACCTCTGCCTGGGCTGCTCTGTCTTACTGATGCTGCCTTCTAGGTGTCTCCCTAAACCAGGATTTCCCAAAGTGGGTGATACCACCACTGGGTAAGGTGGGGGGACTGAAACAGTGGGAAGCAATAAACTCAGTGCAACTGGGGAACTTCCTGTTCATTCTTTTAAGATGGTAGATCTCTAGGAGAGATGCTGAGTGATTTTTTTTTTCTGAAAAGGAGGCAGTAGGCCAAAGGAGTTTAAGAACCTTTGCTAAATAAGTGGGTTTCAACCCTTTTCCACCTGAGGACCAGCCCTGTCTGAGCAACAATCCTCAGACCAACAGGTGTGTGTTAGATCTGTGTCTTTCAACTGCTTTGTTCCTACAGGCCGGGACTGGTATGTAGGCTGGTGGTCAACCACTTCTCATCTCAGTTATTTATTTTGTTTTATTTCTACCATATCATCCAAACCCAACCTTCTCATTATACTCCCAACAGTGTCTGCTTTCTCCCTGAGGCTGCTAAGAGAACTGTGGAAATTTTTAAATTACATTCCCTTCTCTGCTGGTGATGCTTAATTCAATGGTTTGACTCCTAAAACACAAAATTCTTTTTTTCAAATCTATTGCGATATAGGAATTGTACATATGTGGAGTATATTATGATGACAGGGCATAAACATACACATCTAATTAAGATACCATGCATCTTTGTATAGAGATGAGATGAAGATATAGAGCATTTGTTTGGTTTTGGGGAGCGGGGTTTGTCTTGGGGCCAGCACCCACCAGTGCTCAGGCCATACTTCTGGTTCTTGCTCAGGGATCACTCTTGGCAGGGCTCAGAGGACCCTATACGATTCCAGGAATCCAACTGGGGTTATGTGTGAGCAAGACAAGCACCTACCTGCTGTACATCTCTCCCACCCTAGAAATAAATTTTTTGTGAGAACATAAAAATTCAAATTTTAATCATACCAATATAATGCTATAGTTAGGAGTCACTGTGTTACGTAGTTGGTCCTCAGACTACATCTCTAGCTAAAAGTCTATATCCTTTCCCCAGACTATTCTATTCCTCCTTCCACCAGCCCTTGGAAACCCCTTTCTACTAGTTATGCGTTTGACTTCTTTTTTAATTCCACACGGAAAGTATTGATGGAAACTTAATGCCTCTAGTTACCTAGCCTCTGCCAGACATTTCTGGGCTTCACATGCACCCATGCTCCATAGAGCAGTGGAGGAGAAATGTTGAAAGTTTCCCCTTGCGTTATCTGTGATAACAAATATAATTATCCATTTAAGTCAGATGAATGACTTAATCTGTAATCATCGAGAGAATTAAATTACCCATGCTATCTACTCGGTGACCAGACCCACCTCCCACAATTCCTGGAATTCATCCCCGCTGAGGCCATTTCTCCAAGCTACAGTTCCAGGGCCTGGAGATCCCATCCCTCCCCATGGAGAGTCTCTTCTGAGTTATGTTTCATTCCTTGTCCCTGGGCAGTTTCCCCAAGAGTCAGAGACCTTTGATCTTTGCATCCGTCCATGCTCTCAGAGGTGAGATATCTTCTCCCATGGGTCCCTCAGTCACTTGTCGCTGGGTTCCATAAGCCACTGGGCCACAATCTACTTACTTGACTCCTCTGATCAGGACTAACGCCTACTAAGCGCCTCTCAAACATGGTTCTGGAAGGGGTTTCTGCTCTTTTCCGTGGCGGTGCATGCTTAGCTCATATTTACAGAGATGGCTGCTCTTTCTTCACAACTAAGATGTTTCTCTCAGGTGCAAGTATACCTGTGTTCCTCCTGCCCTCCTTGCGGGTCTGGCCAATTCTCTGGTTTTCCCTGACTGTTAATCAAGCCATCTGGAAAATAGGGCATGAAATTGGGTGTCCCTGACTAACAGCAGATGTGGCCGAGCTGCGTTTCCTTTTCGGTAACTAATTGCACACATGGTACAATGTGGAGAAAAACATTATAAATCAATTAGTCTCTTACAGCCACAGAGCCAGCGAGGGCCTGTGTTAGGAAGAGGAGATGCGAACACCTCATTCTCCGTGGATTATCTGTTACAGCTTTCCATTTCAGTAGCCTCTCCCCAGCTTTTGGGGAGATGTTTCTTTCTGGTGTTTGCCAAGGGTTTTGATTTCCCGGGACTAAAAATGGGACTTGTGGAAGAGGACATGGTTAAAAAGTCTCTTTGGGGCCAGAGAGATAGCACAGGGGTTAAAGTGCTTGGGGCTGATCCTAATCTTGCATGAAGTTTGATCCCTGATACCACATAGGGGACCCTGAGCACTGGGAGGAGTGATCCCTGAGTGCAAAGCCAGGAGTAATGCCAGATGTGTCTCCCCAAGTCCCTTCCCCAAAAGTCTAATTTGCATAAAGCATGTGTTCTCTGCCTGTGTCCTTGTGAATATCCCAGATCAGAGTGGGTTGGTGATTTGAGGCAGGGTTATGGAAGGAGAGGGAGATGGAGGGACAGCAGCTGTGGGTTGACAGTTGATAGTGTTCCTGTGTCCCCAAGGCCTGGGAAATAGTCATATGAGCTTAACATGAATCAACTGAGCTGGGATTTGGAGGGCAGAGTGGGAGAGAATTGGGAGAAGCTATAAAATATGCATAATATTCTCTCTCCTTCCAGCTCCTCCTCCTTTTCCTCCTCCTCCCCATCCTCCTCCTCTTCCTCCTCCTCTCCCTCCTCCTCCTCCCCCCCTCCTCCTCCTCCTCCTCCTTCTTCTTCATCTCCTCCTCCTCCTCCTCCTCCTCCTCCTCCTCCTCCTCCTCCTCCTCCTCCTCCTTCTTCTTCTTCTTCTTCTTCTTCTTCTTCTTCTTCTTCTTCTTCTTCTTCTTCTTCTTCTTCTTCTTCTTCTTCTTCTTCTTTCTTCTTCTTCTTCCTCCACCTCCTCCTCCTCCACCTCCTCCTCCTCCACCTCCTCCTCCTCCACCTCCTCCTCCTCCACCTCCTCCTCCTCCACCTCCTCCTCCTCCACCTCCTCCTTCCCCTCTTTTTTCCCCCCATTTTGGCTTTTATGGGAACTGTACAGAGAAAATATCTGCATGCACTCCTGAAGATAAAGCAGGTCTCAGGTTTGGTTTTGTTTTTATAGTCTATAGGGCCCAAGAAAGAGGTTTGAACTTTTACTAGGGAGGAGGGATTTTTTTAAAAAGCTAGGTAACTACAGATTTCTTAAGTCTTAGATCTAATAGTGAAAATGTCAGGGAGCTTCTTCTAGGCAAGTTGCCAAGCTCCTCCGGACAACTGAGAGGAGAATACTGCCATCGGGACCAGAGTTGTTTGAAAGCTGCCCCAGACACTTAGTGATAAACTTTTCTCTAATTAGGCTCCTGTTATGTTTGCTTTGCCAAAAATCTGTCCTCAATTCAGGCTGAGCCTTCGATGGGCATGGGAACCTTGCAAACTCACAATGTCCCTAGGAGCTTGGGAATAAGGGGGGGTAGGGGATGGGAAGCCCTAGTCTGGGCCTTTGGCAAATCTTCAAAGTTTCCCAGGTAATGCTATTACGGAGTTGTCTTAGGAGCAAAAACTGTGTATCATCCTTAAATAGGTTCAGAGAGTGGCTTATTGTACCTCTCGGTATTTTTGTTTATGATCTTGCTTTAATAGAGTCACAGTTGTCCATGAAGTGTCCATAATAGTGTCCATAATTGACCACGAGTATGCACAGGCTGCCTGAGATGGACTCAGACAAAGAAGTAACACGGGAGCCCACTCAGCTATGAAGGTGCTTATATCAGCAGCCTCTGAGCTCTCAGTCCAACATTTGGAAAACATAAGACTCTATGTCCGTACCAGCTTGTGGGTTCTGGCACGAGGGTCTACAGAGAACCTTGTCCTTTCACTCATGTCTCTTGGGTCATCATAACTCAGGCAGAAACGGAACCTCAGAACTCCAGCCATCATCCGCCCTCATGCCGGACACCTTGCTTCCTATTGTCCTTTGCGTGGGCATTTATCTGGGGGTGTCAGGACCACAGCTGCTGTCTCTTGGTCATCCCAGGCCTGGGTCACAGGGCAGGGAGCAAACAATGACGGTTTCATTTGTCTGATGAGAGATATCCTGTGCCACTCTGTGTGGCTCATCACAAATGTCGTCTTACATCCTGTGAGGGCTCCCTCTGGGCTGAGTCCCCAGCAGCGGCCGAAGGGCTTCAGGGACGCCTACAAAACAGGCTGCTGCATGACCTTGGCATCAGGGGGCCCTGTAAATCATGCAGGGTGGAGAGGAGGCCCCTTTCCAGCCCTGTGTAGGGGCAGAGGAGGGGGCTAGAGAGCTGAGCCTCGAGGAGGGAAGGGGAAAACCAGGAGGCAGGAGGAAGGTTGAGGAAGATTGAAAAACAATGAGACGGAGCAAACTCTTTATTCTGAGAAGAAACGGGCTGTTTCCTGGACGTCACCCCCTATCAGGAGGTGGACACTGCAGGACGCTGGCTTGGGGCTGGAGGAGGGTCAAGTAAATATTTTATCATCCGTGATGTGCGACTTTGGCAACACTTCTCATAAACAACTCTGAGTGTGTGCACAGGGTGGAAGTCTGTCTCAGGACAAAGATGAACCAGCGAACACGAACACAGCAGACATGGAAAAAGCTCCAGAAAACATTCCTGCCACCTTAAGGGCACCTGATAGAGCACTCTCAGTCACACTTTCATTAATTTGTTCATTCATTCATTCATATGTTCACTCACTCAGTAGCTGACTGTCCAGCTTCATCTCTGTCTCTGGTGTTGGGTTTTTCGCAGGAGAGGATGTACAAGACCATCGCTGTCCCTCTGAGCCTACAGTCTAGCAAAGAATACAGAAGTGGCATCAAAACTGTGATAGGAGGAACGTGCACTGGGTCAGCTTTATTTCTGCAGGAGTCAGGGACCTCCCAAGCCTTGCTCAGGGATGTATGAGGCCTTGAGTCCGAGGCCAGCATTGCAGAAACTAAAACAGAATCAAAAAGTCAGCCAGGCAATGCTTAGGGTGTCTGGGCTCCAGACCCGGTGACCCTCTTCAGTTGGGCCAGGCAGCTCAGTGCTTGGGCATAGAAGTCAACACAACTCAGACCATGCCACGTCAGGGACTGTCAACATCACCTGGACAGTGCTCAAGGACCACTGCTAGGGACACACTAGCAGTGCTCAGAAAACCATGTGATGCCAGGTATCAAACTGCACCACCCCCCCAACTCTGTGCTCTCTTCCTGCGCCATGCAGCCATTCAGTGTTTGAGTGCAGATGATTCAGCCCCAGACCTCATACATACAAGGCAAGTGCTCTCCTGCTCCATCCTTGCCAGCTGTTTCTAAACTCACCTTTGTACCATTAGGTCTTTCTTAGTTTCATCAAGAAGCCTTTCAGAGGAAGGGTCAGGAAGTATACGGGTGACGTAGCAGTGAAACACAGAGGCCAGGACTCAGCCCAGACCTTCCTTGACTTGCTATAAACTGCTTCCCTTCAGACACCTAGCCTAGCAGCTGCCCCGGCTTCTGACCTCGGGCCCTGCCTGCTTCCCTTATACCATGCACTGTTCTGAGAAGCTCCAGCCTTCTGGCAGATCCAGGCCATCAACTCTACTGCTGAGTGACCACTGGATACTTGGTTCAGCACCTGGGAAGTCCCACATCCAGTCCAAAGCCATATGTTGTGCAATGAGCAGCTATCCATAGAGACATTCAGAACCTGGAAAGCAGGTCAGATCTAACCATCTTTATTAATTTGCATTGGTGGTGCTCTGGGGCTACTCCCATTAGGGGTCATTCCTGGCAGTATTTAGAGGACCTTGGGGTACTGGAATCAACCTAGACTTTCCACATGCAAAGCATGTGTTCCAGACATTTGCTATCTCTCCAGTCCTTAAAGATCTTTGGATTTTAGTTGTTGCTCACTAAAAACCCAAATTTGCTTGTCAGCTGACACCTAAAAAGATCTCCCTCTCTTTTTCCTCTCTCTCTCTCTCTCTCTCTCACACACACACATACACACACACACAAACACACTCCCATTTTCTCCTTACTCCCTCTTTCTCACACTTTCATTGTCCTTTATTTCTGAGTAAAATACACATAACCTGGCATTTGTTAGGTGTAAAATAAAAATCTTAACCATTTTTAGGTGTAAGTTACTGTAATGCTTACTCTACGTATATTGCACAACAAGATCTCTAGGACTTCTCGCCTTGCAAAGCTGAAACTTTATACACATTGATCATCTCCCCCCTTTGCCCTTTCCCTGTTTAAATACCTCATATAAATGGAGTCATGTGATATTTTTCTGTGACTGGCTTGTTTCATTTACCATAATGTCTTCAAGGTTCTTCCACAATGCAGCATAGGATAGAATTTTCTTCCTCTTCATTTTTAAGGGAAGAACAACAGTCCACTCTAGGTGCAAACCACATTAAGTGCATCCACTGACTGTGGGTAACTGGGCTATTGGGAATAATATGGCACTGAAAAAAATATTTAATCTTAAAAAAAATATATCTTCCTCTAAAGGAAATATTTAAGAGATTCTGCTTTCCACTCTGAGATGCAGATGTGGAAGCAGAGCTGATGAATCACTTAGTATTTCCATTTTTAATTATTTGAGGACCATCTATACTGTCTTCTATTGTGCCGCCTATTTTGCATCTCCTTATACAATGTTCAAAGCTCTCAGTTTCCCCACATCTTTGCTGAAAAAGGTTTTTCCTTTTGCTAGTGGCCATCCAAATGAGTAGGGGGTGGTTTTGATTTACATTTCTCTGATGATTAGTGGTGATTACTATTTTTTTTTCATATGCTTCTGAGCCCTTTCTAGATCTTCTTTGGGGACATGTCAATTCCTTGCCAGTTTTTAAATCCCATTATTTGGTCAAATTGTAATTTTCTACACACTCTGGTATGAGTCTGTTAGCAAATATGTGGCTTGAAATGCTTTTTGTTCCATAGATTACCTTTATACTCTGTTGTTATTGTGTAGACAGTTTCAAGCTTCTCATAATCCCATTTGTCTATTTTTGCTTTTGTTTTTCTTGTCATATTTAAGAAATCAAAGAAAATATCCTGAAGTCTTTTACTTTATACTTTCCAATGTCATTTAAGTGAGAAACTATTATTGAATACACTTTTAGACTGTTGTCATTTTGGCAGAAGTAACGTTATTTGAACAGAATTTCTAAGAAATAAGATGATCTCCATCCCATCTCACTCCTCCAGCAGTTAAATGTCTCAAAAAGGAGAATCCTCAGCAGTGGTATTGCTGGGTCAAATGGGAGCTCAACCTCTAGTTTTTTGAGAATCGTCCATACTGTTTTCCAAAAGGGCTGAACTAGCCGGCATTCCCACCAGCAGTGTAGAAGGGTCCCTTTCTCCCCACATCCTCTCCGACAGCGGTTGCTTTTGTTCTTTTGGATGTGTGCTAGTCTCTGTGGTGTGAGGTGGTATCTCATGGTTGTTTTGATCTGCATCTCTCTGATGATTAGTGATGTAGAGCACTTTTTCATGTGCCTCTTGGCCATTCGTATTTCTTCCTTGGTAAAGTTTCTGTTCATTTCTTTGCCCCATTTTTTGATGGGGTTGGATGTTTTCTTCTTGTACAGTTCAACCAGTGCTTTATATACCATTGATATTAACCCCTTATCTGATGGATATTGTGTAAATATCCTTTCCCATTCTGTAGATAGTCTTTGTATTCTGGTCACTGTATCTTTTGCGGTGCAGAAGCTTTTTAGTTTAATGTAGTCCCATTTGTTGATTTCTGTTTTTACTAGATTGTTTAGTTCCGTGTCATCTTTGAAAAGCCAAAAAGTATAGTCGAAGTGACATATGCACTTATATGTTCACCGCAGCACTGTTTACAATAGCCAGAATCTGGAAAAAACCCGAGTGCCCTAGAACAGATGACTGGTTGAAGAAACTCTGGTACATCTATACAATGGAATACTATGCAGCTGTTAGAAAAAATGAGGTCATGACGTTTGCATATAAGTGGATCAACATGGAAAGTATCGTGCTAAGTGAAATGAGTCAGAAAGAGAGAGACAGACATAGAAAGATTGCACTCATCTGTGGAATATAGAATAATAGACTATAAGACTAACGCCCAAGAATAGTAGAAATAAGTACCAGGAGATTGTCTCCATGGCTTGGAGGCTGGTCTCTCATTCTGGGTAACTCAGGGAAGGGACCACCAAGTAAAATGTGGTTGGAGGTCATGTGGGGGAAGGGTGATGCGGGCCGAATACAGACTAGAGACTGAACACAATGGCCACTCAACACCTTTATTGCAAACCACAACACCTAATCAGAGAGAGAGAACAAAAGGGAATTCCCTGCCATAGTGGCAGGGTGGGGTGGGGGGAGACGGGACTGGGGAGGGGGGGAGGGATGTTGGGTTTACTGGTGGTGGAGAATGGGCACTGGTGAAGGGATGGGCTATCGAACTTTGTATGGGGGAAACATGAGCACAAAGATGTATGGATCTGTAACTGTACCCTCACGATGACTCTCTAATTAAAAATAAACTAATAAAAAAAGATCTTAGTTCTAGCTACATAATCAAAGGACAGGTTAATTTATTTTGAGGTTATTCATTTTAAATTATAATTCTGTGTTCTGTCTTGAAGTTCACTGAAAATTGGATGGAACTGGAGACTATCATGTTAAAAAAATATACCAGTGAGAGAAGAAAAAAAAAAAAAGGAGAATCCTCTTAGGCAGAAGTGGGAGCTCCTGTAGACTCAGCTCATTTACATCCCTGAAGTCTAGGAACCTGCTTACATTGATGATCTGATCCCGAAGCACAGCCAGAAAGCAGAAGGTGAAAGGAACACGCATCAGATTCTAGAATCAGAGATATCTGTATTTTAGGCCCAGATCCAACAGTCATGTGGTCTTGGATACGTGGTTTAAACCTGTGTGTTTCTCAACCTTTTTCTAACCATGGCCTCCTTCCAATGTTTTTCCTTCCTCTGACCCTCTGTCCTATGGGTTGACTCTGGTTTTGTGTGGCACCCCTATTGATGCAGTTTTCACTCTTGGCTCCTTCTGAAAATTCTAGGAACCTAGAGGAGGCCATGTGACACCCCCCCACACCCCATTGAGAAACAGTAGTTTAAATTGATGGCTTTCAACCTTCTCACACCTGAATATTGGAGCCTGTCCACGCTCCATGCCACAGAACAAAGGTTGAAAACCACTGGTTTAGAATCTAAATTTCAGTTTCCTAGACTATATTTATGTCTCATGGTTGTCACAGGAATGAAATTGCATAATAGGCATTACACGTTTATATACTGAGTGATGGGTGCATGGTTTGTATTAGACACAGGCTAGTCTCCTTATCACCTCACCCTCTGTCACCACACCCAAATCCATTCACTGGGCACCACAGCTTGGAGAGCAGCATTCTGACAGGTGGGGGGAAGAGAATTTGGGTGGACATTTGCAGATGGAATCTTACGCATTTTCTGAGTCATCTCTTCAGATGCGTCTAACTTTAATCTTGTTATACAATTGAACATTAAGACTTTCAGTCAGTATTTCCTAAACTGGGTGATTCAGTCTGCTGTAAGGCTTAGGAAAGATTAGTGGGATTGTAGTCACCAGTGTAGTGGGGAGTAGGGGTGTTGATTAAAGATGTTAGACTTCCTGGGAGTTGTTTTTTATTTCTCTGCAATGGGCAGTAGGGGGGGTTGGAGATGTAGTACAGCAAGTAAGGCACGTGCCTTGCTTGCATCTGACTCAAGGTCACTGCCCTTCATCACACATGGTCCTCCAAGCACCTCCAGGAGTGATCCCAGAGCACAGGGCCAGGAGTAAGCTCAGGATATTACCTACGACACCCAGAAAGAAAGAAAGAAAGAAAGAAAGAAAGAAAGAAAGAAAGAAAGAAAGAAAGAAAGAAAGAAAGAAAGAAAGAAAGAAAGAAAGAAAGAAAGAAAGAAAGAAAGAAAGAAAGGAAGGAAGGAAGGAAGGAAGGAAGGAAGGAAGGAAGAAAGAAAGAAAGAAAGAAAGAAAGAAAGAAAGAAAGAAAGAAAGAAAGAAAGAAAGAAAGAAAGAAAGAAAGAAAGAAAGAAAGGAAGAAAGGAAGAAAGAAAGGAAGGAAGGAAGGAAGGAAGGAAGGAAGGAAGAAAGAAAGAAAGAAAGAAAGAAAGAAAGAAAGAAAGAAAGAAAGAAAGAAAGAAAGAAAGAAAGAAAGAAAGAAAGAAAGAAAGAAGAAGGAAGGAAGGAAGGAAGGAAGGAAAGGAAAGAAAGAAAGAAAGAAAGAAAGAAGAAAGAAAGAAAGAAAGAAAGAAAGAAAGAAAGAAAGAAAGAAAGAAAGAAAGAAAGAAGGAAGGAAGGAAGGAAGGAAGGAAGGAAGAAAGAAAGAAAGAAAGAAAGAAAGAAAGAAAGAAAGAAAGAAAGAAAGAAAGAAAGAAAGAAAGAAAGAAAGAAAGAAAGAAAGAAAGAAAGAGCAAACAAAAAAGGGGAAGTAGGTTAAATAAGTTTGGAAGACTCTGCTTTAAGCATTTCTGTATCTTTTGATTGAGTGTGGAATCCCTCATAAAAGAGCACTGAAAAATCCTTTCATAGTTTGATAGTTCAGTTTTTTTTCCTGAAGCAGAATAAAAGCCATATGACTTCAAAGTAGACAACATTTATTGTTTTCATTCAGGAAAACGAGTGATTCCCCCACTAGACTGGCTGATCAGAGGCACGTCTGCTGGGTATCGACGTAGGGGCATCCCGCTTACCTGCCTTTCGTGGGGACACTAGAGACAGATGTCCTGGGATGAGGAAAGTCGAGAGGACTGAATTCCACAAACATTTGGTTGCACGTCAACAGAAATTGATCCCAGTTAAACCAAAAAGGGAGTGTCCCACAAAATCCAAACACAGGGCAGCCATTGAATAGGGGAAAGACTATCAACACCAGTCCTATCTTTCATTCAGCTCTCTCTCCCTTCCTTCTCACCTCCCCTTCCTTCTTTTCTCCTACTTCTCCTCCCCCCATACACACTCTCACTTATTCTCCCCAACCTCCCACTGATTTCCTGTTTGACTCTGATGCTTCAAACCTAAGTGTTTGTCATTTGACCACTTCTAAACTTGCTTTTTTTCTAGGCCCCATTTCTGTAACTACAGCCGGTAGCAGCAATAACCAATCGACTCTCTCCAGCTCTTCATTTAAGTTGCTAAGGTGAAAGATAAGAGTTTACATATAAGTGCCACCACCTCTTGAATCAATTAAGAGTCTGTTGGGAACTCTGGTCAGTCATCCCATCCAGAAAAGGCTGCTGAAGCCCAGGACAAGACACAAACTTGGGTGAGGCCAGGGTGGCAGAAAAAATATACAAGCCCATTTAGGGAGAAGAATTCTGCAAGTTCACCAGTTCTCTCCACTCTGAGTCCTTTCCCTTCTTTGGGCTTGGTGGGTGTGCTCATCATGTGGTGAGTGCGAGGTGAGAAGTTAGGGAAAGATGGGGCCAGAGAGACAATCCAGTGGGGAGGCGGTTTGCCTTGCATGTGCTTGACCTGGGTTCAATCCTCAGCTCCCAATATGGTCTCCCAAGCACTGCCCAGGAGTAATTCCTAAGAACATAACAAGGTGTAAGCCTGAGCACCACAGGGTGTGGCCCCAAAACAAAAAACAAAAAACAAAACAAAGTTAGGGAAATAAGGTGAGTTCTTAACTCAGAGATCAGTAAGTGGGGAAGGGACCACAAAGAAAGTAGCTTGTGGCTACATATAAGATCAGCTGGAGCAATGCCCAGTGGGCTGGACAAACAGTAACTAAGGTCCAGTGGGTCATCAGAAAGGGTAGAGAAGGAAGTTTGAAGCAAAACTGAAAAACCACAGTGACTAATTTATGAGCTCCAGGACAAAGGAGCACAAAAATATCTGGTTTTTCTGATCTGATGTTTGAGGATTGTCATTACAATTGATCTCTTTGCTTATTTATTACCTCTGAGTGTATGCTATTGCACACATATTGCACACACTCTTTGCCCTAAATTTGCCTTTCCTGGGACTGGAGCAATAGCACAGCGGGTAGGGCATTTGCCGACTCTGGTTCCATTCCCAGTATCCCATATGGTTCCCTGAGCACCACCAGAAGTAATTCCTGAGTGCAGAGCCAGGAGTAACCCCTGTGTATCGCCAGGTGTGACCCAACAAGCAAAAAAAAAGTTGCCTTTCCCTCTAAATTTCTATTGAAGCATCACAATCTACAATACTGTTAATAATAGTTTCGAGCATACAATGTTTCAACACCACACCCTCCACCAGAATGTCAGCTACGCTTCACCAGAGTCTCAGGGTCTCCTCCCATCTACCTCATCCCCCCACTCCTTGGTAAATTCCATTCTGGAGGCCAAACTCAGTTTCTATTCTGACCATTTGTTACGACCTTAGTTTGTTCCTTTATATTCCACATATGTGAAATATCATTCTATATCTGCCCCTGCCCTTCTGGCTGACTCACTCAGTATCATACTTCTAGTTCCATCCATCCACATAGTAGTAACTGCTTTCATCTTTTCTCAAGCTGTGTACTATTCCACTGTGTATAGAGATCACAGTGTTTTTTTTAATACACTTACCTCTTCTCAGACACCTAGAGAGTTTCCAGATTGTCACCACTATGAATAGTGCTGGAATGAGCATAAGGGCATAATGTCTTTTATGGTGTAGAGGTTATGAAGTGAAATTTCTGGATCATATGGGAGCCTTTGTGTTTTCCCCATTCTACTCCTTGACTAGCTCATTTTCTTCCAACTCACTCCAGAACTAAATTAGCACCCAAGAGCTCATTCTGATTTGCTAGGGTCCTCACCCCACCAAGCATCAAACCTGACTCTTGTTTTATGCTCTCAGTTCTGATGTTCTTTCCACATGTTAGAGGGCCTTTTCTCTGCCCAGCTGTGTCTTACTCTCAGCAACTCTCTACCCCTCACCTGACTAATGGTCTCTAGACTATAAGCTCCTTAAGGGAGGAATTTTTTCTGCATTTTTCTCTGCATTCCTTTTCCCCCTGACGACACTGGGGACCCCTTCATTCACTCTCTGAGCATCTGTAGCCAGAGCATGTGAAGAAAGCTGTGATTAGAGTCAATGTGTCTATCTTAGTTTGAAATGATGCCTGAGTTAGGAATAAATGAGAAGAGAAGAAAATTAGCAATGGGCACTAACCTTTTCCATTTTGTGACTTGACTTGGGCTTGGCCATTTCTGAGACAGGATCAGGGTCTTGCCTTCCCCTCTCATTCTTTCCTCGAGCTTGAAATATGGAAATGGAAGAAGATAAGAATCAAAGCTTGCCTTCAGGTCAAAATGTCATAAAATGTGCTCAAGTTCCTGTGCCTCATGTTCCTGCCACCTGCGAGTGACCTTAAAGAACTGTTTAGCACAGGCTGTTGATTGAATTGAGTCTCCCAGAGCCGCTAAGCCCTAACCACCGTTGCTGATGGTGATCTAGCTCCACAACAGTCTTCTCAGACGACTGGGGTAAGATAAGGAGCAGATCCATTCTGTGTTGTAAAAAGAGAAAATTTGGGCACAGAGACGATTGTGGGCAGAGGGGAAAATGCAGAGACAGAGAAGACAGTCAGCTAGGAGCAGACAACACAGGAATGACCAGAAGCCCTGAGAGAAGCAGGGGACATTTACCTTCCTCAGAGGCTTTGGGGCAACCACCCTGCCAGTACTTTGATCCCAGACTCCCAGTCTCCAGGTTAGCAAGAAATAAGCTTAGTAAGTTTCGTAGCTGGAGCGATAGCAAAGCAGGTAGGGCGTTTGCCTTGCACACAGCTGACCTGGGTTCAATCCTATTCCCGGCATCCCACACGGTTCCCCGGGCACCGCCAGGAGTTATCCCTGAGTGCAGCGCCAGGAGTAACCCCTGTGCATCACTGGGTCTGACCCAAAAAGCAAATAAATAAATAAATAAGCTTAGTAACCAAAGCCACTCCACAGTACTTTGTTATGGCAACTTTATGAAACCCATACAATACTCACATACTCCACAAAGACAGCATAGACCTACACATATGCCACACACATCATGGAATGCACATAAGATAATACTGTATGTTACACATACCACATCACGCATATACCACATGTCTCACACACTGTAAACACACATAGACATACATCATATACCACACAAACATCACACGTGCCACACCACGTACATACTCATATCACATGCACCCATACACATGCACCCACACACATTCCACACAACATATACAGACAACACACATAGACACACATAATATCACATGAACATATATGACAAAAACACACCGCATTCTACACACACAGCACATATATTCTACACACTCATCATATATACACCACACACATATTCCACACGTTTTCCTCACTCACCATTTTTACACATTCTACACACACTGCACTTGTCCTATATACTCATTATACACATACACACATTCCACATATTCACCACACACAAAAACACAACACACATTTCACACACACACTCACCTCACATTCCACATACCATGCACACAGATTCCACATATCCCACACATCCTACACACACCTCACACACAGAAACACATCACACACACACACACACACACACACACACATTACACGGTTGCACACAGAGGTTCTGGCCAAGACATATGGCGTCATCAATGAGGCTGCTCTGTCAGCTTTCCTTTCTTATTGGTCCTTCCAGAAGCTTCATTGAGGCTCTGGCTCTAAATGGAACCAGATATAGGGAGTTCTGTTTTCTAAGTAGATGCCTCTCTTTCCCATCAGCCCCCAAAGAGAGGAGCAAGCAGCATTTTTGTGAATGAGGAGAAGCTGGCCACGGGCCTTTAAAACCTCTGCTGGGCTCTCGAGTCCCCTATGGTGCATTTCTTTGCATGAGGCAGGAATTTCTCTGACACTAATGAGCCATTCTTGGTCCTGGTGTGAGGGCTCCTCCCATTCAGGTGACTTCACAGGGTCTGCATTCAGGAAACAGCCCCCGTTTCCATAGTGACCAGAGCACAGGGCTCCCACAGGCCTGCTTTAGCTTAGATTTGGGCTCTGGAGACCTGCAGGGAACTGATCTCTCAGATGGTGAACAAGCAGATTGGGGGTTTAGTATTGTCAGGCACAGAACAAATTGCCCCCCGAGGAAAGAATTGTGTGGTGGAAGCAGACAGGCTGACAATGCGTCCTGCAGAGAAGGCTGTTATCTCTCTCTCTGTGTGAAGCTGCTCGAGTCCACGAGTGACAGCTGGGCCACTGGACCTAAAAAAACACATCCTAAGGTTGGGAGGTGGTGCGTGGGAGAGCACGTGCCTTGAATAAGGCAGCTGTGGATTGGACTCCCCACTCCCTGTGCTCCCCAGAGCACCTCCAGTTGGCCACTTCCAGTTGAGGGTGACCTCTAAGGATTTCGGAGCCAGGAGGCAGGGTAGCAGGCCAGCGGGAGGAGGGGAGAGGTGGCCATCTCCGTAGCCACTTAGAAAAGGGAAGAAGCTGAGAACTTCTGGTCAACTTCCGAGCACAGCAGCACGTGCCTGGTGCCTTGAGCAATAATTCTGAAACCCCAGGGCACCCCAGGCCGGGATGACCCCACTGCCAGGAGCCCTCCCACTTCTCTGACAGTCACTTGGGCTGGAGGTGGCACGCCCAGTTCAGGAGATAAGGAGCACTTCCTCTGTCCAGGAGCCTTGGCATGCAGCCACCACATCTGTTGCTTACTGGCCCTAAGCATCGTGTCACACATCCCTGGCCCATCTCACCCTGTGGAAGAAGAATGTGCATCGCTACCTTGGTCTGAGGCTTCCTCTCCTGGAGGTTGGCCTTGCCTTCTCACACTATTATTCAGGACAGCTAACGCCCCTCTGTTCCAGTGACCACATGGACTGCTGGGCATGTCCATCTCCAGCCTAGGAACTGCCATGGCCTAGGAACTGGGGACGTGCCTCCTTCGGACTCCCACAAAACTTCCTGACCCAGAGGCACCAGCTGGCCCTGAGCCTCTGGGCACCCACCTGATGGCCTTTCAAACAAGATGATCCAAACCAAAGGTACAAGGCATGGGACTGGGGATGAAATTTTGGTTTTTTCTCACAAACTGGGTGAAAAGCAATTGGCGGGTCTAGCCCAGCACTCCCCCCACCCCCACCCCAAGCCCCTCAAACAAACCAGTCCGACCCAAAGGGGCAAGCCACACCAAGTGAGGTTTTAGGTTTTGCTACTGGTTGATAAATCCTTGGCTGAAGCAAGGTTGTCAGTGTCCACCGTATTCTCGGCTGAAATGAGGTTGTCAGTGTCCATGGTGTCCAGAGGCTCTGCCTGTGCATCTGCACAACTGGTTCCACTGAGATCCCACAGAGCGTTTGGTGGACAGCATCAGGGGTCCTTTACAGAGCATCGTGGGTCTGTGGAATTCTATGGGGGCTGGCCATGCCCCACCCTGTCTCCATGTGAATGGTGGATGATTCTTCCTTGTCTTCATTGTACCTTGCAGAGGGCTTACTTAAGACCTGCACAAAAAATGATTTTGGGGGGTTGACTAGCTAACTGGCTGCTGGATAGAGAGGGGAAAAAAAAACATTGAATTTCCCTATTAGGGGGCCAGAAGCATAGAAGAAAAGATATAAGCAAATTCACCTAAATATAGAAGCAAATTTACTCAAGCTTTCTTTCTTTTTTTTTTTGAAGTAAATAGATTTTATTTAGAGGATTTTTAAGGTGTGGAGGGGAGAGAGTGAAAAAGAGAGAGAGAATAATGCACTCAAGAGAGAATGCAGGCTTCTCCAATGGTGGAGAGAGCCCCTACACATATCCCAGCATTAGACACGAAAGCATGAAAGTACACATCTCAAGAGGGGAGATGCAGGCGCCACATGTGCTCAGGCACCACATGTGCTTGACCATGTGGGCGCAAGCAGCACATGGGCTCAGGCAGCATATGTGTGCCCTTGCTTTGTTCGAGGTGTCTTAAATAGGCTCTTCCCGGGTTGTCTTGATCCGGAAGTTCTGGAGTCTTCTCAGAGCTAGATCACATTTTAATCAGGTTAAGGGAGAGGTCCGAGGGTTTGAGGAACTTCATGGGGAGGAGTCCAACCTCCTCAGGGTCTGCTGAAGGTCTTATCAGGTCTGTTTTCTGTATCTTCAGGGTGGGTCAGTCTTAGGATTTCCTCCCAGAAGTTCTGTTGGCCTAAGTTTCATTTCTGAGGGCCTTTCCCTATCTACCTGCCTACATCATATTCCCCCTTAGAGACTGCAACCCCTTAAATCTTTAAGGGAGAATGGTTGAAGTTCCAGTCTTCTGGAGCTGCCTCATCCTGACAAAGGAGCACTGACCCTGCCTGCACAAGGGGTGAAATCTCATGCCACCTTAGTTTTAGTGGGCCCCAGGCAATGAATTGGTTGGGTTCCTGAAGTTATCTGAAAGAAAAGATCAGATCAAGTACACTGAGTGACTTCACTTTGAAATGATTAGACCCTGGAGAAGGTCCTTTCTGATCCAGTAAGGATGTGGTTTGCTGTCTTAGAAAGCATAAGAGTTAATAGAAACCAGAGCAACATAATGCCTACCCATTTCTATCACACACACACATAATGCAAAGGAATAACTTCACCCATAGGTTTGGTTGATAGAAAATGACTTCCTGTGTCCAGATTTTTCTAATGGCACAGAAGAACCAAGCCACTTCTCAGATTGGAAAAGCTTCTGCCCGTCCACTGAAGCTATCAATAAGAACCAATAGATATTATACCTTGGAAATTTAAAAATTTGATCATTGGCATGAATTCAAGCTGCCAGTCCTCTCCTGGGTAAGTTCCTTGTTGCTGAACAGGTGTTAGGAGAGGAGGCCCAGGATTCTAGTAGGTTCCTCAATGACACAGAAAGCACAGTTCTGAGTTCCTTCTACCTGACTGTCCTGTCCAGTCCCTTCCCATGGAAGATAGTTTTCACTAGTGCTAAAGCATAACCCTTTACTAATATTCCACTGCATTGGTCCAGGGATTAGCAATTTTCCTTGTTTGGTAAACCACCCATCCACTCTCTTTTGGAAACCTCATTCCAATGCCCATTGTTCCTCACCTGCTGTATATTCTGGCTTAGAGGAAATATTTTCAGGATGGGGTATTAATCCCATGATGGAACTAGAATCAAGATCTGATAAAAATCCTTGTTCTCTCCAAATGACTGTGTTCATAGAACTAAAAGTGAATACTTAGAACAAGTTTAGATGCCCATTCTTGACACTCTGGCCAATTCACAGGCTGGGGGAAAGCTGTTAAGTCTGCACTTTGAGCTGAGGTTCCCCCTAATGGAGCTCTGGCTTCCAATGCCCTGGTCAGACTAGTGACTGCATACTGACATTAAATTCCTTTATAGACTATGCTGCTTACCTACAGCCAGCAAACCAAGTTTTATCTAAATTATCCAAAGGGGATACCTTTTTGATAAAGATCAAAATACATTTACTCAATCACCTCTGTAGAATTGGAATTTGATTCTTACAAAAAGCAAGTTACAGAAACATGGTTTTCTCTCCACTTTCATTTCAAAATTTTGCCAGACAACTTAACAAACCTGACTTGTTCTTTTGCATAAACACAGAAAGATTAGAGAACTCTCCATTTGGGGTACCCCGGTATTTACTGAGAAGTCCTGGGGGTTGGCTAAAGACAGGAGACACACCAATAATGGCATTAATCTCATCTGGCAAGTCAGAGTTACACAGGCCTGGCCATAAAATGTCCCACGATGAACTGGATGGCCTCAAGCCTTTGGGTGGAACTGGAGGTGGCCTTGGGCCTCGTTTTCCATAGAGGCACCCTCTCTGTGAAAATATGATCTAGAATATAATATAAAAGAAAAGGAGAAGAACTTGCATGAGGCAGTTCTGGATTAGATTCCCCACACCCCATGCTCCCCAGAGCACCCTAGTTGCTCACTACCATCGCTCTTACCCCTGGAAATATTTTGCCTAGGAGACTCATTTTCTAGCAGTTATGGTTGTCAGGCTCCAAGCCCACATTTCAGAGCTCTTTGCCTGACAGACTGGAAGTGATTGCAGCATAGCAAGAGGAACTCAGATACTCTGAGCCGGGGCCCAGGGGACCAATCCCCCTGTCTTTCTGGCTTCAGGGATCTGAGCCATGTTCTTTCCACTGGAAGAGGGTTGTGTGGAGTAAGTGAGGCAGAAGGAAGTCAGATGGAGAACAACAGCTGACGCTCACCTTGGGGCTTCCAGAACAGAACGTCACAGCCCAAACTGAGGCATACCAGGCATCTCTCGAGAAATGCTTTAGTGTGAACATTTTTAGTATAAAAATTTTTCCCCACTGTTCTCTCTCTGCTTCCCTCCCTCTCTCTCTTATACACACACACACAACATGCATATTCATGCATATACACACCCAGCCATATACAGATATGTCTATCTCTCACACTTATATTTGTGCATGCACCCAAGTGTACAATATACACATCTCTTACACACACAGACACATATGTTCATACATGCATGCACCCAGGTATACACATTCACACCTATCTCTCTCACACACAGACACACGTGTTCATGTATGCACACATGCAGGCATACTCACGGACATACCTCGAACATTCTTTGTTAGGGGAGTGGCAGCTGTCACCTACGAAGGGCATGTGCCAACTTGCTGAAGGAGACACCATGCCAGGTTCAAGACCTTTCCAGCGGGGCCTGGCCCTGGAATAGCCTGAGAAGATGCATTCCACGATTGTCTCACTTGCTCAGCAGTGAGGTCATGGTATCCTGAGTCCTGTCTGAGGCATCTGTGGCACTGAGTGCTCCAAGCGTGGTCACCACTATGACAGTGGCAGCAAGTCCAGGCCCAGGAATGGGTAGGACTCACCCCCACTCCAACACCTGAGTGAATCTCCCGTGCCTTCGTCCCTGTGCCCTGCTCCCAACCGTGAACCCCAAATTGCATTTCAGCCTATATACTCCATGTGTGGCTCTGGTCAGGGCCGTGCACGACACTGGGGTGTGTGTGTGTTTGTGTGTGTGTGTTCTTGAAAATGGGCTAAGATTTAAAAGGACTTGAAGCCATCCAGCATGTGGCTTCCAGCCCAGGACCTCTGTCCACCTGGCCCCATCTCCAGGGAGCTGATGTCCATCTTCCCAGCAGCCTCTTTGCTACCTGCATCCCCACTTCATTCCATGCAGAGTGAAATTTAATTGACCTCTGTCTGCCATGAAATGTAAATAGAATGTGGGCTCCAGTTTTTTGTTTTTGTGTTTGTTCAGATGGGACCATCGACTTAATCAAGCTGAAAAGTCAGCTTCCTGTTCCCGACATGGAGGCATAATAGACACAGGTGTGGATTATTGGGAAACGGCCCACTAGTACTTTTCCTAAAGATGACCTGCTCTTCGGTGCCCGGCCCTGTGCCACTGTGGCGGGTCATTCTGCTCACTTTCCTCCCTCTGCTCTTAGTGGGGGCATGAAACTGAGTTCTGCCCCAGGGAACCAGGGGGAAAGATTCCAGCCTGGTCTCGGCAGTCTTTCCCACGATTCTCAGATCACTCACTGGCCTCTTCATGGGTGCCAGGGTGGGGGGAGGGGGGAAGGATCTAGCAGAAATTCCCAACACCCTGGAGTCTGAAAACTGGCAGGTAGGGGTGGCCTGGGTCCCCCGGGGTCCATCCTGTATGTGGATATGAATGAGGACCAGACCATTGTTCCACCCAGCTGCGGAAGCTTGGCATTCTCTGTTATAGCCATTGGTCTCTGGTGAGTAATCCCAGCCCATTTTCTAGAAAACACACACACACATACACACACACACACACACACAATACCACTGAGCAGGCCTCACAACACTGCCCATCCCTAAGGCTATTTCTGGTTTGTGGTCCTGACCTTCCCCAGCCTCACTCAGCTATTGCCTGAGTCCCAGTTTTGACAAGAAGTCATTATCTGCCATGTCTTTATAAACAGTCCGGGCGAGAGGGGGTCTGTGGGAGCCTGGGAAATTCTCTTTCCATAACAATCTTGTCCCTAGCTCCAAACACCCACATTTTCTAGGACTGAAAGTACTGTCTCTCCTCTTCCTCCCTCCCCCCTTTCTCTCTCTCTCACCAACTCTTTTCCTTTCTCCCTCTCTCTCCAGAAATGGGATCGTTTGTTCAGTTTATTTTCAATAGTACTTTTTCTTTCATAAAAGTTTGACTTGGACCATACATTCAGTCCATTGCCTTAATTATATGGAAAAGTTATTTACTGACTGGTTCAGGTAGTATATTTCAAGTTAACTTTTGAAAATTATATATACTTAACAAGAGTGTACACACAAAACATTTTTTAAAAAAGGAAGTAAGTAAATTTGGGTGAAAGAAGTCAGGAAGAGGTTTTTCCACAAACTACAGACAGTGTAACCTGATAGATGCTAATTCTGACTAATATATTTGTCTGAAAATCATTCATGGGGCCTGAGAGGTAGTGCTGGGTTAAGGGCACATTCTTTGCGTGTAACTGACCCTGGTTCAATCCTCAACACTCAGTCTCTGAGCATCCCCTGGAGGCCTTCTGAGCATCTTTGTGCAATTGTATTGCCAGCAGAGAATCACCAGGTGTGGTCCCTGGGTCTCCTGGGAACCTCTTAAAAGCCCCCACCTCCAAATAAATAAACTCTTAAAACTAATGTAATTCAAAATAAAATATTTATGACTTATTAGGTTCATGCAGGCTATTATTTCTCTAAAATTGTTTCTCCATATGTACTGATTATGAAAAGATTTTTAGAAGTGCATATTCCTGGACCACAATAAAATCTTTTTTTTTTATCTACTATTAGTTGCCTTTATTCTGTTCAAATATGATTTTGATCCATCAATACAACCCCAATGAACGCAATTTAGCAACAAGGGCACCGACGTCAATTTTAGTACATTCTTTCAATGGAAAACGTCATCTACCTCCCAAGCAGTGCTTTCCTGGCATTGGACAGTGAGCTCTCGAGCTTCTGCTGGGGCTCTGTCTTGTTTGTTTCAAATATGGCCCACAACAATGAACTAAAACCTCATCTCCACATGTAGAAGGCTTTTGCTTGAATGAAACCCATGATGCCCTAGCCCTCTCTAAGAGTTTTCTTGGAGGATGATCAGAGAGGTTGGACCACAATAAAATCTTTAAGTCAGAATCTTAAAGACAAGGTGTATAATGTAAAATCTCTGGGCTAGGGACCAGTTTCCGAATCCACATAAGGATTAGGGTGTGTGCCTCTCATGGACCTGACCTGGGTCTCATCTCCAGTCCCTCACAATCTCCCAAGCCTGCTGTTAGTTAGCGATATACAGAGCTTCATAGTACCACATTGTCTGTCATGACCTAGCACTGAACACTGCCACTGTCATCCCATTGCTCATCGATTTGCTTGAGTGGGCAGCAGTAACATCTCCATTGTGAGATTTGTTACTGTTTTTTTGCATATCGAATACCAAATACAAGCCACGGGTAGTTTGCCAGGCTCTGCCATGAGGGCTAGATACTCTTGGTAACTTGCTGGGCTCTCCGAGAGGGGCAGGGGAATCAAACCCGGGTCGGCCAAATGCAAGGCAAACACCCTATCTGCTGTGCAATCGCTCCAGCCCTGAACAAGGTTGATTAATTATAAACTGAAGCAACCCCAACCTCTGTGTGCACACATGAGAGGCCCTAAAAATAAGTGCATTAAAACTTCTTGATTTTCAATAATAGTGAATTTTTTGTTGAAATATTGAATGTAATCAAAGTAAAGTGAAAGTAAAGTGAAATTTACCAGTTACACATGCGGGGTGGGGGGCTGGGGAGGTGGGGGAGGGGGGAGGTATACCGGGATTCTTGGTGGTGAAATATGTGCACTGGTGAAGGGATGGGTGTTCGAGCATTGTATAACTGAGACTTAAACCTGAAAGCTTTGTAACTTTCCACATGGTGATTCTATAAAAGAATAAAAAATAAAAAATAAGAAAATAAAAAATAAACTTCTTGATTTTTTCCCTTTTTTTGGGGTCACACCCAGAAATACACCGGGGTTACTCCTGGCTCTGTGCTTAGGAATTACTCCTGGCGGTGCTCAGGGTACCATATGGGATGCTGGGAATCGAACCCGGGTCAGCTGCATGCAAGGCAAATGCCCTACCCACTGTACTATTGCTCCAGCCCCATAAACTTCTTTATTCTTATGTGTATCTAGAGTTACTATTTTTCTAGGCATCTTCCATTTTTGTTAAAAATTGCCATAAAACCAAATATAATCATACTGTGCTAAAAATTATTTCAAAGCAACCAAATATATCTAACTTAACTCTCCAATACCCTTCCACATGCCTCAATCAACAGCAGTAAAAATGTTATCTCATCTGAACCAGACATTAGACAAAAACTTGATGATGACAGATCTCATAGGTAGTGGATCCCATAGGTAGTGACAATCAATGTGATAAAGGTAAAGTGTGAATGGTGATTAGAAACCATTTGCCACTGAGCGATAGTATAGCGGGTAGGGCACTTACCTGTACATGGCTGACTAGCTGACTCAGGTTCGATCCACAGCATCCCATATGGTCCCTCAAACACTGCCAGGAGTAATTCTGAGTAGAGAGTCAGGAGTAACCCCTGAGCATCACTGGGTGTGGTCCCCAAACCAGAAATCATTTGCCATTTAGTTTTATTTGCCCTTCCCCTCTCTTTACAACTCTGCTAACCAATAAAACAAGTTTATTTTCACAGTTAGAGAATAAACTCAGATGTAAATGAGACTGTGTCCTTTTGGTGAAAACTGCCCCATCACTCCTCATCACACTCAAAATAAATTGGAGTTCTTTTCATGAAACAAGGTAAAGTTTTAATTGAATAAAACTTTCTTAGAAAGATGTGAGAAGAGAGAAAGAGAGGACATACGTGTGCAGGAGAGAACACAGGCTTTTCCAGAGTGGAAAAAGCAAAGAACATAGAGTCAAGCAAGTGAGATATATGGTCAAGGGAGAACATGGACTTGAAGAACAAGTTAAACAATTCTTTCAACAGCAGGCAAGGAGCAGCAGGGTCTTGGTCATCCTCCTCGATGGCATGAGCGTTTCTTCCCCACTGGTCTCCTGCTCCCCTGAGCACACCACGATCCCCACCTCAGGACACTCTCACCTGTTCATGCAGACCAACCTGTGGAAAAACCTTCTCTCAGTCTTTACTTCAATGCCACCTCCAGAAAAAGACTTCCCCTCCCTTTTCAAATCTCCCGAATCAAATCACCTTTTCTGCTTTCTTTTCCCGTTGTAGGTAAAATGGTCTGAAAAACAACACACTTGTTTTGTATAAGACTACCTCCTCTCCCTCTTCTGTGTCATCTTTTCTCTATAGTACTTGGAGCTGTCTGATAAATGAAGCTTCATATAGATTTACTTTATTTAGAATGGGAGTTCCATGAGAACAGGATGTTTGCCTGCACTGTTTACCATTGTATATCCCAGTATTAAAGGATTGCTGGGCATATACGAGGTTCTCAGTAAACACTGAATTAATAAAATAGCTGTTGGATGCCAGAGTAAATATAATTTTTCCCTTAAAAGCCAAGCCAGTGCAATGGGTCTGAGGTTATTTGTCAGTAATTCAGGGTGTAGTCTTGTTGCAAGCTGTGATACAGTGAAGCATTCTGCATCTCTTGGTTCCATCATGACAAACTATGTTTTCGAGTAATTAAAGTCTATGAAAACATGAGCAAGTCAGAGAAGTTTCTAATCACTTTCCCTGGCATTTTAATGGTGATTGATCTATCTTATGGGGATATCAGAATTAAATGACAATCAATTTCATTTCCAGATTTCCTGACCTATGAGTGGGTGTTCATTGAATTTGACTTTCTGTGGATGCCCCTCTAATGGAAACTTGCTGTCCATCTCTTGGAAGGTATGAATGGTGCTTTTGCCTTTGAATATTTGCCCCATCTATTTGGGGGAGGTATCTTGCTGCATTTATGCCAATCTCTTGTTAATGAAACCTGCTTAATGATGTCACAGTAGTAAAATTTAAGACACTGTTTGCAGAATAAGAATTGGTTCAGGTCATGTTTACAGAAGGTTCCCTCTTACTCCTTGAGTAAGGTCTTTGGTCCTTTCATTCACACACGAGGGTTTTCATCAATTACAACTTTTTTTTTCTAAAAGTATACTCAGGATTCACTCCTGGTGGGAATCTGGGAACTAACGGGGATGCTGGGGATTGAACATGGGTTGACTTCCTGCAAGGTAAGTGACCCACCCGCTGTACTATAATCCCAGCCGCCTCATCAATCACAACTTTGTTGGATAATTCAGTTGATAGAGGATTGGATACTGGAAAATAAGTGCAAATGGGAAATGACCCTTACTAAATCTTTTTTTCATGGTCCAGAGAGATAATACAGTGGGTACAACTCTTGCCTTGCATGTGGCTGACCCAGGTTCCAAAGCAAACACCCCATATGGACCCTGGGCTCCACTGACATGACCACACTGAGTGCAGAGCAGGAGCAAACCTTGAGCACCTCCGCTGGGTGTGTCTTCCCCAAAAGAATAAACAACTTCTTGTTTCCCAAGACTTTAAAATTCTTGATTTATGTGTAGAGTTAAAAAATCTCCAGGAACACACTACTTAAAAACTCTTTTGTGTTTTCTTGGTCCACAGGATGGATAAGGAGGGTTAAATGACAACCATCTCTTAGTACTTAAAACTATAAAATATGAAGTATAAAAGTGAGGTATCATGGAATAGTGTGAGTAATGGGATGATATTCAGCGGGGAAAGGAACTTGGGGAATAATAACTGGGAAAACTTTCCTATGTCTCAGATCAGTTGGATGATGAAATAGTCTTGGAGGGAAATGGTGGGAGCCTTCAAGCTTAGAATATTTTGAAATCTGACTGGACTGAGCCCCAGAGGCCAATATTATGAGGTCATTTGTTTTGTTTTGTTTTAATGAGAAAGAAACAATACGACTTAATGCATCCTTTCCACCCTAACACCAATTCACTGAATCAGAACTTGAGACTGTATCTCTTACTCAGGTAACATATTCATTTTGGAAATCATGACAGAAGTCCCAGGTGGGGTTTGGTCAGTCACATGCAAGGTTGTTATTCCTGGAAGCTCTAACAGTGATACTGACACCTTTTCCCTTCTTTTCATTATTCTTTCTCACCTTCCTCCTTCCCTTTTCTTGCATCAGTTCTTTTTCCCTTCCTCTTTGGTTCCTTCATTTCCTCTTTATCTTGTTTTCGAAATAGGTCATAACAACTTGAGCAAAAACATCTTCCTCCTCTTCTATCACCAGTTTCCAAAGAATGAGTAAAGTCCTAGAGCCTCAGTTATCAGTGAGTGCTTGGGAATGAGTCCCACCATTAAAGAATACACAGAGAAGTGGGAAACTCTTGTCAACAAGCTCCTACAAGTGAGGTATAAATCCAATGAAATGAGGGTAGTCTTCGAGAAGTCCTTTTGCAGTTTCAAAAATGGTTTGAATTCAGTGAGAAGCAGGACTACCTGCATAAACAAGTAGTCCTCCTTAGTCTGGAATTATCTAGAATATCTCTCAGCATATTTCAAATTCATTGTGTAATTTCCTAACTTTCGACTTAGTTTTGCTCTACATCAAATCACAAAGCCAGGACTTCCTGCTGCTCTCATACTACTTTGCCCTGAAATACATTTGGGAACAAAGAAACCACAATGGTCCCTCCAGTAAAGGTTTAGTAAGCAGGGCAAGTGTGAGGCTATGTAACAGTTACATCGGAAACAGCTGGGGGAAATGAAGGTTTGGTGCAGCCAAGACAGGCCACTGGAAAGATATACCCAGGCATCATTCATCATCAGGGTCAGAAAATGACTGTATTTGCATTTGGGTGGAGGGAATTATGGAGGGAACAGAGAGAGAGAGAGAGAGAGAGAGAGAGAGAGAGAGAGAGAGAGAGACCTAGGGAGGGAGAGAAGAGAGAGGCCGAGGGAGGGAGGGAACGAGGGGGGGAATGTGTGAGTGCCTACCCATGCTATTACAGAAACATATACACTGGGCTTATTTTAAATTTTAGTTGAATAATCCCTGCATCTTCAGCAGGAATGTTGTTCTGGGAAGTTTGCATTTCTGTTTACATGCCTGTCCTAGCTCTCACAGTTGGAAACAGGCAAATGTTTAGTGGCTGGTTTGAAGTTTACATTGGAAAGCACTTCATCAACAAGCATATATATATATTTAGCCAAGCAAATATGCAACGTATATTTTCCTGGACTTTTCATCTCCAGGATGCTTTAGAAAAATTATATTATCCATTATATATTTGTCTTGCTCCCTCCAAATCTTTATATTGGTGTTTTACCCAAAATGACACTAGACATAATTCACACTTCATTGCATATGATCCCTCAAGAATTGACAAGAGAAATTGTTCTTTCTCTATGAACCTGGAGCCATGGAAGGGGGCAGGCAGAAAACCTTCCACATAAGACAGGTAATTTGGTTAACAGTTTGATTTTTCCTCTTGTGAAATTTTTGTAAGCGCAATTGGAGAAGCAGGTTTTGCAGAATATGTCTAGTACTTTACATTCAAATCAAAGACCATTTAACTAAACCAGAAAAGGATGTTATTTTTTTCTACCATTATAACTTGTAGAGAAAAAGTCAAAGAAAACTATATCCCTCTGTTTTTCTATCTAAGCTGCATTTTCTCAGGCTATTCTAAAGAGAATCTCATTATGAAATCCGTCCTTGAACATCTGCAAGACTTGTCTTCTGTTGGAAGGAGAGAGGTTGTAGTAATTGAGTAATAGGGAGTGAGATATGTTTCAACATACTGCACATTTTATTAATTACCAAGTGGTAAATAGCACGCCTCTGCCCTCTATTTATAGTATAGCTGGATGTATTTCATGGCACTGGCTGCACATCTGGTCAAATGGCAAAAAACATTTGCAGCCACCTTCCCTTTTTGAACTCCTAATGCATTACAGATTCCAGAAAGATTCTGTAGATAACAGGCAGTAAGAATCCTTGAGGAAGGATGCTTCCAAAGATTTCCAAAATGATTACCAATCTTTGGAAACTTGGGTGAATGCAGAGACCTACTTAAATGGGACAACCCCATATACTATTTTTGTGGTAATACAAGTAAAAAAGGAAGTGTGGAGGTTGTTGGGACCCTGGTGACCAGCACCAAAGAGGTGGTGTTGGCAGTGATTTCTAACTCTTTGCACAATCATACATTCATGCTCATGTGTGTTTGAACTTCCGAGTTCCCACATCTGGGCCTGCACTTTGCAGAAGACTGTTTTTCATTAGGCTGGGAAGAAATTTGTTCCACATTTTTTTAGGGATTTGAATTCTTTATAGGAAGAGATTCAAAAAGAGAGCAAGAATCTCCCTGAACATAAGATTTAAAATATATAAACATATAAACAACAAATAATAGAGAAATTAGAGACCTGTTTATTCCAAAATAGTAGATAATCACATCGCACTACCCAGTTATTTTCAAAAGTGAGGTTAAAATGTAGTGATGCCTGTTTCCTCCAGAATATGACTTTTCTGGGCAACATTTTTAGATGGGGGTTATAATATTAATGAAAATAGTATTATCTTTATCTACTAGAAGCAAAGGTAGTTTGGGTTTACTGGTCAATGCTATCAGGAAGCATTTCTTGAGATTTACTTGAGAAAATCCCTCATTTAGCAAAACTGTGTCCCTGAGTTCTCCCCAGTTCCTCTGACTTTCTGACTTTCCAGGACAGAATTCTCAACTGTTATGGTGCCAAACGGTTACTTAAGATTGAGTGTAGGGCCAGGAGATAACATAGCAGTTAGGGCCTATGTCTGTCATGTGACTGACCCAGCTTCAACCTCCAATGCCACATGATCCCCTGAGAATCTCAGGGTGCATCCTTGGAGGCCCCTGAGCACTGCTGTGTGTGGTCCTGGAGGCCCCTGTGCCCTGTGGAGGTGACTCAGAGGAGGGCACCTAGATCTCCCAGCACTGTAGGGCTTGAGCAGCATCCTTCATCCCTTGTGTCGAAGCGTTTGGCCAGGTGACTGGAAATCCCAGGTGGGGCCTGGAACTTCCTTAGCACCACTTGGGAACTCCCAGAGGAAGATGGATTCTAGATCTAGGACGAGAGTTCTGAACTTTCAACAGGAATACAACAGATAATTTATAATCATTTCACTATAAAGCTCAATTTTATAGTCATATGAGAATGAAAATGTATTCCACTGTTTCATCTTTTCTCATCTCAAACATGTGGGGGTGGTCAGGGAAGGAACTTCAGAAGTAGCTTATTTTTTATGACAAACCAATAAATCATTGTTTTACCTCATGTTTAAGGACATCAAAGAGTATCTAACTGTCATAAAACTCAACCTACCAGGGTCAGAGCATCCAAGGTGCTTGCCTTGCATGTGGCCTACCCAGATTAAATCGTTGGCCCTGCAAACCATCCCTCAGGCCCCACCCAAAGTGATTTCTGAGTGCAGAGCCAAGAATAAGTCCTGAGCACTGCTGAGTATGGCCCCCAGAATTAAAAAGTTTAAAAAAAATCTAATAAAATAAAATACATCAATAAAAAAGATAGCATGGATTGTTAGCATTCATTTCATTTGACATGCAAATTAGATGTGAAAGGATGGTCATTGAAATAGATATCCTACTACCAAATGCAGTTGTTATTAAAATAAAACAAGAACATATTTATATTATCATATGAGTTTAATATTATATACAATGTACCAAGCAGTGTTTCATTATTTCATTCTTGCATTGCTATATAATTAAACTTAATAACTAAGAGTTACATATCTTTGATTAGTAATAAATCATTTTTCTATAATTATTTCTGTAAAAGTTTTTACTATTGTAAGAGTATCAATATGGATCTTATTCTCTGACCCTGAAAGAGTCTCCAATGCGGCACCATTGGTCAGGACGAGTAAAGAGAGGCTTCTAAAATCTCAGGGCTAGGACAAATGGAGACATTACTGAGACCGCTCAAGAAATTCACGATCTTGAGTTGATGATGATGACGATGATGATGAAGAGTTTTTACTGGATAGTATATAAAAAAACTTGGGTTATATTTACATCTTTTAAAAACGTTGGGGTCCACACTTGGCAGTGCTCATGGCTTACTCATGGCTCTGTTCTCAGAGATCACTCTCAGCAGGACTCAGGAGACCCTATGGGGTGACAAGGATTGAACCGGGATGGCCATGTGCAAGGCAAGCCCCTTCCCACTGAACTATCTCTCTGACCCCAACAACTTAAAATTTATTTGATTTTGTGATGCCATTGATTACCTGCAAATGAGAAGTGAATTTAATTTTTGTTGCAGTTATCCACGAGTCAACCTTATTTCTATATTTTGTTCAGCAATTTATTATTCTACTTCATCTGCGGCTGTAACTGCCTGTCTCACACCCAAGACCCCTTTTTATTTCAATGCATGCAATCACCAACAGAAGAGGGGAAAAAACTTAATTTAACAGGAAAAAATGATGCAAGAAAAGATTCAGGATCCTGCAGATGTTTCCAGCTGAGACACCAGCTGGCATTCTAGTTGTCAAGTGGAATCCCATAAGCCAATGAAAGGAGACAATCAGTTTTAGCTGACTCAATTTCTTTTATTTCCATTTTCCTAACACAGATGAATCTGATGCAAATTGTTTGAAAATAAAAGCCTTATGGCTAAGTACATTACCATACTCTGCTGCAGAAAACTAAATTTCCTGGTGACGTGATACATGTCTGGAAATACTGCCTTCTGAAGGTTGTTAAAACCCCTGGTGGAATCCCTGTTTGTTTTGGGGGCTATTGGTACTTCTTTTGGTGCCACAAATCATTAGAAAATTATTATTATTATTTTCATCTTATCATGTGTCCTTTGAAGAGAGTTCAAAGGTCTTGGCAAATAAAGGAGCCATTTGAGTGACCATTCAATGGCTTGCCTCACAACAACGCTGCAGGGGATTGTTGACAAATGGTAAGGTCTTCCTCCACGATTCAAACCCTGAAACAAGAGTCCTACACATGATGAATGACATAATCATAACAACAATAATAGGGCATATGTATTCAGTGCCTATTATACATCCACCACTTTATACATAGTACTTCCTCCTCACAAAACCATAACTGATATTATTAACTCTTCTTTTTTTATTTCACCAAAGCTCTATGATTTACAGTGACTTATAGTTGGGTTTTATATATACTGTGTTCCAGTACTAATTTCACCAACAGTGTCTTTTTTCCTTCCACCAGGGTTACCAGATTCCCTCCCCGCCAACCGCCCACCCCCAACCTATCCCCAGATCGCCACCTTTACAGGCACATTTGTAGGCTTGGTTGTTGAAGTTTGGATGCCTTGTTTTCAATGTCGTTGGCTCTGTGGTTTGGATGTTTAGCCATAGCACTGATGTACTTGAATCCCCTTGACCCTGCTCCCTGTTCTATGCTGTCTACCTCTTTTCTCCCTCACCCCCCTCGATTTTTTTCCCTTTTATACCTCTTTGTTTTGGAACCAAGGGTGATTTGGGCATCCCACTTTCAAACATTGCATTACCTCAGCCGGTTATTCTGTATAGCACATAAAATTGTGTCTGTTCTTCTTCTGACTTACTTCATTTAATATGATTCAATTCAATCCATTAATTAACTCATTTTAAGATAAACAAGGGACACACTTAAATAACTTGTCTAAGACTGCTTAGCTGATGTTATAACCTGGGATTCACAGCAAACTCTTATTCCAGGGGCTCTGTACCCTTTAATGACATGGCAACATGAAGCCATTTGATGCTCACTTTACTTTAATGATTAAGAGATATGTAAAAATTAAGTTAAAATAGAAGAATGGTGGGTACTTGTATTGACCAGAGTTTAGTACCAGCATTCATCAAGGCAAAAGACAAAAAAGAAAATCATGCTAACACACACACTCACACATATGCACACACACCTTGCAGAATGGGCCAAGTGCTGTTAACTTGTACATATTTTCAAGTAGCCGTGAATGAGTCAACTATTTTGTACAAAAGTGTTCAACTTGCAAGAAGACTAAAACTGTCTTATTCCAAGCATTTAAAAGAAAGGATAAGCGTGTCATGTACTAGAGGTGCTACCTGAGGCTACAGTGACATCATATTTCAATCTCCAAATGCGTCAAAATCACACATCTCATACCTCGAATTCACACAATATTACATGTCAAATAGATATCAATTATAAAATGTACATATAGCACATATAATACTATAAAATAAATATATGCACAGTATATGTTCTATTAGACCAACTCACATTCCTTTAAGAGCAAAGGACACAAGTTAAGTGCTCAGAAGAGAAGGTGAGGCAGAGAGATTTAAACAAGAGGCTCTACTATTGAATAGAACGTGAGAAAACAGAAGCAGACCTGCCAGTGGCTCAGGGAGCTTGGCTAGCCAGTGCTGATTCTGCACAGAGCTGGAAGGTCCAATAAAGTCAAAAGCTGTTTCTAGTGTTGAATCAATATTGGCTCAAACCCCAACTATCAGTAACTTTGTAAATCATCTATAATAATTTTTAATACCCTAGTTTAAAAAAAGAGAAGAAGAACTATTTCTAGGTGAAAGAAGCCTATCCCCTCAAAGCTAAAATTGAAACTGTTCTGGATTCTGTGGTCCAGATGATGCAAAGGAAGAGAAGCTCAGAACAACAGAAAAATTATCAGAAGAAATCTTCTACATTCCCTGCCCCTGAGAAATGAGTGGAAGCAGTGGGGAGCAGGGTGACTTTTTGGCCCAGCTTCTTCATCAACTCTGGCTCCATCAAGCTCCTTGAAATTAAGTAGCAAAAAAAAATCCATCTATCATAAACATTCATTGACAGAATCTATGGGCAAAATCTCTGAGCTGGGAAGGCTTTCTCGTCGCTCTCCCATTGGCCTGCACCTGAAGAACTGGAACTAATCTCCACGCATGCTCTGCTCTTGACATTGTTAATGGCGACCATCTGTGGTGAAGCATGGCAGGGAGCCAAGTGCTGGGCATTTGGCTGGCAGATTGGCGAACAGAGTGCTAGCAGAGATCCACAGGGCAGTTCAGTCCAGAGCGCCAGTCCTACCTAGCTCTGGATGTACTGTTCCACTGACATGACAGCATTAGAGAGAAAATGCAGAGAGAGAGAGAGAGAGAGAGAGAGAGAGAGAGAGAAGAGACGTGAAAGAGGAAAAAGACGGAGGACAAAGAAAGAAGAGGAGAAAAGGGAAAGAGGAGAGAGAAGAAAGAGGAGAAAGGGGGAAAGAGAGGAGAGAGGAGAAAGAGATGGGGAGAACTGTGAAAGGAGAAAGAAGAGAAAGAGAGAGGAGATAGAGAAGAGGAGAAAGGAGAGGAGAGAGAAGAATGAAAGAAAAGCAAGAAAGAGGAGAGAGAGAGAGAGTGGAGAAAGGGTATCACTTCACTTGTACCACTTGTCATCCCATTTTTCTCATTGAGTTGCTCGAGCAGGTGCCAGTAACATCTCTATTCATCCCTGTCGTGTGCTAGTGTAGCCCAATGGCATCTGCTTGCTTCAGGAACACGAAGAGCCTCAAACTGTTTTTTCAGGGTCTTAACGAAGAAGTCTGACCATCTCATAGGTGGGCGGCCATGCATTCTTTTGACGTCCTGTGGAATCCAGTTGGTAACAGCGCTAACAGTTTTCTCCAAATTGCATTACGTGTCTGGCCCATCTGATTTTTGACGCCTTGGCAAACGAGACAGAGTCCCTGATTCCAATCGTCAACAGATTCCTTCTCTCACTTGAGTGAAACAAGCATAGCTCCTTTGATTCCTCTTTGGGAGACCTGAATAACATTCTCATCCTGTTTTTGTAGGGCCCAGATCTCTGAGGCGTATGTTAGTGCAGGAAGAACGGTGAAGTCAAAAAGATGTGCTCCAAGCCAGAGGTTCTTCATCCTCTTAACAACTTCTTCAGTGCTCTTGAAGGCATTCCATGCTGCTCTCTTCCTTCTGCGAAGTTCAGGTGCCAGGTTGTTTGTCATGTTGAGTTCTCGACCTAGGTCCATATAGCTGCTGCATTTGGAGATGTTCATTCCATTGAGAGCAAATGGAATGTCAGAAACTAGTCTGTTTCTCATGAACATTGTCTTGGTGAGATTCAGCTGTAGTCCGACCTCTCCACACTCACGGTCGAAGTTGGCCAGCATTCGTGCTGCTTGGCTAATATTTGATGTCATTAGAACAATGTCATTAGCGAAGCAGAGGAGGTGGACTGCCCAGTCCATAGAAACCACAAGGCATCCTCCACATCGTAAAGGGAGCATCCAGGTGCTCCAGCTCCAGTACAGCAAACAGGGATGAGGAAGCACTTGCTGTTTCCTCTGCCCTTAATATTATAGGACAACACTGGAGAAATTGGCCATCTCTGTATGGAATGGTTTTCCTGCATCTGCTATTTGCACAAAAAATTTGCCGGAATAAACCAGGACCATGTGCAACCAGCAAGCGTTGGGTTTTGCTGTTGTTGTTTTCAAATTGAGATCACTAATCTTCACTGAAGATCCCTTTCTTCACTGAAGTTGGTAAAGATTGATCAGTAAAGGTTGATCAGTTACAGTGTTTTCTTTAGCTTAGTGTCACAGAACCACCCATTTTCAACTGGATAATACCCCAGTGATTTCTTACAAATCAATTAAAAATAAACGCAGTTGTAGTACATCCTGAATGAGTATGTAAATTAGATCATCACTATAAAGTTTGTAAAAGATAATTTTACACTAAAAATGGCTAGGATAGCCAAGTAATCCCTATGCTACCATCAGCTCTGCTTATATTTCTGAAAATTATATCACGAAAGAGTTTTATGATTTTAATGTTTCTTCCTTTATAAAATTCTAATTCTCATGAAATCTTAATTCTGATGATAGAAATCAACAAATCTCAGTCTTCAACCAAGAGACACTTCATGAAGATCAAAGGACTTTACTGGATTTTATTTTTCTATTGTACTCTTACACCAACAGCCAATGAACACATAGACTTGTTCATTGACATATAATAATGAAAGGGAGGTCATTTACATGGTTCATTTACAACCAAATATCCATAACAAAGTCTATATGAAAATATCCAGAATTACATTTTTATCTGAATAACATCAAATTACACCATTTCCTGTATCATCTTTTTTGCTGGATTTTTGTTTGGGGGCCACACCCAGCAGTTCTCATGGCTTATTCCTCTCTCTGAACTCAGAAAACACTCCTATGAGTGCTCAGGACTCCCTGAAGTACCAGGGATTAGACTAGGTTTGGACACATACATGTACATGGGAAGTTTTTTTTCCCTGTACTATCTCTCCAGCTCCCTGCATTATTAATAACCAGCATCCTTAATAATGTTGTGTAATTGTCAACCTACCATTGCTCTCTCTCTCTCTCTCTTTCTAGCATCCTTAATCACACTATTTTAGTTATAGATTAGTGAAAGCCTTAAAAAACAGTAGTGAGTTTTGATGTCCAAGAATAAATGCTGTATGTCATTTATGGGCCTGCAGTTATGGAGAGCCCAGATTTCAAGTAATGACCTCTGTTGACTAAGTGCTAGTAAATTTATGGAATAAGATATAGGGCTGGGGGTGGGGAGGAAGAGTCATAGTGACAGTTTCAATAAAGCTAGAGAGAGACAGAGGTACAAGCAGGAAAAAGTCTTTTAAATTATCTCATATTTTTCACACACACACACACACACACACACACACACACACACACATGAAGCTAGCTGACACCAGGTTTGAAAGGCAAGAAAATTATGTGCAACTCATAATATACAGTGCTTAAAGCTCTACCCTCACTAGATGAAGCAAAGTGTCTTAAAACTTGCCCTCTTTGGTATTATTATTATTATTATTATTATTATTATTATTATTACTGTTATTATTGTTATTGTAGCAGATTCTGTTTGAAAATCAAATTCAAAGGACAAAATACACCCAGAGAAAAAGGTCACAGGAGGAGTGTGTTTGTAATGGTCAGGAGATTAGGTATCTCATTTGTGGTAGTGATTATGAGTCGGTAAGCAAGATACAATCAAAGAGAACTATACGTGGAGATACTCAAGTAGAGACAAATATACTTTAACATGATGGTCATGATATAAATCCAGTAGTTTGGTCAACGGTAATGTGCCCATATCAGACCTTCACTTTGATATCATTCTGCAGTCACACTCAGGTGTCATGCTTGGAAGAAGCAGACCGAGTAGTGCAGGGCATTCTACACACATTTGTTTTCCAGCATTTTATGAATTCATTAGTATTACCAAATATTATTTCTTATTATGAAAAATCTTTTATTGTTCAGTAATAAATAACAGCATTAATTTCTACTGTCCGCCTGGAAGGCAGCAGGGGTAAAGTAGCTTTGAAGCAGAGGGCAACTGGTGGAGGTGCTAAGGGGTGGTTGGAGTTGCCTTCATCTTCCCACCCATAATATGCACAAACCCTCCAGCCTACCCCAAAATGAGTATATTAGCTGAGGAAAACCAAAGATGCTTTTGATGGGGTGTGGGCGGGGGAGGATTCGTGCCACACCAGGTGATGCTCAGGGGTTACTCCTCAGTCTGTGTTTGTGAGTGACCCTGATAGTGGGTCAGCTATGAGCAAGGGTCAGCCGTGAGCAAAGCAAGTGCCTTGCCTTAACCCTGTGCTCTCTGTCTGGTAGGATGCTTTTTGCCTCTGTGGCACCTTGCCCGAGACACATTTCTCTGGGAAATCTGTTTGGAGACAGCATTGTACTGAGAGCTCTGTAGAAAACATTCTTAAGCTCTTGCATTTTTAAAAAATAATTGCAAGTCTGGTCCTGTCACTAAGCTGCTTTTATTTATCTTACATATTTGTATTCTGTGACCATCCAACTCCCAGTCCATCTAATCCAGAAATGATGATGGGGGAAATAAAGGATTCTTGGTTATAGCTAGTGCCTACAGAATAAATTCCAAATCACTCAACCGTTCACATAAGCCCCTTCACAGTCTTTGCTAACCCATATTTCCAGACTCATTTGAATCATTCCCTTCACCATTATTCAGTCTCTGGTTTCTTCTTACCCCTAGTGCTAGGATGCTTTCCACAGCCAGCCACAAATACTTATGTGCAATTCCACCAATACATTTACATGCACATATATTACATGCAATTCCACCTCCATCTTTTATCCTATTAAATCACTGAGTTTGGAATATTTCCATTTGCCTTTCTTGGAATACTTTCTATCTCCAAACACAGACAAACAGACACACACATACACCACTACACAGAGAAAACTCATGAATTTTTTAACACATAGCTCAAAAGCACTTCCTTCTCTATGTTATTTAACAAGGGTAAGAAACTCTTGTGATGCTTTAAATGACAACTTCTTTCTTTTATTTGGGAGTGGGGGACTTTGGCTACATCTGGTGGTGCTCAAAATCTACTCCTGGCTATGTTCAGGGGTCACTCCTGGCAGTACTCAGAGGAGCATATGTGAAACCAGGGATCAAACAGGGAGTCAGCCACATGCCAGTCTAGAATAAAATGACAACTTCTTTGCAGCCACTCCTCTTGTGAGACAGGGACAATTTTCTCCATTCTTGATTCTGGAATAGCTTACTTACTTGTTTACTTGCTTACACATACACACACACAGTGCATCATGTATGATGGCATGTGAGCCTTCCATCAAAGCTTTTATTCTCATTCTCTGTAAAGTTGTTACCACATACAAAAAGTGTGAGCCAATCTACAAGAAGATCACACAAAGGACAACCAACATGCCCAACTGGGCACCGCACCTCACAGCTGATTAAGTAAACTGGGCTTTCTCAGCCCTGACTCAGTCACCATGGGTAATGCCAGGGAGCATACATGAACACTTTGTGCCAAAGCCAAGACCCCAAAACAAAGTTATGGGTGAATTCATGCAAAATATTTTGAGCCAGTCACTGTGTGGAGAAGGAGGAAATCATCCGTGCCACCCCACCCCAGCTGCAGCATCAGTTAATTCAAATACACACCAGCAGTGTGTATTCTGGAAATAAACACTGCTGGTGCCAACCTCTATGATGAGACTCACATTTTGATATTAAACATTTGTTGATGCGTTTCTCTCTCCTATTAGACTCTGAGTTTCCTAGACATGGAATTATCTCCAGGGTTTTATGATGAGCCCACTCTTTGCAGGAGCAAAAGAAATAATGGTTAGAAAAAGACAAAGAAAAATCGGAAGGACAGTGTCAGCGTATGACTGAGATTGAACGGTGAGCAGAGAGGACTTTCACTGTCTGTGCTAGGAATGATGGTGGACCTCCAGCCCCCGTGGTGTGGCTCACATGAGGTTAAATTTAGCAGCAGTAATAGATTGGACCTTTTCATAGTGCTAAGATTAAATAGCCTCCGATGAGCCGTATTTTACAAACTCTGCCAATCTAGCCGTCTAGGGAACTCTTTGCTTGCAAATAACAGAATGTAATTCCAAGCCAAATCCTGTAAGTCTTGGCTTTGGCTCAAAATGTATTATAAAAATAAAAACATTTGTTTTATTCTATTCCTCTCATGAGTTTTGCCTAATGTTACTGAGAACAAGTCAAATTGTTCACTGGAACCCATAGTTGCTTATATATTGCCAGTCAAAGTACTGGTAAAATGCAGAAAGATCACATTTAAGCATCTGCAGGTCATAATTCCTCCAGTATGGAGGCTATATTTCTTTGTAGATTTTAGCTGATGAATCCTAGTGTTGAATCATTAAATAGCCCATTTCAAAACAAAAAGTTCCATTTCCGTATTTCATTATGGTTGCATTAGGATATTAAGAACTACTTTCATCTCACATGTCACTGTTAATATCACATATGATGATTAAAATTGTCTTTAAGGGGCCAGAGAGATGGTACAACAGGTAAACTAGTTATCTTGCATGTGGCCCACCCTGGCCCATCCATGGCATCACATATAGTCCCCTGAGCTGCAGTAGTAATTGATCCCTCAGCACAGAGCCAAGAGTAATTCTTGAGTATCCCAGTTGTGGTCCCCAAACAGAAAAAAAAAGGAAAAAGAAAACATTCAATGTGAAGGTGATAGGCAAAATAAAATAAAAGTTAAATATAGACTCAGAAGGAAAACAATCCTATTCTTGATTTTTTTTTTGTCAGATACTTGTTCTTTGCCCCTTTGCATCTCAGCTATTGGCACTTCTTCATTTGGCAGTTCTTTCTGAGAAAGAAATTTTTTAAGTCAAATGGTATTTGTTGATATTATTTTTTCAAACTTTAACTTTTGTTAGATTTTAACTAAACGCAATATCAATAAGGTCCATTTAAAAACAACAACAACAACTTCAAAGTAACTTATCAAACAGTTTTAGGTGTTTATTTTGATCGATTAAGGAATGATGGTTTCATTTGGTCTGAAAACTATAAATTCTTACTAAGCTGTTATTGTTTTGTCAAAATACAAATTCAGCCACTCATCAGTGAGCCCTTTCTTATCTGAAAGGAAATTCAGTTCATATGATTTTGATTCATTGACACATTAATCCAGGCAATTGGTGTCTCATTAGGACTCCTTGATTTCCAAGACTTTTGAGTCATCTTTTTTAGTGATCTTTTTCTTAAGACAAGAAAGATTATTTTACTTGTTGGTAAAGAAAAAGGTATTTGAATTTGAGTAACGATGTGGTTTTTCATGGTAGGAATGAAAAAAAACACCTTCCCAAAGAAAGGCCAGTTATATTCTCACTGCTGAGAGATATCATAGGTATCATAGACAGACTGGCTTCCGCCTTCAGTAACAGGCTTCACGGATAAAAAATAACCTTCTTGCCATCATAAACCAGGAGTACTAAGCAGATCAACACATCTTCCCAGTCCTGCTCTGTAGAAGTCCTTGGTAGATGAACGTAGCCAAATTAGAAATGAAATTCAAATTTTTGTAAATGAAATGTCTGCTGTGATTATATAACCTCTACTAAGTGGGTAAGCTTGGAAATCAATCTAGTTTTTATTCTCTGTTGACTCGAGACCCAAATTGATGCTCCCTAATTTAACTGCTCCCCAACTTCTTACCATAGCAGTTATTTGCCCTCAGAACCAAGTCAGGGAACATTTGGCTTGAAGTCCACAAATGCAAGGACCCCCCCCCCCCGCCCCACCACACACACACACACACACACACACACACACACACATACACACACACACTGAAAGGTGAAACAGATGGAATTTAGAACTGCTGACTTTGGCATTGTGAGCAATGGGTGAGTGCCAACACACTACAAATCATGGATGTACTTGAATTCCATAGTCATTATTTGTAATTTTGGGGTAATAGCCCAGCATTTATAATACATACACTTACGATAGATTTATCCCAGGATATAAAAATTGAGCATTATTGAACTCCTCTCAATTTAAACAGGGGCATCACAATTCAGAAGAGTGTATGAGTGGGTCACTTCTGAACCATACATGCAGAGAACAGATGATAGAGTTACCTGAAGCTGCTTCACCCAATGCTTTTTTATTCATATTTACAGAGCCATAAATCTGCACTGAAAAAATATGAAATTTTGAGTTAGAAAAAAATAGATCAAGGCCAAAGCAACTGATTACTAGTTATTTAATGTTGGAAAACAGCTCTATACACTGACTTCCTACTGTGTTTCATAAAAGGAACACTAAGATTCCTTGAAATACTAAGTCTGGAAATGTTTTACAGCTATGAAACACACTACTGCTAGTGTCTAGAATTGTGTGTGCAAAACTGGATGAAAAGGTATAGGCACAAAGCAGTGTGTTAAAAAACTAGGGAATTTCCAAACTTTTTAAAATCTCTGTGTTAAAAATTTGTAAAAATCTCCAGAATAATACAAGAGTTAAGGTGTGTGTGCTCTGTATGAATCAAATCAGTTTCCAGCCCAGGAACTGCATATGGTCCCTCAAGCACCACTAGAGTTATTCCTAAGGGCGTAGCCCCCTTCCTGAAATCTAAGTTATGACATTTTAATCTGTTATTATACATTAAGAAAAAAAATTTGTCTTTATCTGAAATATACTCTCCTACTCCAATGCCACCAATCCCTGGGTATTCAGTGGCAGCTAAAATAATATGACTGTGAGCTGGGGACATAGGAAAGGGATAAGGTGCTTTCTTTGCATGTGGTCTATTCAAGCTTAATTCCTGGTACCATAGATGGTCCAAGGAACACTTCAGGAGTGATCCCTGGGCACAGATTCAGGAGTAAGCCATAATCACAAACTAGTCTGGCCCCTAAACCAACCCTCTCCCAAGAAAATATCAAAGAATTTAAAAAAGACAGCCCTCACAGTTCTGCCTTCCAGAGTAGATACTTCTTGCTTGCATCCATCCATTGTCATTCATCAGCGACACAGGCCATGGTGAGCTGATCATTGAGCAAATGACTTTCTTCTTATAGAGCTATGCTTAGGAAACTATGAAAAGTACATAAGTCTATTTATAAACATGCAAAAAGTTATTTTATCAATAAATGCATATAAGCACATAGAATTTTATTCTATGATCACGGCAACAATCACCCAGTGCCACCATTCCCAATCTGGAAGGTTTTACTAGAATATTTCTATTTAATCTTATTTATTTCTGTTTTGGGGCTACAGCCCGGTATTAGGGCATATACCTGGTGGTGCTTTGGGGACCATATGCCATGCTGGGAATCAAACCCAAGTAAGCTACATAGAAGGTAAGGGCCTACTCACTGTACTATCACTTCAGCCCCAAGAATATTTTCAGTTATTGGTGGAGTTCTATTTCTCAAAAATAACTTTGAAATTTTGAATACATCATCCAAATAAGTAAATATGTTATATAGAATGTTCTAGAGATACCATGCTATTCATTTCATCTGTTGACCCTCTATTCTTTTCCATCACTTAATCACTAAGTTCTTGAGATTAAGAAAAATTAATTTGTAATATATTTATTAAGATACCATGGTTTATAGTGCTGTTAATGATGGTTTTATATGCACATCATTGCAACAACACATCCATCAGAATAGTATCTGCTTCCTTCCACCATGATCCAAAGAGCCTGACCTTTCCTCATATCCTTTCTGCAAACTCAGTTCAGTGTACCAATTCTCCAGGTGATTTGTTTTTGGCCCTCTGTTGCTATCTTACTACGTATTTTTAAATCACATACCAGGGGCAATATTTTATATTTGTCGCTTTCCTTCTGACTCTCTTGACTCAGTATGATACCCTCCAATTCCTTCCAACAACAGAGAGGTTCAGAACTGAGAGGTTCTGAGATCAACCTTCATCCCAAATGAGGAATTTGGAAACTATTCCAACAGCATAAGTGAAAAGAAAACCTCAATATGCACTCTCTTTGATTATAAACAAGAAGTCAATCTCTTAGCACTGGAAGATTCTTCAAATAGCACTATGTTTGGCAAGCCAGGTGGAAGCTATTCACTACAGAAAATTGACTATGGAGATTTTCCTGAAAACCTGGGCTTCTGAACTCAAGAAAAGGCTCATCTCTGATTTCTTTCACCATGGAGAGCCCCTGCATCAAGAGGCTGACCATCTCCTGTGCCTAAGTGAGCTCTAGATGTGGGGAATGCAAAACATTTCTACTGCAGAAGCCTCCAAGAGAACAAGGATAATGCATGACAATGTTTCCATCCTCTCCAACACACTCCACTAAGAGGAAAGGAACAAATTAATTACCTGATTTCCTCTTTCTTCCTTTGCTTCAGAATTGTCTGAGGTACCACCATTTTTTGGTAGTGCAAGCTTGAGGGCTGGGCACTTCCTCTTTTACATTCTTTTACACCTCACTCCTCTTTTATTAATCTACTCAAGTGTTAACGATTGTTACTTTGGCTGATGTCTACTGATTATACCTTACCTAATCTCAAGCCCTCTATAAGCTGGATATAAAACATATAACTCACTTCTTTCATGCTTTTCCCTTCCTGACTCCTTTATGCTATTGCATATTTTTTTCTTTTTGGGTCACACCTGAGAGTGCTCAGGGTGTACTCTTGGCTCTGCACTCAGGAATTACTCCCAGCAGTGCTCAGGGGACCATATAGGATGCTGTACTATAGCTCCAGCCCACCATTGCATATTTTTAATTGGAATTTAAAAATTTTATTATCTAACATTTAAGTGTTAATTTTAAGATATATTTAAAATTTAAATTTAAATATTTAAAATTCAAACATATTTGAATTTTTAATATTTTAAATTTTATTATTTAAAACTATTTTATTATTTTTCTTTGGTTCAAAATCTTCCAGTGTCCGATTAGCCTAACCAGTTATTTTAAACTCTTCCTTATGAGTGTTTCAAATGACCTGTATAGTAAACCCATAATACCCCTAGCTCCATCTGTTTTTCAACTCTTCTGTTTCATTTTTCAAAGGTGTGCTACTTTTCCCGCCATACCATCAAACATCTTTGTGGTTTTAGTCTACAAGTGGTATTTTAAGTTATTCACCAGTTACTTAATTCTCTTCTGAAAAACAAATGTTTGGGGACAGAGAGATAATATAGGGGTTAAGGCGCTGGCTCTGTTCACAGCTGCCGGCACTGCGAGGGTCCTTGCTGAGCACAGAGCCAGGAGTAACCCCTGCACGCTGCAGGGTGTGGCCTAAAATAATAAATAAAATTAAAAAGTAAAGTTTTTATTGAAACAGATGACCAAAGCCAGGCCCCATCTGTTCTTGCCACTTCGCCTTCACCATCTTCAGTGCCTTCTTCCCTCTAATGTCATCAGAAGGAGGTAGCTCGGCCAGCAGCCAGTGGCTCAGAGGACAGCTGGATGCCGCTCCTGTCCTCTCTCTTCCCTTCCTACAGCATGCTCCTGCTCCGGACAAAACCACCTTTTCTCTTTCTTATAAATGGTCCTTGAAAAACTGTTGTACTTGATTTACACTCACCGCCCCCCTCCCCCCCGCTATTTTTATTGAACTGTGAGATATACAGTTACAAAGTTGTTCATGACTGAGTTTCAGTCATACAATGTTCCAATACCCGTCCCTTCACCAGTGTACATTTCCCACCACCAATATTCCTCCCACCATCCCTTCACAGCTTGCCTCTATGGCAGACACTTCCCCCACCCCCTCTCTCCTTTTTAATTTAAAATGTCTCCAGTATTCCTCCTACTTCCCCTCCCTGCGCCCAGCCTGCCTAATGGCAAGCAGTTGTCTTCTCTCTCTCTCTCTTCTTTTTTAAATTAGTTTTTGTTTGTTTGGGGGTCACAGCCATCAATGCTCAGGGGTTACTACTGGCTCCACGATCAGAATCACTCCTGGTGGTGCTTGGAGGACCATATGTGGTACACTGGATTTAACCTGGGTCAGATGTATTACCTGGGTCAGCTGTATGCAAGGCAAACACCCTACCTACGGTACTATTATTCTGGCCCCTAACACTCAGTTTAATTGTGGCTTCTACCTCCTAAGCACACTAGCACCCCAGAAATTCCCTCTGCTAACTCTGAGCTTCTTTTCAGAATCTTTCTTCCTGCTTGCTGTACAGCCAGAAGTTCCCCTTCGTTCACTCATGCTTCTTCCTCAGGAGAACAAAGCTTCCGTCCTGACTGCAGGGAGAGAGGGCTACTTTCTGCTTGGTGCTCAAATTGTCTCCACGCATGCAGGACGGCCAGCTGGGGCCATCAAGAAGACCACCACGAAGCTGACAACCACTTCTCCCCCTCAGAAGCTATCTTATCACGCCTGGAAATGATTCCCATCTTACAACCAGCCCTTGCTCCAGATTTCTTATCTTCCCTACCTGGATTCCAGATGTCAGGGATTACTTAACCACAGAACATATATTTATAAAGAAAAGAAACATTTTTTTTTAGACTTAGGGTAATGTTCATGCTGACTTAGGAAAGGAAAAGTCAAACTTAATCACCAAAGCATTCCAAATCTGTTGCTACCAATAAAAATAGAGCTGAGTCTTCAGTAGCAAGTACAGTTAAAACTCAGAAGGGATATATATATATATATATATATACATGTATATAATTTAAATCAAACATGGTATAAGCAATAAACATAAAATGAACAATGGCAGGAATTCTGCCATCATAAAATTTGTTGTCATTCAAAATTTGATCAAGGAATGACTTCCACTTTATCACTACAAAGAACAAAAATTAGAAATACTTTCATACAACTCCAGAGGAGCAATAATGCTCTACATGGGTTTTGAAAAATCTAAATACCTTCCCAAATTTAGGTCTGATCTTTTTATTTGAGATTTTGTAGAAATTGTCACAACAATGAGAACTCAAAATTTTGTCCGAATAAAATTTGAAATAGATCTCCTTTGTATAATCTACACTAAAGAGCCGTGTTCAGATGAGCATTTCAGCCCAGCATTCAGAAGCATTTCAGTCAAGCCAGGCCCGTGTTTCAGCGCGGCGGTGGCTGTGGTTTGGATCCCCCGCTTTCAGTGCTGCCGACTCTGTGGTCTGCGTAGAAGCTAGCCCACTCCTCGACACCACCTGTGGAGGGACGCCTTGACTCCTACCCCAGTTACTTCCTGTCCTCTTCTTCTCACTACCCACCTTGGGTTTGTCACCTCCACAACTGGGGGGGCGGGGATCCTCTTATCAGGCATTCTGTCCCCAGAGATGTCTAATGCCACATCCTTCAGTACCAAGCTTGCATGCAATAGATTCGTCTCTCTCTCTCTCTCTCTCTCTCTCTCTCTCTCTCTCTCACACACACACACACACACACACACACACAACACACACAGTGATTATGAGACTAACAGATTGTCTTCTGAGGTGCCATAAGGAACCCTGTGTTCCATCTAGTAGAATTTTCTTCTTCGATGAGTCTTCCAATGCTCCTTCTCCAGCAGGCTCCAGTTTACAATGCAATAAGCTAGCTCTGTGTTCCTTTAGCAAGTGGGAAACAGAGACTGGGAAAGAGCAAGTGACTTGACCAGTTAGAGAGAGATAAGGGGTGGAGTGGGGGATTGGGAGGGGGTGAAGGGGAGAGTACCACAGCATCCTCTGCTGGAGCTCTCTGGTCAAATCAGGTATCATAGGGACTTCATCTTAGTCAACCCTAACTCTTGAGGCAGAAAGTTTTTTTCTGTGCTGTCTTGCCTACCTTCTTTCCTTCCAGTAGTGGTCCAAGTGCTGGGCATTTCTCACAGTTGTTCTAATTTTCAGAACTATTCTCAGAAAGTCCTGACTGGGTTGCTTCTAACACTTTGCCCCCTGATGGACAAATTGCCACTAGTCTCCAGATGTTTGCTTTTTTATCAGAGGGCTCCTAGAAATATGTGTGTTACTGATTCGATTTAAATTAACTTGACTGAAGTATTATCTTAGTTCTAAAATTGTGGCGTGCTGATCAAGCTAGTGGATAGGAGAGGTTGACAGGAGAAAGTGATTGCAGTTTTAGATGATAAAAATCTAACAAACATCTTACCAACCAACAAAAATTCCAATCAAAATTGGTTAAAGATTATTATCAAAATATTAATAATAAAATAATAAGAATTTACAGAACATATGTAATTTTTAAATGGGGAAACATGTCTTAAGAGGACACAGAGTGTTAAACAGTAAGGTAAAAAGACAGTGAAAAATGAGGCAGTGAAAAATTAAATTCTGAAGTCCTTCTGTTTTTTTATTCTACAGATGTAAACTAAAAAGCATATAGACAGTCCCTGCGAACCATTTATATTCTAAAATACAACTGACATGCAAAAACTAATTTTGAAATTGTTATAAAATAGCAAATTATGTAAATGAAGAAATTAAAATTCAATGAAAATGTAATCTACGGAGTGAAAGTACTTATAACAAATATATCTCTGTTTTTATTTTTTGTGGGGTTTTTACATACTTTTATTAAAGAACTGTAATTTACAAAGTTATTGATGTTGAGTTTTAGGTGTATATTTCAGTACCAGTCCCACCACCAGTATCAACTTCCCTAAACCAGTGTTCCCATATTCCTTCCACACCCCATCCCTGCCTTTCACCTTGACAGGCATATAAAGTTCCAGTGGTTGCAGCTTTAGGTCTCATGTTTTTCCATTTTGTTGGGTCTGTGCTTTGGATATATGGCTATACCACTCATTCTTATCACTAGTGTAGTTGAACCGTGAACCCTGCTCACCAATTACTTCCAATTCTCTTCTTCCCCACCCCCCTTGATTTCTTTCCTTCTCTGTCCTTCTCTCTAAGCCAGGAAAAATATTTTTTAATGAATTTATATCTAAATATACAAAGAACTATAATAATAAATGAATAAGGAAAAGATCGTTCTAAGAGAAAAATGTGCAAAATACTTGAGTGAACAATAATCAAGTAAAAACAGTCAACTTCTTTAGTCATTAAGTTAAGAAATGCTAATTAAAGCCATATGTGATGCCACAACACACTTGTCACATTAGTTACAATGAAAAATATGAAAAAAAAACCCAAGTGAGACAAGGAAGTGAAGTAACCAGAACACTACATGTTATTGTCAGGAGATTGAACTGATACAACCACACCGAAACACTGTATAGCCATAAGTATTGAAACTAAACAGATAACTTACTCCTCACAATAGCACTTTTAACTATATACTCAAGAGAAATGTAAACATAGTTCACCAGAACATGCACTAGAATTTTCATAGTGGCATTGTTCACAGTAGTTAAGGCTGGAAATCATCCAAATGCTCACTAATAGCAAGAATGTACAAATGAACAACTATTTATTTGACACTGGAAAACTATGCAACAGTGCAAGTAAGAAGTCTGTAACTTCACACAGTATGCATGCAGGCCATAAATGTAACAGCAAACCAGAGAACCTGGCAAATTAGTATCTAACTATAACTCTCTATAGAAAATTAAAAAAAAACTATTATGTACTAACATAGATTGCCCCAGAGATAATGAGTATCGAGTGGAAAAGAATATGAAGTATTTCTGGGATGCTGGAAATGTTCTAAGTTTTGACCCAGGAGCCAGATGTGTAGTGATAGAATGTGTACTGATAGTGATTGTCAGTCATACCTAGAGAGGATGTTCACTTCACTTTTTTGCATATGAAAGTGCTATCATGCTCAAATTAACTTAAGCAGCAAAGTATAAAGTTTTTAAGTGCAAAATTAATTGTAAACTGGAGAGCTAGGTGAGTTGGTGGCAACACTTGGATAGAGGCTTATAATCAATCTCAATCCATATGCAATCTGGGAAGCAGAAGCCAAAATTATTCAATTTGGCTCTCTAGCAATAAAAATAGAGAGTCAAAAATGCAAAAGTTTCCCAGAGACTCTATAATAATTCTTTTATTTTGCATCTGAGATATAGACCCTGGAGAGTTCTTAGTCCAGTCAAATTAAGATAGATTTTTAAGAAAAATAGTTGGAACTGAGGATTAAGCAAGTACAGAGAAAAAGAAGGAAAGAGAGAGAGAGATTCACCACTGATAAGAAGAGTTTGCAATAAAAATTCCAAAGGGTGTGGAAAATTACATGTAACAGAGAGTAAACAAAGAAACTCATTTCAGGCAGAAATTCACATCACCAAATAAGGGCCAAAATGGGGGGGAAAGTTATTTAAATCTTCAAAATTATTAAAAAGCTAAGGGGAGGGATATTTTCTAAGATAAAATAACATGAAGGACATTAACAAAAGGGCTTTATGTATCAGTGACTAGGCTATTTCACAAATGGCCTGGATAAGCTGGTTATCCCTAATTACTATGCAGATAGTAGATATTGTACATACGTTTCTGATAAGTATATAGTTGTGTTATAAGTAACACAAAAATAAAATCACTGGAAAAATATCTTTATATTTCCTTAGTGGCAAGATTCTCTAAACCAAATAAATGAAGTCAAAACAATGAAAAAATACTTAGGATCTTGACAGCCAAGAGGTGGTGGGCTCAGCTTGTAAGATTCTAGCTGCAAAATACAAAGAACCTAAGAGGGAAAAAAGCCTTTTCCTCTCTCATTCACAGAAAAAGCTGTATGTGCAAAAAATCACACGCAAACCAACTCTACTGTGCAAAGATTCGGAGAGATCCATAGCGTGAGCCGCCTGGGGAACCTTAGCAGACTGGCAGAAAGTACCTACATGGTGTTTTGACCCAAAATGCGAGGCAGTGGGCTTTCTCCTTGGCAACTGGAGAGAATGTGATGGAACAGAGCCTTCACAAAGAGCGCTGGCGGTACCGCAATGGCACATACATTGCGGTGACCCAGCCATCCAAGATAAAAGAGTGCAGGTGCTTGCTGTGGAGGGAGACACTGCACTCGCGGGGCTGATCAAGAGGAGCCAATCCCACGCAGCCATTTGGCAAAAGTGAAAGCGATTCAAATGTCAAGCTGTGGAGAATAGAGATAGATATATAAATGGCTTTGGGCGTTGACTAATACAAACCAGAGACGGGGGGGGGGGGGGGGGGTTGTATAGGGTGAGGAGGGTAACAATGCTGATGAGTTTATTCAGGAGCCATTGTCCTAAGTATTTAAGTTCCTACTTCATTGTTTCCTTAAGATAGCCCTAGAGATTTGCCACTATTCTGTGTTGTCCCCATTTCACAAATGATCATAAATATCACACACTTTGTAAGGATCAGGATACAGGCCATTCTTACTTGAAGGCTCCACCCACATTTTATTGAGTGGTTACTATCATCAGAATGACAAGATCTACGGAATTGTAGGAATGGATTTTAGTTGTGAAATGTAAACTCAAAGGATAAATAGTTTGGAGACTCGAGTTTTTCCAGAGTTGGTGATGGCAAACCACCTCTTAGTGATCTTAAAGGAGCAGGACTTGGTTTCCTAAAGTCTAGTTTGAATGCCATCAGCCTGACTAAATCTGTACTATAAAATATATATGAAATAGATATAAACTGTGAAACAAAATCAAAAGAAAAAGAGAAAAGGAAGGGAGGAAGAGAGGACGAAAGAAAGAAAGAAAAAAGAAAGGAAGAAAGAAAGAAAGAAAGAGAGAGAGAAGAAAGAAAGAAAGAAAGAAAGAAGAAGAAAGAAGAAAGAAAGAAAGAAAGAAAGAAAGAAAGAAAGAAAGAAAGGAAAGAAAGAAAGAAAGAAAGAAAGAAAGAAAGAAAGAAAGAAAGAAAGAAAGAAAGAAAGAAAGAAAGAAAGAAAGAAGAAAGAGAGAGAGAGGGAGGGAAGAAGGAAGGAAGGAAGGAAGGGAGGGAGGGAGGGAGGGAGGGAGGGAGGGAGGAGGAAGGAAGGAAGGAAGGAAGGGAGAGAGAGAGAAAGAAAGAAAGAAAAGAAAGAAAGAAAGAAAGAAAGAAAGAAGGAAGGAAGGAAGGAAGGAAGAAGGAAGGAAGGAAGGAAGGAAGGAAGGAAGGAAGGAAGGAAGGAAGACCTAGCTGTTGAGACTTCTGGTTCACTGTGTCTGTCTGTGTCTATGTAATCTAATCAATGTCCCTAGGGCTATCACAGTCCAGTGTCCCCTACTCTAATCCTTTGTCATATGCTCATTATTTATCACTTGCAAAATCTGTGATACATTTTAGCCTCAGCTCTTCCCACACTAACTGCCAGGCATTTATTTTATTTCTATCTGAAGAAAAGAGAAGTCAGTGAGTCAAAAATGCTGGCATTTTCACGTCTAGCTGTGAAAGAAGTGTGGGTTTTTGCTATGCTAGTTTTTCCTCACCTCCCCAGGCTGGGGGAGCTCTGGGGGATGACATGCAATTTGTCCACTTAGCCTCAATGTCTATTCTGGTTAAGAGGAGCACTTCCCCAGAGGTATCGTGTCAAAGCAGAAGAGATTGATGGTAGGAGAATTAAGCCCAGACTAGAAAGTATCTGTCATTGGACCCTTTGGCTATGTTGATTCCTCCAAGAGAAGAACATGGAGGATTAAATGGGTTCTGGCTTAAGGTCAAAGGTCATAGCCACAACTGCATGCAAAGTGTTTTGTAGGGTAGGATGGACAGCAGTGGGAAGAGAGGGAGGCAGGAAGCTAAACTCACACATGGGCTGCCACGTCTCCATCTTGTCCAGTGGGGGAGTCCACCATTAGTCTGAAAGTGGACGAGGGAAAGTCAAGCACATCTCTCAGTGTCTCGTGATGGGCTTGACCTTCCTCCAGAAGGGAGAGTCCATCTCTTTCAGCGGTTCTTGCCTTCTCTGCATCTCTCTCATCGCCATCAAAGTCAAGAGGCTGAACATATCAGAGTGCTTCTCTACCAAAAAATAAAATAAAAACCAACGACCTAGTTCATCGGGGCAAAGCGTAGGGGAGCATATGTGCACGGGGCTGGAGGGATGTGGTGGGAAGGAGCCAATTGGCTGCTGATGGCGCTCTAGGCTGAGCCGTCCTCTAGGGGAAACAGCTTGGAGATTTCTGAAACATCATTAAAAACGGACCCACCAGAGGACCCAACAGTTCTACCCCTAGGTATCTTACCACAGGACACAAACACCCTTGTGCACTATTGCAGCACTGTTTACAAGTGGCGAGGCAACTAGTCTCGCACTGAGCGGTGGAATGATCTGGGAAACCTGCGCAGAGAAACTCAGAGAAACTCAGAGAAACGAGAGATCTTAGGGCTTACACTTACAAGCCTGCACAAGGCTCTTCTCAGACACGTGGAAACTAAAGAATCACGAATTATATGCTCTATTTAATCTTTTTTTTTTTTTTTTTTTTTGCTTTTTAGGTCACACCTGGCAATGCACAGAGGTTAGCTCCTGGATTTGCACTCAGGAGTTACTCCTGGCGGCGCTCAGGGGACCATATGGGATGCTGGGAATCGAACCCGGGTCGGCCATGTGCAAGGCAAATGCCCTACCCGCTGTACTATTGCTCCAGCCCCAGCTCTATTTAATCTTTAACCCCAGGTCTTGATTGCATGTCATCTCTGAAGTCAGAACCCTTGTGAGTTTTTACTGGAAACCAGCCACCAATCATTTGCATTTGGAGGGAAGGGTCTAAGACTGGTCTCACATTTGTGATTACCTGGAAGGGATTTTGCTGGAACTGTTGAAGGCCCCATTGAGTGTTGCTCCTACACAGGCTCCACCGTGCACTGCCTGTGAACTTGAACTCTGAAGGAAGGAGGATTGCTTGGCGCAGAGCAACTTTGGTGCCAACTTTGGTGCCACACCGTGATTTTCTCCGAGCTTAGCTCTCTTGTCTGCTAGCCTGGAATAGAAGTCCTGATCTTTCCATTTCTGTAAGAATCCTCTTCAAGTTTCTATAACCAAATTGGAATGTGTGGTCTGATGGGCAGACCAAAAATGGGGGCACACACTGAAAGCCATCTTTCACCCATTCCTGGCTTGAAGGACAGGGGGAGAGATGAAAAGCCGAAGGTAGAAAGTAGAGGTAGAGAGAGGTGAAGAGGAAGAGATATTTGGATGGGGGAGAGGAGGAGAAAAGAAAGAAAGAGAAAGGGGGGAAGGGGAGGAAGGAGGACAGAGAGCAACACTTTCACCTCTTTCTCTTCTTATATAGACACTAATTCACCTCCAGGGGGCTCTTGCCCCAGGACCCCCTAGGAGCTGATTTACCTCCCCAAATCTATCCACCACACTGGGGATGTTTAGGGCTTTGACATGAATTTGTCAGAGAACACAGGCAATAAGGAAAGGCAAGTTTGGAAAAACCACGTAGACCGCTCTATGTTCATCATGGTCTCATTAGCATCCCTGCTCACACATACTTTATATAACATTTTTCTGCCTGCCACGGTTGCTGGCCCTTTTCCGTGGAAATTCAGGGCTATGAGACGCAGAGATGTGCCCTGCTGCTCGGGTATCCCTTCTCACTCCCTCCCCCATCTCCACTTTACGTTTGAGGGATGAACATGAGCTCATTCCCATGCAAGGTGAGAGAGGGATTGTTGCAGGCAGGCTGGTTCTAAGGATAAGAGCACTGCAAGAAGATAAGGCTGGCTATAAATCCCACTTGCACTATTTTAATAAGTAGTGTCCTTGAGCAAGTTATTTAATCTCTGCAGAGTTTATTTTCCGCGTTTGTAAAGAAATGATAAAAAAAAAAACACCATAATGCCTGCTTCGTGCATGCTGAGGCAATGATGAAATCAACCCAGGTAGGTTTCATGCACTTCCTCTCCCCTGGAACACAGAGGAAGCGTTGATGAAGAACATTCCTGGAAATAGCTGCTGACGGGCTCCTGCTTCTGTTACAGGTTGTTATCATTGCGTTATTAATCCCAGCATTGGATTAGCACCCAAGTCCCCCGACATCCAGTGTGCTCTGCAAAAACAGACAGCTTTCCAATCTAGCAAAGGCAATTAAGGGCAAGAACAACCTAACTTCTAAGGAAGCATCTTGTCCGACCCACCAGCAGCGTTTGTGGTATCTCAGCAGTCCCGTTATCTGCTGAGAAAAAGCAGTTCCTGGAAATACTCAACAGCAAGCCAGGAGGGAGCCAAGGACCCAGGTTATAAAGTTCAGTTTCTTTTTGACTGAGCCCTGTTGCTAAGATGCATGCTCTGTCTGAAAGCCAAGGGCAAGATAACGTCTCCCGTGACGCCATAGGGCAGCTTTCCCCTGCCCAAGTTTCCCTGTGCCCACTCTCCTACGCTCAGCGTGGCATGAAAGAGACCCGTTCCTCCTACACCTTCTGCTTTCCTTCTCTACTGAGTCTCTTTTTCTTAATGAGTAGAATGGCTCGTTTGCTTTCGAAAATCAAGTGCCCAGTTAGAACCTGGAAGATAACTCAGTGTCCAAGGACCAAGTTCTCTGCCAGAGGGCAGCTGGATGTCTGCCTTCTGTCCAAGTTCTCGGCTTAAGTAGAAGAAGTTAGTGGATTAGCCCTGACAGATGACTGATGCTCTGAGCAGGCGTGGGCCCCAAGCCAGAAATCCACCCTGTGTACAGACAGCAGCCGCGTCTGGGGGTGCTGCACGGGCTGATAACAGCGCCGGAAACCCATCAGAGACACCCACCTCCTTACCTCTGGGCCTCATCAAAATTACCTGCCAAAGAGACTGACTCCGGACCCGCACCTTGTCAACCGTATGGGTTTTTTTTTCTTTTTTAATTTAATGGAAAACAGCTGCTCCTGCTGGGAGGCAGGGATGGGAGGAGCAGAGAGAATGGGAGAATGAACCATTCATAATTTCCTGGCTTGTTGCAGCGCTGGAAGCTGCCATCACAAGGCATGAAAGACTGAAAGCTGCTAGGGACCCACTGGGAATGCTCTTATCCTCTTCTGAAAGGACCGATAGGAAATCAAAGCCATGGCATTAAAGTCACAGATGAGGGTTCATTCTTCGCAAGGGGGTTGCATGGGGTCGGCACGCTGCTGAGAAGCTCGGGGACTGCCCAGGTGATGTCATGCAGCATTATAACAGGCAGTCTGGTGGGGATGGGGGTGTCAGAAAGTGCCTCCAGTTCTCTATTCCCCCTGCTTCACTCTCGTGTCCAGAATACACCCACCATCCTGGTGGTGGACTGGGGTGGACTCAGTACTGACTGAACATGTGAAGGGTGGAATGCAGGACACGTATTACCTAAGTCAGGCTAGACAGAGAGAATCAGGGTTCAGGGCCGGTTAGAGCTGCCCTCTGTGTTCTGTTCCTTCTACCATATGCTTGCTTAGGGAAGTCACCTTTATGTTGCAATCTTGTATAACTTCATGGATAAAATAGGGGATGAATAATGATGGTGTCAGAGGTGAAGGAGGTAAATATCCTTCAGTTCTCAGGCCATGCACCCATGATTTTTATGATCACGTGGCCATGAGCACCTCTTACTGAGAATGTGCAGGAAAGGAGTAGAGATCCTACAAACTGACTAGGGAAAACCTCCCCCTTCTGTTCCAGTGATGTGCTAGCCCTCCTCAAACAGGAAAGGTGCCCGCTGCTTCCCTGACAAGGGGAACCCCCAAGGAACAGGGGGTTCCAAGGAACAGGAGGCTGGTGAAGCCTGGAGTTATCAGCTACCACTAGAATGAAAGAGATTTGTGAAGCTGCCTTGAGCTCTGAGATCAGCCACCGTTATACTGTCCGTATCACTGTTCAAGCACCCATAGACTAACTGAACAGAGAGATCCAGTTTCTCTTTCAGAGTCAGCAACTCATCTCACTGGGGAAAATAAGGAATGGATATGCACGCATGGGGACCCCTCCGCGCACACACAGAGGGAGAAAAGTTAATTCAAGAATTCAGTGGCGACCATGCAAGTGGAAGCAAACATAAACAAATGGGACTACAACAAACTAAGAAGCTTCTGCACTTCAAAAAATACAGTGACCAAAATACAGAAAGAACCCACAGAATGGGAAGGAATTTTTACCCAATACCTATCTTATAAGGGATTAATATCCAGAATATACAAGGCACAAGTAGAATTGTATAAGAAAAAAACTTCCAACCCCATCAAAAAATGGGGAGAAGAAATGAACAGAAGTTTCCTTAAAAAAGAAATACAAATGGCCAAAAGGCACATGAAAAAGTGCTCCACATTGCTAGTCATCAGGGAGATGCAAATCAAAACAACAATGAGATATAATCTCATACCAGAGACTGGCACACATTCAAAAGAACAAAAGCAACCAGCGCTGGTATGGATGTGGGGGAAAAGGGACACTCCTTCACTGTTGGTGGGAATGTCGACTGGTCCAGCCTTTCTGGAAAACAATAGAGACGGTCCTTCAAAAACTAGAAATTGAGCTTCCATATGACCCTGCAATACCACTCCTGGGATTATATCCCGAGGATGCAAAAAAGCACAGTAGAAACGACATCTGTACCTATATGTTCATTGCAGCACTGTTCACAATAGCCAAAATCTGGAAACAATCCAAGTGCCCTAGAACAGATGACTGGTTAAAGAAACTTTGGTACATCTACACAGTGGAATACTATGCAGCTGTTAGGAGAGATGAAGTCATGAAACTTGCTTATAAATGGATAGACATGGAGAGTATCATGCTAAGTGAAATGAATCAGAAAGAGAGGGACAGACATAGAAGGACTGCACTCATTTGTGGAGTATAGAATAACATCACATGAGGCTGACACCCAAGGACAGTAGGTACCAGGGCCAGGAGGATTGCCCCATAGCTGGAAGCTTGCTTCATGAGCGGAGGGGAGAAGGCAGATGGAATAGAGAAGAGATTACTAAGAAAATGATGGCTGGAGGAACCAGTCGGGATGGGAAATGTGTGCAGAAAGTAGATAATGGACCAAATATGATGACCTCTCAGTGTCTGTGTTGCAAGCCATAATGCCCAAAAGTAGAGAGAGAGTATGGGGAATATTGTCTGCCATGGAAGCAGGGGGAAGGTGGGAAAGGGGGGTATACCCGGGATATTGGTGGTGGGGAATGTGCACTGGTGGAGGGATGGGTGTTTGATCATTGTGAGATTGTAACCATCTCACAGTGATTCAATAAAATTAAAAATAATAATAATAATTCAGTGTCACTCCAGTACCTGCACAATTCCACAATTCAAGCCAATGTGAAACCGTAAGAACAGGAGTAAAAGGAGCCTACAGGGAGCAATCAGAACACATAAAAGAGTTCTTGGAAATCAACATGTAACTGTCTTGAACATACTGTCTCTCATGCACCCTCACATAGGCACAGACAAGTACCCATGCAAAGACCATCACTTCCATGCCCTGGGGTGTCTGTTTTCATGTGCAGCTCTTAGTTTCTTTCCTTATTGATTAATTGAGGTCCTGTGAGTTACAACTTAATGATGGGCCATGTGTCCATAAACTAACAGCAAACCCGCTACCAGTGTGCGCACCTTTCTGGCCCAGGAGCCCCAGGGCCCTTCCCTTCCAAACCTCTGCCCCAAACTCAGTGACATGAATCAGTTCTCCCATTGTGCTGCTTTGTCCCTTTGTTGCTACCTTGCTGTGCATCGTTAAGATCACCATGTGAGGGGGATCATTCTGTATTGGTCCCGTTTCTTCTGACTGGCTTCATTCCTCAGGATATCTTCTAGTTCCATCTGTGTAGCAGCAAGTAGCATGGTTCTCCCTTTCTTACAGCTGCATTTGTATGCCATTGTGTATATAGAACACAACGTCTTCCTTTTTTTCTGGATTGGGGCCACACCCAGCAGTGCTCAAGATTCACTCCTGGTGGGTTTAGGGGACCATATAGGGTGCCAGGAGTCCAACCTGGTTCAGGCATGTGTGAAGCCAGCACCCTGTTGGCTGTACTCCAGCCCATAAAACACAACTTCTTCATCCATCCATGGTTGGCCACTGGGGTGGTTTCCACATCTTGGCTCTTGGGGACTATTGGTTTCTCAACCTTTTGTAACATCTCTGATCACCTGGCCTCTTTCCCTGAATGCTTCCAAGTCTTGACCTGTGTCCAGTATCCTCAGCTGGACACTGGTCGCCCAAGTTTCCGAGGGGAGGTCAGTCTCAGTTGTGAGCTGAAATGTCATCCAGGGCCTCGAGAGGCAGTTGCCATGGAAAGGCTTCCGTGCAGAGACATTTACTCGGGTCTAAGAAATCCACTTTCTGCTGAGCTGGGGCTCGGAGAAGGGACTCAGCGCTGTGCATTGCAGGGCTTTGTCTCTGGGACAAATGATACTGTCTGTCTGTGAAGGACGTGAGGGAGGGAAACTATCTTGATTGTGTGCTCTTAGGGGTTCCCTGAGACCCCTCAGAAATAAGAACAGACTCATCTGGGTCTTCCTTTCTGAGCTCTGGAACTTTCTAACCAGCCGAGGGGCCTGTGTTGTATAGTTTGAAATGGCACCTCTGGATCAGTGTTCTTCAACTTTTTGATAACTGTAAGTTAGTACTTGTCCTGCTTACTTGTCCACGGACTGGAAGTTAGAACCAAAACTGTACACCAGTAGTTTGCGAGTTTTCTCCATCTGTAGGATGGCTTTACATTCAACCAATGGCTGAAGAATGCCATTCTAGGTGGTTGGGATTCACAGTACTCCATCTATCAGAGCTTAATTAATCAAAGAGCCACAAATCAAAAGTCACAGCCAATAGTGGACACAGAGTGGCATTATCTCTTTCCCACCCAGTACTGAGTCCCGGGTGAAAAATCTAAGTTTCTCCTTTCCTTCTTTCCACACACAAAGAAATAACTCTTTCCTCTGCTGCTGTCACTTACTACTCCCACATCAGGGTCACTGGGTTGCCAATAGGCAGTAACTCTCGTATTTCAGCACTGTGGTCTTGCCAGTGACAGAGCAGCGTACACACTCCTCTATCCCCTTTCCATTCTCCTCACCACCAAGCCGCGTAATTCTACAGCTGCAAGGGGAGGGATGCTGTCACCCTCAGACCTGCTCTAAGGATCAATTCCGTTTTTATCTACATAGGGAATCCACAAAAGGAGTCGCAAATACAAGATAAGGGTTATTATCATCGAGTACATTCTTATGACTGCTGCAATGTATGGTCAACAACATGGATTCCAGATGGCACAGTTGTCTGAAAGCTTAGTCTGGGAAGCATTCTATAATTTTCTTAATACTGGCACGATTCTTGGATTCACTTACAAAGAGCTTAGAACACATGCATACCCTATTAAATCTCTTTTTCCCCCATCCTGTTCAAACTTGCCCATTGTTTTCTCCCTAAAGTGAATCTGATTGCCAGGAAACAGTTGGTTGTGAAATGTGTCCCAGCGTCACACTTTGTTGCTGGAGTCTCGGCTCTAGCCCAGGATCTGGCCTTGCTCTCTCCGATGAGGTCAGTGCAGTACCAAACTGAGTCACCGACTCCCTCCCTCCTTCCAAAGAAAACAGAAGTGCAATTCCAGGGAAGCTTTGTTTTGTTCCTTACTCCGGCTCCAATTTCATTTCTATCGTAAATAGCATCAATTATCTGATGTGTAGCTGACAGGGCAGATAGCTTGCCTCCAATGCATCATTTAGTTCAGCTGATTCAGCAAAAGAGATCGCGTGAACTGCCTCTGTATGTGTGTATGTGTGTGTGGGGGGGGTGGAGGGGGCTGAGGGGTGTATGGACTTCAATGTCTTTGTTTTTCTGGTGAGCTGGAAAAGACGCTCTGTTTCTCAATTAGTGGCAAACAAGGCTCAGAGTTGTGTTTAATCTGGAGCATCTCAGGCTGCATTTATAAATACTGTTATGATGATCTTTAGGAAATTCAGCAGGTTTTCTGGGGTCTAGGAGAGGAGGTAGGTCTTACTGGTGAAAACAGGTGCTGATAGAAAAATCAGGCCTTGGGACTTGGCACAGCGAGTGGCCTCTGGGAAAGGAATGATGAAAGAATGAGTGGATGTCTCAATTTTTCTGTTTATAATGCCATCAAAGGAAATCAAATATCCTAGATTTAAATGTCCATTGTGCCTGCATTTCAGCATTGTGAAGAGCCACTAGAACCCCTCACCTGTGCACTTCAGTTTTCTTAAGTGAAAGTGACATTTGTTTAATTGCAAGAGAGAAAGTTAAACTGACTGATGATGTCCAGGATGCTTTATCTGATGTAAATGTTAGTTAACAGGAAAATGAACTCACTAAAACTTTCCCCATACCTTCTCTCTCTGTGTATAGTTCTCTAGAAAAATTTGTAATGAAACAAAAGGAAATAAAACCCAAAAGCTAATTTGTGATAATATAGATTTTATGTTGTAACACAAAACATATTCTCTGTTTTACATACACTTTCTGTGTAATCCACTAATAGTAAATCTAGGGGAGTATGTGTGCATGTAGGTATGTGTGTAAATGTGTGTGTGTCTTAACATTGAAGTCATAAACTCAACTTCGGTGCTTATGAACTCATGTTGATTACAGGGGGCCCTAACCAGAGATTTTAAATGTTTTATACCCATGAATTTACAAATTACAGGCAATATATTTTCTGCATTTTTACTTATGTAAATTTTACTTTTAACATATTCATTTCTCAGTTTGCACCCCCACTAAAAAAACCCTACACTCAACAAATTAATCCAGTAGTTGGCCAGTACTACTATACTGCTGAATTAGTCCAATACTATCACGAGTACTCCAGTCTTTTACCATTTTTAAATGAAATGCAGTGTTGCCAAAGCCATCAGTCTTTGCACTGGGTGATTATGGTATGTTTATGTCACTGAGAGAATGGATAGACATCAGCAGAGGTCTTCCTGATACTTACGGTTTACATTCCTAACCATATTTGTATATTCATATAAGATATTTATCTTACCACCTTTTTATACCACAATAACATAGGTAGATTACTTTTTCTGCTTCCTAATATTTAAGAATTAAATTCCTAGCCACCTTCTTTTTCTAGTGTCAGCAATAGAGGCCACAATAAAATAAATACCATGTAATTGATTTTTTGTGCATTTATCCTGCCAAGAGATTTATATTGTTTTGTCATCTTTTTATATCACAATGCCATAGGTAGATTATGTTTATTTTCAATCAGACATGAAGAAAATGAAGTTTGGAGAGGTCTGGTATATATATATCAATCTTGTTATTCTCCCACCTTTTTTTTTTCTGGCCGGCGGGAAGGAGTGCACACCCAGCAGTTCTCAGGACCTCTCCTGGCAGTGTTTGGGTTACCATATACGGTGTCAGGGATCAAACCCAGGTCAGCCTTGTACAAATAAGCACCTTACCTGCTGTACTATCTCTCCAGCCCTGGACCCAAGTGTTTTTTGAAAGATAATAGAGATGCTGGGAATTAATCCCACTTATATCTGACTCCTTAGATTATGAGAACCTGGCTGTGTTTTTGCTATATAGGTTGACCAATAAACACAAAACTAAAACAAGGTCAAAGAAATAATATGCAAATAAGGTGTCCATAGAGCAGACTGCTAGGAAATAGCCATATTCCAAAAGGCTTTCTGTTTCCATGTCTCAATTTTTTTCCCCATACCTGGAAACTTAATGAAAATACAGTCTTGAACTTAAACTTCACGAAAATAATGTGTATGCTGCAGTATTTACTGTCCTTCCCCTCACTGTGTTTCTAGTGTTTGAAGAGCATGTACTGAACTCATCATCCGACTCTTTGAGCTTGTACCTGTTGGATATATATTCACATGAGACAGTTGTACTGTCAGAGACAATGTACTACACCAAAGGTTGTCTACATAATCCTTGAAGGCAGATGTGGTGATTTTAGAAATGTTGAAGTGTACAAATAATAGATAAAAATCACTAAATACATCTTTGTTTGATGTTTTACCTGGAAATTTTGAAAAGACTTAAGGCAGATGCTCAACCATTTTGTTTTATTTTGCATTTAGAGTAACACTAGTTTGCAACACCAACACATCAAAAATGCCTCAAACACGTGGAATATTTGAGAATCCTTCCACTACAGATTTTTACAACATCTTATTCAGAGGAGAGCGTTGCGGGGTCATTTGCACTTGTGTTAACAAAATGCTGCTGAACAATTCTCTTGGGCTCTATAAATTGCTTCATTAGGCTTTATTTTAAACCACAATAGTACATACAAATTAAAGTGTCTTAGAAAAATGCAGCATTCCAAAGTCACCAATTTACTAGATAGGTTCTTTTGAAAAAGGCAAACAAGTGATGTAAGCAATACTATATTTCTTTGTATAAAATATATTTGGGGCTGGAGTGATAGCACAGTGGGTAGGGCGTTTGCCTTGCATACGGCCAACTCGGGTTCGATTCCCAGCATCCCATATGGTCCTCTGAGCACCTCCAGGGGTAATTCCTGAGTGCAGAGCCAGGAGTGACCCCTGTGCATCTCTGGGTGTGACTTGAAAAGCAAAAATATAAAAATAAAAATAAAATAAAATATATTCAACTGAAAGCCTGACAGAAAATGGCCAAACATGGAAATCTTTATAGCAAGGTGGGAGTGGGGATGGGTGAAATGGCAATTGAATGAGTTTTTGCTTTAGTGGACCTGATTCAGACTCAGATTCCACAATATGGACTCCACAGTTTCTTTGAGAACCACTTCCATAATTTACTTGGAGCAATAGCACAGCAGGTAGGGCATTCCCCTTGCACACGGCCAACTCGGGTTTGATTCCTCCGTCCCTCTCAGAGAGCCCAGTAAGCTTCCAAGAGAATCCCACCCGAAAGGCAGAGCTTGGCAAGGTACCTGTGGCATATTTGATATGCCAAAAACAGTAACAGCAAGTCTCATAACGGAGACATTACTGGTGCCCGCTTGAGCAAATCGATGAACAAACAGATGACAGTGCTACAGTGCTATGCTTTAAAGAGATGGGTAATATTCATTTAAGATTATGTGTATAATTTGGATCCAAACATGAAGATGGTTATTCTAGAGATAAGAGCAAGAGTTTGAGGTCTACACTACCAGGTATCTAACATAATCTCAGGGATTCATTAGCTAAAGTCTACTTGAATTATCAAATGCGGTCAATGAATATTGCCTGTGCTGCTAATACACACTAATGTTAGCACATATGAGTTTAGTTTGTTGGATGTGTTTGGCCCTGGTGCTAAGCAAGTAGCGCCTTTGGAAAGATTCACCATCCACAGAAAACATTTGCATTTGAAACAGACTCCGCCTTCCTCATGTTAACAGGTACGGGACATTTGCATTCTTGGTGGCACCTAGTTAGAGATGGCGATTTCTTCTTAAAGTCAAGCTCATGTTCAATATTTGGATCCAACCATGAGGATGGTAATTCTAGAGATAAGAGCAAGAGTTTGAGCTCTACACTGCCAGGGCTCACGTTTTCACTGCCACTCCAAGAGAAGAGCTACACGATTTGTAAGACTTCATTCAAATGAATACCAGGGACTTGTGTCCAAAAATAAGAAGGGCAACATTAAAAATCCTAAGACAAAAACCATTTTTTCTTTCTACTATAGCCTCTGCCTCTAGCAGAGAATAGTTCTTTGCTATTCATTGGCAGAAAAGAAAAAATAAAATGTAGATTATTAGCATAAACATTATCAGTCATCTCTATATGTGTGATACCCACTGAAATGCAAATATTGGAGTATTTAAATAGAATGATTGAAAGGATACAATTAAAATTCCATTGCTCTTATATGAATATATATACACATAGATTTATATATACATGTATGTATGTATAGATACATATATACAGGAAGTGACTATATGTGTGTATATATACATATATATATGTATATATAAATGGACTGGAGTGATAGCACAGCAGGTAGGGTGTTTGCCTTGCATGCAGCAGACCCGGTTTGATTCCTCTGTCCCTTCAGAGAGCCCTGCAAGCTACCGAGAGTATCCTGCCCACAGGGCAGAGCCTGGCAAGCTACCCGTGGAGTATTCAATGTGCCTAAAACAGTAACAACATGTCTCACAATAGAGACATTACCAGTGCCCGCTCGAGCAAATCGATGAGTAATGGGATGACAGTGATACAGTGCAGTGCTATATCTATACAGTTATCCCCGAACAGTGAATGTCTGGTGCAGGAAACAGCTCCCACCAGAGAGACTGTTCTCTCCCTGCCTTTGCCTTGGGCCCCTTGAAGAGCAGGAGCAGGGCAAAGGAACCATGGCTTGTTCTCTTTCCCTTTCCCTTGGTGTCACTATTTCAAGCATAAGAAACTGGCTAAGACAAGAAGTGACATGAGTCGGAAAGTTTGTAGTGGGGGGGTCCTAGGAGCTTATGTTTCCTAGAATGCTGTTGACTTCTCTCTGCGTTATTTCTGTGTATGGTAAAAGTTTGGATTTAAATATCAGTGTGTCCTCTTGGGGCTGTGGCTGCCCGTGTTACTCAACCTGAGGTCCATTCTGCTTGCTTTGAACACAGCTTGTGTCTCCTGAGCTCACACGTTGTGGGTCTCTGATACCCTGTATTCATGGACATCAAGACATCATCATCAGGAATGGAGCAGCAGGAAACAGTAGGCTCTTGGGCTTTTCCGTGCTTCCATGTACCTCGAGTCTCAATTGCAAAGCAGACACATTTAAAGAAAATGATCAAGTGTTTTTAGACAACAAGACAGAGCACTGAACCAGGCCTGCTTCTCTCTGAACATGGGCCCTGTGAGATGGCTTAGGCTAAAAGTACTCCTGGAGCCAGCCAGGCACTTCCTAGCATGATCTCAGGCATGTGGCTAAACCTCTCTGGGGTCTCCACTGTTTTCTTACATAAATTTGGAAAATAATGGTCTCTAGCACTTGAAATGTTTACGAAAGCAAGGGCTGGAGTGATAGCACAGTGGTTGGGCGTTCGCCTTTCACGCGGCTGACCCAAGTTTGATTCCTCCGCCCCTCTCGGAGAGCCTGGCAAGCTACCAAGAATATCGAGCCCACACGGCAGAGCCTGGCAAACCACCTGTGCATATTGGATATGCCAAAAACAGTAACAATAAGTCTCTCAATGAGAGACATTACTGGTGCTTGCTTGAACAAATCGATGAGCAACGGGATGGCAGTGACAGTGATGAAAGCAAGAGTACTGTTAACATGCATTGTACTCAAAACACTGTATGGAGTACAGGACAGTATAACTAGTTTATTACTATTTCAGCATCACCAAGATGTTTAGGGTAAGAGAATTAGGGTTTAAAGACCTGATCTCAAAAAGTTATTGAAGAACTATTCTTAAATTTTATATATCCATTACCACCCTTCTATCCTTAATGGGCACAATAACCATACAAAAACATATCATCGGATTTTTGCTAGATTGATTTGATTGGCAGTTAAGATCAGAAAATTGACTGGTGGTGGTAACGTGCCTCACTCACACTGCCGCATGTAGGACATTTGGCTGCAGCCGTGACCACCATCCAGCTGCATCCTTGCTCACCGCCCCCCATGAAAAGATAGAGTAGCCATTTCCCCAATTCTGAGCACCAACCTTGGCTTTGCTTATGGCCATAGTCTCCTCCTCAGAAGCTCAGAAGCTCCTCAGAAGATCGCCCCCCTTTGGAAATCTCTGTTTTATGATTATGTGGTATGCATAAGCACATTGAAGGCTATATTGCCAAACCATACATTAGGAGTCAGATTCCCACCCAAAGCAGACAGCACTCGCTAAGCGCCCTTGAAGCCCAACACAGCGAATCCCAAAATGGCATCCAATTTAGACGACCCCTAGCCTAAGATCTCTCTGCTTTTTTCTTAAGAGGAAAACTCAAACTGGATTTAAAAAAAAAAAAAAAGATTGGGGAGAGGTTAAAAAGTTTCATTCCAACGTGAGAGCTGTCAAATCTCTGATAAACGGGTCCAAGAAAACAGAGGTGAATGAGCTCTGGTTCCCAAGACGAGAAGACCTAGGAGGTATTGCTGTCCAGACGCTGCACTGGCCCGACCCCTCCTCCCCCACCCCAGACGCTCCTTGGCAAGCCTCTGCTCAGACAAAGCCCTTATGGAAAGAAACTCGAGGACTGTGCTGACTCCAGCGAGTTTGATTTATCAGGACTACTGGCATTTGCAAAAGCAAGTGGTCTGTTTGGATGAGATGTTTCCCAGGCCAAAAAAAAAAAAAAATGGAGGGGGTGGTGGTGGTGTGGAATCTGGCTTGATTCTTCCTGCTCTTGGAACATCTTAATGTCATGGGTTCTGGTCTGCAGGGCAGAAACAATGGGAATTCTTCCTGCAGGAGACTCAGGTGGCCTGAGCATGTTTTAGCCCTAACTCCCATCAGCTCTCCTCCACACGTTTTGCTTCCTTCCACAAGGCATGCTGATAAACGCAAGTCTCTACCTTTCTAACTTGCCTTCCTCCCTAACCTTTGCTCCTCTCTCCCCGTCCCCTCCCCCAGCTCGAAGCCCACTCCCATCTGGTTTCTGTTAGAAGTTCATTTTGAGAGTGCCGGCTGGTGGAATTTGGAGTCCAGACCCCCTCGAGTGATGAGAGTCCTGGGGCTGCGAAGGTCCCTTCACGCGGGTCCCTGCCACCTCCCCCTCAGTTCCCTCCCTATGCCCCATTCGCCCTCATGCAATAACATGCTGGAGCCCACATCTGTTTTCAATTCTGTGTTCATTTGAACTGCTCTGGGAAAATGGAAGCTCTCACTGACGGCTGGGGTCTTAAAGCAACAGCATAAATGCACAAAACAAACAGAACACATGCACAAAACTTGATTTGACCAACAAAGTATGCATCTCTAGAGAGAGCAAGCCTCATCCCTTCCTACCAAGCTGGAGTTGCCATATTCAAGATCTGTCTGTCACTAAGTCGTGAATGAAGCAACATATAATCACGGATGCTTAATTCCTCCATGCTTAGGTCTGATGGCCATCTCTTGCCCAATTTCCAATCTGGGAATGTTGCCTGAATTCCACAGTTTAATCAACAGAGTGGATGTTCCCTGGGCCCTTTTCTTAGTCTTTGGTCTATTTCCTAACCAAACTCTGTGTGTGTGTGTGTGTGTGTGTGTGTGTGTGTGTGTTGGGGGAGTGTTCTTCTCATTTTCCCCTTTCTCATTTGTGGCCAAAATACAAGGTGAGTCGCATCCACACTCCAACTAGAAGAGGCAGGTAGTGGCTTTCTAGTTGAGGCGAATGATTTGTGGGAAGTGATGCTGTGCTTCTCAGCTGACATCTGCTCCCTCCTGAAAAGTGCATTTGGCCACATTTCAGAAGGTGTTGCAGATGCCTCAGATGCTCCTGCTAAGTCTTGGGAGAACAAAGAAAAAAAGAAAAGCCCTGGAGGCCAGAAGCAGCTAAAGAAACAAGTTTGGCCATCCTAACTAAGGAACACTGGTAATAGGAAGGTGTTCACCATGGTAAGGAACATTCATTCTTCAAGGAATCGCTTCCATCTCTTCACGTCTCTACAAACAACCTAACACTGCTTGCCCTTGAGTCAGCTGGTCAACCCCAGAGTCACAGGCTCAGAAGGCAAAAGAGAAAGGTAAGGAACATGCCAGCCTATGATAACCATAAGGGTGACCCATTTATTCATTCATTCACTTTTTCATGACTCAGTATTCTCACATGAGATGTTAAGAATGCAATCTTGGGGCTGGAGCAATAGCACAGCGGGTAGGGCTTTTGCCTTGCACGCAACTGATCAGGGTTCAATTCTCAGCATCCCATATGGTCCCTCAGCACCGCTAGGAGTAATTCCTGAGTGCAAATCCAGGAGGTAACCCCTGTGCATTGTCAGGTGTGACCCAAAAAGAAAAAAAAAAAAAAAAAGAATGCAATCTTAATGTGTTAGGTATCTTACATATAACAATCGACCTTGATAAATACTTAGTAAATCAGTTGTCCTATATAATGTACATATACATACACATCCATATTTATTCAATATTAACTGCATATTATATTATCAACTTAAATACAAAAACTATAGTTAGCATATAGGTTTTACACATATTATCGATATATCCAAGTGTACTTCATTGCTGCATACAAATACACATATGCAATCACTGTCACTGTATCACTGTCATCCCATTGTTCACTGAGTTACTCGAGCGGGCACCAGTAATGCCTCCATTCATCCCAGCCCTGAGATTTTAGCACATATGCAATATAATATAGTTATTCATTAAACAACTATTTATTGAAATACAGCTTAGTGGTTAGATTTTGCATCTAGTACCAACTTTCTTAGTTCAAATCTTATTTATAAACACAGCAGTTGTATGATCTTATACATTACTTATCCTTTGTGGGACATGATATCCTCACACATAAAATAAATATAATTACATTATGCACAAGCTAAAGGTCTTAGAGATTTTAATAAATGGATTCTTAAAAAGTGCTTAAAAGAACATTCATATGGTTAGAGTTTGATAAATGTTCTCTCTTAGGCAGCTGGCCTGGGCAACACTGGGTTATAATCCAGTGAGGCAGACAAGCAATAAAGCAAGGGGTCAGTCAGGTCAAAGGAGGGGCTCACTGTTGGGGAAGTAGATAAAAATGCTTTCATTTTAGCCCTGGACTCTTTTCCTGCAGCATTCAAGAAAGAATCCCTACTAGCAAAAAAAAAAAAAAAAAAAATAGAGCAATCCCTGATTTGATTATAAGCACGAGTACTATTATCAATTTCCTTTATGTTTTGACAGTTTCACATACATCCTACCATATGAATAGTTTGTTTCTCACTCAATGTTAGTAGCTTTTGAGAGAAGGTGAGGAGGGTTGGTATTTATTATGCACTAGATTTATTACTTCCACAACAAACCATAATATGCTACAAGAAGAATTTTAGTTGAGGTCAACTCTAAAGTCATTGACCTAACCTTAGGTTAGTACTGGTGAATCCTAAGCACTCTTGAAACTCTGTAACAATGATCCACTCTTTGCTTAGTACTGGCTCAAATCAAGAGAAGTCTTTTTCTCTCTAAAAAGATTATATGAGTTTTTTTAATAACTATCTTTACTTCCTCTTTATTTTCTCACTTTTTTCAGCTAACTCTCATAGATTATGCAATTTTATTTAGTAAGAACCACAAACCTCTTTCCAAAGCTCACTTAAATTTATAAGTGAACAACAAAATAAAGAGTACAACTGTTTTCAGATGAGAAACAAAGTATCTGTCCAGACCTTCAACCTATTAAATCCTCAGGCATGTTATTCCAAAATGAATGCATAGTCAAAGGGTAATTAAAAAAAGAAAATCCTATGTGGGGAGAAAAGGACCCTTCTACACTGCTGGTGGGAATGCCGACTGGTTCAGCCCTTTTGGAAAACAATATGGACGATTCTCAAAAAATTAGAAATTGAGCTCCCATTTGACCCAGCAATACCACTGCTGGGAATATATCCCAGAGAAGCAAAAAAGTATAGTCGAAATGACATCTGCACTTATATGTTCATCGCAGCACTGTTTACAATAGCCAGAATCTGGAAAAAACCCGAGTGCCCTAGAACAGATGACTGGTTGAAGAAACTTTGGTACATCTATACAATGGAATACTATGCAGCTGTTAGAAAAAATGAGGTCACGAACTTTGCATATAAGTGGATCAGCATGGAAAGTATCATGCTAAGTGAAATGAGTCAGAAAGAGAGAGACAGACATAGAAAGATTGTACTCATCTGTGGAATATAGAATAACAGAGTAGGAGACTAACACCTAAGAATAGTAGAAATAAGTACCAGGAGGTTGACTCCATGGCTTGGAAGCTGGCCTCACATTCTGGGGAGAGGGCAACTCAGATAGAGAAGGGAACACCAAGTAAAATGTGGTTGGAGGCCATGCGAGGGAAGGGTGATGCGTGCTGAATATAGACTAGAGACTGAACACGATGGCCACTCAATATCTTTATTGCAAACTACAATACCTAATTAGAGAGAGAGAACAAAAGGGAATACCCTGCCACAGTGGCATGGTGGGGTGGGGGGAGATGGAATTGGGGAGGGTGGGAGGGATATTGGGTTTATTTGTAGTGGAGAATGGGCACTGGTGAAGGGATGGGTTCTCGAATTTCGTATGAGGGAAACATGAGCGCAAAAGTGTATAAATCTGTAACTGTACCCTCAAAAAAATAAAAATAAAAAAAGAAAATCCTAAATGTGAACACCCATAAAACTACGAAACTGCTCAGAACTTTAAAAATCTCTCTCTCACTCTCTCTCCTTCTTATGTACATATATATGTACATATATATGTACATATATATGTATATATGTTTATTTATTTGTTTGGTTTGGGGGTCACCCTCAGGGATGCTCCTGGCTGGGTGCTGAGGTGTTACTCCTGGTGGTGCTCTGGGGACTGTATGGGATGCTAAGGATCGAACCCAGGTCAGCTACATGCTGTGCTATATCTTTGACCTAAAGAAATATCTCTTAAGGAGGGACAGAATGTCCTGGAAGGAACAGAAATTGTCTAAGTTCTTTGAAGGAAGATGCTTCCATATAATACCTTTTAAGTAAAAGAAGATATGACTAAAAAGAGATAATTGGCAGATTAACTGTATCAATGTATCACTGTCATCCCATTGTTTGTTGATTTACTCGAGCGGGCACCAGTAACATCTCTATTCCTCCCAGCCTTGAGATTTTAGCAGCCTCTCTTTACTCGTCATTTCCAAGGATTGGAAGCTCTTTCAGGATCAGGGGAATGAGAGCTATCATTACGGTTTTTGGCATATCGAATACGCCACAGGTAGCTTGCCAGGCTCTGCAACTCTTGGATGTTTGTCATGCTCATACGTATATATATATATATATATATATATATAATATATTATTCCTATGATTTGTTCCTACTGGCTGAACTCCATCAAATATGGTGTGGCAATTATAGAAAATGGGTAGGAAGTATCTTATAATGTGTTCGGAAAGTGGCCTGGAGCATGGCGGTGGTTGGATAGTGGAGGTCGGCTGCCAGGGCTGGGTCCCTTGAGGCAAGGAGGGTTCTCACCCATCCCCCTCTGGGTACCCCGAGTGCAAAAAGCCTGGCGTGGAGTCCCAGGCTGTTTTCTCTTCAGATCGCATAAATCTTTCGCCAGATTAACAAGGGAGAAAAATGCAGGGAAGCAAGTTCATATACACACATACATATATATGTATATAAGTGTGTGTATAGGCATATAGAGAGAGAGCAGGGGTTGAGGGCTGTTCCCAGTTCAGGGGCTATTCTGGCATAGTTCTAGTGACCTGGGAGAGCTGGGAATAAAACTCAGGGGTCCTGCATGCAAAGAACGCACTCCAGCCTTTGAGGCATCTCCATGACCGAAGAAGACAGCCCATATTAAGTTTGGGAAATAAGCCTGAATGCTCAGATCCATAGCTACTGACCATAGTAGGACTGAGAAGATGAGATCAGATGGAATAAGATGACTGACTTGAGTCCTAAGCTGCAATAGGAAATGGAGAGCGCACATGCTTTGGGAGACCTGAGTTCACGTGTCAGATATACCAGGTCATTCTAGTGATGTCCCAGTGGATAATGTGTTTTGGGCAAGGATCTGTAGCTTCCCTATCTGGTGGGTGCCTATCAGTGACTCTTTATAATACCTGGACGTGTGCTCATGAGACTCTTCATACCCCACCCAGCACACAAGCCACAGAATGAATGCTGTCTTTCCTTATGCCCAGAGTCAAGAGTAAGGTACCGGTATAAGGTTGAAGTGTGTCAGAGGCATCACTTACTGCACAAATTTCGGCCCAGCTGATTCCTTTGAACAAAAGACAGATAATCCCCACAGGCATTACACTGATATGGATTAGACTGAAATGATACCATCTTGGTTCTGTACTCCACTGACTAGAGGCGTTTATTTTCTTGAATTTATTCTAGGCACTGTGATTTACAAGATTGATAGTTACAAGGTCTCATGCATGAAACGGTTCCAACTCCACCCCCTCCACCAGAGTGTTCACTTCCCTCCACCATTGTTCCAGTGTCGGTTCCCCGAGGTCCCTGCAGTGACATGCTTCCTAGCAAGGTCCAGTTCTCAGTTTCTGTTGCCTTTAGACCTTTGTTGTTTTCTTACTATGCTTCTTTATATCCTGAAGAGGAGAGAGATCATTCTGCATCTGTTCTTCTCCTCTGGCTAACTCCACTCAGCACGGTACTCTCCAGATCCACCCACTTAGCAACAAATTCCATTATTTTGTCTTTTCTTCTAGCTGGAGCTATAGCACAGCAGGTAGGGTGTTTGCCTTGCATGCAGCCAGCCCGGATTCGATTCCTCTGTCCCTCTCGGAGAGCCCAGCAAGATACTAAGAGGATCTCGCTCACATGGCAGAGCCTAGAAAGTTACTCGTGGTATATTCGATAGGCCAACAGCAGTAACAACAAGTCTCACAATGGAGATGTTACTGGTGCCTGCTTGAGCAAATCAATGAACAACAGGAAGACAGTGCTACAGTGCTTTCTTCTAGGTCAGTGCTTGCAACACTATTTCATTTGTTAGTTTGGGGGCCACACCTGGCTATGCTCAGCTGTGGATCTGGATCTACACTCCTGGATCTACACTCAGTTACCACTCCTGGCGGGGCTCAGGGGACCATGCAGGATGTCAGGGATCAAACCTGGGTGAGCTACATGCAAGGCAAATACTCTCCCATTGTGCTATCTCTCCAGCCCTATATGCCATGATTTCTTTATCCATTCATCTGTCCTTGGACACAGGGTTATTTCCATGAGGCAGTCTGGAGCTAGGGAGGGACACCAGGATCTGGGCCTGATTGTCCGGTCCAGTCCCCAACCTGCACCCCAGAGAAGCCTTCCTGAGGTAAAATTTTTTCATTTTTCCTGTGGATCAGAGCAGAGAAGATATTCTAGTATTAGCTCTGTCACTGTCTCATTAGCCTCCAGCATCATCAGCTTCCCTAGCCAACCTCCGAGACCCCAGTACTCCAGCAATGGAAATCCTCAATCTATTAAGACAGAGGTGGACAGGTGGACAGGCAGAGAATGGAAGAGGCATGAAGTGAGGGAAGACTGCTTTCCAACATCCTCCTTATTCCTCAGAAAAAAATCTGGCCTCAAGACCCTGGAAATGCAGATTCTTCTCCCACTCTGAAAGTTCATGGCAGATGAGCTGCTGCCATGGATAGAGCAGCAAGGAAAATGTGTTTAGTTTCCAAGGAATACTTATAAAATAATTGGTGAGGGTACTCTAGGGTTACTTTAGATGTATAAACTGTTTATTTCTGTAGTACTGATTGGAAAGGCATGGAGGAGGGCTAATGCACTTGGGTTCAGTGTTTATTCCTTTTAAGAGGCTCAACCCCGGGTTCATGACTGTGCAGCCATCCTCTTTCGGGAATAGATATTATTTTGTAGCACATACCCAATAACACAAGGCCTTGCCATCCCACTGCTTCCTCCCTTTCTAACCCAGTGGGTAAGGGTAGTCACCGGCATTCTTGAAGCCATGCCTGGAAGGAATTTAGGGGAGTGTTTGCATGAGGGGATCTCCCAGAAGATTCTCTTATTCTCATTCCCCATAATTGTTTGGGGGAGGGAACAACTGTTTTCTATCAACTCTGCATAGAGCTGAACTTGTCCCTGCTTCTTGACTTAACGAGGAAGATTTCTTTCTGAACAAATTCATCATAACTCATAAAATAGGAGTGACCGTAGAAACATCCGTTCATTTTTGTGGAGCACACACATCATGTGAGATGTGTCAAATCATGGTAATGACCAGTGTTAGCACCTAATAAATGCTTATTAGATTCCAGACATTGCTCAGAGTGCTCTGTAGGTATCAACTTATTAATTCTTACCAAGGTGACCCTAGGGGACTAAATATGAGCCCTCTCCTTTATAGATAAGGTGACAGAGCACGAAAAGCTTACATATCTTGTTTAAGATATTTAAGTGTTGGCGCTGGTAAAGGAATGACGTTGTAGTTTGGAACGCAGAGAAATCTGATTCTGTTCATCTCTTGAGTGAGTCTCACTGAATGAGTCCATTTTAGAAATGGGGAGGGCATTTTAAGATGTTGACCAACGATAGTGATGGGACCAAGAAACAGTCTAGAAACACTGCTGGGAATCAAAGGGACCTCCTGAATGTGTTTCTTTAGGATTTGCTCCCCCTCAGCCCTGGGGGTGGTAGGTCCTTCTCACATCTGTGGTTTCTGTCTTCATTAGCATTCTCTAGCCTTTGTTTTACTGTTATTCTAACTTCCTATTATGATTCACACTAATACATAATAATCTTCTATTTTGATCATATGATTTATTTATAGTAAATTATCTCCACTCCAATGACTGGTGTTTTTTGTCTAGTGGTAGGACTGGTACTGATACCTTCTCCAAGGTCCTGTTAACCTCCTGTAACCTATGCTCACTGAGCTGTGGTTACTCTTGACTCCTGGATGTCAACCAAGCATTCGATCCATGTCCTTACCTCTGAATTTTGGGACTTGCTCGCCTTCAACCTGGAAAAATTCTTTCCATGGATGCTTCTAACTTTCACTCTAAATTTCAGAGAGTGTTGAAGTGAAACAAACCTGATCCTTCAGCTTATGATTAAACTTAAAAATCTTTTTCTGACTCTTGAAATATAATTTTTCCCCAAATCCCAAAAGGTCTCTTGATAAAGATTAGAATGCTGCTTAGAATGCTTTCTTTCCATTTGAAAGATCAAAACAGGTATGCTTCATTGTAAAATACATAGATAGTTTACAAATGGGTGAAGAAGTCTGATTTTTTTTTTTTTGCTCAAAACAGATCTAAGTTGTTAAGAGATTCTTAAAAAGTCAGTAATGGATAAGTTCTCTACAGTACTTTCTCACTGAAATCATTTACTCTACATAGGGACGTGGCCTGAACCTAGCAGATGTCAAATCATATCCCATTTTCCTTCTCTAAGAGATTATTCCATGGGGACTCAGTGTAGTCAGTTCCATGAGTTCTATTAATCTTGTAATGATCTATAAAGTTTGCTATTTCCCCAAGCACGAGAATTGCCCTGTTCAGCTTCACTATAAGTGAAACCTTTATTTGTCCATGAAAAGTTCCACAGAGGACAAGACACTACCATAGAGAAAGAGGGCTAGAGAGCTGAGCATGTAGACTGGCTCCACACTAACATCTCTCCATGCAGTTTGTGAACTGTACAGACACTGCCAAAGATGCCTAACTGACTGTGACCTGACACTCTAATTTAATACTTTCTATCTTTCTAGGTAGTTTTTAGACAAGAGGAGTACTGATTTTATACCACAAACATAGAAAAGATACCTGCTTAGAATGCTCTTTCAATCATTACCCAGTAAACCTTCTCTACTAGTTCCTGATCCACATGAAGAAACTCATATTCCTTACATACAGGAATATGAGTTCACTTGGAAAATGAGTGAGTTAGAAAGAACTAAACTGTTTGGGGTGGTTTTTTTGGTTGTGTTGTGTTTTGTTTTGTTTTGTTTTGGGTTTGGGGGAAATACCTCGTGGTATTAAGGTCTTACTCCTGGGTCTATGCTCAGTGATCACTCCTGGCAGGGCATGGGATATCATATATGGTGCCAGGGATCAAAATTATGTCAGCCATGTAACAGCAAGCATATAAACTGCTCTAATATCAATTGTCCCAGAAAGACCTAAATTTGAAGTCAACTAGTAACATTGGCCGTTTCATGACAAGGCTACATATAATTAGAATTATGTAACTATGATATACACTTATAGACAACAGACTACGTATACCAAGACTATATAACTTAGACAACCTTAAATTATATGGGCAGAGTAACTTCAGAGCTGGAAGAAAATGCTAGGTGTAGGAAAATACCCCATCAACATTTTTACCAGTATAAGTTCTGACAAGAAGTAGATGGGAAAAGGCAATTCCTTTCAACCTCATTTTCTTGGATTGACTGGATAAAAAAGCTGCAGTCATCAATTTTCCAATGTAAACTTTCCACTGTAACTTAACATTATTGATCAGTATTCTAGAACTAGTATGAGAAGTTGACTGATATTATTTTACATGTCAATAGACAATGCCTGAAATATATCTCTGCCGTTTGGGTCAGGGACATCAAAAACCCTGAACAGGGTAAGCAGCATAGCTTCCACCAAGGACTCAGAGACACTGAAGTTAACTATAACCTGACTTAAGTAATTTGCTTATGCTTTCTAATTACAAGACAAGGATACTCCTCATGCTTTTAAACAATCCACATTTAAATTCTGTTTCTTTTATTGCCAAACAGACCAACCTACAGCCTTAAAATACAACTGGAAGCAACTGCCTGAAAGCAGAATTGGAAACGGAATTCAAATTTGAAAGACTGGCCCAAGGCAGAGTGGTTTTACTGTCTGTATTGATGATGTTTGAGGGAACTTAGACACCTACAGCAAACCTAATGTTTTTTGACCTAAAGAACAAGAAGACAGAACTATGGGCAACAGAGCTACTTTAAAGTGGGAAGTTTAAAAAAAAGAGAGAGCGAGAGAGAAAATAAAGAGCTAAACAGAGAAAACCTCAAATGTTCTGTATTAACTGTCAAGGCTTTGGTTTGCCCTTTAAATATACAGATGCAGTGTGAACAGCAAGCACTTCCGTTTGTGATAAAATAACCCAGCTGCTATTTGAGCCAAATACCAACAGGCAAATTCTACGGTCTAGGTCCATCAAGTTAATTGCTTGGTAAGTTTTTTTTTCACTTTTCAAGTATATCATGATCCATAGTGTATACAATAACACATTCCCAACATAAGACACAGAGCAACTTTCTCAACATATAAAAAAAGTCAGAAAAACAATACCTATTCCAAGATAACCCGGATGACTGAATCAGAAAAAAGAGAATTAAATCAGCTATTCAAGTATGCTCCACGTGAGTCAATATATATATATATATATATATATGTGTGTGTGTGTGTGTGTGTGTGTATAATATTATATATTGCAATGAATTAACTTGCAAAAAGAGTTCTTGAAAATTTTAGAATTCAGGAAAAAAAATGCATTTGATTCAATGTGAAAGGAAGTGATCATTCTCTAACAAATAAAAAGCTGGAGATGGAAAAGTAAACAACTCTTCTTGGATCAATAAAAGAGGGGAAGGAATAGAGCAAATTGTTACTCCAAAAATGGGCAGCCAGTCCCATGCTCACTGGGAGGCACAGCTTACCAGAGCAGAAACTCTGGGGTGGACATTCAGGAACTAGTATGGGTGCAGGAAAACCTACGCTGTGCTCAACATACTGCCAATTCTCAGTGTAGACACCTCTAAGCATAACCCTAGCATCTGTCAAGTACTGCCAAGCTAGCCAGGGCGATCCCCAGCACTGAAGTGCCCAAGTAGCTTCCTATTCTCAGGCTTTAACACGGGACCATTGACCCAGTAAGCTGTGAATCCCCTAGAAGGGCTCTGGATGTCTGAGCATCACTTGGGAGACCACCCCTTCAAAAAGTTTTTACAAAATAGACATGCAAAGATGAATTCTATTTCTAGATGCCAGCAACAAATAATCACTGTCACTGTCACTGTCATCCTGTTGCTTATCGATTTGCTCGAGCGGACACCAGTAACATCTCCATTGTGAGACTTATTTGTTACTGTTTTTGGCATGTTGAATACGCCACGGGTAACTTGCCAGGCTCTGCCGTGAACAAGTGAGCAGAAAAAGAAAATAATTAAAGAAATACTATTAACAATACCATCAAATGTATTAAAATATTTTCAGATAAGTGGTCCAAAAGGCAAGATTTGTCAGGGCCAGACCAGGGTACAGTAGGTAGAATACAGTAGGTACAGTAGGTAGAATCCTGGTCTGCACATGGCCAAACTGTATTTGATCTTCAGCATCCCATATGGTCCCCTGAGCATTGCCAGGATAATTTCTGAGTGCAGAGCCAGGAATAAACCCTGAGCATCACTGGATGTGGCCCCAAAACCACCATCACCACCATCAGCAAAACGGGAAGACTTGTCCACAAAAACTCAAAAACATTGTTGAAAGAAATCAAAGATTCCCAACTAAATAGTAGCAACATGTAGCCAGGGACTCAATGCTGTTAAAATTTTATGTTTTCCCCAAACCTATAGATTTATTACATATTAATCAAAACGGCAGTTGATTTCCTTTTCAGAAGTTTATAAGCTGATACAAAAATTCATATGAAAATATAAAGATTTAGAATGAGTCTTGAAAAGCTGAGAAACTTAATTTAAAGACTTACTATAAAGTATTGCAACCAAGACATCAAGATTAACACATCGAACAGTGAAATAGAAACAGCTGAGTTCAGAAATAAACCCACAGAAATAAACCCAGCTTGGATAGCTGATTTTCAACAAAGGTGCAAAGAAAACAATGGGGACAGGATAATGATTTAGATTAAATTAAATTAATGTAACTGGAGTGATAGCACAGTGGATAGAGCATTTGCCTTGCACATGACCGACCCCATTCGATTCCTCTGCCCCTCTCAGAGAGCCCGGCAAGCTACCGAGAGTATCCTGCCTGCACGGCAGAGCCCGGAAAGCTACCCGTGGCGTATTCAATATGTCAAAAACAGTAACAAGTCGCACAATGGAGACATTACTGGTGCCCACTCAAGCTCAAGCAATGAAAAGTAAGAGGGAGCAAGATAGAAGCAAAAGAAAAGGGGTTGGAGAAAGGAAGGACCTCATACCAGATAAAATTTATCTCAAAGAAATTATAGACTAAAGGTGAGACCTGAAATTATACAACTCCTTCAACAAAACCAATGGGGGGAATCTTTGTGATCATGTTAGACATTTCATACATATGTAAAATAATATAATTCCCCAAATAATAAATTGATAAATTAGGCTGTGCTAAAGTTAAAAATATTTTGAAAGACACCATTAAAAAATAATAATTAAATGTTCAGACTTAAAAGACAAGCCTCTCAGATGGGTAGAAGTATTTGCCAATCATCTATAGATGAAATATTTGTATTCTGAATATCAATATGCACTGTAGCACTGTCTGCACTGTCGTTCCATTGTTCATCAATTTGCTCCAGTAATGTCTCCATTGTGAGACCTGTTGTTACTGTTTTTGGCATATTGAATACGCCATGGGGAGCTTGCCAGGCTTTGCTGTAAGGGCGGGATACTCTCCAGTAGCTTGCGGGCTCTCTGAGAGGGACGGAGGAATCGAACAGGGTTGGCCGCGTGCAAGGCAAACACCCTACCCACTGTGCTATCGCTCCAGTCCCAATATTCAAATATGATGATACCCAATAATGATTAAAAAACAACAATAAAAATACTGAAAGTGGAGCCAGAGTGACAGTACTTGCTTTGCAATGTGCCTGACACAGATTTGATCCCCAGCACCACATATGGTTCCCTGAACCCCACCAGGAGTGATCTCTGAGCATAGGAGTAAGCCTTGAGAACTGCTGGGTGTGGCTCCCAAATGAAACAAAGCTCAATTTTAAAGAAGTGACCAGACAGTGCACCAAATAATATAAATAAGCACAGAAAAGACATTCAATGCCATTAAGTAAATAATTAAGTAAATTACAATATTATAGCTATAATGAAGTGATCATGACATAACTATTAAAATGACTAAAATTGAAATCCTAACCATCCTATGTATTGGCAAAGATATAGAGATACTAAAATTCTTATACCCTGTTGGAGAATGATATATCTATTTCAGAATACAGCATGGTGATGTCCTCATAGTTAGGTATACGTAAAGGTGTTCCTCCCTACGGTGTTTACTCAGAAGAGCTGAAAGCATATGCCTCGACAAGATATGTTCACAAATGTTTATAGTGACTTTACTTTTCATAGCCCCATACTGACTTCAACCCAGATTTTGACAGATAACAGATGAGTGGGTAAAGAGACCGTGGTTTACACAAAATAACACAGCTCAGCAACATAATTATTTACTACTGATGCATTGAAGACCATGTGTGAATCTCAAAATAAGTGTGTTCATTCAAGAAATGCAGAGAGCATGCTTTCTGATTTCACTCATAAGAAATTCTAGGAGGTACAAACCATTGAAAATATTTCAATGGTTCTCCACGACCCCACGGTGAGATGACCATGTGAAGGAACAGAGAATAGACTGGGATTACAAAGACTAGGGGACAAATCAGTATTGCCCAGAATATTTTGGTTTTTTGGTTTTTTAAAAAAATTTTTATTAGTGAATCACCGTGAGGTACAGTTACAAACTTATGAAGTTTCATGTTTGCATTTCAGTCATACAGTGATTATTTACATCCCTCCACCAGTGCCCATTCTCCTCCACCAATGTTCCCAGTGTCCTACCCACCACCCCACCCCCTGCCCTTCCCCAACCCCAACCCCATCCCCCATCATCCCACCCTACCTCTGCGGCAGGGCATTCCCTTTTGTTCTCTCTCCTTTTGAGTGTTGTAGTTTTCAATAGAGGTATTGAGTGGCCATTATATTTGGTCTGTAGTCTACTTTTGACACACATCTTTCAAACCGAGTGGGTCCACCCAACATCCTCTACTTGGTGTTCCATTCTCTATCTCAGCTGCCTTCTTCCCCAGCATGTAAGGCCAGTTTCCAAGCTGTGGGGAAGATCTCCTGGTTCATATCTTTACTACTCTTGACTGCGCAGGATATTTTGAAGCATCTTGGTCATGGTGATAATTTAGAGATATACCTGGATATCAAGGGCTGGAGCAATAGCATAGTGGGTAGGGCATTTGCCTTGCACATGGCCGACCCGGGTTCAATTCCTCCACCCCCTCAGAGAGCCCGGCAAGCTACTGAGAGTATCTTTCACCCACGGCAGAGCCTGGAAAGCTACCCATGATGTATCCGATATGCCAAAAACAGTAACAACAAGACTCACAATGGAGACGTTACTGGTGCCCGCTCGAGCAAATCGATGAGAAGCAGTGGGCGTCCAAGTGCTGACTAAATTACAGTGATAACCTGGATATCGAAACATCAGATTGTCTGTTTTAGTATAAATTTACAGTCACTGCACTCAGATCATATAGCAAGTTCCACTAAAATATCAAATAATTATTTGTATTCTAGAATTGTTTCTGGAAATTGGAGGTTTATTCCTCATAAACAAACCTCAGATTATTTAACAAGGCTTGAAATAATGCTAGGACAGCATCATGCGAGGGAGGAAAATTGTTGGTTATTCTGATCAATGCCAAGAGAACATAGCAATGCCCTGGGTTTTCTGCTGAGATCAAGGACTTTGGCACATCCTGTAGCACCTCCCAGCTGTTGATTTACAAGGGTCACTAGAAGGAGCTCAGTCTCCAGGGCCAGGGGCTGACCTCACTCCTTCACTACATATGCTCCAGCTGCTCTGCTCTTGAGGTTTACCAAGCAACCAACTGCTCAGAGACAATTTCACTGTTACGAGCTTTCCCAGCTCTGTGGGCTTTTATTAGCCCAAATGGAGTCCCATGCCTCTGGCACAGCTCTCTCCCCCAAAGTCCCTTTCCAGTCCTTCCCTGTTAAGTGAAATAGGACTTTAACATCATCACACCTGGGCAAAGTGCTTTAGTCAGCACTTGGACGCCCACTGCTTCTGCCTACCTTAGGGTGCTCCTTGTTTCTTTATCCCTTGGATCTGGACTTGGCAACATTTTGTATGAACAGATTTGTTTTAACTCAGTAGAAACATCACTGTCACCCACCGTTCACTGTCATCCCATTGCTCATCAATTTGCTCGAGCGGGGTACCAGTAATGTCTCCATTGTGAGACTTGTTGTAACTGTTTTTGGCTTACCGAGTACACCACGGGTAGCTTGCCAGGCTCTGCCATTCACTCCGAGAGCGGCGAAGGAATTGAACCCGGGTCAGCTGCATGCAAGGCAAACGCCCTACCACTGTAGAAACATAGACCCTGAAAAAGCAACGTCACTGGCCTATGTGTGAGTTAGAGCTGACTTCAGTCAAGTTAGAAAGGATGGGAGAAAGTAAAAGAAGAAACAGAATGGCCTATAAACATGTGTTTAAGAATTTATTCAGTTCTTGTTTGGAGTTTGCCAGGTAAATGATCATCATCATCATCCCATTGATGGTCGATTTTCTCGAGTGGTCTGTCTCAGTAACGTCTCCATTCGTCCTAGCCCTGAGATTTTAGAAGCCTCTTGTTACTCGTCCTTCCCAATGGTGCTGCATTGGAGGCTCTTTCAGGATCAGGGGAATGAGAACCATCATTGTTACTGGCATATGAATATGCCATGGGGAGTTTGTGAGGTTCTCCCATGCAAGCAGAAAACTTTTGGTAGCTTTCCAGGTTCTCCCAGAGGGAGAACTAGGCTATAAGAACTAGGCTATAAAGCTATAAGGAAGTGCACAGCAAAGCGGCCGCACACTTTCGGGAGCTTGGTTTTGTAATCTCTGGATGTTGGCCATTGGTGGGATTATACAGTGGCGGGGACAGGTAAATAGAAGGCAAATGGCTCCCTCAAATCCATGCTTTCCTGTCCTTTGGTCTCCTAGAAAGGCTGCCATGGGCCAAAGCATTTTTTTTTCTTCTTCTTCTTCTTTTTTTCTTTTTTGCTCTTCGGGTCACACTCAGCGATGCTCAGGGGTTACTTTTGGCTCATGAACTCAGGAATTACTTCTGGCAGTGCTCAGGAGACCATATAGGATACTGGGAATCAAACTCTGGTCAACCGCGTGCAAAGCAAATACCCTACCCACTGTGCTATCGCTCCAGCCCTGGGCCAAAGCATTCTTTTTTCTCTCTTTCTTTTTTTTTTTTATTATATTGAATCAGCGTGAGAAAAAAAAAACAAAGCTTTCAGGTTTAAGTTTCAGTCATACAATGATTGAACCCTCATCCCTTCACCAGTGCACATGTTCCACCACCAAGAACCCCAATATACCTCCCTCCCACCCAGCTCCCACCTAAGTAGCTAATGATCCTCATTTTATCCTCTATACTTTGAATACATTCAATATTTCAATAGAGAACTCACTATTATTGTTTGGAATTTCCCCCCAACAATCAGGCCTGCTGAAAAGGCATCATTTAATACTTTCTTTTCATTGCTGAGAATGAAGATTCTATGAGCTCGCACGGCTGCGACAGCGCAGTTTTGAATTTCTGATATTTTAGTTCAGTTCACAGTCTAGATGCATGTCTGTAAGAAGCCGCTCTGGGTGCCAAAATGGGTTAGAAGACCTCTTGGTTCATAGTCTTTACGAGCAGAGGGTCTCAGGCCAAATCATTTTTATCTCACATCTGTAGGAATTGCTAGAGAAGGGCATTAGAAGACCTGGAAATAAGGGAAAAAGCTTCAAAGCTCTGCTTTGCTTCCTGAGGTAAGTAGGAAACAGAACTCACTGAAGGCATATATTTCCAATAAAATGTTTCATCAGCTCCCTCAAAATCTTCCCAAAGGGCAGAGCTGTGTTGCATAGGAGCTAAACAATGCACTCAAATCTAGCTTTGTTTGGTTTCCATTCTCAGTCAAGATAGCAGTGAGTACCCTCAGGGAAGTCACCCAGCTCTCTCTTCCAACCACCAAATCTGTGTTTGTCGTGTTTATGAGGCCAAAGCTGATGGAGGACATATTCCTTGTGTTTGGGTTGTTGTTTTGTTTTAGGATTTCTTGACAAGTTCTTATTCTGGAATTGTCTTTGATATTTCCAGCCTTATCCTGTTTTTGAAAGACTCCAACCATACACGTTGACTATAACTTAGCATTCCCCACCGCACATCCTGTATGGATGGCCTTCACATATGGGACATAGTTGGAATCCCAGGACACCATCTCCACTGACCCAGATCTTCCATCCAGTACAACTGTTACGCTTGCTAAATTCAAAATATCATCACTTTCACTTTGAAATATGGTGTTCTAAATCTCCACGGACCAGCAAGTATCTTTGAGCTGTGCCTTGGAGAAATTGACTCTAATTAACTTTTCTTCCTAAAATAAGTTTGGATGTCCTTGCGACAGAGAAAGACAGAAAATAAATTAAGGCTGGTAACATTCAAATTCAAGCACAAATTCAACAGAGAGAGAGAGAATGTCATGCTGAGAATGAAAAAAAATTATTATTATTTACTATATGCCAAAAACAGTAACAAGTCTCACAGTGGAAACGTTACTGGTGCCTGCTTGAGCAAATCAATGAATAACAGGACGACAGTGCTACGGTGCTACTATCTCAAACATCTTTTTTTCCATACTTTCTCCTTTCCCATATTCATTGTATGGCTTCATCATTCGTCCTTTCTCCTTAGTCATCTTTTTTTTTCAGTTTTATTGCAAAGGATAATTGACAACACTTACAAATAGTTAAGATGTGAAACATTTTTATTTTTAACATTGGGATATCTCTGCTGTTATTCTTTTTTTACTATTGGTTTATATGAGTTCCTTGTATATTTTAGACATTAACTCCTTATCACATAAATGGTTTGAAAATACCATTTTTCATGCTATAGGTATCATTTCATTTTGTTGATGGGCTCCTTTGCTGTGAAGATTCTTTTAGTCTTATGTAATCTTAGGTGTTTATTTTTCCTTTTGTTACCTGCGATTTTGGTGTCAGACCTAAAACCTCATTACCAACACCAGTGCCAAGAAGCTTCTCCACTGTGCTTTCTTCTCATTTTTAGCCTATTAGAAAGATGTCCAGCTATCACCACAGTCAATTTTGAGCATTCTGTTCTCTAAAGAAAAATTCAGATATAGCACATCACCCTTTTATCTGCCTCTTTCAGCCCTATAAACAGCTCCATGTTAAGCTTTCTCTATAAATTTCCCTCTTCTGAATTTTCATAAAAACAAGATCATGCAGTCTATTCTGTAGTGACTTAGTTTTTCGCTTTGCATCATGTCTTGAAGTTTCCATTTTACTCTGCCCTTCTAAGTGAATGTAAAGTGAATCATTGTGGTTTTGCTTTGCATTTTTTTCTGGTAACTACTCATATTGAACATCTTTGCATTTGCTTATTGGCCATTTGTCTATCTTTCTAGGAGAAATGCCCATTCAGATCCTTTGAACATTGGGGTACTTTACTTTGACTTTGACTTTTTGTTACTGATTTGTAAAAGATTTGTAAAAGATTTTTCAATTTTTAGATATAAGTTTTTATCAGGAGGATGGTCTACAAATATTTCTTCCATTTTGTGGGTTGTTACTTAACTTTCGTAGTAATGTCTTTTGAAGTGCACATTTGGTTTTGATTGATTCTACTTTATCTATTTTCTTTCTTTTGTTGCTTATGCTTTTGAACGTTAGACTTTCTCTGTGTTTATAGATTATATTCTTACTTTTCAATGTTTGGTACATGTTGAATGAATTTTGTGCCACTTTTGCATCTATTGTCAATAAGGGTCATTGTTTTATATGTGACTGTCCAGTTTTCCCAGCACTGTTTGTTGGAATGACTATTCATTCAACACTGAATGGCCTTGACAGTTTTGCTGAAAATCAGTTGACCACAGATGCACAGGTCTATTTCTGGACTCTAAATTCTCTTAAACTAATCTGTAATCTCATCATACATCACATCATTTATATTACTATTCCTTTGTGTGATTATGTAATCAGAAAATGTGGTTCCTTCTGCTTTATCCCTCAGATTCAATGCTATTTTGACTTTTCTTTGTGTCTCTGGTAATTCCAAACAGATTTTAGAATCAGCTTGTCAATTTATATAAAGAAATCAATAGCGATGATAGTGGGAATGATGTTGAATCTAAAGTTCAGTTCAAGGAGTGCTTAAATCCAAAACATTACTAAATCTTCTGATCTATCAGGATGGGATGCTCTAACATTTACCCAGAGCTCTGTTAACTTAAAGAATGTATGATAGTTTTCATAACATATAGTTTTCACAATTATTAAATAATTCCTACACAATTTATTCTTTTAGGTAGCTTTGTTAAAATTGAATTTCTCTTAATTTATTTTAATTTATTGCTCAATTACATCAAAATATTTTTTATATTGTCCTGTATCCTGCTACTTATGGGAACATTTTTATGAGACCTAAAACTTTTTGTGGCTCTTTAGAATTTTCTATATCCAATATTAGGCCATCTTTGGATGGAGATAGTTTCACTTATTTAATTTGCAAGTTATATGCCTTCCATTTATTTTCACACCTAACTTATCTGGTTGAAACGTCAGCATTATGTTGAAAGAAGCTGTAAGAACACATATCTTTATCTTATAAATCATCTAGTTCTCACCATTGAATTGTTCATTTATTTTTATCTTGAAAGAGTTTAAGTTTTGTTAAATCTTTCTCTACAACTATAGTAATGATCTGTTACTTTTTTTTATTTGGTTGGTTTTGGGGGGCCACACCCAGCTGTGCTCTGGGCTTACTCCTGGCTCTGCACTCAGGCATCATTCCTGAAAGATTTGGAGGCTATATGGGGTGCTGAGAATCAAACCCAGGTCAGCTTCATGCAAGGGAAAAATATCCTGCCCGCTGTACTATCACTCTGGCCCCACAGTCTGATACATTTTTATTCTGTTGGTAAAATGTATTATATAAATAGGTTTTGCAGACGATAAATCAATCTTGGTTCACTGATAAGCTCTCTTTGATCATCATGAATATTGGTTTTTATGATATTGAATTTACTTTCACACATTTAGGAATTCCACCTCCATATTAATTAACTATTTTGTTCTGTAACTTTCTTGTGATATCTTTGGCTGGTTTGAGTCTGAAGATTCACTAGATAGGGTGAACGAGGAAGTTTTGGGTTCTCTTTCAAATATTTGGAAGACTGTATCAGAATTAATTCCTCTTTTAATGTTTGGCTGACTTTGACGGTAAATTTATTTGGGCCAGGGATTAACTTTGTAAGTACTTTTTCTTTTCTAATATTTCAATCTTTTCACTTATTGTAAGTCTATTAAAATTTTGTTTTTCTTGAGTTCATTTGGTAATTCTTCTATAAAGAATTTTTCATTTCATTAAATTTAACTGCTGTATTGGAATAAAATTATTCATAGGATATTTTATAGTTCTCTTTATCTTCTGAAGTCGAAATATATGTTCCTTCTTATTTTGGTAATATGAGTTTTTCTTAGTCAAGTTAGGTAAATATTTGTCATCTGTATTGACACCAGAACCAGTATTTTTACCTCATTATTTTTTGTATCATTAATATATTCTTTTTGTATTAATTTCTGCCTTAAATTTTTATAACTTTCTTGCTTTAATTTATATTTACTTAGCTCGTCTATATAAAATGTTTAATGTGGAAAATTAGCTTGTTGACAAAACAGCTGTCTTCTTAATATTGATGTTCACAGCTATGATTATCCCTTTTTGTACTACTTTAGCTGCATTCTAACATTTACTCATTTTAACATATTCTAAGTATTTTCTGATTTACCTATTATTTCTTTACTGCCTATCTAGGATTTAAAAGAATAATTCCATTTGCACATATTTATGATCTACCCAAATTAAATTTTATTCTTTAAAAAAATTTTAGGTATATGGTTTGTGATATATAGTATATGGTATATTCTGGAGAATGATTCATGTTTAAAATAATTTCCATCTTTCAAAGCAAGTAATTCTGTTCCTTGAGTGGTCTAGAATGATCTGTCAGGTATTATTTGGTTTGTAATGTTATTTAAGCCTTCTTTTGCATTCTTTATTATTTTTGTTGAATTGTTCCATTGAAATTTCAAACCATTGTTAATTTATCCATTTTTCCCTTCTTTTCTGTCAATTTTTGTACTTCATCTATTTGGGTGGTCAGTTATTGGGTGAATGTGTATTGGTAATTGTTATGTCCTCCCAATTAATGTGTTTTGTTACAAGATAATCCCTTCTATCTCTAACAGCATTTTTTCAGAGCTTTATTTATCTATTTATTTTAATGAATCACCATGAGGTACAGTTACAGATTTATAAACTTTCATGCTTACATTTCAGTCATACAGTGATCAAGTACCCATCCCTCCACCAGTGCCCATTCTCTACCACCAAGGTTCCCAGTATCCCTCCTGCCCCATCCCTTTCCCCAACCCCTGCCTCTGTGGCAGGCACATTCCCTTTTATTCTCTCTCTCTCCTTCATTTTGGGTGTTATGGTTTGCAATACTGGTATTAAGTGGCCATCATGTTCAGTCTGTAGTCTACTTTCAGCAGGCATCTCCCATTCTGAGCGAGCCCTCCAAGCATCCTACACTTGGTGGTCCCTTCTCTATCTCAGGTGCCTTTTCCCCCAGCATGTGAGGGCGGCTTCCAAGTAACAGCATTTTTATTCTAAAGTCTTTGTGGTGTTATTATGGTGGCCCTGATATCATAGGCCTGTATTTTCATTACCCGTCCCATCTTTTCATTAAGTTAATCTTTGTCTCTAAATCTTAGGTATTTCTCCTATTCTCCTAGAACCAATAACTTGCATTTATTCCTTAGTTCTTAGCCTAGATAACGTTTTTCCCTGATACATATGTAATCTGTTTTCAAAGCAATGTGGAATTAACACCCATCATGAATAATTATTATTTGCTCAGTCCTCTCCACTGAAAACATTATTGAGTTCATACTAGGTATAAGTACTTGCTGAACTTATGAATAAAACTATGAATGAAACATAGCATTCTTAAAGTTCCAGGAGGTTAGTTGACTAAACTGTGACTTAGTTAACAAATCATTATTATGTTCTAGTCATTTTTAATGCATGGCAATAGAATTTATTAAAAATAATTTTTAGCAAGGCAATAGAGATAGTACAGTGATTAAGAAGTTGCTTTGCATGCAGCTGATTTGGATTCCATCACCAGAACCTAGTTTGGGCCCCTGAGCAATGATCCCTGAACTCAGAACCAAGATTAACCCCTGGGCACCACCAGTGTGATCCCCCCCAAAAAAGAAAGAAAGATAGATAGATAGATAGATAGATAGATAGATAGATAGATAGATAGATAGATAGATAGATAGATAGATAGAGATATAGAGAGAGAGCTAACATTTTGGTCCAGAGAGATAGTACTGTGGATAAGTTTCTTGCCTTTCACATCCCTGACCCATATTTGATCCTCAGTACCCCTGAGAATACCCACGTCCTGTCAGGAGCAGTTCCTGAGTGCAGAGTTGGGAGTAAGCCCCGAGCACTTCCAGATATGGCCCAAACACCAAAATAATAAAAATCACCATCATCATCATCACCATCACCATCATCCCATTGATTGTCGAATTTCTCGAGTGGTCTCAGTAATGTCTCCATTCGTCCTAGCCCTGAGATTTTAGAAGCCTCTCTTTACTCATCCTTCTCAACTGTGCCGCATTGGAGGCTCTTTAGGGGTCAGGGGTATGAGACCCATCATTGTTACTGGTTTTGGCATATGAATACACCATGGGGAGTTTGCAAGGCTCTCCCATGTGGGCAGGAAACTCTCGGTAGCTTGCCAGGTTCTCCCCAGAGGGAGAAGTATAATCAGAGGGAGAAAAATAATCAGTAATTATAATTTTTAGCATTTTTCTTTATGATTTTTTCTTTATTGGAGCTGTAGAGGTACTACAGGGTTAAGGCACTTGCGCTGCATATATCTAACCCTAGTTCTGTTTCTGGCACTATATGGTCCCGGATCATTCCTGGGTCAGGTCCTGGAGACCTCAGAGCTGGTCTGACCCTAGTAATACCCAAGACTACAGGGGCTAGCCCTGCCTCACTGTTGGACCCTTACATTGACCCCCCAACCTGCTGGGCCAAGAACCATCGGGAAGGGCTCTTGGTCTCCAGAGTACCATTTTGAAGACCAAAAACAAAGAAAAAAATTTTTTAAAATTTTGATGGAAGTCAGGGAACAAAACTACTGCTAAATTCATGAAGATTCAAGAGTGAATTGAGTCAGGAGTAGTGAGTCACAAATTTAAATACTAGCACATGTCTTGCTGGTGCATTAAAAGTTCTTTATTAGGAGCTCTTTATTGGAGTTATATGAAGTTGTCTTAGCTCAGGAAAGTAGGGTTACTCTGAAATGAATACATACATTTATTTTAGATGAAGGACGTAGCGTCTGTGAATGCCACTGGGTGGGGAATAGTCATCCTCTTAAAAAGAACAAGGCAGTATGCCATACAGGGTCAAAATCCTAGTAGAAACATTTCATACTCAGTGTTTCTTAGATTTAACATTAACAAGAAAGGCCTGAGACATAAAACTGGGCTTCTAAAGTTAAGTTAAGGCCTTTGAAAAGATAAAGCTGATAAACAAACACCTTTTTGGAATTTGTCTTTATCAAAACCAACTTCCTTCCTAGACAGATGGCAGATTATTAAATGTCAGGTTAGCTTTGGCGCTGATTAATTCAGATGGTGTCAACATAAATAGCTATTGACTTGTAGTAAACCAAACCACTCTAAAAGAAAACCAAATATTTTATTATAGGCAATTTTGCTTTCAGATCATATTTCCTGTGTTATTCTTACACTCTGTTTCTTTTTTGTTATTACTACCAATATTTGTATGTAAACAGGATCTCTGTTGCTTAGCAATTCATTGTTTCTGCTGTATCTTCTCTACTCAGATGGGCTGAGTTCTCTAGCACAAATGAGTACTGTGTGAATTATCTCCCCTCTACAAAAGGTATCACCTTTTAGTATCTGAGCATACGTTTGTTTGTAGAAGAATTCATTCAAATATTCCTTGGGCTTATATTTATATTTCAGTTCTCACTGGAAAGGAGTTAGTTTTTGGTTATATATACAGAGAAAGAATGTGTTGTATCAAAATATCTAGACTGAGAAGCAAGTGAATTGAGTTCCAGTCTTGACAACCTAAATAAGAGTGTGCAAGCCTAATTCTTCTGGTCCTTTAATAATTTTTCATTTAAAAGCTTGGATAGAGCAGATCACTGTATCACTGTCACTGTATCACTGTTATCCATTGTTTATCGCTTTGCTCGAGCGGGCACCAATAATGTCTCCATTCATTCCTGCCAAATGTTTGTGTAGCCCGATGGTGTGCTGGGGGCTCTTTCAGAATCAGGGGATAGAGCAGATATTATTATAAATTCTGTCCAATTCCCTGGAAACTGTTCTTGATGGTTTCACACGTTTTCTGTTAATTACACCAAATCTCCTATCCCATGTACCACACTCAAGGTCTAATCTTGGGCAGGTCATAAACACTAAAGTCATCCCACCCCTGGTCATTTCTTCCTTTCCCACCTGAAAGTTTCATCCTCTGTTATGTTCGGTCAATTCTCTTGCAAGTTGGATCTGCTAAATCCACTTATAATACGATGCTTGCGAAATCGGAACAAAGTTTTATCTTCTCTAAAAATGCTGAATTTAAGAAAGTCTGTTCCTGAAGGCTAATTTCCCTTAGAGATTATGCATCAATTAATGGAGGCATCACATAAAGGCAAGCTGGGGCAGGGGTGGGGATGGGGTGGTGGTAGGAGAAAGACTGGGGACATCGGTGGTGGGAAATATGCACTGGTGAAGGGATGTGTATTGGAACATTCTACGACTCAAACCCAATCATGAACAACTTTGTAACTGTGTATCTCATGGGGATTCAATTAAAAATTTTAAAAATAAATGAATCATTTAACTGTTTATACAATTTCAGAAAAAAACAAAACCATGGAGGCATCACCAAATTCTCATCTTATAACGTTAACCCACCTTTGGAAATTAGGACAATTCATGGAATTAGAAGCCCAGGAAGGTAAATCACCTAGAACGACGGTGTCACACTGTGGGCCAGTCACACCTGTGAGTCAGCCCAGTGACTGATTCTCTTAAAGTCACTCAGACTTAACAGGAAGGCCTCTTGATGTGCTTAGAGTTTCAGAGTTGGGTTCCCAGACTTATTTGATCTAGTGTCCCCTCTTCAGAAAATAAATCACCCAGAACCCCATAGAAATCTACTTTCTTTAAGATACAAAGAGAAAATGCCCCCCCTCGCCCCGCCAGTGGCACCCAAGGTTACTACCACTCCCTCCTGAATGTTTTTTATAATACCCCCAAGGGTATTAGGTCATTATTGCCCACTTTTGGAAATACTAGTTTAAAGGAAGAAGTTGATTCTGTACTCTCCTTTCTTTCTTTATTTAGAAAAAGTTCAGCGAGCCCTTCAGAGGTGAATTTTGTTTTCACCTCCCTCCTCCTGCCCCTTGGTTCCTCTGACAAGCATGAAACTCTGCCTGCTTCTCTTACCTCTCTCAGGGTAATGGGAGTAAAATAAAATATTTTGCAGTGACACCTGCACTATGTAAAAAGCTAGGTAAAAAATTGGTGAAGAGTCAACAAGTTTTTGTCCCCTTTCTTCCCTGGCTGATGGTACAAAACAGTGTCTGCTGATGTTATTGTTATTCTATTTCTATTAGTAACAGTCATTCCTGCCATACTTTCAGAAAGATGAAACTAGTCACCGATGCCCAGGGATATAAATATTTTTATAGTGATAACTAGAGAACCAGCCATATAAATCGGTGATATGTGTATATTTCTCATCTTGTAAGTGCTCATGTGTCTGTGAGTGTATATCTCCGTTTAACTCTTAGAATGCCATCCTACCATTCATCATACCCTCCATGAAGAGATTCACATAAAACATCTCAGTACTCACCTAAAGAGTAACACTGTAATTCAGATAATTTCCCCATTGTTTGCCAGTGGAAAATGGGGGAAATCCTCTCTGACCACCAAAAACTGAATTTAGCTTGGAATTTGGGCAGAGAGGTGGAAAATATGCCGTGACTCACTACATTTTCATCAGAACACATAGTACCAAACCACGAAAGTCTGCTGAAGGGTTTATGTTGAAGTCATGTGACATTTCAATTTCACTAGGTTTGACAGATCAAATGCCCTACAGAGTGGCCAAACATGAAATTCCTCCTATAAAAATGTTTCTATTCCAAAATGTGTACCATTCCATAAAGGAGAAATTCAATGTTTGTATTAGGAGTAGAAATGTTGTAAACTATTCCCTGGGAGTGAGCTCTTCAAACACCAAAACTAGAGTCAATGTTATACCCACCAGAGCTTTTTGTTTTGAACTAAACTGAACGTTTATTGAAGGAAGACAAAGATGTTGGAGGCCGACAGAAAACAAAGCAAAGCAAAAGCCGGTTTCATTGTTCTTTGAACAGAGTCAAAGCACATGCCTCATAACCAAATGCTGTATCTTTTTTTTTTCAGCGCATTAAACATTTGTAAACAAAAGAACTTTCACATCACATTGTTTGACTTTTAACCAGCCTGCTTTATGGGTACCTGCCAGAGATGCTGACAAGAATCACCTACACAAGCAGGTTTTATTCCAGTAGAAAATTGTTTGGAAATTAGAAATGCAGTGGGAAATTAATGCCACGAAAATAAAAAGCCATCTCGTCCACAAGGACACAGTCCCCTGCACATATTCTGTCATCTATGGGTTCCCTTTGCAACACTGTGACTCAAGCATTTTTAAAAATTGCTAAGAAGAGTTGGCTTCCTCAATTACTACTCTTAAATAAGGCCTTCTTTTAGTAAAGAAGGCTGTTATTTCTGCAGAAACGTCACTGTCATTTCATTCTGCAGGAAAAAGATTTTAATTAAAAATAGACATATTTCCCATTTCTTTATTTCTCTATGGGAATTCTTTCCCAAAACATTTGTAACTGGACCTGATATTAATGCCTGAAATTTTATTTTTAAAGAGAGGTCAAGAATGCCTTGAGTGTGGCAGTTGGAGCATGATTAAAAAGAGGAGAAAGACTGACTATGCCAGTAGAAGTCACTTTATGAGAATGCTGAATTAAAAACTCTTCTCACTGACAATGAAGAGGTTTGAAAAAACGCAGATGATGTCGTGTCAGGAGCTGATAACAATAGAATCAGGAAGACTGAGGCCAAGGGAAACAAAAAGGGCTTTTCAAGATATATTTGGAACAGGAAGATGGATACAGACGGTAACTAGTTGAGAGTAATGAGACAATGTTATCAGATGACAAAGAAAAGGCAAAAAGACATAAATAACAGTGTGTTTCCAGAGGAGTGCTCAAATTGAAAACTATAGTAGAAAACAGAAAGGATAAAATATTTAAATTCTACATTAAAAAGATCAAGGAACATAGATTCTAGAAACTTCCCAGAGAACAGAAAGCCTTCAGAGGTGTTAATGGTGAGATTCAGCCTCTTAATCTTATGGTGAAAAATTAGAAAGGTTTTTAAAACACTAGTGACACTTTCCAAAACAAGAAACTTAAATTCTGCAATATTAAATGTATACCTCAATCTCACAATACAAACACTACACATGGTAAAAAGTTATACATGAATCCCTGTATAGAAATCATATGATTGTGATTATCTAAGTATTAAACACACTTTTAAAGAAAGAAATAAAACAAGCCTCCTAATAATAGAAATCCTCCCAATTTTATTCATTCTGTTCCTTTACTCAGATTTCTTTTCTCTCTCTCTCTCTCTCTCTCTCTCTCTCTCTCTCTCTCTCTCTCTCTCTCTCTCTCTCTCTCTCTCTCTCTCTCTCTGTTTCTCTCTCCCCCCCCCTTTGGCATGTTTAGGTAGTCACCCTACATTTTGAAATGCTGTTTTAAAATGTTTTTAGCTTTTCTCTCCTGTGTCAGGCAGAAGGGCTCGCTCCCACAAAAGGCTGCAAGGATAAGAAGAGTCACTCTGCCATCAACGAGGTGATGACCCAAGAATACGCCATCAGCATCCACAGGTACATCCATGAAGTGGGTTCCCAGAAGCGTGTCCCACAGACATTCAAAGAGATCTGGACATTTACCATGAAGGAGATGGGCACCCCTGATGTGTGCATTAACACCAAGCTCAACAAAGCTGTCTGGGCCAAACGAATCAAGAATGCCCCATACCGAATTCGTGCACATTTGTCCAGAAAGTGTAATGAGGATGAAGATTCACCAAGCAAACTTTATACGTGGGTTACCTATGTGCCCATCACCGCTTTCAAAACTCTGTAGACAGTCAATGTGGATGAGAACTAGGCTGATGATTTCAAGAAGTTCTAAAATGAAAAAGAATGTTTTTAGATTATGCCGGTACAATTTTAAATGAACTATATATGTGCCAATGTAGGTGATTATCCATTACTGAGCATTGCACTGTAAATAATTCTTAAATAGATTTATAATGTAAATTGTTTTTCCAAATTCTTGAAAGGCCTTATTTTAAAAGATTACCCAGAAAGAGTGTAGGATGTCAAGACTTATAGTAAGCTTTCTATAGGTCTAGGCAGATGTTGCCAATTTACATTTTAAAGTGATAGCAATTTATTTTGATATCAGTTTCATTTTCAGGTCAACTAAGCAACACTGAAAATGACTATCATTTTATCAAAATTTTAATAAATATACGGTGAATTCAGATTTTATGTATATGTGATGGAGACAAAATTGTCCCTTTACAAACTTGCTTGTTAATAGGAATCCTAATTTCTTTTTCAAATTATTACTGTTATGTATGATTTTTTCATAACTTTCATTAATATCATTTTGAAATGATATTAAATTTCTTTTTATATTTCTTAAATATAAAAAGACTTTTATATTTACATTTTTTATATTTAAAATTTTAAAATTTTTAAATTTTTTCCATAAGTGCTAACTTTCAACCAATAAATCCTAAATTATTTCCCAAATTAAAATTTTTTCTTGAAAAATTGGATGTTTGGTTTTTTCAATATTTTTTCCATTTTAATATAGCTTACTTTCCACCAGAAATTCTTAACAAAAAAGTTCAAGTTATGTGTATGGAATAAAATATCAAAGTATTTCATGAACCAGACCAATCCCTGTCTCCTACCCATAGGCAACCATTACTGACTATTTCTTTATAATAGAAATGTGCCTATTTCTATTTTCTATTATCTTCTTTTTTAAATATTGTACTTTAGGTAACAATTGCAATAGGGAGAATTTTCATAACTTTCATGGTTGTTGTACAAGATTACTACATCTTCACCACCAACAAAGCGCCCGGTGCTCTCACCCCTGTTCTACCTCACCTCTAGTCTCCTCTTCCTCCATCCCCCACCAAGCCCCCCACAACTACTCAGTGATTTCAGTTTCATGCTCCAAAGCCAAGGGTTAGTCATTCATCCATATTGTTATTGCCTCCTTTTGTCTCTGTGTGTCACAGATGAGTAAGAGCATCTGATATACGTCCTTCTCTTCCTGATTTCTTTCACTTTACACAATAGTCTCCAGTTTCATCCAGGCTGCAATGAATTGCAGGATTTCATCTTTTTCTTATTGTTGTGTAATATTGCACTTTGTAATACTATATTTGTACTATTACACAGATTCTCTTTCCATTCATCTGACCTTAGAAATTCAGTTGGTTTACTATATACTGGTTTTGGTTTTTTTTTTTTCCTGTTTAGGCTACACCCAACAGTACTCAGGGTTCTCCTGGATCTGCACTCAGGAATTAGCCCTGTTGGAAACTATATGGGATTCTGGGGACTAAACCACAGTTAGTCACATGCAAGACCTTATCTGCTGTACTATTGCTTCAGCCCCTCCTATTTCTATTTTTAACATGAAATGTCTCTGTCTCCTCTAGTCTCTGTCTCTCTCCTACACAAATGCACATACATATGTATATGCAAATACAGTCACAATTTTTTTTTGGCTTTTTGGGTCACACCTGGCAATGCACAGGGGTTACTCCTGGCTCTGCACTCAGGAATCACCCCTGGTGGTGCTCAGAGAACCATATGGGATGCTGGGAATAGAACCCGGGTTGGCCGCGTTCAAGGCAAACGCCCTACCCGCTGTGCTATTGCTCCAGTCCCAGTCACAAATATTTTTACATTTCACAATTGGAATTATATGTCTTGTCCTTTTCAACTGAAAATAACTTTAATTTCTTCTCATCTTTCTTCTTCTTCTTCTCAATGACCACTTTTTTTTTTTTAACCTGAGTGCAAAGCTTCTGCAACCACCTAAGCTCTCCTCTAATCAAGGTTGTTTTCTGATTTGGTTGTAAAATACTCTGAGAGCATTCCTTGTATACATGTGTACTACTAGAGAACAAATTCCTTGAAGTGGATTTATTATGTAAATAACACAATAATTGGAGGGACAATACCTAGATCTTTTCTGGACATGACCATGATAATTAAAAAATAATTTACAAACAGAAAATATATCATTTCATGAGAGAATTCTGGGGAACAGAACTCCAAAGGGATGGTGTTGGGATATAAAGCAGCCATTTCTAGATAAAGATTAATGACCTCTACTCTCCTCCATAACTTGGGTTTGCCATAGTCAGGAGGAATCTACTCAGAAACAATAAGTCTTATAGATTCCTAGCATACAGATCAGCATTTGAAGAGCCCATCCAGTTTTCCACATCTCTTTGCTTTTCTCCTGTGTTTTTTCCCCATGTGCTAGAGCGTCTCAAAAGATTGGAAACTAAAATGGCCGGGCAGATGCAGAGTTCTGGAGTGTATCAGTGCTCACAGACCTGCAGGATACCCACAAAATAGGTCCTACCCATCAGTCATTTGAAACCCAAAGTAAATTAAAATGTAGTTATCTGGCAACCTATATCCGACATGGTTCAAGTCCTAATTGGATCAAAGAGATCAGCCTTTGCCCAGCTGTCATACCATTGACAAATGAATTCTCTCTCAAAGGAAAAATGCCTACTCATTATGCTTTTATATTTTATTTTATTTCATGGCATACATATTTATTTCATGGCAGACATATGTCGTGTCTACCATAAAATAAAATATTATGAGACATACCGAAAAGCAACAATCTACAACCCATGATAAAGAATACAAACAACTCTCAATATATAATATTAAAGACCAGATATTATTGATATTGAAGATATCAGATATTGAAGACTACTTAGAATCCTGGAAGAGAGAGCAGTGATGGGATGAAGCAATTAATAGCACAGATTAGAGGACACACAAGTTCAGAAACAAATAATGAGCACTTACAGTGACAAATGTGGCAGCAAATGCAAAAGAAAAATTGTACTCACTTCCTAAAAGTACAGAATTTAAGACAATCTTAATGATATGTATTAATATTATTTTGCCTCTTTGGGTCATGTGCAGCAATTCTCAAAGGTTATTTCTGGCTCTATACTCATAAATTACCCCAGGTGTACTATATGTGTATTAAGTAAAATAGAAGAAAAAAGAAGCAAATATGATTAATATCAGAGGAGAAACTGGGTCTCTAAAACCCATCCATAAGTCTTCTAGAGTTGAAAAGTGGCAATATCAGATATTAGAACTTATTGGATATGCCAAGGAGGATTTAACAAAGTGACAAACAATGATACTAACTGAAGAACTGAGAGTTAGAAGTAGATCTAAAACCAACCTGAAAGAAACAAAATGGGTGGCACTGTCTGAGATACAGACCACTTAGAATCCTGGAAGAGAGAGAAGCGATGGGATGAGGCAATTAAGAGCTCAGATGAGAGGACACACAAGTTCAGAAACAAATAATGAGCACTTACAGTGACAAGTATGGCAGTAAATGCAAAAGAAAATTGTACTCACTTATTAAAAGTACAGAATTTAAGACGATCTTCAAACTTTCAGGATGTACAACGGAAAGAAGGGAATATATCAAGAACACTGAGTGAGGGGAATATTATTGTGAGTGAAAAGAAGTGGTGAAATATTAATTCAAAGGCACAAGAGTGATATTGTAATCACCAGCACAATGAAATAGTATAATAATTACTGAGTTAATGAAGAGTTTCAAGTGAAAAACAGTCAAACAGTAAACAGACACAACAAAAAGATTTTTTTAATGAAGGAACAAAGGAAAATAGAAACTATAGACCAAAAGGAGTGATGGAAGATGCCAATTGCCTGTAGTGATATTACGTATAATTGGACTAAACCCTGTGCTAAAAGGTAATAAGCAACATAGTTAAATTAAGAAAATAAAGGAATGCCAGCCATTTGCTAATAAATGAGATATGGTTAAATATATGTTTGACTAGGAGGGTAAATATTTCTTTAATTTTTTTCATTGATTGGGATTCTGTGACTTGAGATACTGTTACTAATGGTTTTCATGCCCACAGTTCCGACACTACACCATCACAGCTATGCTGGTCACCCTTTCCCAGTGACCCTAAAATACTTCCCTCTCACCCCCACCTCACTTCCACCTCCAGCTCAATTGTGTGGACCAGTTGCCTCTACCTTCCTTGCTGTGTCTTTAAATCCCACATGTGAGAGAAATCATTATTTATCTCTCTCTCTCCTGGAAAGGTGAACATTTCACCCTTTACAAAGGAAAACTTCAAAAATGAGTAACATTGTAGACTTTAGAATAAGACAAATTCAGAGGGATTTTGGTAATGATAAAATGATCATTTCAACGGGAATATGTCAGTATTTCTAATAACATCCAAGTAGATCTTTAGAATTAATATTTCATGTTTTAAATAAATCTTTCTTTTTTTAAATAAATCTTTCAAATAATATTTAGTATCATAAATTTTATCATGCCCCAAATACCTACTGAATTAATGCAGTCCTATGTGAATACCAACAAATATCTGGTGTAATTTTTGTTTTGATTTTTTAATGATTTGGAGGATTGAAAGCCAAAAATGCAGAAGACAATCCTTCAAAGGAAATAAGATTGGGAAACTTATTCTTCCAGTTAAAGTAAGATATAAATCCAAATAATTAAGATACTTGGCCAAGGAATAAACAGTGGAACAGAATAAGAATCCCAAAATAGACCCACACTTATATAAGGACATAAATATAATATAATTTTGGATATCAGTGAGGAATCAATGTTTTGCATCATTTTACATAAAAATATCAGAGTATAGCCTTATGACCACAGCATTGAAAAGTTTCTTAAATAAGACACACACATACACTACAAAACTTACAACCCAAATATTAATCCTTGTTACCATGCTACAATTTAAAATATATTAATGAAATGTGTGAAATACAATGTAGTGAAAATACAATCCATGAAGAGAAAATGTTTTAATATGCATGGCCAACAAGACATTGTCCATAATAGACTTCATTCAATCATGTGAAATTGTCACTTTCATCTGGAAAACATGGTAGAATGCTGTCATTAAATTTGTCATGAGGAAGTCAAAGAAAAATAATTCCTGGGGCCAGAGCAATAGTACAGCAGCCAAGGCATTAGCCTTCCATGATGCTGATTCATGTTCAGTCAGTCCCTGGAAGCTCAAATTCCCCCCTGAGCACTGCCAGAAGTGATCCCTGAATGCAGAATCAGGAGTAAGACCTGAGCACTGCTGGGAGTGATCCTCCCAAAAAACCCAAAAATAATAATAATAATTCCCGTAAGTCATTCAGTAAAAAGACAAATAGACCAGTAGAAAAATTGAACTAAAGAGAGAAAATTTCATTTTCAGAAGTAGCAGCAAATGGCTAATAAATATTTGAATAGCTGTCAGCTTCATTAGGGTCATGATGCTTCTAATAGCTGTAATTACATATCATCTCACTTCTGTTAAGTGGGTCATGTTTAGACAAATGTTGCAGCGATGGGACCCCAGGGTGGTCTAAGCACTAGTGAGGAGAGGGGGCCCCCGAGTCTTGTCTTCACAACTGATTTTACTTGTTGGAATCAATCAGGATTTAGGGTGACCTTGGCCCTTTCTCAGTCTCCCCTCCGTCCAACATGAGAACATGGTATGGAAAGTAATTCCTGCGTGAGCCATTTATCCTTGATGGTGTGAGCAAGGTTAGAGCCACAGCATGGCTTTTCAATCCCAGAACTCCTCATTCCTTCACGTAAATCTGTGTTTCCACTTAGGGTCATTTCCCATTAGCCGGAAGAATTATTCCTGGCAGGAATGGACTTTCTCTGCAGGTTTTTGGGTCTCAGATCTCTTTATTTTATTTCGTATTTTTCACTGGGTATAGAACTAACTATAAGTGCTATTCTCCCAACTCTTTTAAAAATCTGTGTTGTTACCTTTTGACTTGCTCTATTTCTAAGGATCCGACAAACATTCTTACTGCCCTCATTTAGCTAATGTAGCTTTTTCTCTGATTGCGTTTACATTTTCTCTTAGTCTCTCATGGGTCCTGCTCTTGTTATTCAATCCTTTTTGTGTGTGTTCCTAAATATGTTCCTGTTGAATCTTATCTTTCTAATATCTTATATTTAATGATCTAGTTGCTAAATAATTTTTCTCGGCTTCTATGCCTTATCAGTTTTATTGTTATTAACTGGGCATAGTTTGTTCTTTCCATTAAATTAGGAACTAAAGAGTGGGCATTGCCACATTGGTTGGTTGCTCTGATGCTTTACGACTTAATCTACAGAAATGTTTAGTGGTTGAATAAAGACCTATAAAAATAGACTCCAGAGTCATCTTCACAACTGTGTTGAACTGTCTTCAATAGTTTAGGTAGAATTTAATATGACTATCAATATAATACCTTGATGGCTTGGGGAAAAACATAGATCTTGGGAATTCATTTAATCTGCATTTACATTGTGTCTTTTGTCTCTTTTGTGTAGGCATCTTCTTTTAATACTATTATGTTTAGTATTAAAAAGGAACCGGCAAAGGAACCCAGGTGTTCGGGACCCGGGGCTGAGATCTCCAAGCTGCTTGGATCGGGACTGGGCCTCCTCCACCCAAACTGCCTATTTTCCACATTTTCCAGTAGCTTGGGAGCCACACCCACAAACTGCCCCCCAACTGTGTTACACCCACAAACTGCCACCTTCCCCCACCCCCCCCATAATCCCATCAATGGCCAAGATCCAGAGGCGGCCACCAGACCTCTTATAGCCTAGTTATTCCTCTCAGAGAACCTGGCAAGGTACCGAGAGCATACTGTCTGCATGGCAGAGCCTGGCAAGCTCTCCGTGGCGTATTCAATATGCCAAATACAGTAACAATGATGGGTCTCATTCCCCTTACCCTGAAAGAGCCTCCAATATGGCACTGCTGGGAAGAATGAGTAAAGAGAGGCTGCTAAAATCTCAGGGCTAGGACGAATGAAGATGTTACTGGTGCCTGCTCGAGCAAATCGATGATCAACGGGATGACAGTGATACAGTGATTTTTAGAGTTGTGATCAGTTCCTGGTGAAATTAAAAGGAAGGCATGGAGACTAACTATACCTCCCTTTGCTACAGACACAGTTTCCCTCTGATGAGTCTCTCCCAGTGGAAGGTACATCTGTTACACAGGAGTCTGCACTGCCACATTACTGTCATCCACAGACCATCTACTGGGCAGGCTACAGCTTTGAGTCTGCACACAGAAGGGGGTGAGTTGCCGGAGGTTCTGTTTCTCATGATTTCCTGTCCTCTTTTTCCCATCCAGTTCAGCCGCTGCAGAATTCTATTGGGATAGTTGAAGCTTTTCCTCATTTTCCAGAAAAGTTCACAGAGGAAAACTCTTCAAGAGCGATGCCTTCCAATTCAAGGATTGTATCCTCATGTGTTTTGATTCCTCCACACACATCTCTTGGCATCAGACCACAGGCTACCAGGGAAAGTGAACTCAACCGTCCATCACGGTCCTTCCCAGGTTGGCCATTATCACCCTGGTGCATCAATTTGATTTGTGACCTGACCCTGGATTTCCTGCAGGTCTGGACTGTGGTCCATACGTACTCACAATCTGGAAATGGCCACGTGATTTTTAAACACAGAGTAAGTGCTGAGTCTTTGCACCTCTCCTTCCTGGATTCCAATCAGTCATTGCAAAACTTTTCTTATTTTATTTTCATTGAGTTGAGCTAGCTTGCTTTCAGTAAATGCAAGGTATTTGCCCATCCAGTTTTGCTTTACCAACCTTTATTTGAACTACTAATGGATCTGGGTGCTGTTTTTTGGTTTGGTTTGGTTTTTTCCCCCCTCCACATCTCCTAAATCACTATCTTTGTGTTTTTCTTCCCCTTCCAGCCTATTACTGGGAACTCTGGTATTGACTTCATTCTTGTTTTCCTATAGCTTCAACCACAGTTGTATCCGCCTCTCTAGTCAGGGCTGATTTTGCTGGAAAAGGCTATAAAAAAAATGTTGTTCAGGTGCCCTACAGAGCAAAGCAGGCTGCAGTGCTGAGCAGCTTTGGAACTTGTTCCAATTGATGTAACTCCCTTGGCCTCATCTCTGACTTTGAGCCAGTCAGTTTTATTGGAATAAACCAGAAGAAAAGGGATTCCAGGCCCCAGGAGCCTCCCCAACACTCAGAGAAGCTTTTCCACATTCGTTTGCACCAAGGCTGCTTCTCTCACAGCTGGTTTTAATCAGTTTGATCCCCACTCTTGTTGGGGGAAGGGTTACAAAGCAGGCCAGCCCACAATTGGTTCTGAATGAAAACCATCCCTCCCTCACTCCACAGGCAGGTGGCTGGGCTTCCCCCCCGCCCCCCCACCCCCCCCAAATTCACACACCAGTCCCAGTGATCAAGCTTTTGGCTCTTTGGGGATAATTACCAAGATGCACCATTGCTGGCTTGTGTGGTAAGTAAGAGTAATTCAGTTTTGTAGGCAATGAATGGAACTGTGTTCCAAAGTTCCATTTGGCACTCCTCCAGCAATGAATCTGAGTTTCCTTTACTTCCATCTCCTCTTTTGCCATTTTGGAGATGTCTGTGTTCTAGATTCTGGATTCTAATGGGTATGAGGTGATGTCTTATTGTTGCCTTAATTTACATTTCCCCAATGACTGTGGAACCCGTCATCCTATGTTATTTGTCATCTTGCAGCTAAGGTCTCTGACTTCCTTCATAACTGGGTTGTCTTTTGTGCTATCATTGAGTCTTTTGGGAGGAGGAGGGACACATCTGGCTGTGCTCAAGGCTTACTCTTAACTTTGAGCTCAGATTGCTCTTAGCAGACTGGGGGGCGGGGGCTATATGGCATGCTGGGGATTGAACCAGGTTGGCCACATGCAAAGCAAAGCAAATGCCTGCTGTACTAGAGCTCTGCATGCCCTTCCCCCATCATGGAGTCTTGAGATTCCTTTGTATACGTGGGTACCAATCATATAATAGACATCTTTTGAACTCGTTTATCTTTGTTGTTGCTCCACTGGTGTGACATGTGGATTTGAGTCCATTAAAATCCTCACAGAGTGACCATTGCCCCAATGGTCCAGGGGCAGCATGGCAGACTGACGGTATATAGTGGACAGTTGGTTAACTGGTTCCCTTTCCATCATCATTTCCTGTGTCCTTTACCTTTAGGATTGGGAGGATTTGTTCTCAGGGATGAGTGCTGTCGCTGGGGTGGGCTTTTCCTGCCAAGATTTGATTGCAAGGAGACTGACTCCCGTCTCTTTCAGGGGAGACAGGCCTCTTTCATCTCTCTGGGATCACGTCATCTTGGAGATGCCAGTCACTGTGCCCCAAACAGCCCTGAAGAGAGGCCTGGGATCAGGGGACTCCACTCGCTCATGGGCAGTCTCAGAGAAGGCAGACCCCAAAGTCCAAGGTCTTGGCCCTCAGACCACCATAGGGAGGCTTTCTGAGAGAGGCTGTGGCAGAACCAAGTGGCCAAACCACTCCAGGTCCTGGAGCCACAGAAACACACAGCTACGAGGCCTTTGGTGTTTTTATGCTACATGGGGCATTCTTGTTTAAAGTCCATGTTAGGCCTTAGAGAGAGGTAAAAAGACAATGCACACAGGCCACACAAAATGGATCATTAGACCTTTCTAATGGCAACACAAACAGTTCTGTAGCCTGCTCATTCTAATGTGCTTATCTGTGAGGTCATGAGCCCCCCAGTGCCTGTGTGGGTTTCAAGCAAGAGGCAGGCGCTGTCCTGGTTAAGATTTTGGGAAGGAGCTGAGCTCCGAGAAACCAGGGCGTTGAGTCCAGAGCTGTCAGTTCCTGGGGAGCCTCATTACTCTGCTGGGCTGCCCAGTAGGTCATCTGAGGTCCCTGTTGACGCTCTCTTCATTTTATTTCCACTTTTAAACTGGCATGAATAGTTCTGATGATAATTACCGAATATTGATATGTATGGAAAATCAGCATTCCACAAATACCCTGCTTGTACAGCTTCCATACACGTGTGACTGCTTGAAATTCAGCAAATTTCATTAGAATTGCATGCTTGCTGAGAGAAATAGTAGCCAAAAACTGTGCTGAGAACACACACACCACACACACACACACACACACACACACAATGGAAATAACAGTTTAAAACTGCAAATTTGTTATTAGATTTCAGACCCCTTTCTGCTCTCACTGCACTCATCAATCCTGCAGATATCTCTTAATCCTCTGTCCCATAGCCTACTCTACTTAACGAGACAGCAATACCTCCAATATTTGCCTACATTGTGTGCCTATGTAAGCATATGTTTTAATTATTTTTATGCATCCTGTGTTATGAGCATCATGCCTTAAGTGTTGAAATATTGTCATAATGTCAAGAAAGTATATTTAGTCTCTGTTTTTCAACTGTTTCAACTGTTTCTGTCTCTACCTGCCCCTTCCCCACCACACACACACACACACACACACACACACACACACATTTCTCTGTTATCCACTAAACCTTACTGATAACATCTAGAAACGGGCCTGCGTCCCAGGCATGTCAGTGCCCCCTCTGCCCGTTTCCTCCATCTCTCAGTCACCCCCTCACAACATTGACTCTAAAGACAATCTTTCGGATCAATTTTTACTCTTTTTTTTTTTTTTTTAGAAAACAAGAATTTCCCAGGTACCCCCTTGTGCTCTGCCCCCTAGCCCCAGCCTGCCATCTAGATAGGTACCATACAACCCAGAAATTCCACTTTTGGGTGACTGACCTATTTTTCATTATTTATTTCTGTTTGGTTTGGGGGCTACACTCAGTGCTGCTCAAGGATTACTCCTGGCTCTTTATTCAGGGATCAGTCACTCCTGGCAGGTCCCTATGTGGTGCCAGGGACCAAACCCATTGGGACCAAACTCTCCAGCCCCTGACTCATTATTTTTTTAATTAATTTTATTAGAGACATGGGTACAGTGGTGTCAATGTTTAAGGTTTTGGTGTACAAAGTCACTGTTCCTTTATCACCTCCAAAGTGCCTCTGGCCCATAGCTTCTTTTCTCTTCACTCACCTCTCTGCTTGACAATCTGCAAGGAGTTGTCCTGGTTTGAAATTGTCTATTCTCTTGCGTTGTCTCTTGGCATGCCACAGATGCCAACCATTTGACATCTGTCCTTTCTTTCTCTGACCTACTCACTCAACTTGATGCCCTCTAGCTCCATCCCTCCTGCAGCAACCCTCACAATTTCATCTTTTCTTGCAAGCAACATCATACTCTATCACTTATACAGATCACCACATCTTTGTCCATTATCTGTCTTTAGGCATGGGGGTTCATCCTGTTGTCCCGACCCTCGTGCCATCTTCCAACCCTACATGGCTCCCCTCTCAAGACCATTACAGTTGATCCCAACAGTCATGTGGCCAAAATGGAGAATTCTTTATTTTCAGCCCACCCTCCCCTCTTGGGGAACCCACTTCTCTGACATCATGGAGACCAGTAATGTCACCTGTTGTTGGACTCTATTCAATTCCCCCTCAAGGCATTTCTCTTTCCACCCCATCCCCCACTCTGAGAGCAGTAGCTTTTAGGGAACTTAGCCCCCTCCTCATCATGGGAGTCTTGGCTTAAAGGCTCTCCCCCAGGGCCTTCTTTTCTGCTCCACACCTGGGGCACAGGTCATCTGATCTCTGCTCCCCGATTTGTCACTGTCTGTTCCTGTCCTTTACTCTCCTGGCCCACCCGTCAATCCCACAGGCAGGGAATGCTCATGTCTCATAAACCGTAGAACCGAGCACATGGTTAATGAGCGCAGCACACTTCTGGCATTGGTCTCAGGTCTTCTTCTCTCCAACTCTAATGGAAATCCAGCCCAGCTCCTCATGAAAGCCCAGGTCCCTCGTTCTTCCTGTCCATCCTGTTCTCCTTCCACATTCCTTCACTCTCCCAGCTGCCTTACACACCTCTGAGTCTACTGGGGTCCTGCAAGTACTGGTCTCTCTAACACTCTGGTCCCCTACCTCGTACTTGGCAGAAGCTTATGAGTATGAATGGAGAGAAAAGGGCAGGCTGTCTGCCTGGAGAACCAGTCGGGCCTTCAGCAGAAGAGCTCATAATGAATCCATTGTCAGTTTCGCCCATCTCTTTGTGAATGGAATGCTTTCTGTTGAATGAATGAATGAATGAGTGAATGCAGGCAGTCCATAATTGTCACAGTCTGACTCAAAACCGGCTGCAAAGCATGATTTGACTGATCGATCGCTGCACGTGTTTTCCCTTCTGTCAACCACAGTCATTTTGGTTTTATTCTGACACCCAGACATGAGTAAGCCATGGCAGGCCACAGGAGAAACACAGTCACTCAGAAAGGTGCTAGCCTATTGTCCACTGGCTGGTTTCCATGCTCATCAGCATTTCTGATCTGAGGACCACACTCTCTGCCAGCCCCTGGAGACCAGTCCCACCCACTGACCTTTGTTCCGGCCCCCACGTACCCAGCCGTTCTTGCAGTCGAGTTGTAACATAGGGGAGACACCCCAAAAGCATTCCATGCTTTCCCATCATCTGTCTGCAAACTGCACCAAGCCCACCCGATGAAAGCTGGATGGGTCCCCGCCAGCACCTCTTGGCGAAGGTCTGTCTCTCTTGTGACTTCTACTAGGCAGTTTTCCTGCCTTTCTGTCGTGCTTTCTCTGTAACACTAGACTGGCACAATCTTGCTTGAATTCACTCCCTTCACATCATCTCTGTGGAGCTGGCAGAGCTGTGGGTCCTGACTTAGGAGAAATGAATCTGGGGTTTGGGTCAGGGCATCCGATACTGCCTGCAGATTCCCTCCAGGGAACAGACGGCGTAAAAACAAGGACAGCCAGCAGATTCATTTTCAAAGTGTAGTTTTATTTAGTGACTTTTTTTCTTTCACATGAAAGGAAAAGATGAAGAATAGCTCCAATAGTCTTAGCACGTGTTGTAATCATAAGATTAGGAGAAAATATATTTCTGCTGAGTCGGTAGAACAGTTCGGTCGCTGAAGTCTGGGCCACGGCTTGTGATGTCTTCTACAATTGTGCCACTAGGGGGAGTCAAACCCAGCGATCAGCCGCCTGGCACGGCCAGGTCCGGGCTCACCTTTCTCTTTAAACAAATGATCCTCTGCTCAGTTGCCCCAGAAAAACACCAGCATCTGGTAAGCTGTGTTTATTCTGAGGTTACTAGTTCTAAAAATAGTTTTCTGAAAAATTGCCTTCGCTGGCTGGGAAGCACAGAGGCGGGTGATGAACAGGTGGGAGGTTCTCCTGCCTCCGAGGTACCTGGGCCGGAGGATAAGAACCACCTGAGAAAGCCCCCAAGGGGTTTCCATGAGAGGCCACAGGTGCCCTGGAATCTGGGCAGGTCACAGTAGCCAACCCCTCTCTGCAGAGGCATGGCCGAGTCACAAGCATCTCTGCCGAGCTCCTGCTGTGTTCTAAATGAGCAACAGCCTAAGGAGCAACAGGGTAAGACACACACACACACACACACACACACACACAGATGACACAGAAATAGATGCATACAAACACATGCCCACGACACATGCACACTCATAGACGTACACAAACGCACGCACACACAGCAAAACACTCGCACAGATACAGACCTCGCACATATACATACATACACAGAAACAGTAATGCACACACATAAACATATGCACGCAGGCGCACGAATACCGGAGACATATATACACACAGACACACTCATGCATACACACTCTCACAACCACTCACACACAGACTCATAGTCACACACAGACTTATACACACACACACACTCATACTCGCTCTCACACAGCTACACATTAACACCCTCTCTCACATGCACAGACTCACAAATTCACAACCACCTACTCACACACACAGACTCACAGTCCCACACAGACTCACTGTCACACTGACACACACATGCATACACAGACACCACCAACACACACACACACACACACACACACACACACACACACACGGGCTCAGATCTGGGACAAAATGTGCTTCAGCCACATGGTGGCATGTGAGTGAGGCCTAGTCAGGCTATGGGGAGAGAGCGGCAGAGGCAGACACTGAGGCCATAGGCATGTGGAGAGAGGAGAGAGCGGGAGTTTAAGACTTCCTTCCAGGGGGTTCCCTCCAAGTCTGTCCCAGTCCAACCTCCCAGTCCTGACCCAGGACTGCCTTTTCACTGGCACCTTTGTTTGTCTAGAGATTCTTTCTCATTGCCCTTCAGTTGCTAGTAAAAAGTTTCCATCCTGGGGTTCCCTCTATGAGTTAGTGAGTGTGTATTTTTAGCCTTCTCTCTCTCTCTCTCTCTCTCTCTCTCTCTCTCTCTCTCTCTCTCACACACACACACACACACACACACACCACAGAGCTGTGTCCCTTCCTCTCAGACACCCAGCCCTCAGCCCACCTCACCTGCCTTATGGGCTGGGGAACGGCCCCATAGTCACATCCAGGGTAGAATGCAGAGGGTCAGAGGAGAACCTGCGCCGCCCCCCAACCCCCTCTACACACCACACACACACACACACACACACACACACACACACACACACACACACACACACACACATACACACAGCCCAGCTGCTCCCCTCACCCAGACCCCCAGACAGGGAGGAGGCAGCTCCCGGGGGATCCCGGACACAGGTCTAAGTGCCCTGCTGAGCTCCCAGGGAGCCTGGTGTGCCTGGGCCCTGGACAAGCCCGCCGGCCCGCCCGTGCAGTGGGACCCTTTCTGAGTCCGAGAGCATGTCCCCGCCAGGGCCTCTTGGTTTCTTCCCTGACAGGACCAGGACCGATGCCTCGTGAGCCGCCTCCTCCTGCGGCTGTCCATGGTTTCTGCCGGGGGGCTGTGAAGGCCTCCCCACCCAAGAGGACCCTGCTGCCCTCTGGAAGGCCTCCGAGAGCAACGGGGCTAAAGTGCAGGGGCCAGCTCAGGGGCGCTGAGCGCGTGTGGCAGGGAAGCAGGCGGGGAGGGAGGGCGTCATGGCTCTGCCTCATATGGTTATCTCCGGGGCCTGAGCCCAAGTAGGGCGGGGCAAGGCGTAGGACAGGGAGGGGGACACTGCCTAATGTCAAGTGTGGAACAAAGGCTTTGAAGTCTGACAACGGAGACTTCCGGTGACTTTTGCCTCTGCTTTTGCACAAGACGAGGAGAGGGGAGGCAGCTGGGGTGGGGTGGGGGGTAGATAGAGAAGACAGAGATGGATCCCAATGGGGCCTTCACCATGCAGGCTTCATGCAGAGCTCAGGCAAACCAGAGCTAAGGTTCTGGGGAGGCATCCAGCTCTGGCTTCTTTTGGACCATCCCTGACGCTCTCGATTTGTGCTGCTCCCCGGTGGCCCTGGGCTGGAAGGGGTGGAAACAGGCCTGAGAATGAGCCGGTGTGGACCCGAGGGCACCAGGGAGAGACTGCCAGAACTGGAGTACAAAGATAGGATCCAGCACGTACCCTGTGGAGCAAAGGTCCCGTGGACAAAGCCAGCTTCCGCCAGCCCCAAGCATGGAAGACAAGCCGGTGAAGGAGGCAGGTGCTGAGGCTGAGGGGCCAGGAGGTGCCCAGAGGGGCGTGTTTTCCGAAGCAAACCTTAAAGGAAACCTCAGAGGGCAATGATGCTCTACCTCAGCACCCACTCCTCTAGCTGGTCAAGGGCAGGAGACACAGGCCCTGGGGGCCTCGTTCCCCAAAACTCCGAGACTGGGGTCCAGCAGGTCAGCAGGGCACATCTGCGATCAGGGGTCTTACTGAAAGTGTAGCCCACCCCGCTCGGGTTACCCCAAGGCTTTTGGTGTGAGCAGGAGGCCAGGCGTGAGAGTTCAGCTTCCCCATGCAGGGGACAACCAGGCCAGTGAGAGAAACGCTGGACCTGCAGGGTCCCCGGGGCGCCCCGGCTCACCTCTCCACTGGCCTCCGAAGAGAGCTAATGGGAACCAGGAGAGGCGGGAGGGTCCCAGGGGTCCTACAGGGGACAGCCCGTAAGGCGGCCATGCTTTGGACCTTGGTTCAGAGATGCGGACACACCCAGAGCTCCTGCTGGAGAAAAGATTCTTCACCATTTCCTTTGGAAATCACCCTGAGCGAGGGCCGGGCTGTTCTAGAATTTTCCCCCACATGGCTCCTTGCCTACAGGACAGCAAAGGTGAAAGGAAACTCAGGCAGCCAAGGCGGTTCAGAGCCAGGGGTCAGTGGAAAACTGCCCGCACCCCCCCCTTCACACACACACACACACACTCACACACACACACACACACACACACACACACACACACACACACACACACACTGCACATGCCCCCTCCCTGAGCCTGACAAATCAGGAAGAACAAGATTTCAGGGACCCCTGAGGCCCTGCCAGAAGCATCTCAGAGCCCCCAGGAGGGGATACATTCCAAGGCTCAGCAGGCTTTTACACTTTTTGAGGTTTGGGGCCACACCTAGTAACGCTCAGGGCTTACTCTCAGCTCTGTGCTCAGGGATCCGGTGGGGCTCAGAGGACCATATGAGGTGCTAGAGATAGGGGTTAGCTGCATGGAAGGTCAGCACCTCCCCGTACCAGCCCTCTGACTCCTGGCCTGGAAAATTCTCCACAGCAGTAAGGCCATCGCTCAGAGTTTCTGTCTCCTCGCCACCTCCGACCCCCTCAGACCTCAAGAATGACAAATCAGCATTTGCAAACGAAGGATGGGGGCATTAAGGGCTGGGGCCATTGAGAACAAGATGTCTTGGCTCTGGGGAGTGGGTTGGGAAGGGGCGTCAAGGTGCGGACTTCCGGGTCAGCAGCCGTCCAGGGCCACGGTCTTCAAGCATCAGGAACCTGGACAACTCGGGTCTCAGGACTCCCAGCACCACCACGGGCTCCCCTGCTCCTTTGTCTCCTGCTCCCCTGCCTGTCCGTCCGCTGGCCGTCCTGTGGCCTCCTGGGGAGCCAGCTGCGGCTTGTAGGGGCAGCGGCCCTGTCACGGCTGTCTCTCCTGTGTTATTGTTAGTGTTACGTTACAAATCCCGTTTCCATGCCCAGGTCCCTCGGGGGTCATAACCAGGAGAGGCCGTGACCCCGTCAATAAACAGAACCCCAATCCCAAATGTAACCACTTGGCCTTGGAGAGGCCGATTCCCTGCCTCTCTCCATCGGTTCTGCCCCAGGCATGACATGTCAGAGGGGGCGGGGGGTTCCAGGGAGCCCCCTTGCCTGCTTCCAGAGCACCAGGAAGGAGTCAGAGGTGCTCATCAAGGTCCCCCACAAAACTCCTCTCACTGACACTCTCAGAGAGTGGGGTTGCACTACCCTCCTTCCATCTGAAACACCGCTTACTACTGACTCCTCCCCCAATGACACAGCCCAGGGAGTAGTTCTTACTCGAGTTCTGTGGCCCTTGCAAGAACCTCTCCAAGAGGAACAATTGGAGGGACTGTAAGAACTCAGAGCGCACAGGAAGCAGGAAATGACACAGTGCGCTCACCCAAGGGGCAACATGGTGACCCATCTCCAGTCAACCCACTTACCACACCTTGGGTATCTCCCCCAGGGCAGTGCCCGTGATAAGGAAGGGCAAATTCAAGAGGAAAACCAAGAGTGAGGCTGTCCCGTGCTCAGAACTCTGTCCCTACTCACACAGGACAAAGGCTAACACAGGGCAAACACAGAGGACAGCACCGTTAGGATCATGGCGGGGGAAATCTTTTCCCTGTCTTCCATCTGACTCCTTCATAGCTCAGAAATCCCTGTTTGACACCTTCACTGCATCACGCACTCTCCCATCACCTCCCTACCAGGACATAAGGAGAAACGTGCTGTTTGTCCACTATGATTTTTTAAATTGATTTATTTTGGCTTTTGGGGCGACACCCAGTGATGCTCAGGGCTTATTCCTGGCTCTGCACTCAGAAGTCACCCCTGAGAGTGCTAGGGGACCATATGGGATGCTGGGGATTGAACCCATGTCTAGCTCATGCAAGCCAAATGCCCTACCCACTGGGCTATTGCCCCAGTCCCTGTTTGTCTACTATGGGGACGATACTGGCCTTCGGACAGAGGAACACAGAATCCTGCCCACCAGATACAGCTCTGGTGTCACACAAACATGCTTGACTGGTTCCTAAGCTGCCACAGAGTGTTTATTTGGGCTTGTGGGGGAGAATGTTTCACAAGTCAAGCTAAATGGAGACCTATTATTTCTTCAGGATTCATTAGACTCAACTGCAGAGGTGGGGGCTGAGGTCTCAGGGCTGGAGACTGATCTCCTTCTGTGTGATTAGAACAATGAAGGGATGTAGCCAGTCTCAACCTGAGCACCAGTTTGATCACATGCTCAGGGCAAAGAAAGGAGACGGCAGAGAGAGAGGAAGGGGCCAAGGGCAGAGAGGCTGAGCCAGCAGCCAGGACAAACTGCCCTTCTTAGATCCAGCACCCTTGACCCAGAGACCAGGAATCTGCAAATACTGAACTCAGGGCCATGAATGTCATTCTCTAGACAGGCCTGGAGAGGGTCCCCTGAGACACCTCTCGAGTCATAGAAGAGGTTTGGGAACTATTGCACAAAGACCTGATAATAATGTCATATGCTCAGTCCTGTTACTTCATTTTTAAGTAACTTGCTTTCAGATCAGGAGCTAGGGAGAGAAAGAGGATCTCTCATGCCCCATCCAGGGGATTTCAGCATCACCCAGGGGGTCTGTTCCACAGCTGGGCCTCCCAGGCCCACCCCTCTGCAAGAGACAGATCAATATGAAGAGATATCCGTCTGAACCAGCAGGCCCCCTTAGCAGGACATCCTCACTCCCATAACCGGAGAGCTGGAGCACCCGCCCCTCCCCGTCCCAAACATCATCTGCTGTTATGAATGAACAGAGATAAATGCACGTTTGCAATTCCAGAATCTCTAGAAGCCCATCATTGAGCACTGCTGGTACAAACTCAAGGAGCATTTAATAGTCAAAAGGACTCATGGGGCTTGAGAGACAGTACAGTGGGCAGAGCTTTTGCCTTGCACACAGACAACCTGGATCCCATTCTTGGCACCACATATGGTCCCTAAAGTCCCTTGAGGAGCGATCCCTGAGCACAGAACCAGGAGTAGCCTATGAGCTCCCAGGCTTTGTGTGTGTGTGAGAGACAGAGAGCTGAGTATTTTAATGCTGTTTCTAGTCCAGCTTGGTACAACACAAAGATGTAAACGTTGGAAATAAATAATAAAATAAAGCTTGATTTTGCCTCCCCTCCCCCTCCCATTTGCCCATCGAAAGCTCCTCCCACACAGGCCAGCACTGAATGATTAAAAACTCAGTGTTGGTGTGTGTGTACCCACAACCCTAAAAGCATGAGAATCTGGCATTAGGAGTGGAGCCTGGATTCCTTGTTTAAAGTTGCAGGAGAACATGGGCACATATGGAAAGGTACACACCCCCACAAACACACACATACACTCACACACACGAACACACAGGCAAACATGTCAATAAATAGTGAAATGCTGGCTTTTTAAGATGAATGCCAAGGAGACTCTCTTGGGGTCTCCGAAAGAGACTTGTCAAGCAAATAATACTATGCAAAAGGACTCCCGCTCACCATATTTGCACACTAAGACTCTCGGCCTCCTGTCACAGATAACACTTTACAGATCCTTCATGAGACAGGCAGGGACTGACTCAATGTCTCAAAGCCCTCTGGGAGCTGAAGCAAGCATTCCTGGAGACCATCCATCACTGTGCCCTCTCCACTACGCCATATAACCCCTGCTGATTCTCTCACCCCGACACCTCGATCTGCAAGTCCAGGCAGACTTCCCTTCTGAAATAGAAATCTATTTCATGGGGAGTGAAGGCAGAGCCTTCATAGGCCACCATCCATGTCTACTCAGAGTCAGGTGCCAGCACTTTCCCATGTCACAGTTCAGGGGTGCTTGTGCAGATGGGGTGGGGTGGTAGCTGGGTGCTGGACATAGTTTGCACCAGGCTCTTCTGTGATTCTTCCATTGCAGAGACAGACGCAAACTCTTGAGAGCACAGATGCGCCAAGCCCTGTGCTTGTAACCCCTGAGCTGTGTGCATTCACAGAAACTCCTGGGGTGCACTCAGCAACATTGAAGGCCACGAAGCAGCAACCTTAACCCTAACTCTCAAGGATGGAGGAGCAGGAGACAGGGAACCTCAGAGAGTGCAGGCCAGTTCAGGGGTCATTTCTCAATGAGGAATACAAAGCACCCCAAGTCTTCTGAAAGTTTAGCTCACTACTTAGCTCAGTAAGAGAAGCTGCATCACGGGGCTGGGAACTGCATTTATATACAGAGACATGCATCATGCATGCGCACGCGCGCGCGCGCACACACACACACACACACACACACACATCTGCTTGTGAGCACACCCACAGTGTGGGATGCTGAGGCTGGGGCGGGGGGGGGGGGCCGAAGAAGTCAGGTGGGAGAGAAAACCAAGAACCCCCACAAAGCAGACCTGACATTTCTCCAGCACCCCTCCCAGGGCCCTGCTCTCTGCAGAGGGGGGAGGGGACGGAGGGGGCGTCTTTCATGTCTCTGGGTGTGCAGAAGGCCTGCGTGCGTTTGTTTAGAACAAAGCCTATACTTAACTGGCACAAGTGAAACAGATTTTATAAATAGACTCGAGCCTGAATGGTTTTTATGATTAGCTTGTTTTCAATCACCGTGCTTGACCGGGCGTCTGCGTTCAGCTAAGTAAATATTTCTACGGTGATAGTATACACAATACAATGGCCATTCTTTAATGTTAATACAAGTACCATATGGGAGGCCTTATCACACTGGAGCCCAAGCCACATAATGAAAGCAGATAGGAATAGATAGGCAACGGGGGTGGACCGTGGGCTCGAAAACACAGATGCTCTTGCACACGCTCGTCCTGCCAGCATTTCCCCACAGCTACCTGCTGTCCAGTGCCATATCGAGGGCTTCCTCCCCCACTCACTCACATGGTGACCTTGGATAAGTCTCTGCTAATTGTTTACACATTCATGTCTCAAGTCCCCAATTAGGCCTTTGCAGACCTCTCCAGAGAGTAATGAAGATTAATGTCCAAGGGGGGCCTTGACTTCTATCTTTAGAACAAAGAAAGGGTGGGACTGAAACATTCTCATTATTTAGAGCAGCCCCGAATAGCAAAGGGAGGCTGTGCAGGCCCTCTCCCCCTGTTAGAGCAAAGAGGGCTCACAATGCTGCTCTCTCCTAACTCAGACCTGCGGGACCCCAGGCTGGCAGCCCGCGGGCCCCTCGGGAGGAACAGGGGTTACTTTCCTGATGCAGGAACCTAAGTTACTTTCCGCAGTCACATGGTGGTTGAGAGGCCAGAGCCCAGAGGGTCCCAGAAAGGGACTTGACCCTTTAGTCACCTTGTGTGACTTCCACTAATAACAAGACTGCAGTGCTTAAGGAATGGGACACTCAGCGTCTGCTGATGTATTATTCTTTATGTCCACGGGGGTCTCTCAAGTGGCACTCAAGGGTCCCACTCAGGCAATTTTTCACTCCCCAAGCATGAGGGCCTGGGGATCCTGCTCAGGTGCTGCTGTCCCGGTGGTCCCCAAAGCCAACCTAGCAGCACTAGGGCCTCAAAGACTATACCCGGTGCTACTGAGAGGACCGTGTGGTCTTGGGGACCAAACTAAGGTTTGCCACATAAAAGGCATGTACCTTCCTTACGGCCAGGACTGTCTGGCCCTGATATATCACCCACGCTGTGTCTGAGCTTTTGGCGCCCATCTCTCTTGATGCAAACCACCAGCAAGACCAACTCAATGTTTACTCTACAAAAATGCTTCTACATTTGCGCCTATCTCAAAATGCATTCCCACCCAGGGTGTCCTCTAGCCCTCACACACTCTGCAGGGGCTCAGAAGCCTGTACCTTTCCAATATGAGCAGGCTGGCATGGACAGGCTGGGACTGGGTCAAGTTTGGGGTTAACAAGTCTCCAACTCAAGCGCTGAGGCAAGGCATCATCACTTCCTAAGGAAGCTTGAGGACTCTCCTGAGGAATGTCGAGTCGGAGTCTGATTGGGAGGAGAGAGATGCTCTCCTGAGTGGCCTGGCTGCTTGTCCTGATCTCTGAGACTCAGCTTGACAGCTATGGCCTCCCTTCCCTTTGGAAAAGGGAATGTGCACGCCCGCGCACACACACACACACACATACACACAGAGCCCAGCCCCAGGACTGCCCTCCTGGAAATAGGACCACACTGATTTGCCTCCTTTGGCCGCCGAAAGGAAACTGCACTCAGGAGAGAGGAGATGCTTGCCTGATGACCAAGGCCAGAGCTGCCCAGCTGTGCTCTCTGATGCCACGGGCAGCTCCCCCACACATATACCGCTATCCCTCTCAATCTGGGAACAAAATGTGCCCCCACATGTTTGGAGCGGCCACTGGGGAAGATCATGGGTTAATACAATCGATGCCAGGTGGGCTGGGATGCAAAGCATTTCCTTTCCAAGTGAGCACATGGCCGCATGTGCCAGTGTTGTGTCTGGTGGAAAGGGAGGGAAGCTGGGCCGGCATTCATGATCCAGCAGGACCCACTTCCGGCCCCCCCCCCAAGCCTCCCTCTCCCCACCTTGTGCCCTTGCCGGGCCTGGAACCAGGAAGACCACCCCATCTGGCCCACGGAAGCAGCTCACCCCAGTCAGCACGGGGGTCCTTTAAGTGGCTGTGGGAAGAGAGTGTGCACATGCTTGTGGTCTGCTCATTAGTCACAGAAGGGGGGGGATGGGGCCGTGGGGGTGGTGCGGCAGGGGCTGAGCCGCGAGGGCTGGTCTGCTGCTGGTTTCTGCTCCCCCTCGGCTCTCTGGCCCCGACGGCCGGCATGTTTCTTATTATCCCATGGACCCGTCCTGTGCTGATGGGTGGGAAAGGCTGGCGAGGCAGCGGTGGTTTCCATGAAAGCGGTGACTCTTGGGTGCCCTCTACAAATTTCCCACAGTCTTCGCTAATGTCTGGGGGCCCTTCAAGGTTTAGAGTTACAGCTTTCAGCAAAGAGCTGGAGACTCCCAGGAGCTGCTGTGAAATAGCTGTCTGGGGTGACAGTCCTGCACAAAGCCACATGTCCCCGCCCGGGTCAGAGCGGACGACGGTGATGATGGCCTTCTACACGCATTTGCTGATTGAACCCTCCCTGGTGCTAGGAGGGTGGTACTCCCAAGGTCTTCTCTGGATCCCAAAGATGGAGGCACGATGAGGCTAAAAGTCTCGCCAAGGCCACACAGCTAGTCCTTGGAGAATCTAGAACTCAGACCCAGAGGGGTCAGCCTCGGCATCCCCGAGGTCTTCCTCTTATTACAGGAAGCCAGAAACAGGGAGAAGGGACAGTTAGGAGCACTGAACTGCTTACATTCGTGCTTAGCTGCCCTAACACCACTAATCACAGAAATGAAACACTCTTGAAATAAGATGCACCCTTCCTTTATAAACAAGAGGCACTTTTAGGAAGATTTATGCCATATTTTATCTCTACATGGTTGCCAGCCATCAGGTGATAGCATGATTTTCATCATCCAAAGGAATTCAGTGACAGGGCCCACGGGAAAACTTTTTTGAGTGGAGTAACTGCTACTTTTTGCATTTCAAGATGGTGTTGTTTATTCCATGCGGCACCTGCTTCTACAGGAAGTGTCTTTTTTGGTTGTGTTAGTTGTCCTGGGCCAACCAACTCCCTTTTCCTCCTCTTCACTAATTGCATATGAAAGACAGATGACCGAGGTTAAGAGATGAGTGTTTTATTTTCTTCTTCTCCAGGCAAAATAACCCAAATGGGCAGTTTTGCCCCATGAATTCTTTACAGATCTACCATCCTGGTGTTCCTGGAAGAAAAGAAAGAATTGTAATGGAGACAGTAGAGTCTCACCAGACTAAAGTGTGCTGAGATGCACATGGGAAGAGTTTGGAGTTCAGCAGAAATAAGATCTGCTGAAGGATCGGATCAGAAGCTAAAGAAAGTGCCAGAAAATGGTCTTGTATTTCATTATTTTCACTGAGTCTTTCTGATGTTGACTTTTTCTTTCTTTCTTTTTTTTTTTTTCTTTTTGGGTCACACCTGGCGATGCACAAGGGTTACTCCTGGCTGTACACTCAGGAATTACTCCTGGCCGTGCTCAGGGGACCATATGGGATGCTGGGAATTGAACCCGGGTTGGCTGCGTGCAAGGCAAACACCCTACCCGCTGCTATTGCTCCAACCCCTGATGTTGACTTTTTAAAGTCACAAGTATTTACTTTTATGAATGCTTTTCTTGCTATTTATTATATTCATTTGTCTTTTTTATGACATAAAAATAACCTCATCTGATACTTTTCTAACCTGTTCCTAAATCTTCTATAAAATTTGTTGTGTATTATGCACTCAGCTCAAGGGACCTGATCAATGTAGATACATCTGATGGATCAGTCACTTCTTTTTACTTCTTCTCATGTTTTAATTGCAAAGCTTCTGAAATTGTTAGGAAAATGTGAATTCATTTTTCAGCTAGAATCAGACTTTCTCTTAAATTCATAGATAAAAGACCCGTCTATCTACTTCCAGCAGGAAAATAAATTGCATAAACTTCCCAGAAGGCAATAAAAATAAAAGGCTTTCGTGGCAAGAAAACATTAAGAAACAATGGGGTACCTTTGGAGTCAGCCTAAATGTCTGTTATATGCAACTGCATAATGCATCAATATACTGAAGACATAGTTACAGAAATAGAAAATATTTCAATAATAGAGAAGCAAACATATCTTGTAGATTGTCAAGTGAAATGGCAAGACACAAAATAATATGCATAATATCAGACCATTTAAAATATGTGTATGCAATGGAATACTATGCAGCTGTTAGAAAAGATGAAGTCATGAAATTTGCATATAGGTGGATCAACATGGAAAGTATCATGTTAAGTGAAATAAGTCAGACAGAGGGACAGACATAGAAATATTGCACTCATTTGTAGGATATAAAGTAACAGAATGGGAGACTAACACCCAAGAATAGTAGAGATAAGTACCAGATTATTCCACAGCTTGGAAGCTGGCCTCGCATGCTGGGAGGAAAGGCAGCTCAAATAGAGAAGGGACCACCAAGTAAAGGGTGCTAGGGATAAAAGATGCATGCTGAAAGTAGACTATAGATCGAACACAACGGCCACTCAATACTTGATTGCAAACCACAACACCCAAAAGGAGAGAGAGAGAGCAAAGGGGAATGCCCTGCCACAGAGGCCGGGTGGGGTGGAGGGGACAGGGTAGGGGTGGTGGGAGGGATGCTGGGACCATTGGTGGCAGAAAATGGAACTGGTGGAGGGATGGGTACTTGATCATTGTATGACTGAAACGAAAGCACGAAAGTTTGTAAGTCTGTAACTGAACCTCAAGGTGATTCACTAAGAAAAAATTTAAAAAATAAACGTGTATGTATGTGTGTTGATATTTGCAGAGAAGAACAGTCTCCAAGGACACACAAACACAATACTTAAATAATTACTTTATTTCTTGGTACTAGGAAGGTGTGATTTTTAACTTGGTCTTTTTGCCTATTTACATATAAATCTCTAACAAAATAAATACAGGATGATATTTAGCATTTTTAATTCATGTCTTCTGCACTCTGTGGTGTAGCGCACTCTGCTTCTGTATCACTCCTCACTAATCTCTTTTAAATGATTCTTAATTTGACAAGTTCTTTTCATAATGATGGTAGCTCTATGGTCACATGAGTCATTTAAATGATTTACTCAGTTGTTATTTATAATTAGATTGGCATTTGTAATTATTCTTCCTAAGGTTTCCAAAATCCTGAATTAATCCATCTTGGTATGATTTTCCTGAGATTTCACTTTATCTGGAGTGTCTTGAAGCCCTGCCTCCTATAAACCACATAGTGATTCAATTCAACAGTTACTTCTCAGCAGCCAACTAGGCAAGACCAGAACCCCAGAAGCAGTGGGGATAGCCCCTTTTGAATGTGGTCAGGCGACATATGCACCCAGGAACCCACAATGGCTGGGAAGTGGGGGCTCATGCCACATCTGGAGCCTCCCTGTGCCTGCTCCCATCTTACAAAATGCTTGTTTTCTTTATTATTATTTTTTTTTAATTTTATTGACTCACCGTGAGATAGTTACAAGCTTTCATGTTTGGGTTACAATCTCACAATGATCAAACACCCATCCCTCCACCAGTGCACATACCCCACCACCAATATCCTGGGTATAACTCCCCCTTTCCCACCCTCCCCTGCCTGCATGGCAGACAATATTCCCCATACTCTCTCTCTACTTTTGGGCATTATGGCTTGCAACACAGACACTGAGAGGTCATCATGTTTGGTCCATGATCTACTCTCGGCATGCATCTCCCATCCCATCTGGTTCCTCCAGCCATCATTTTCTTAGTGATCCCGCCTCTATTCCATCTGCCTTCTCCTCTCCTCTCATGAAGCAGTCTTCCAGCTATGGAACAATCCCCCTGGCCCTTGTATCTTTGGGTGTTAGCCTCATGTGATGCTACCTACACTTCTTTTTTGTCGTGGTCAACTTCACAAGTTGGAAAGATCACCAAAAGCAAAAACGTGATTCTCCACATATGTAACACCAGACAAAAGTGTTCAGAAAGCAGAGATGTGGGTGTATTTTAATGGGGGTGACATTTAAACTCAGCTCATTTCTTAATAATTTTGTTGCCTTTCTGGACGACCCACCAACCCACTTGTAGTGAAATGATTTATCACATCCCCCCTCCCAGGGGTCCCAACAAGTCTATCCTCACAAAATCACTGGGTATACTCAGGCAACATTAGAAACTGGACCTCAGAGAACATCCATCTTCCTCCTTTTGCCCAAGAAGCCCATTTTGGGGATCTAAGATGTGGCTCATGGTGATTGCTGAGCAAGTGGGGAAAGGTTTTATTACAGACCCAGATCCCCAACACATGAGTTTAGGGTTCACAACTAGAAGTGGGGGAGTCTGGGCAGCTGCTGCCTCGGGGTTGAGCAGACCCAAGAAAGCTGGGCTCTGTGTTTATCTCTGTGTGTCTTTCTGCCTCTTGCATGTGGAGTGATTGATCATATCTTGTTGCCCTGGAGACTGTCAGACCTGGCATCTCTGTTTATCTGCGAACGCTCACTCGGTGGTTTCTGAAAACAGGTGTGGCTGTGTTGAGCAGAGAGCAGCCACAATCTTTTTTTTTTTTAATTTTATATGAAGTTGCTTTGACACTGGTGGCTTTTACCAACTTTCTAAATGTCACTCAGTCTCTCTCCGGGGCTATTTCTCAGAGTGACTGGCCCAGGAACCTCTCACCTGCATTTCTGTTCCTTCTTTGAAATGAGGCAATACCTAATAGACCAAAAATGAAAAAGTAGGTGGAGGCGAAAGGGGGTCTGAACAACAGTGGTGAGTTGGCTGTGGCCAGTGCTGGAGCATTTGTGTGTGTCCCTCTCCTAGTACTGTGGCTTCTGAGGTCAGCGGCCTGCAAAAAGCCAGGTCTCAGTTGGGACACTGGTGAGTTACCAAGCTCAGGGAGCGGATGCTGTCGCCCACCTCCAGGCCCATAGCTCCACTGAGACCGCCCTTAGGGCCAGGGAAGCCCCTGAATGTTGGTTAATGTGGTCTCGGATGAAGCAGGACAAACAGACCCACCTCAGCCATAGGCATTCCAGTCAACAGAGCAAAGCTGTAGCCAAGCGGCCCTCTGGTGCACCTTGGAGAGAGCCAGGGGAGCGGAGGGGATTTTGCTAGACAAGAGATGGGTTAAGGAAGCCATAATTCAGGGGTTAAGGTTCTTCCCTTGTGTCCCATTGATCCCAATTCTATCCCTGGCACCTCATATGGTCTCCCAAGCACCGTCAGACTTCTCTCCTGAGCACAGAGACAGGATTAGCCCCGTAGCACTGCAGGGTGTGGCCCCAATTCCCTTTCCAAAAGGAAAAACAGATGTATAAGGGCGTTGGCTTCAGTAACTGAGAGACGAACATAGACCCCTATATACACAAGGAACAGTAGTTAAGGCACCAGGAGGAGGAAAGAGTTCAGAAAGATGCACTCCTGGCTCAAAGTGGTGAGAGCACAGTTCGCGGGGACAGAACATTCAAGACCATCTAATCATGGGGAAGGACTGTTCATGTGGAGAAAAATGCCCACGGCAGAGGGGAGTGCCCAGGATGGTGTGGCAGGCATGCAAGGAAGGATTCCTGTGCTAGGAGGCAGATGGCAGGTGGCAGGGACACTTTTGAGATCTTCTCCAGACATCTGAGGCTATCTACTAATTAATCGCCAGTCAAACGTAGTCTTGGGTGTTGTCTGGGCCCTCATCTCTGTGTCCCTAAAACGTGCAGGAAGTGACTCTTCTGAACTGTTAGATCATGGAGTGGATGCCTATCTTCAAATCAGCTTTTAGCAGAAATAGGGGTGGAGGATATTTCCTAGACTTTCACCTGGTTAATTAAAGTCCCTGGATCTTGAAGTGTGGTGGGACTTGAGTGTTACCATTATGTGAAATCAGTGAGGTGCCATATCTATCTTGCTCCTCCAAGGAAAAATAATGTCCTTCTTTCTCAGGGTTTTTACGTGGGGGGAAGTTTTAAATGTTAGTGGTAATGTATTCAATCAATTGTTGGTTGGCTTGGAGTCCCAACATGCATTATAATGAACATGTAGGTGGCCAGCCCCTCTGCACTCTTTGCTCAGTGAAAATTAAATGTTAGGCATACTATGATTTCTTTAGCCACAAAGTGGGAGGGCGTGGGGAGTTAGGACAGAGAAAGGACCACTGTGAAAATGATAGGTGGAAATGATCGTTCTGGACAAAAACTGAGTGTTGAAAGGAGGTAAATGTGCATGATACCATTTCAGTAACGGTATTGCAAACCACAGTGCCTAAAATGAGAGAGAGAGAGAGTGAGAGAGAAAGAAGTGTCTGCCATGAGGCAGGCAGCAGGGACAAGGTGGTGGTGAATGGCAGGAGGGAAACTGAGGACATTGGTGGCAGGAAATGTGTACTAGTGAAGGGATAGATGAATAGATATTGGAACATCATATGACTGAAATTAAATCATGACCGACTTTGTATCTGTATATCTCACTGTGATTCAAAAAATTAATTAAAATATTTTTAAAATAAAGTAAATAAAGTCTAGACAATCCATACTCGAGTTTGGGGCTCAGGTCAGAGCTTTGTGACCTCTGCAGCCCAGTGTGAGCTGCTTCTCTGATGTGGACCTTCATATTTCTCCTGAATTGGACCAAACACTCTTGGAATAACATGTAGAGGAATCAAAGAAGACAATAAGCATAAAGCACTTCTGATGCTTTGAGGCACCTTTCAAAATCTAGTTAGAGATATTCCATTTCTCAGATGTATATTATGTTCAGTGTCAACTAAAAGAACCATTTCACTCGTTGCCTTGATTCTCTTCCAACTGACCTTTCCCTGGAAGCACAGATGATCTTTCTTGGTCTTCTGATACACTTGTGCAAAGACTATTGACTGGTGAGAACCATCATTTGGGTCTGCGTTTGTAAGTGAAACAGTATGAGGAGAGCATTGGGAAACTCATGCCTTTCTCAAACTCTCAAGCATAGGTTTCCTACAATCAGCAGATCTCTGAAGAGCAGGAACTCTGGGTTTTTTTGAGCAAGAGGAACACTGAAGATCCTAAAACCAGAATTTCACAGGGAATGTGAGACCCATGTTGCAATGATTAGTGGTTATTTATAATGAGGTCCTCACATCCCATGAGTATTTCTGTTCTACAGGGAAAGTATTCCGAGTGCTTTTCTCCAATGCCAAGCCCCCACAAAAGCAACTTCTCCAGGAGGGCAGAGAAAACATTTCACAGAATCGGAGTTAGCAGAACTTCTTACATGCAGTGGAAATACGTCCATGACCCTACTATTGTCATCATCTCTGCCAATAAATATTTTGTCAGTCTTTCTGGGGCCTTTCCTGCATAACATCAGGTCTCTGTGTTGTTTTGTTTTCATAAGCACTACCATGGAAGTAGCCACAAAGCTTTGCTCTATTTTCAACAGTGCAGTCAAAATGTGACACTTCGAAACTGTGGCAACGAGACACACCCTCAAGGCGGTGTGCTTCACACCTTCACAAGAAAAGAGAGAAACCCAGCTACCTTGTGAGAGGAGTTTACACTATGAAAAAGGTGCCCAGGGCTGGAGAAACCAGGGTAACACTGGGGCATGGCTTCAGCCTCTCCACAGTACCCCCACTTCTAAGTGGATCCCCGCCACTAAGGGCTCCAGCCCACAAAGCTCACATCAGGCTTTTGAGCTCTCTCCTTGCTTTCAGAACGTAAGACTCAAATAGGTCCTGACATCAGAGTCTCCCCACAGGCACCTGCTGGGGCCCTCTTGCCTGCAGCCTGTGACCAAGTAGCCGCCCATTTTCAGGAACTTCATTTAGAATAGCCCTGAAGTGAGTGATGAGTGAGCTGGTGAGGATGGAGTCTTTCAGAAACAAGAGAGCTTCTTACAGAAGGGCAGGGAGCAGGAGTGATTAGTCACCGACCAAATTGGGGGGAGCTGTGATGTCATCCTGTACAGAAAGATGCCCGCCCTCACCTGCAAGGAGTGATGCCAACTAAACACACCCACTCTACCTGGGCACAAGTTCTTGATCCAGGGGTTCATTCATAGAAAAATAAGTGAACATATGCCCACACACACATATATATGCACATGCACCCTCACAAACATTATACACACACATACAAACACACATATAGCTGCATAGGAGCACACACAAGCATACGTACACACTCCCACAAACACAATACACAAATACATACTCGTACATACTCACACAAGCATAGGTACACTCCCACAGACACACTCACACAACCATACACGTTGCCACAAGCATACACATTTACATCCTTCCCTATGCATGCAGACGTATATATGTTCACACAGATGTATACACCCCACCCTGTTTCCTGCTGATGGGGTGTAGACTAGACTGGGCCTCAAAATAGAACAAACCCTTGGCCCACAGATGCCCTAGATGCATCTTTCTGGGTAGGTCTTTCAAGTCCATACATTCACCTCCCTAAAAGTTCAGCGTTTTATGCCCATATCCCACGTATGTTAATTGAGTGCTTCCTGTGTGCTAAGCAGGGTGCTGACCACTTGGAACCTGGACAGAGTGAGGCCTGACCCCTTGGAGACTGCTCTGTGCTCTCACTCTGGGTCACTGAAATCAGGTTTTCTTTCACCCCAGCCGGTGAACAGCCTGGATTGAGTCAGTCTCCCGGACAGACACACAGGAGCATGGGATGAAGACACAGCTGTGAGCTGCTCTGGATAGGCTGGGCGCTCAGAGCAGATTCACAGGGTTAGGGAAAGGGTTGGAGAAGACCTGGCAGCCAAGGTGAGGCCTGGGGACTCGGTGGTGAGGACAGGGGGTGGGGGGCAGTCTTAGGAAGAGAGACCAAAGGACTGCATTTGGGACAGTGCTTTCTGCCTAAAGCTTGATCAGTGATCAGGATAGAGATCATGCACAGGTTCTCATTGTGGCCAGAGATGGCATAGCAGAGGGAGGACGAAAAGAGATGAAAGAGATGTATTTGGAGAGAAAAATCCCATGGAAACTCATTCTGGATTTTGCATGCTTCCACATTCCTTTAGACCTGGTAACAGGCTGGGTGGGCAGAGGTCAGGGGAGTGACCTTGCAAGGAGTTTAGGGGTAACAGTAGAACACTTACCCACTCTGCACAATAGCCCTTTAGTGAATGCCTCCCTCTATCAGCCTGGTCCAGTGCTTGACAGGTTGGCCCCCTGCCTCTGGGAACAAGACTCCATGATGGTGTGCCATCTGTCCTTAGGAAAGGGACTTTTGTCCTCACCGGGTTTATGTTGTAATGACTCTGTGAGTCCCCATTATGCATTCAGTCACAATATGCAGTGGCCAGCCCAGGTGATTTATTTATTACTGTGACTTAGGATAGAAGAGAGAAGTAACACACAGCCCCCTCCATGAACGAGCTTAAGTGTAGAAGCCAAACGGCATTAAGGAGCTCCAGACACCTGTTTGCAAGGCTGAACTCCAAAGCCCTGACAACACCAAATGCAGGTGATGACGTGGAGCCATGGGAACCCTGCCTGCTGTTAAACAGACACAGCCACCTTAGAGCACAGTCAGGTGCATTCTTACAAAATAAAATGTGCTCTGACTGTGCAATCCACCAACAATGAAGGTAGAAACTCTGGTTCCAACAGCAGCCTGCAGATGGCTGTTTCCAGCAGCTCTGCCTGCGATGCTCAAAGCTGGAGGAAATCAGCTGAGGCCTCTTTAGACCAATTTTGTCTAAAGTTGGCAATATCACCCCGGATGCTGGAAAGATGGGTGGGTATTAGCTACAGGTGCAGTAGGGTGGAGACCAAAGGGTGGCATTTTCTGTTTGTTTGCTTTAGAAGGTAGATTTTGAGCCCAAAGATAGTATCAGGGGTAAGGTACAGCTAACTCTGGTTTGATCCCACCACTGCTTATGGTTCCCAGAGCACTCCCAGGAGTGATCCCAGGACAAGGAGCCAGGAGTAAGACCAGAGCATCACTAGGTGTGACCCAAACATACACTCCCCACCAAATTGCTCAATGCAGTGAGGTATATTGAGTAACTGATCTTCTAACAAGGAGGAGGGCAGATGGGGGGGGGTATTGGTAGGCAAATAAGCCTGGGGAACAGGATCTAGACAGTGGGTAATAAACACCAATGTGCTACAAAGCCACATAAAGATAAGAAGGAAAGAGGAAAAGGCTCCTTGATTTAAGATTCAGATGATAGAACCTTCTGGAAAAAGCAGATCCGCCGAGACAGTAGAAAGAGGCTAGGGGTTGGCGGGAGTGGGGGAAGGGGTGAGTAGCAGAGATCAGAGGCTTCTTAGGGGAGTGAAGTGACTGTTGGACACTATCCTGATGGAGCTGGTCTTTCACACATGGCAGAACACCAGTGCCCCCAAAGGCCACTGTAGGCATTTGGGGACTGTGATGAGTCAGTGCAGGCTATGCTTCTTGGGGGCTTGATGGTGGGAATGACAGGGCGTGTGTGTGGTTGCATGGGCCCGATGAAAAACCTCAGCCCAGTTTCACTGCAGACCTAAAAGTGCTGTCTGAAAGAAAGACCTTGATGCAAACACACCTACGTTAGCACATGAAGTTTGTGTGCTTGAAGACGGCAGGGGCTTGTAAACCCTGAGCCTCTGGGAAGAAGTTTGAATGTGTGGGAGGGGGCCCAGAAATCTTAGTGCTGTGTTCCCAGGTGCTTGGTGGAGGGCAGGAGGGGGCAGGAGCAGAAGAAGGGTTGACTGGGGTCATAAGACACTGACTCAAACAAGCGTTGTTGTTTATCATGGAGTCGGCCTTGTTCTCCCACTGCCTCTCTTTTTCTGCTTCTCTCTCTGTCTCCCTCTGTATCTGTCTCTCTGCTGAGGTCTCTATCTTTTCTTATTTCTCTGTCTCTCTCTGTCTCTGTGTCTCTGTCTCTGTGTCTCTCCCCCTCCCTCCTTCTCTCTCTCTCTCTCTCTCTCTCTCACTCTCTCTCTCTCTCTCTCTCTCTCTCTCTCTCTCTCTCTCTCTCTCTCTCTCTCTCTCTCTCTCTCTCTCTCTCTCTCCAGCAGTCTCCAGCAGTGCCAGGAACTTCATACCTGCAAGACACACACCCCACCACTGAGCCACCTTTGGCCCCCCAGCTCCTCTATGAGGTAAAGCTCAGGCTCTCCTCCTGGGTGCGGCTGGACCAGGTTCTGAAGAGATCCCGGGTACGGGACCTGCTGCCAAGCAAATAGTAATTTGAAAGCCTATCAATGAGGATAGAGCAGTGTCTTTCCAGAAGAAAATCTCTCAACATGCTATCTTTTATAACTCCACTCCTCCAATATGAAATGGATGGCTAAATACTTGGAGACTATTTAACTTGAACAGTTTCCCTTTTTTAAAAAAATAATAATAATAACAACTTCTTTTCAATCAGCTGAGGTCCTGTGATTTACAGTACTGCTCATGATATTTTTTGTGCTCATAATTCTAACCCCACCTCTACCACCAGTGAACCCATCTCTCTCCCTCAAGGACTCCAGTGTCCCTCCTTTTCAACTGAATAATTTCCTTTAGAGAAGGGTTCTTTTCCACAAACAAATCAAGAAGAATGGAGAGTAGGGGACAGTGCTTTGACCCAGAACCCATGACCAGGAATGGAATCTTTGAGGCGAAAAGGAGACATGCTCACGATGCATACACATCTCATCCCATGGAAAACTGTTAAAACCATTCTGCTCCTTTAATCCTCATGCCAAATACAAATTGCAGTCATACTGTCCAAAACACCTGTGGATTTTTCAGTTATTTGTGGAATTCACCAGAATTCTTGGATGTAGCTCTGTATCCCGATGTGGTTAGAGCCAAAGTAGTTCAGAACGTTCAAAAAATCCCTCTGAAAATGTGTGGCCGGAGGTTTGCTGTTGGCAGAAGAAAACATCATGCAGACTGAGGGGACAGATGCTGACACACATAGATGATAGGTGCTCTGTGATATACAACTCTGTAAAAGTCAGGGGGGCGACCAAAAGGTGTCACCTCCAAAGATGCACCTTCGCCTTCACTGTCCCATTCTGCTGGAGCAAACCCAAACCAACATCAGATACAGAACAGGTAACTGGACCTTCATGAGTTGAATGAATGACTGTGGAGACCAAAAAGTAGGATAGGATGACGCTGGACACCAGAGATGGGACAGGCCTCCTTCGCTGGGGTGCAATAGAGAATCAGAGGATAAGCTACTATCTCTCAGCTTTTCTGGGCAGAGAGTTGAAGAAACCAAAGCCTGGAACAGCTACAGCTAAGTATAGTGGGTGGGCCACTTGCCTTGCACTCAGATGGTTGGGGTTCTATCTCTGGCACCCGGTGTGATCCCCTGAGCACTGCTAGGAGTGATCCCTGACCACAGAGCCAGGAGTAAGCCCTGAGAATTGCCACGTGTGACCCAAATACACAAACAATCAAAAATAAATAAATAAATAAGTAAAGGACCCAAGCCCAGAGATAACCAGCTTTGCCTGGGTGTAGATCTTATGAAAGGAAGCAGAAGGTGCTTTTATTACTAAAACTCTAAATGTTTTTAGGAAACTTGACTTAAAAATATGATTGAGTAAAGAAACTGGGGACTCTTTCTAGAAACACCCTTGGGCTCCCAGTACCCCAATTCCCCTTGTCTCTTCTTACTGTTCTTTGTGGTCTGATTCCACATGCTCTCCCAGCCCCGCAAAGACTCAGTAACTGGAGACAGACCAGGCCATTAGCTGATGCGAGAAAAGTCTGCAGACAGGGAACTGACAGAGTGAAGCACGTTAGACTAAATATTGGTTCGAATGAAGTCCCGAAGCAGCAAATTATCACACTCATTGTAAACAGTTCTCTCTCTTCCCTCCTTTTGGCCTCAGCAGGTCTTTCAATACCACAGACTGCCCAGAGTCTCTCTGAGAATCGCCCTCAGATTTCCATTTGACCCCTTACAACTTGGGGTTTCTTTGAGCCATTGTTGCTACCAACCAAGGTTTAGGGTGGATTTTTATGAATCTGGTGAAACTATTTTTCCAGAAAACTATATTTTGTCTGTGGGTCAGAGAACATAAAGTGGGTACTAGTATAAGTGCCAGCTCCAAGGAAAAACTCTTGTCTACTTCAATTGTTCTCTGTAAGTCTGTCCCTGAGCAACTCTAGGCACTTCCATTGGGAATAAATATCATGGTGCCAGATACAACTAAGCGTTCCCAGCAAGGGATAAAATTAGAAAGTAGATGGGCTGGAGCGATAGTGGGTAGGGCATTTGCCTTGCATGCGGCCAACCTGGGTTCAATTCCCAGCATCCCATATGGTCCCCTGAGCACCACCAGGAGTGATTCCTGAATGCAGAGCCAGGAGTAACCCCTGAGCATTGCCAGGTGATACCCAAAAAGCAAAATAAATAAATAAATAAATAGAAATGAGATAGAGAGAGGGACCAAGAGGGACAGAGTGTAACATCATGGTAGAGACGGGGACGATACAGCCTCTGACATACCCAGCCCTGGAAATTCTCCTGCCTTCCTTGCCCACAGACTAAGCCAGAGCAGTGATGCACTTTGAGCCCAGAGTTGTCAGCTGTGGGACTCTAAATCCAGAGGAAAAGAGAAGTGAGGACGCAAGTCCACACACATTGGGGCCAGAGACGAAGAAACGAACACGAAGAGCTCTTGAGAATGGTCCGTGGGGAAAGGGGGCAAGAAGGAGCATGGGGAGAGATGAGAGGAGAGATTTACACACACTTAGGGAAGGACTTCCAGACACACCTGACCTCAATCTTCCCATCTCCCATTAAAGGAATTTCCCTAGGGCAAACAATGAAGCAGGGACCCCAAGTTTAGGTAACAGCAAAGGAATTATTTTATTTTGCCCATTTCCTGGCATCTTATGATTATTCTGATTGTCTTAGATTTGACTGAATTTACCCTGAATTCAGGCCTGTTTATCTTGCTTAAGTATGCATTCTACTTTTGATGTTTTAGTGTATTTCTCCTGAAAAGATTTGTGTGGGTTCCTTACAGATGGGATCTCTATCTTAGAGTCAGGACTGAGGAGATTATTTTCTCGTGAGCCATTCCCCTTCAAAGAGTGGATAAAAGCAAAGACAACAACTGTTTAGGTTCGCCAATAAACATGGTATAAACGCGTGTTCATGAAACTATTCCAGCAGCAATATACCCGATGCGTTTGTTAAATACTCTTTGCAGGGCCAGAGGGTTTGAAGACGATAATAAGCACAGCCTGTCTTTGAAGAATGCAGTTTAGTGAAGATGGTACCGTTAATTTCAACATCATGTGGTAAATTCCCTGATAAAGACAAAGATGGGTGCAATAAGTGACCAAAGAAAGGAACCAGACTCAGATTGGTTGTTGAGTTTCTACCCGTGCATGTGTGCGTGCATGTGTGTGTGCATGTGTGTGTGCATGTGTGCATGTGTGTGTGTGTGTGTGTGTATTGTGGGATGGAACTAGCTCTAGATCTTCAATTACAGATCAATGTCATTGATTATTAATTGCCCTACCTTCTTCATCACCCTCCTGTGACAGATATACCATGTTAGTTTGAAAGGGATTCTGTTATCAGAACTCGGCTGTGATGTCCCAGTGTCTTGTGCTAATAAGGAGTAATGAGATGAAAGGGCTAAGACAGCTGTGAGGAATAGTTTTGGCATATCTTGACTTTTTAAGAAATTCTTTGGCACCTAAAAGAAAAACCATCTCTCTTCCTGAACTCTGATGGCATGGTTGCCTATGGTTATTTAGTCAACCATACTGCCAAGCCTTGTGGTCCCTTCTAATACTTCTCTGAGCATTTCAGCAGATCCAACATCCTTGAGAAAATCTTGGACCTGGCAGAAGAACCCCCTAGGACCCATCTTTTGAAGACTTTGGGACGTCTTTTATTCCGGTCTCTCAAATGCATGCCAAACTTTCAAAGTTTGGCATGCCCAAATTTCACCACCCGCATACTTGGTATCCTAAGGTGGAAGAAATTCCTTCACTCTGCATTTTGTTACAGACTTGAAGTGTAAAATAATTAACCTCAACTTCTGTCCAAATCATAAATAAACATATATTTGAAGCATAGGGGTTCCTGGATAGAACAAGTGGTAAATGATTATCAGAGACCAACAGACCAAAGAATGAGATGTTGTGTAAGAATAAACCCCTACAACTAGTAGATAAATAGTCCTAGAGACTAAAAATTTAGTAACCATAGACCAAAATACTTATTATCCTCATCTATCTTGCTCAAAAACTAGATCAATATCTCCCATCACAAAGAAATAATTGTGATCTAATTAAAGGTACTAGGATTGCAATGGTGATTTGTTATAATATATAGAGGTATCGAATCAAAAACATGTGCATGTCTCAAATTTCCACACTCTTGTATGTCAAATATATGTCAGTTATAAGGGAAAGGAGTTTAAAGCATTTCAAATTTTTAATAATTTTAATTAAATAGGATTTTCAGAAAGCAAGCAGCCAATTTCCCCCACCCAACCCCATCCACCCCGTACAAAATATTTTCACCTAAGTTTTTAGGTAATATTCCTGGCTTAAACCCAACATCTGATATAATAGAAATAATGATGATGATAGCATACTAATGACAATAAAATCTACATTCCCATTAAGTCGGTGCTTGAGATGTCATGCATGATGAAATTCAATGAACTCTTTGCATCCAAAAGTTCATTCTAATTTCATTTCTGAAAACAAGAAAGATAGTTTTTTAGGGGATGAAAAATCTGTAGCTCATCACATTCTTATAATTACGTTGCCTTCCAGGATGACCAAGTGCTCAAGGAACTGCCCCATTCTGGGTCATGTTTCCCAGGGAACCACTGCAGATGGCTCCTTGCAAGATGCTTTTCAAAAGATGCCTCTAATGACTACAAGTGGCAGGAGTATTTGATAGTCTGGTAGCAGATTGATAATTCTAAGGGGGACAACAATAATCTTATCCAGCCATGCTAAATGTGTTTGATTCTTGAATTGTATTTGCTTAGTACCTGTTATCCCAAGGCACACTAACTTGGGACAGACTGAACTGGAACAATGGTTTTTCCTCTACCCTTTCTGAAGGTATTTTCCCCACACACACTTCTATAGTTGCTTTTTACATGTTATAATCAGGCACACATCTAAGTGCATCAGTGTGGCTGCTGTCTACATGCATTACATCTTCCCTGTTATTTTTTTCCTACCTCTGGAGCTCTGCCCTCTACTAGCATGTTTGTTTATTTAATGCAAATACTCAGTTCAGGTGAGCGCTGTCTGTTCCTGGCAAGTGCCTTCGAGGGAAAACCCGGAGCTCTTCAGGAAGTGTTTTGTGATGCTGTGATGTAGTAGCTGATGAGTTTCCTTCTGAGTCAGGGCTGCCACAAGGGGGTCCCCAGGAATTGACACCTCTCCAAAACGAACGTAAGACATTAGTGCTGAAGCTTTGGCCACTTCTGCTCTTTCTTGGGGCCAGGATTTCCCCAAGTCTCAGAGAATATCCGAAGCTTATCCCCCATCACTCAGAATTTCTCACCAGTTTAATGCTTCCTTGGGGTTACCCAAGTTTTTAAAAAATCGATTTAACTTTAAATGGTTTTATGTTTTATGTTTATTTATTTTAGAGCCAGCAAGGAGAGTTAATACAGGAGTTCAGCCTCTTGCCTGACTCAGGTTCCTCCCCTTGCACCGCATATGGCCCCACCAGGTGTGATCCCTGTGCACAGAGCCAGGAGCAACCCTGGACATTGCTGGATGTGACCCCCAAATATGTAGACTTTTATTTGATTGTCATTGAGGCAACATGGTTGCCACAGCATCCATGCTCAAGCTTCTAGCCTAACAAGTTACCAGATATCCACCATTCCCAAAATGTTAAAGAGCCTCCTCCACTGTCCCCAGGTTTCTTCAGTTATTTAAAACTTAGTTATGATCAGTTTTGCAAAAGCACCCATATTGTTGTTATATACTTGCAGACCCACCACCAGAGCACCAGGATGCCAAGATTATCACCCCCAAGGTGCCTTTGTGCCCATCCTTTGGCATCCCCAGCTCCACAGATCTTATCTCAGGAATCTGAGTTCTGACATGGAAGGTGTATCTATGAGCAATGTCCCAAGCTGCAACCCGAAGATGTGGCCCTTGCTTTCTTTTCACGTTTTTCCCTCCAGGTTTCTTTTTCCAAGGAGCCTGGGGTTTTAGGACCCTTTAAAGGTACTTGAGAGGTAGTACAGCCAGGAAGGTGCTTGTCTTGCATGCAGCTGACCTCTTGATCCCTGACACCACACTTCGATCCCCCAGGATCACCAAGGCTGGCCACCTGACCATGGAGCCAGGAATAGCCCAGAGCACTACTACCAAATATGGTTCAACCCCCCCCCAATAAAGTAATAAAATAAAAGTTTGAGAGGACACTTGAAGAGTGCCATGTACTCAGGAAAGGTGGAATAAAGATGGAACCAGTTGAAGAACTTTAGACTCTTGTCCATGTGGCTTCACCATGGGCTGCATTCTCTGTTGAACAGGTTTATACCAAGAAGAAAAAACTACTTGCAGGCTGCTTTGGAAGGGCTGAATGAAGCTGGGAAGGGGCCTGGGTCTTTTTTTTTTTCTTAACAAAACATTTATTTCTTGGTGCCCCCAGTACCCACCAGACACCAGGAGAAGTACCAGGACACAGCAGATGAGGGCATCCCTCAGCCCTCAGCAGAAAGCACCCCAGACTGAGGTAAGCACCCTACTAAGAAGAGTGAGCAACCACAGCTTCCGTGGGCTGTTGTCACCTTCTGACGCAGGCTTGGAACCAAACATCCCCAATGTGGAGGGACCTTTCCAGGGTCCCCCGTTTTCCTGAGTGCAAGGAACTGTGGGGCCTGGGTCTTTTAGCATGTGTTGTAAGCCAAACTGAACTTAATACAAAAGATAACTTGCAAGTGGAATTACTCATTTTCTTCAGGGTTCTTCTGTTGACAGTGTCTTTCTCTCACTCTGCCTGTATCTTAAAGGATGGTGACCCTATGGCCCCACCCCAGCATCTTTGTGCACCCTCAAGTTCAGGACTCTATTTACTTGTTGCTAACATGTGTATCGAGTGATTGGAGAAATAAAAGCAGCACTAAAGACTCAAGAAACTACCAAGATTCCCTCACTTGGGAGGGAAAACCCCAGGCCACTGTTGACCGAGGCCACATCACCCCTAACCCAAGTGTCTCTCAGCTTGACCCTCTCCAATCTTCTCTGCAGCTGGTCTGACTTTGTCCTTGGGATGTTTGAACAGAACCTGGGTTCAGACAAGAGGTCCACAATTCCTCCAGTTGCAATCCTTTCCAAGTTTTTCTCTGTTACTTAGTTCACCTCTCAGGTTGTGGAAATCCTGGCCTTTTGTCGGCAGCTGTCTAGGGGATTCTTACCTAGAGGACATTACTAGAGCTGCTGTATCACACAGAACACTCGAGATAACTCTCAAGTTATCTGTGCTATCCATCATTCTTTGAACGCTGGAGAAAAGTGGGTGCAGCGAAAGTTGTTGGTTTGTCATGGAAGCTGTTCCAGATTCGGTGTTGAAATTTGATCTGAGTCCCACTCTGCCCATAGCCAGTGCTGTTTTCTGAACTAGGTCTGAAATGGTGAAAAGCCAAAAAACTGTTTCCTAATCTTTCACCCAAGGAACCAGAATCTCCCGGGCCCTTATTTAAATGTTACATTCTCTTTTTTTTTTTAAAAGAAAGAATCAGTGAAATTCGAATTAAAGTCAGTAGCCTACTGAATACATCATGTGTGTATGTGTCAAATTAGCACAGGATTCTCAGTCTGTGTACCCCAAACAGTACAAAGCAGAGGTGTCGACTTTGTACTCTGTGTTCATAGAATTACTGCTAACAACAACCAAAGGTAGGAACAGCCCATCCATGGAAGAATGGCTCAACAACATGAACAATCTGAGCAATAGGCCATTTTAGCCAGGAACTAAGAGGCAGTATTGTAGGATTCCACCTAGCCACTGGGGTCCCTAGAAAAGGCAGTTCACAATAATGAAAAAAATACTAGTGCATCCAGAGTATGAGGTTGAGAGGAGAGAGTATGTGTTTAGTGGGTACAGGAGTCTCAATTTAGGAAGATGAAAGTGCTCTAGAGATGGGTGGCCGTAGTCACACAATCACGTGAGAGTGTCTGAACTTTGTCTGCCAGAGGCCAGGTTTGATCTCTGTCATTGTCCCCTGAACTACCTCACACCACCAGGAGTACAGAGCCTGGAATAGTCCCTCAGTTTGGTTGCCAACTCCCCCAAGTAAAAGCTTACAGTAGTGAAAACAGTCAATTTTATGTTAATTATAGCAAGGGAGGCAGGATGAAGACTACATATAATTCTTGAGACTCTGCAATGTTCCTATGCATATAGAATTATCCACCCCACCCCACACCCCAAAAAAAGGACAGGAAGATGTTATTGAATGATTGGTTACTATCACCATCAAAAATGAACAAAAGACATATTTCTGATTTCCATACTCGCTGTTTCAGAATCTTGGGGCTCGGGGGCAGTAGGGAGGTGTGTAAAAAAATTTCATTATTCCTATGTCCTAAACTGTGTTGCAAATGGCTTCATTCATCTTGCCTCTTCCTGCCCGCAGTAGAAGTCGCTCTACCGCAAAGTTCCCATGCACATGCAGACAAGACTTTGTCACAGGCCTTCACAGACTATGAGTGACTCACAGGCCACTGGGATTGTAGATGACCCCAGAGCTAATGGTGTGGCCAGGTGTCCGGTCCTTCCTGGGGCCCTTTCTCCACGACCCCAGCTCGCTCCCCACTTTCACCTCTACCCCTTGTGCAAGAGGCCCCTTCCTGAGAAACTCAGAAACCATGAGCAGATTGGGTCATGCCCAGGCCTGATCCTGGCTCTCCCTCCCCCTTTGCAATGACCCTTTCAGAAGGGTCAGAGCCAGAGCCGAAACCCGATACAAGGACAACAAGCAGGAAAAGGTGACAAGCGCCTGGAGCCAGGCCTTGGGGTCCCTAGACAGCACTCAATAAAGAGGGTTGGGGGAGGGGGCAGCCGTGGCTTGAACAGCTGTAGCCATGTCAGCCTGAGAGCTCTGAGACCAGAATGGATGGAGGCTTCTTCCTGCAAAGTTGGTCTCTTGACCGCTCCCTGCCTCAGTTTACCTGTTATAAAATGACAAAAGAGAGATACCCTCAAGAAGTCTGTGAGTGAAAAAGAAGGTCTGACCTCATGCTTTGGGCAGCCAACCTCCCCAGGGGCCAGAGTGTGTGTTTTGCAGCTTAAAATATTCGCCGGAAGCCCTAGCACAGGATGATTCAACAATGCTTCAGCGTTTCCAGCTCCCTAGAAAGGGAGGAGCTTGCAGAGAAAAGAGGCATCGAGGTTGACTTCTTTCCATGTTGTGTTGCAGGCCATCACCCACTGTTGCTTATTTCATACCAAAGAAGAAGAAACTGAAGCAAAAACAGGGGATAGGCGAAGACAGGCAGGACGTGGTCAGGTTTCCAGATCCTGTCCTCACTTTTGACATGTCGTTTCTTCCCTCCACCACACTTTTTTGTTTTGTTTTGTTTGGGGGCCACATCCAGCAATGCTCAGAGTTCTGTGCTCAGGGCTGACTCCTGGTGGCCTCAGGGCACCATATGGGAAGCTGGGGATTGAAATTGGGTTGGCCATATGCAAGGCAAACACCCTATCTGCTGTACTATCACTCTGGCCCCTGGCCTGGCATTTCTGATCCACCCTCCCAGCCCCCATTTAATTGGCAGGCATAATCTTCCTCCTGGAAGAGTCTCACTGGCCAGGTCTCTGGGAGATTTGGGGGAAGCTACTGGCTCAGCAGGTTAGGAATGTGAGCCCTCGATAGAGTGTGTGCTCTGTTGCTCCGAGGGTGAGACACATCACCCAGAAACCCCACTCTGTGGTCTTACTATAAGCCCAGCCTAGTAAGAGACTTGGCCCCAGCTGTGCATCCTGGGTCCTGGAGGTTGGGAACATCGACAGCAGAACCCCAAGCCCACTGTCACCTTGACTGGCTGTCCCCTTTCTGCTCTGGTATTGGAGACCATCCTGCCACATGTGTGTACCCCAAATGCCATTCTTGTCGCAACCCAGACTGTGGGTATAATGGGGATCTTTGCATCCTGGAAAATAGGCAGGGGCCCCTTCAAAGGGACTCACAGGCTTTCTCAGGAGCTCCCCAGCTCCTTGACTCTGGCCAACTGTCACAGCTGCGGAAGCCTGGGGAGCAATGAGCAAGCCTGGATCGTGGCAGCTTAGCGCACCCCAGTCACAGGGAGACTGGGGGGCTCGATTCATGGGCTGGGACCAGGGACTGCTATTCCTGACCATGAGCAGAGGCCCCGGGAAAGTGCCCTCACCTTGCAAAATGTCCGTTTCCCGCCCCCCCCCCCCACCCAAAGCAAATTCAGAAATACACCTTCTGAGGGTAAACATCACCACCAGCATGCTGAAGAGGTTCAGTGAAGGCGTTTCTCTCCCCCAGATCATTGAAACAACAAGGAAACCAGGGCAGGACTCTAGGTTGCGTCTTCTAAGCAATAGCTTCTGGAGTTAGGGGGGATGCGCTGGATGGAGAGGGTGGGGCATTTCTCTTTCGTCCTGGCTCTGCACCCCTCCAACCTCCACTGGCCTGTGGGTCCTGATGCAGCTATTCGACCCTGTGCCCCCTCTACCTGCACCAGCCTCCAGCGTCAGCTCAACACAATACCCTGAGGCCTAGCATCCCAAAAGCCAATGAGAGCCTTTTGCTCCTTGGGTTCCAACTTGTCCGATTCCTTTTGTAATAAAGATCAGCCCCACCACCTGCCTGTCTGCTTCATCCTGTCCCAAATAAGGGGGCTTTTCTCTTCTAGAGATGCAAGAAATTCTGATGACATGACAGAAGATTCTGAAGCCCTGTGAGAAATAGGCCTCCCCGAAACCATGTGTGGGCAGCCAAGCTGAGGGCGCCTCACTGCAGTCCCTCCCCCCAACCCCAACACGCAGCTGTGCCTGTGTGCATTGGAGTCTCGGAGAGTGAAGGAGCAGCTTCCCAGGACCATGGATATTTCTGTGTTCCTAAACAGACCCTGGCTCAGTGGGGATGTTGGTGACACATGAGCATTTTCCTGCTTAAGAAACAGCCCCACTCTTTCTGACTCATTTCACTTAACATGATACTTTCCATGTTGATCCATTTATATGCAAATTTCATGACTTCATCTTTTCTAACAGCTGCATAGTATTCCACTGTGTAGATGTACCAAAGTTTCTTTAACCAGTCACCTGTTTGTGGGAACTCGGATTTTTTTCCAGATTTTGGCTACCACACTCATCTGTGGAATATAAAGTAGCAGAGTGGGAGACTAACACTCAAAAGTAGTAGAAATAAGAAAAAGAAGTTCTGCCCCACAGCTTGGAATCTGGTCTCACATGCTGGGGGAAGAGGCAGCTGAGATAGAGAAGGGAACACCAAGTAGAGGATGTTGGGAGGACCCATTCGGGTTGGAAGATGCGAACTGAAAGTAGACTATAGACCAAACATGAAGGCCACTCAATTCCTCTATTGCAACACCCAAAAGGAGAGAGAACAAAAGGGAATACCCTGCTGCAGAGGCAGGGTGGGGTGGTGGGGGATGGGGTGGGGGTGGTGGGAGGGATACTGGGATCATTGGTGGAGGAGAATGGGCACTGGTGGAGGGATGTAAAGGATCACTGTATGACTGAAATGCAAACATGAAAGTTCATAAGTTTGTAACTGTACCTCAAGTGATTCACTAATAATTTTTTTTAAAAGAAAGAAACAGCCTCGGATGAAAATCAATCCTCAGGGTCTGGAACAAGAGGACAGCAGGCAGGGCACTGGTCTTGCACAGGGCTAAGCTGGAATCAGTCCCTGGCACCCTACAGGGCCCTGGCAGGAGTCATGCCTGAGCACAGAGAGAAGGAAGGAGGGAAGGAAGGAAGGAAGGAAGGAGGGAAGGAAGGAAGGAAGGAAGGAAGGAAGGAAGGAAGGAAGGAAGGAAGGAAGGAAGGAAGGAAGGAAGGAAGGAAGGAAGGAAGGAAGGAAGGAAGGAAGGAAGGAAGGAAGAGAAACCCCTTAGCACCACCAAGTGTGCCCCCATCTCTTCCACCTCCTAGCTTAAAAAGGAAAATGAAAGAAAGAAAATCAGCTCTCTAAGGCACATGATCCAGGTAGAAACCTCTGGGAGACTTCCCTGAGTATTCCTAGAACACAGCCTGGGACCCCTCTGGGAACCTGCTGTGCCTCCCAGCCCTGCTTAGAATCAGGGTGAAGGCTGCCAGCTAGCAGCAGGATCACCTTCAGTTGAAGGGTGCAGCACACACAGAAGGTGCCAGACCACTTGCAGCCCCACTGGTCGATCTTATCGTGCAACCGTGGGGACCCAAAGAGCATGTGTCAAGGGCTTCGCCTCTGTTCATCGTTGTGGTCGGCCCCAAGTGGAGCAAACCGGGTGACGCTTGAAGCCGTTCTGCAGAGAACTGCACAAACAGCAGCGGCTGCCAAGAGCCCGTGGTTCCCGTGCAGTTCAAGGAAACACCCACAGAAGGGTAAAGGCGGCTGCCGAAGAAACGCCACAAAGCCCAGAGCCACATACACCCAGGTACACACGCCCAGAGTTAAAAGTCAGGGCCCCACCACCACCACCTCAGCACTGCCAGAGGACCCGCCCTGTGCCAGCAAAGCAGCAAAACACGGAGATGCAGGAGGGGCTGGAGGGCCGGGCAGTGGGGCTGAGGTTGGGCCCAGGTGGACTGAGGCTGACTGTTGGGATTTGAGAGAAAGCAAGAGCAGGATGACTGTCCTGAGGGCTTGAAACAGAGAGTTGCTACTTCAGAGAATTGACAGCAGTTTCCTTGTAAAGGTGATGGGAGACAGAGCAAAGGAAGACCCAGTCTGGGGTCTTCCAGGAGTCACTGAGCTAAGGCGCTGAGCAGGGGGGAAGCTAGAACTGGGATCCTGCTTAGAACCCTCTCTCGCATCAGGAAGAGTTGTGGAGCGGGATCCTGTGCTAGAATGGATTGTGTGTTTTGTTGTGTTTTGTGACTTGATCGGGTGAGCCTGGGAACAGCACCCCTTGATTTGCAAATGTGTGGCAAGGATGAAGGAGATGGTCCACCTTGCTTTCATAGAATTGGTTTATGTTTTCTAGTTATGGGGACAGATGGTAATGAAACAGAAGATGCAGAGACTCAACTACAAATGATGCCAGTGTTTTGAAGAAAGTGTTATGGGCTAGGACGTTTCTTTTCCCCCACCTGTTGTTGATATAGAAGTTTGAATCTGCTCAAAAAGCATTCCTTTTGTGACTTGATTAGGCATGATTCACAGGGCCATACCCAAAAGCGCTGTGAGGGGAGGGGGGCTGGGGTACCTGAGCTCAAGCCCAAGACCTCTCCTATACTGCATGCCCTACCCCTTAAGTCATATCTAATCCCAATCCTGGGAGTTATTTCAAAAGCAGTTATTCTGGGGACTAGAGAAGCAGTACAGTGGATAGGGTATTTGTCTTCCACATGACTAACTACCTGGTTTCGATCCATGACACCACAAAAGGTTCCAGGAGCCCTGCCAGGAGTGATCCCTGAGCACAGAGCCAAGAGTAAGCTCTCAACACTGCAGGCATGGCTCCAAAACAAAACAAAACCAATAAAAGTATTCTGTGGAAAAAAGTAGAAGTGAATGACATGTAATCCTTACTTTTCTGGAGCTTAAGATACATAAATAATAATATTTAAAAATAGAAAGGAGAAGTTTATTGTTATCTCAAAAGCTATTTTTTTTTCCTAGGAAGGGATGTAAGTAGGTTTTGTGAGATCTGCCTATCTAAGCTCTATCTAGATTTCTTCTTTGAGTTCTCCAAGTCTGGGATTCTTTAGAAGATTCCTTAGGATTGTGATTCAACAAATAAAAGACTATCCCACTTACCCAGTGAAAAGCAGCCCAACTTAGGGGCAGTGCTTCAGGGCAGAATCTCTGAAAATTTATGGCCTGTAAATCACTGCAGAATTTTGCTAAAATATAGACTCTGATTCAGTTTGGCACTTTTTAAATAACAGTATCAGAGATAATAAGGATTCTGATGATTTGTGCATCACATTTTGAGTCAGAAGATCTCAAAGGTAAAAAGCCATTCCTACATTGTTGTGTTCAATTAGCACCCTAGTATAAACTTCCTGAACCCCAAAGATGACATTGGCTCATAGAAAGTGCTAAGCAGGCCTTTCCTATTAAAAAAAAATATTTACAAATTAGAGATTAAGCAGCACATAGTTGTGTGAATTGCAGAAATTGTTTCTTTCATTTTCATTCATTCATTCATTTTTTTATTTTGGGGGAAAAGAGGGAGATTATTGGGCCATACCCAGTGATGTTCAAGGATTGCTCCTGGTCCTGCACTCAGGAATTCATTCTGGTGGTGCTCAGAAAGCCATATGGGATGCCAGGGATTGGATCTGGGTTGAATGCATGCAAAGCAAATGCCCTACCATTGTGCTAATGCTGTGGCCCCAGTCATTTCAATTCTAGTATAAGTACTCAAATAATATGTGATTCTCACTCAACAAGAGGTCAGTGGTGTAGAATGCAGACTTCTGGAAGGCTTTTGTTTGTTTGGGTTTGGTTTGGTTTGGTTTTTGGTTTTGGTTTTGGTTTTGGTTTTATTTATTTATTTATTTATTTATTTATTTATTTATTTATTTTGCTTTGGTGGTCACCCCCAGGGATGCTCACAGTTTACTTACTCCTGGCTCTGTACTCAGGAATTACTCCTGGCATTGCTGAGGGGACCATACGGGATACCAGGGATTGAATTTGGGTGGGCAGTGTGCAAGGCAAGTGCCCTCCCCTCTGTACTATTGCTCCAGCCCATGAAACACAGACTTCTGAATCACAAGCTGACTTTGTTCACGGTTTCCTTGGGGTGGATGGCATCCACTCCTGAAGCATGCATTTTCCTGGCAGGAACTGTTCTGAACTCAGAGTGGCTGTGCTCCAAGCACACAGCTCTCCCCAGCTCTAGATGAGCAGATCTCCAGGTGAGGGAAGCTATATGGCATGTCACGATCTATCCCCTCATCAACACCACCCCTGACATTTATCATCCAAATGAAAACTGACACAAAAACTGTCATTTCACTGAGAAGATGATAAAACTCATTTAACCTTTCCACTCATCTGGCTGCTCATTCCCGCAGTGCTTGATGAAGCTTGGGAGGTCGATCGGGGAAAGAGACTCGAGTTAGGGGCATGCAGGTACCTGTCTTCCCCTTCCATATTAGGGGTACCTTTCTACCCATTCACTTTCACACTTCACACAAATGGAATTTCCAAACTCAGGTTTGAAGAAAGCACCTTGATTTCCACCCACTCACCTCATGAAGCACATGAAAGACCTTGTCAGTGATGAAAGAAGGTAGTACTCTGGGTAGATAGGAAGCCTGCTCTGTTCTCTGCTGCCTTTTGACTACCAGGGATGTAAATGATGTGTTTTCCCTGAGGGGCAATCGCTTTACACCTCCACCACCTTTTCATCCAGTTGAGAATTAACCCTGTCACTTTGTCTAATTTTCCATCAGTAAAATGCAATCACTGCCAGAGACTTGTCACCAGGAGCGTGATTGCTTACGCTGAATAACAATTGTAATATTTAATATTCCTGAAATGAGGATTCATCCTGAATGAATCAGGGTGGATTCATTGGAAAGGATGGTATGAGAGGGGAAGAAAGAGAAAGAGAGAAGAAGGAAGGAAAGAAGGAAGGAAGGAAGGAAGGAAGGAAGGAAGGAAGGAAGGAAGGAAGGAAGAAAGAAAGAAAGAAAGAAAGAAAGAAAGAAAGAAAGAAAGAAAGAAAGAAAGAAAGAAAGAAAGAAAGGAAGGAAGGAAGGAAGGAAGGAAGGAAGGAAGGAAGGAAGGAAGGAAGGAAGGAAGGAAGGAAGGAAGGAAGGAAGAAAGAGAGAAAGAAAGGAAGAAAGAAAGAGAGAAAGAGAGAAAGAGAGAAAGAGGAAGAAAGGAAGGAAGGTAGGAAGGAAGGAAGGAAGGAAGGAAGGAAGGAAGGAAGGAAGGAAGGAAGGAAGGAAGGAAGGAAGGAAGGAAGGAAGGAAGAGAGAAAGAGAAAGAAAGAGAAATGAAGTAAAGACGGTGGAGGGAAAGGTTGCTCTCCATTTTCTCCATGTGACTTTCTGTTTCCATTATATCAACTGACTCAAACCCAAATCTGTATAATAGGAAGAGGCAGTCAGAGATTTGAGAAAGGATTAGGATGAAATGCTCCCAGGCAAATTATAGCTCATCCACATTTCAGTGTTTCATGACTGTTTCTCCAGAGAAAGGCAAACACCATACATTGTTTTAGGGGACGGACGCTCAGAAACAGGAAGGAGCAGCTTAGAGAAGATAAAGGAAATTTGGGCTGCAAATAATGAGTGAGAGACCAGAAGGGACATCTTTGGGTTGGTGCCTCAGAGCTCTAATCCTCATTTTCCCTCTGCTACTCTGAGAAGTGGAACTAAACTGGTTCCCAGTTTCCTCTTTCACAATGAAAAATAACTGAGTTCTTGTAAATCTATTGTCTTATGGCTTGTATGATCACCACCTTCTCATCTTCTAAGGAAAGTGATCACCTCCCAATCCCTTCTTTAATTTTTTTTAATTTATTAATTCAAAGTTTATTTAACTTTATGGGGGTGTTGGCTTATGCTGTGTTGGCTGTGCTCAGGGACCAATCATGGTGGTGCTAAAGGGACTATAAGTGACGTTGGGGATTAAACAGTGTCAGCCACATGCAAGCTGAGTGCCTTACCCACTGTGCTATTTCTCCATCCCTCTTCTATTTTTCAGTTGTTTGTTGGGTTGGTGATTGTTGGCAAGGCAGAGGGTCATTCTTGCTAATATTGGGATAGTGTTAAGTCATTCCTCTTGAGAGACTTGGGATATGAGGCCAATTCATCACCAGTTATCTCAAAATGTGTTCCACCTGTCAATTCATCACAAACTAAGAGATAATCTCACACCACCCAAAACCACCTCTAGATAAATCTCTAGGTATCTAAAGAGGACATACTCTAGCAACTTTAAGAGAAAAGAATACCAACAAGGTGGACAAGATTCTGTATCCCTTGGAAATGATCATTTTGGATAGTAATTGAATGTTGAAAGTAGGTAAAGGGATACACCTGATAACATCTTATTATCTGTATTACAAACCATAAGGCCCAACAAAAGGAAAAAGATAGACAGAGAGAGATAGAGAGAGAAAGAGAGAGAGAAGAAAAGTGCATGCCATATTGGCAGTGGGAGGGGGTTGGGGGTGCAGGAAGGAAACTGGGACCATTGGAGTTGTACACTGGTAAAGGGACAGGTGTTGGAACAATATATGACTGAAATAACTTTGTTAACTGTATATGTCACTGTGATTCAATAAAAACATTTAAGTTTTATAAAAAGACTGTTTCCTCACTAATTAGATCACAACATAAATTTCAATACTTGGGCTTAAACAGTTTGAGAATTGTAATTTTACTGTGTCATTTTTGGTTTCTGCCTTCCATAGGCTTAAATGGTTATGAAAAGAGGCAGAAATACAATACAAAACTAGCTGCTTCTTCTTCTTTTTTTCTTGTCCTATCTCCTTTTGCCTTCATAATAATCCTTTGAGGTGATGATCCGCATTCTCCAAGTGAGAGAAACCAAGCAAGGCAAAATTCAATCACTTCCCAGAGTCTGCAACTTTTACACAGTTGGGACAGAATCGGAACCCACTTCCAAACAATTCCTGTCGCTCTTCCCCCTCAATATCTGTCTCAATTGGCCTACTTGTGAGAATACTTCCATAGACAGGCTCCTACATTACATATATGCAGAGAGGAGGAGGAGAAGGCAGCAACAAAGAGGGTGTAAAATGTTTCACTCGGAACCTGTGGCCTCAGAGGTATTTATCAAAATTCTTATTGTCTCCTTCACTATAAGGAGACATGGGTCTGAGGCGTGGAATTGCCGGGCAAACATCCGCACCCCAGAAAGGGAAAGAAGGAGAACATTGATGAAACGGTTGGGGGAACTCTGCTCAGACCCTTCTCTGCGGGAGTTATCTTCCAGAGGTTCCTGTTATTCCTTTGCAAAACCTTTGTGCTTATGAAGCAGAGGCTGAGTAAGGCGGCCGGGCCTTCCTGCACCCCTGCTTATGTTGGGTCAGCATGTGAAGGCTCAGGGCTCCGTGTGTGCTGGGGGTGGGGGCGGTGCACCCTTTCTGGAATCTGGGCAGGAAATGCATCCCCCACTCCCAAGCCCTGCCACTCTCTCCAGGAGTCATGGGTGAAGAAGATGTTTCCTGCTGCTGCGTGAGGCACAGAGAGTCGCTTAACCTTGGTTTCATTATCCGGGGGTGGCTGGCGATTGGCCCTGCACCCCGATGAGAGTGAACCAGCAGCCAGGAGGGGCCTTTTGGCATTCCCCACGTCCCCCCCGCCCCCCGCAACTAGGTTTCAAGGAGGCCAAGCTGTCAGCTTCCTGTTTGAGCGCCACATGGCGTGGCCTTCCTTTGACGTGGATTCTTACTCTCGGGATGGGAGGGATTTCTCGAAAAACAACTTTTATTGTAGGTGACGGACTCCTTGTCTCCCCACCCCTTTCTCTTTCCTTTTCAAGGCTCCAGGAATTGCTAAATGGCATGTCCTGACGGCCCCCTACACTCGTGGCTAAAAATACCACCGAGTGTGCTTATCTGCATGTGTGCTTCCTCTCTGGGGCCACAGACATTATCTCATGGATCCCTACAAACACCCTGCGAGGTAGGATGTGGTTGCACAGTGCTGCCCCAGCAAGGTACAGAAGGCTGGCAGAGGAAAGGTCACAGCTTGATCTGAGGCCCAATCCCTGTTCTGGGGCCCAGTCCTTGTTCTGGGGCCCAGTCTCAGTTCTGGGGCCCAGTCTCTGTTCTGAGGCCCAGTTCACCATGTTTCATTTCTTTCCTGTCTCGGCCTCAGATCCCAATGCTGCCCCATCACAACCTTTAATGCAGCGCACACACACACACACACACACACACACACACACACACACACACACACACACACGTCAGATTCAGACCCAAGAGCCAGCCACCCGGGAGAGGCCAGGTTAGAAGGATCTGGAAGCCCATGGCTTTAACTTCTGAGTGTATTTGCTTTCATCCCGTCTGTAAAAATTGGAGTTCCTCCAGTCCCTAGTCCTCGCTCTCCGTGGCCTCTTGGGCTTTCTTATCCATCACTGACATTTTAACTCTCCTCTCTGTAAACTGAGGGTAGCTCCCTGCTTTTCCTCCGTCTCACCCTCTCTCCTGTGCTGGACAGATGGCAGCTCCCTGCTCCAGAGCTCAGCTGTGTTTGTCACAGGCCCTTCAGATCCGAGTTCTGGGCAAAACACAGAACATTCTTTCACACTCTGCACCTGTGTCCCCTAGAAATAAGGGCCCGAAATGGGACTAGAGGGACTTAGGGCAGGGCTTTTGCAAGGCAGATGGTGGCTGAGCTGACACCTTCTGGGTATGCCTCCTTGGTCCATGCCGGAGCCTCACATAAGTGTCACAGACACTGCAGCCTACCATCAGCCACTCAGATTTACCTTGTTAGTCTCTGCCAGGAGACTAGAAGGTGGCAGGAGAATTGGGTGCCCCTCCAGTCAGGTCCCACCCTGTGACCCTCTCCATACCTCATGTACCAGAATTCTAGGAACCACCTATCGCTGATGCTTGTGCCACCCCTCCCTCCTGCTGTCATCCTCTCCAGGACTCCTCCAGGCTTCTTACTCACCCTTGCAAATGAGCTGTCCAACCTATCACAGCAGCTGCTGGAGGCTCCCAGCTCTTCCTCCGGGTAGAACTCAACTACGACAGTTACCAATTTTGAGCTTGTCACTCCATCAGATGTTGTATTTGAATCCTGCCGTGCATAGGGCCTTAGAATTTATACAGTGGGTAGGGAGGGCCCTTGCCTTGCAAGCCGTCAATACGGATTCACTCCCCACCACTACATAGGGTCCCCAAGTACCACCAAGAGTGATCTCTAAAGGCAGGGCCAGGAGTAAGCCCTGAAAGCACCTTCAGGTGTGGTACTTCCCAACATAAAACAGCACCAACAAATGAAGAATTTCGGAACACAGCTGATGCGATTTCTAATTCACTTTTAACTTGGTCTCCCTATGGTAACCTAGCAACTGCTCAATTGTCCTCAAAGTGTCCTTTCTTCAGTATCTGTATCATGATGGCAACCTTGCTGCCCATCTCAGGGCCCCTCAGCAGACCATTGATTGACTCAACTTTGTCTGTCCATCTGTCTATCTACAGTAGTTGCTTTATCTCTACTTCCAGCGCATCCTGCCTTTAGTAAATATTTGTTAGGTGAAAGAATATTGAATAGGATTTGGGCCTTAGGGGAAATATAGCTATTTCCTTTGACAATATTCTTTTCAAGGGCAATGCTTTGACCTTCTGTTTGTGTCTCCAGGCAGTGGGGATACAGAAATGGGAGTGAACTGTAGTATCTGTTGTGCAGAGCTATTATCCGTGGGGGGTTATTCGTAACCAAAAGCAAAGGCCTTGCCTTCTGGACTCAACCCCTGATTTCTCCTTTAGATCTGCGACATTGTGTCTCTGTTTGCTAATCTATAAAATGGGGACAGAAAGGAATCACCCCTACTAAACATGGGGTTGTGTGAGCTATGACTGCTCTTAGTACTCAACATTTCCTAAGCATCGTCCTGGGGACTCTGTGTTTGGCCCACTGGACCTGTCATGAAAACTCTCAGAGGGCAAAGACTACAACCCCATGCTGAAATGAGTATTTTATCTCCTGTGGTCAAGTAGCTGCCATGTCCCGTAGCCTCTGCTGGGGACGGTCTTCATAAATTCTATGCTTCTCCCTTCACTGGTTTGTCAGTAGCAAGCAGGGAGAAAGAAGCAGAGGTACTCAGGATGTCTTTGTAATTTCTCTCTTTGATACTCCCTTGGTTGTCTTCACCACCTTTCAGTAAAGACTCTTTGAGTAAGACTAAATCTCCCTCTTTCTTGTTCTCTCTTTCCTTTCCTTTTTAAAGACTTATTTTTATAGCTTCGTTCATCCCAGAATTGACAGAGAAACTTAACGGTTGTCATTTTAAAAGAAAAGTTAGCAAAGCTTTTCATGATGGATTATAAAATGGATGTCAATGTCCTAAAAACACAATTGTTAAAATTTTCTTCCATTAGTTAGTCTTTTTATATGTATATGCATTATACAAATATTCATATATGTTATTGATAATATAGTCTACTTACAATTTTGTATCCCTTCTCTTTTATTTGTCAAACAGTTGTTACTCAGCAAACTATCTGTAGTAGTAGATTTGATGATCCCGTTAACCTCATTAACAAATGATTCAGTGTCATCATAGTATTCTATTGTTTTATATCAACAATTTAATTAAATGTTTCATTATTAGAAAATCTATGCCCTATCTTTTAAATTACTATTATTATAAAATTTTGAAAAATGTCTTTGGCTATAAAGACATTTTTGTCTGTATTTTAATGAAAAAGAATACAATGACTATAGCAAAGAATATTAGTATCTTAAAACTTTGATATACTTTAATGCAAAATTGATCACCAAAAAGTATATTTCTCGGGCCGGAGTGATAGCACAGCAGGTAGGGCGTTTGCCTTGCACGCGGCCGACCCAGGTTCGATCCCCGGCATCCCATATGGTCCCCCAAGCACCGCCAGGAGTAATTCCTGAGTGCAGAGCCAGGAGTAACCCCTGAGCATTGCTGGGTGTGACCCAAAAAGCAAAAAAAAAAAAAAAAAAGTATATTTCTCTTTATACATTCCCAAGTTGTATGGGAAACTTAGGATACCTTCAGAAACTCTGAATTTACATTTCACTTAAGAGTTTCTCATTGAAAACCAAAGTTTTTCCTATGTGTTTTAAACAATAAACATTTAAAAATAGAAGTAAATGACTTAGTCTCATCTTGAATTTTTTTTTCTTTTGGGGTCAGGCCTGGCTATGCTAGGGGTTAACTCCTGGCTCTGCACTCAGGAATAATTCCTGGAGGTGCTCTGGGGATCATGTGGGATGATGGGAATCGAACCTGGGTTGGTCGCGTGCAAGGCAAATGCCCTACCCACTGTGCTATTGCTCCAGCCCCTTCATCTTGAATTTTATACATCTTTTATTTTATTCCATTCTGGGTCAAACTTCATTAACTGTGCCATAAGAAATGTAAGGACTAGTTCCTCTGCCATCAGAGACCCATCTGACACCTGTGGTATGCCCTGGGGACATACAGAACCCTGAGGACACACCCAGGATAACGCCATTTCTGGACCTGGGACATAGCACATTGCTGTGAACAGCTTTTAGCTGACTGCCTGGACAGATCATTCAAGAGAAGACTCCACTGGCCAGTGAGCATCCTTTTCCCTCTTTGGAGTAAAGTCTTCTCTCCAGCCACCTTCAGAGAAGAAATGTGCACCATAGGGACAGAACAGATACCCCTGTGCCTTCAAGAACCTCATTTTCAGAGACAGGGATGCTATTTAAAGAATGATTTCCCCAGTGTTCAGAGATATAACTATGAAGTGCTGAAAAGACAGTAATAACTCATCTATAGAATGTTCCAGTGGCGAGTTTACACATTCAACTTATGGTTGAGTCATATGTCACAACTATCTTTGAATGTGGAAACCATCCTATTGCTATAGACCCCAGTAAAATTGTGGGCAATATTTCATGACAACTCTCCTGTCATCTTCTTTGAGTTTCCTGCCATCATACCTGCTCCAGGAATGATCCAGAAGCTTCCCTATCCCAGTCTACACTACATCAGGATAAGAGCTAGACTTGCCTTTCGGTGCTCAAAACACCCTGACCAGGGTCCAGAGAAATTAATGCAGGAGCTAAGGCATTAATTAGCTCCTGCATTAAGCCTTGCATGCAACCGACCCGTGTTCAATCCCTGGCACTGCACATGGTCCTGCAAACACCGCCAGGAGTGATCCCAGAGTGCTAAACCAAGAGTAAATCTTGAATATTGTCAGGTGTGTTACTTACCCCTCAAAAATACTCTTGTGGGCAAGAAAGAAAAAAATGGATTTCTAGGAAATATGTCTTTCCTTGATAACATCTCCCCAACCCACTCTGATGACCCCCATGTGATGTGATGTGGGGAAATGGAATCCTAGAGACTGTAGACCATCCATCAATGCCACTCATAGCTCATCATAGGGAGGATGCTAATATTTGTGGGTACCATCCAATGAAAGAAATGGCTGAGATCCCTTGTGGCAGCCTTACCCATAGCCACTCACCTGAATGCTGGCAGGTGACAGAGAATACACCTTAAGCATTTTGCCCGCATAATAGTCCTTCACTCATTTGGTTTCACTCACAAGACTATTGTCCATCATTGCCACTCCCAACATGGCCAATGTGGGCTGATATCCAGATTGGTCCATCTCCATCTCTTCTCTATGAATTCAGGGAGATGTGTCCAAGGATGCCACCAAGAGCATCATCTGGACCCTGCTTCTCCTTTGTCCTTGGCACACCAAACTTCCCCAGCGCTGTTTGGGATTTATTTTCATAAAGGATGAAGGCAAGGCTGAAAACATGGTCCCAAAGTGGGGAGGAATGGTGGCCTCTGAATGCCAGAGTAGCATCCGGTGGTGGGTGGCATGAAACTGAGCTCTCTGACATGCAAGGCAAGTCCAGCTCTTATCCTGGTGTGTAGATTGGATAGGGAAGACATTCTGGAGGGAACAATGGGACATACTGTGCACTATTTACAGCAATGCTCGGACTCTCTTGTGGCTCCTGAGCTGCCCAGCAATTTGCATTGTTTGGGTCACAATGCCTAGGCATCCCCTGCAGCCCCCCGCCCCCACCCCCCTGCCTGCTCAGCTATTGTCACGGATGGAATCATCCTACCCTTCTCTACCGCCCACACCCACTGTCCTCCATCATCATTTCCCCTATTGTTCGCGGGGCCTGGCCCTGACCCCCGGGTATTTATAAAGGCTGCTTCCTGCTGCATCATTGTACTCAGTGGCGCTCGGCTCCCCTTGTTTCCTGACAGTAAGGGGGGCTTATTAGCAGTCGGCCTCCAGCTCCCAGCTTCCTCCATGTCCTGTTTACCAGCCTCTGCAAGCATCTCGCTGGCCACTCCTCCAGCCACGTTCCCCAGCTGGTTTATCCCCACCTGGACTGCCAGGAGAGACCCCCACAGTCCAATTGAGCTATTAGCCTTTAAAAAGTCCACCCCCCCCCCACCCAGGATGAAGCGGATGGTTCTAAGAAATCATCCCTGGGATGCAGTGCAAGCTTGCCCCAAGAAGATGGCTTTAGTTCTCGGGGTGTCTTGATTCAAACATGGATCTTGGGAAGGACCACAGGGCCCCTTTTCTTGGAGATGGGTTAGAGGGGGCTATGACCTCCATCTGTATTCCCTGGGGTTGAGTCTATGAGACTTTCCTGAGACAGAACTACAGGAGGTTGCCTTGCCCGCTGACTCCATAATACATCGACAACAACTCCTGGCCTTGTGGGTAACTCTCAGGGGAGGCAAATGCTCTTATAGGACATTTATGTCTTTGTCGATATTTCTTTTCTTTTTTCCTCATCTCCTGCCATACCGGCTGAAAATATTAACTTGCTTGCTAAGCCGAGAAGGGAAAGGATAGTTGGTTTTGAGTGTTTGTGATTGTAGGAGTCAAACTTGTTCAGGTTATTCAGTTTTTACAGGTAATTTTTATTATTTTTATTATACTTATTTTTATTATAATTATTATAATAAGTATAATAATTATCAAGGTCATTTCAATTTCAATTTTCTAGGGAGTGCTTCCACTTCCATGTAACTCCCACCCACAACCATACACATACGCACACATACATATACACGCTTACATGCACACGCACACGTGCACACATGCATGCACACACACACTTGCATACAGGGTAAGGGAAATGAAACCAGAGCTCAGTCAGCATCACTGACAGTCTTGCTCAAGGTCAAGAATTACTTGCAGCCCAGCTTCTGCCTCCAGGAGGTCACCTTGCCTGCCCCCTGACTCCTTAGCCTGGCCCAGCATCCTTATTCCCAGGGCTTTGGTTCCCTCTGTGCTCCCCATCTCCTCTCACACTGGAGAGCACAGGCAGTGGATGGCTTCAATACACACAAACTCCTTCCAGAAGGACACAGTGGCTCTAGAGGACTCCAGAGTCGCAGCTGCCCTCAGGCACCTTCCAGAGTTTCCTCCACTGGGCTGTGCCTGGGCCGGCTCTCGGGTGCTTCCTCTGTCCCCCTGTGGGAGAGAGTGGCCGCTGCTGGAAGGGGACTGCTGGCCACTGCTTGCTGTTTGTTATTCCACACCGAGCTCTGCATTGAACAGGAAGCACAGGCTGGAGGGGACTCGTGCTCCAGACTGTCAGCCCCTCCTGCCTCGATTGTTTGCTTTGGCCAAGCCATGATCCTCTGCAAGCATCCGGGTACCAGGAGTCAGACACTTTCGTCCCAGGGGCCTCTCTCTTTGTTCCCGACGGCCGTGCCTCCACATTTCCGCAGACATTCATGCTGAGTGTGCCTGTGTGTTTGGTCTGGGCCATCTCATCCTCCCCCTGTCCGTCTGTCCCCTGGCCTCCACCCTGCCTCTCTCCCAGCAAGCATCCTGTCTCACTCCCGGCCCCGCTGCTCTTCCCGCCCGGCTGCTCCCAGCAGGCAAGCAGGCGGCAAGCCAGTCCCAGGGCTGGTGACAGGGTGGCTGGTGACAGAGTGAGTAATGCGCAGGGCAGCCAGGAGGTCAGAGGGCAGCTGCCCCTGGCATTGCATCTCCTTAGATGAAGAGGCGCCCTTAACCGGTGATCACCGGCGGAATTTGTTCCCAGAGCTGATGGGCGAGATAAAGCACATTAGTCAAATGTGCCCTCTTTGACTGGAAGCCACAGGGGGCAGGAGCTCCCCTGGGGAACCTGAGCTCCCCATGGACATGTCCTCAGGCCACCGAAGCTGTGTGATCATGCTTATCAGCACCAGTGTCATATAACACATAACATGGGAATGGAGAAACCGGGTGGGGGGTCAAACCCACCTATAACAAGGAAGGAAACCATGGTGCTCAGGGCTGCCGGGGATCTGCAGCCCCACTTTCCCGACCCCTCTGGGCTCTAGTGATCCCCGGGCCAACTTTACCACCTAGGAAAGGCCTGCCAAGGGGTGGGCTGAGGGGGTGAATGTACAAGTCACTGATATGAGGCTATCCCGGTTCTTTTCCATTATTTTTAAAAGAATAAGCTGAATTAAGTACCAGGAACAGACTCACTACCCACACACGCACACACACGCACACACACAACCTCTCTTGTGGGGCAACATAGGGTAGACCATAGTTACCAACCCTGTGAGCCAGTTTTCCCTTCACTCCTCACTCTAAAATATTTCCTACAAAGCTGAACTCAGAATTCTAGCAATAAATATTTGAAAGATTAAAAGAACATACAGAAAAGGACAGCAACATCACCAATAACCTGTAAGTATGCACAGACTGGTAGAGCCAGTGAACACCACTTAATGCAAAGGAGCTGGGTGCAGTGCCTGACACATAAGAGTTTCATTCATTTGTTTATTCATTCATACTGCCAGTCACACCGTCATCCCTTTCCTCAGCAGAATGACACATAATAGTTCAGTCAACATTGACTCAAAACACGATTTATGCCAGGTTTTATGTTCGGTAAAGGATAATTCCTCTAAGGAGTAATATACTAAGGCCTAATTTTTTAAAAAATTAATGTTAATTTTTGGTTTACAGTACTATTAATGGTTTCTCATGCACATAATTCCCACACCTCATCCATCCCCAATCTACCCGTCTTCCTCCCTAAAGGAACCCAAGCTTCCTTTCCTCTCACTTCCCTGCCCTGACTCAATTCTGTGGATCAGCCACCCTCTGCTTAATTATGTTGCCTTTGGATCTTTGTTGCTAAGTCGCCATGTAGTTTTAAATCACATCTACGAGAAATATTCTGTACCTTTCATTCTGACTGACTTTACTCAGCACAAGATCCTTTATTTCTGTCTACAGTGTTACTGCAAATTGCATGATTTTCTTCTTAGAACTGCATTGTATTCCATTGTGTCTATAGACCACAACTTCTTAATCCCATTCATGTATAGTTGGGCTGTTTCTGTATCTTGGCTTTTGTACCAAGTGCAGCAGCTCAGAAAGAGGTTTTGGAACCTAAATTCTGAGGGAGAGAGTAGGTAATGCAAAACTGCCTACCCTGCTGTGAACACACACACACACCATAGAAGTGTGCATTGGTGTAGATGAGCAGAATACCACAAGTATCATCACTGAGAAGACATTAGACCTATGTTTTCAATGATGACAAGTTCAGCAGGATATTGGCTAGAGTTTGAAAGGCACAGCAGAGGAATAGCACATCCCACGGGAGAAGGAAGGGCTCTGCTCACCATTGGTACCTTGAATTCCCTCACCCTGTTATTCTACATACCACAAATAAATGAGATCACGTGGTATTTGACCTCCTTTTTCTCTACTTACCATGAAATGCTCCAGTTCCATCCAAGTTGCAATGAATTGTGTGCTCTCATTCTTGCAGCTACATAGAGTTCTGTTAATACCATACTTTCATTACCCACTCATTGTCATCATTATTATCATTGTCATCCTTACTTGCCTGTGGCTTATCACAAACTGCTGCGCCTACATCAATGTGTGCACAGCTAAGCTGCCCACTCATCCTGGGTGACTTTCTTCCTCTGTGACTCTGTGGCTTAAAACTCAGCCCAGAGTCTAAAGTTCCACTAGAAGCTACTCGGAGGGGTCTGGAGAGGTAGTATAGCATGTAGGGTGTTTGTCTTGCATGCAACTGGACTAAATTCAATCCCCAATATCCCACATGGTCCCCTGAGCACCGCCAGGAATAATTATTGAGTGCAGGACCAGGAGTAAACCTGAGTATCACTGAGTATTGCCCACAAAGCAGAAAAAAAAAATCCCAATAAACAAAAAGTTATTCCAAAGGCAAAACACATCTCCCTGTCCCTCTGAATTATTCAAGGCCTGTACCCGAGTGTCTCTCTCCCAGATGATTCTGCTGTCCGGAGATTTATACATTTACCCACCCTCAAACCATATATTTTTAGGAGCATGGCCGACTGTACTGGGACTTCGTTTATTTTGCTTTTGAAAATGGAAAGAGATTTCCCTAATCCCTAGGAGGAATATGAGATAGGAAAGAGAACACCAGAAGAGCAACAAAACTTCAGACAGGAGTGTGGAGGAAGGAAGTGGAAACCGAGACAGATGGATTCCACGCTCCCACTTTCAACCTGAGCTGCAGCCCAGAGCCCAGGCTCCCCTGGGTGCCAATGCCTGCCTGGATCCCTGTACGCATCTCCATATCAAAGAGGAGTGAGCTAAGGGGCTCCAGCAGCTTAGAAACTCATTTGCCTCACCCCCAATGCTGACTCACCCTTCTCCACCCAAGGCTCCATGGTCATCCCTTTAAGAAGGCCATGTCAGAGGGACCAGGAGCTAGCTCAGCTGCAAAGCTACTCCAGGACCGGAAGTGAGGCCCCAGCACCATATTCCCTACCCCTGTCCCTCAACACAAATGGGTGTAGCTGTGGAAACCCTCCAGCACCTCTGGGCGTGACCCTGATCAGTCCAGCATTGCGCTCCAGCTCATCTAGGTTTGACCCTGGTGAGTCCAGAATTGACAATAGTGTCACAGGGGATGGGGTTAGGGGTGTCCCTGACACTACAAGCAGTCTGGCATTATTGAGTCCCAACAGTAAATTTTTAACTAGAATGACCCACTAGGTATGGGTCCTCTGGCTCCTGAACAGTGCTTGGGAGGAAAGAAAGAACTGGGGCAAGAGAGGAAGGGAGGGAGGGAAGAAGGGAGTGAAAGAAGGAAAGAGGGAGGGAAGGGGGAGACAAGTCTGCTCAGAGAATCCATGAACATAGCTACTGTAAAATAGCAGAAGACAAAGTCTCAAAGGCAAAATGAGTTACTTCCGGGTCCATCGGTTGGAGAAAGCATTCCCTTCCTCTGGGAATGATGGAGGGCGGCAAAATCCATTTTCTGGACATGGGAAATCTTTGCTCCTGTCCCAGGAGCTGGGACGAAAGCAGGAAGCTGGGATCAGGGTAGGAAAGTGAGGCAGGAAAGTGAGGCAGGAAAGTGAGGCAGCCCCATCCCAATGGTCTCTTTGAACAGGGCTCCCTCCTGGCAACCAGCAATGTTGGCCCAGCTGCTGGGGTCATGGCATTAGGTGAGCTTGGCCTCCAGGGGGAGGAGGCTCCACCCCCCACCTTCCTCAGGGACTCACAGTCTTGAACTTCAAACTCCCCTCAGCAATCCCAGTGCCTGGGTGGGAGCTGGTTTGCTAAATGCAGGAAGTTCCCTGGCCAGAGCTATTCAGGAGGCTGGAGCTGTGCAAATAATTAGTCTCCAGGACCCTCCTAGGCAGAGAGCCCAGGCAAGGGGTCCAGGTGGGCCCATCAGGCCACCCAGGGGAGGTGGCTCATGCATTCCCATGGAAACGAGAGGTTTTATTTATTTTCTCCCAAAGAACAAAACAGCAGGCGGTTGTCCCTTAGACAATGGGGCCACACGTCATTCAGTGACCAGGTGACAGGCCCAGGCCCCCAGTTCTCTGCTCTCAGCCTCCCCACGTGCAATTTGGAGGAGGGGAGCCCTGCAAGCTGCCCAGCACTTGGAAGTTGAAATTGTCTGTGGGCAGAAGCCCTGCAGATGTTTCCTGGGCTGGACCCCAGCTAGGCTGAGAGGCGGCATTTTGGCAGCAGCAAGAGACCGGGGGGGCTGGGGTGGGGAGGCACAACTCTGAACTGGGGGCTATGGGAGCCTGATCGGGAGCCAGGTGCAGGGATGAAGAAAATGCCCTGGAGCAGAGAAGTCTGTACAGCTATTATGCTCTGTCATCAAAGGGCTTAGAGGCTGAAAAGAAAGATCTTGATGGCAACAATGGAAGGAACCATTTTGGTGAACAGTTCTGAGGACTCGAGGAAAACAAAATTGGCTTCATCCTACCCCCACCTCCCACCCCTTTCTGCCACCGCTGGAAGATTTAACTGGAGGGACAGAGGAGCTGTACCTCAGAAGAGAAGGTTTTCCTAGGATGCCCCCCACCCCACCCCACCCCCGGGGCCAGCACGAATTCCAGAGCTGCAGGGAACTGGAGACAGGGAGAGTGGAGAGTTTCTGACAGGACCACATTCAAAGGCACACAAGAAATGCGTGTCTGCAGGGGGAGGATTCTCAGTGTGATGCTCAGAGAAGTGAGGTGTGGGGAGGGGACGCTGATCATCTGGGTAAAATGGGCCTGTTCAGTCATTGGTGTATTAGGGGAGGCACTAAAAATGTGATAATTGATAAATCTATCAATAAGGCTGAAAAGATTAACACACAACTATGGAGAGATCACAGAATCCTCAAAGAGCTAAAATAAGTGTGTTCTAGACCAAGAGAGGTCAAAACAGGAGACCAGATTGATGTGGAAAGCTTACCGTGTGGCCGAGGACATGATTGGAGAGATAGAGCACATGCCCAGCATGTGTGAGGCCCTGAATGTTTGATCTTGTCAGCAGCAAAAAGGGTAATCTTGCACCTCGCCCCCACCCCCACCCCTGCAAGGCCCAAGCACTAAGCCACCAAGCTAAGGAATGCTGGAGGTGCCTGTCCCCTCCCCACGACACAGTAAGAGGATAGAGCAATTGCAAAGAGTTTTTTAATATTGAAAAGAAAAATATTTTTTAATACTGAAAGCTCACAAAGGTATCTGAGACCCCACTCCTTATCTACAACCTAAAACCCTGACTTGGTAAAAAAAAAATAGGCATCAAATAGACATTTTGAAGGAAAACACCACTGCAGATTCAGGGGTGGAAGGCAGTAGAAAAATAATCTGCTTGAATAATTGCAAATTCTTTCAATTTTGCCCCATACTACATACTTGCAGCTACAATAAGCTAATGGGTTTGCTGTTGGCTTTGTGTCACTGTTTGCTTTGGGAAAGAGTATTGGGAGGCTTGAAATGAGAGCCAGAACCTCCCCTTACGCAGATGGCTTCAAAATTCAGAGTAGTGGAGGCTGGTAGGCCCGCACACACCATACTAAGTATTGCTGGATTTTGTGTGTGTCTTTGTCTTCTGGGGGCTAAACCACTTCAGGTCTATAGGGCCATGTTCTTCCAAAAATTCTGCCTCTATCGTGCTCTTCATTCATAAAACAGGGGCCCGAATTCTCAGATTCAACCCAGCAGGGACTTGGCAGAGAGTTTTAGCTGACTTTCCAAACTTTGTTAAAGGGTTTTTCATATTGGTTGAACCTTGGGCATTGTTTCTAGGAATCCCTTGATCTGGTTGACAGACTGAAGAATCTGACTCTCATTGGGCTACGAACCACAAAAAGCAGGGACAGTGAAGGAGGAAGGTTGGTGGGTCACAGCTTCCTACGAATACACTGATTCAGGAGCTGCCTCTTCACAACGTTTTCATTAAATTTTCAGGTCAGCCTCCTAAGCTGTATTTGGGGCAACTTGATGACGAGGTGGTGGGTTTTCTCTGGTGGTTCTGTGTCGATCGAGGACTGCTGAAGGAGATAAACAAGGAGACAAACAAGGAGTTACCACAGATACCCGAATTTGTTTTTTCTCATCAAAAGATATTCACCATACACTGAGTCTTTTTCATTTCATCAGGTCCTTTCAAAGAGGCTGGAGCACCCTCACCGAATTTTCCATATTACACTGTTGAAGACTTTAAATATGTAAAAAGGAGTTCATGCACAATCCATTGCCCCCTTTTGCTACTTTTTAAGACTATTTCTTCTTTCCCTACAAAATAAAATATGTGATTCTTTTACTTCCATCATCTTCCAGACAAGTGTTGATGTCTTGCCTGTTTCTTGGGACCCAAAACTCTAAGGCTAGTTAGGTCTTTCAGACCCAAAGTCAGAACACCAAAATCATCTCTTCATTGTCTTTAACTGCTATAAGTTGTTAGACAGACGGGTTAGAAATCATTCAGAACTGAGTTTTTAATCGAGGTTCAGAGGTGAAAGTGGAATTGGGATCATGTTGTTTTCATAAAATTCTGATGGAGACGGGAAAAGGTGTGGCTCGATAATCTCCTGGCAAGCCTTGTTGTTTTGAGCTGAAATGCAACTAGCATGTCCCCTCTCGACTGCACCTCCCCTCTGTGAGGTGTGAGGAACACCACAGACTAGAGTTCTGGTCTGCCTGATAACTTGACCCCATTTCCTGGCTCTACATCTAATCGATTTCTCAATCAATGTGCCCACATTCTGTTCTCATCTGCTCTCAAGTGTACCCATCCACGCCTGCCCGTCCCTCTATCATGCCAACATGACTAATACCAAAGGGGAATTTTGACCCAGAAAAGGGTCATTGTATGTATTGAGCGCAACTATCGCATTTATGTAATCAAGAATAACCATTTGTGTGTTTTCAACATTAGGCCTGATTTCTATGAAACGGGCCTGGGCTTATAAGTAAATGAAAGTGAATCTGTTTTTCCGTGAGGATGTTTGAAATTCTTTCAAGTTGCATTTTGCCTCAGAGACCTAAGTGCAAGCCACACTTTGGGGCAAAGCTCCCTAGATTCTTGAAAAGATGTAAGAAACACTGTCATGGGTGTCTCCTCCTTAGGAAGCACCCCAGACTATACCAATACTCAGAAAAGATGTATTGCTTGTTTGCTTCCAATGTATATCACAGAGCTACCCCCAAATAAGAGAAGATATTACTGGGTTCCACTACTCTCATTCCACCATGAGTCATACTATAAGTGAGCCACACAGACTCTCCCACGTTCTTATCTGAGAGTGGGAATTCAGGAGCTCTCATTGGGCAGCCAACCTGGTGCCAAGAATGGCATCTACAGGATACTCAGGAACTTTATTAGCAGCCCAGGAGTTTTAGGCTGAAGAGGCAAAGCTAGGCTACCTCCCAAGCATCCTGACAGTGGTCTTTGGATCCTTTTGATGGGAAATTACTACACACCTCCCAAGGTGAGCTTTTTAATGGGAACAGCTCACCTTGGGAGGTGTATAGCAATAGCAGGAGGTGCCATTATCCTAAACTGCTACCTACCAGGTCACAAGGAACATGCTTACTGGGTCCATGAAGGTCTTCACTTCTAAGAGAAGCCTAGGATGCTTGGAAGCCAGAGCCCTCGAGAATGGAAAGGCTGATGTCATTTGGATTCTCAGAACAGACCTATAAATAGACTCAGGCTTATTTGGGAAAGAATGCATGTGTGAATGAGTGTTGGTTTGTGGACCTAAAATCCAAGCTCAGAATTAAGACCTTATCCAAATGTGTGCAGCAGGGGCCAAACCAGGTCCCACGTGTCTGAACAGGGACAGTTCTGGATGCCAGCAAGCCAGGAGAGAGTAACCTGGCAGAGGAGGGGACTTCAGAAGACAGAGGCCCACATTACCACGTGACCCTTTGCTAGGAGGGCTGATGTAGAGTCTTCCTAGGTCAAAGACCACTTCTGCTTACTAGACTCCTCTATAAGCTGGTGGACTTCAGTGCTTGTGTTCCATCATCAGGGACACTGTCAAATGTCCTTCCATTGATTCATCCATCTCCACCCAGCCTTTATCTAATTCCATTCAAGACCCTGTGCTCAATATGGAAATTACTGCAAGAATTTTTACCCAAATAGTCATTACCTGCAGCCTTCCATACAGGTGACTCTCTGAGCCTCATAGTAACCCCAAGAGCAGGCAGACTGGGTACAAAGTCCCACTTAAAATTTAAAGACAGATAATGCCCTGCCACAGTGGCAGGGTGGGGTGGGGGGAGATGGGATTGGGGAGGGTAGGAGGGATGTTGGGTGTACTGGTGGTGGAGAATGGGCACTGGTGAAGGGATGGGTTCTCAAACGTTGTATGGGGGAAACATGAGCACAAAAATGTATAAATCTGTAACTGTACCCTCATGGTGATTCGCTAATTAAAAATAAATAAATTAAAAAAATTTTAAATCCCCCCAAAAAATTAAAGACAGACAAATGGACAGAATAAATGATTTAACAATGATTACATGTATTCAAATGATGACAGGCCAGGGGCTGGAGAGATTGGGTAAGGAGTAAGGCACTTGTCTTGCATGCTGCTGACCCAAATTTTCTCTCCAGCACCATCATAGACACCCTCTCACTACCAGGAGTGATCCTTGAGTGCAGAGACAGGAATAAGTCCTGAACACTACCAGGAGTGACCCTGTTCACCCCCCCAAAACAAAAGTAAAATGATAGAAGAGACTAAAAACCCTATCTGTTGATTCTTCTTTGCTAATTTCTGAGTTATCCTCTTGCATTTTTATTTAGACCTTACTCTCTATTGAACACTCTCTAAACAAAATTCTGATCTTCACAAAAACTTCTCACACTTCTCTGTGAGAATGAGGCCAAACCAACCTGACCAACATGAAAACTCGAGACTAGGGTTGGGCTGACTCAAGGCCCCATAGCCACAAACTCACCTGAATTTGCACAGGAGGGAAGTAAAGAAAGAGCAGGAGTCATCAAGCTCAGTGTAACTACCAGGCAGTTCCTGTGCTGTGTCTTAACACATGTATATTCTGTGCTCCTGTGACAACATTATAAGGTGGGTATTCCCAACTGACAGAAGGGAAAATAGGGAAACTCAGGTCTCTCTATTCTAGGTTTACTCCAGGCCCAAAAGCTCTCCAGGGCAACTCCTTCTCACAATCTATGATGCGCTGATCTGTTCACCAATGTTATTCTACAACACTCAGAGTCTGAAGCAGAGCGAGCCATGGGGTCACATGTTGTCCCTTCAGTGCTTCTTTCCATGTCCCTTAAGTGAATGAATGGAGCCACACCTTCTACTTCCAGTCATGGCCCAGTTTTTCAAACCTGGTCCTATCACCTTTACCAATGCCAGGGAATTGAGAAATAGGGAGCATGTGAATATTTGAGAAACTCTCGTTATTTCTGCCTCAGTATTTTCCAGGACAGTCAACCCCATTCCTGCACCTATGGGGAAAGGATTCTACTTCTCTTTCAGGGAATACATTCAAGCCCCACACCACCCCCATCTTATCTGCACCTGAGCTGTCCAGTGTGCCTTGTAGCATGTCCCCATCTTCCCCATGTCCTGTGGAGAGGCACCAACAAGAAGTCGAGCACCCCCTATGTCTTGAAAGTCCCACACTACTTCCATTACATTTGATGGGAGATCAGCTTTATTATTTGTGTATGCTGCCCAAAAGATTCCTATGAGGATTGTTTCTTTCACAGCAAAGGACAGTAAATGAGACTGGTGGGCAGCATGTTTGGTAGAAGGTATGCAGTTGGCAGGCTTGGAGCCCCTCATCCCTCCTGAGGCACGGACTTTATACAGGTGGCACCAGCCACAGCATTCTTCTTGAAACCCAGTAAGCATGACCTCATGTTTTGAGGATCACTTGATATGACTGAAAAGTTTTTTTTTTTGGGGGGTGGGGTAGTCTGTGAGATTTCAAAATGCTTTCTACATAAGTTTTTGTTCATTATTTCTTCCCTTTACAAAGGGAAGTTGGGTGCCCCAACTGACTGTTCTGAAATGGGGAATGTTAGACCATTTTTTGTGTTTACCCCACCCTTTGCCCACATGGCTAGAAATAGTCTCTCTGCTAATCTCCAATTGCCCTATTGAAGTGTTTTGTTTCCTGCTGAGATATAGATACTTGACTGATACAAGAGAACTCTTCAAATGAGTTACACATTTTAACTACTAAGGAGAGCATTTATTATACTAACCACTTGAGTTAGAAATGAGTTAACCTTTTAACAGAGTCCGCTTGTAATAGCTTCATAAATTGGTGTTTTTCTCTCCATCTCCATTCATTCTTGACATTTCAAAAAGGTTGCTTCATTTTTTTCCCTGATTGTGTCTATTTCTCCAATGGCATCCCATTACCATAAAAACAGACCCCAAAATTTAGTTTATATTTTTAATATCCTCCACTAATGAGGCCATTTGCAGATCTACCTATAAGAATTAGGCTCCGGAATAATCTCTGATCTTACTCCTTCTATGAAATGTCCCAATAGTTCCCACTCACTTTTCCCGGCAGCTTCTTTGCAGCTCTGCCTGTGTGCTGCTTGGAGTTCTCCAAACAAACAGCTCAAAGAGACTCTCGATAGGTCTATTTCTGAGATCTGTTATAGGAATCAGCTCGTCCAGTGTGATTAACAATAAGCAGTGACCAGTTTTTCCTTTGCCTCTTTATTCAGACAAACTCTCCAAAGTGTAGACCTACACTGGCAAAGACCATGGTCTTCACCAGCTTGTCATATGTATATGCTAATATCTCCTGGAAACATTTTCATGGACACACCCAGAAATGTTTCACCACCCATCTGGACATCCCTAAGACCAATCAAGTTGACACAAAAGATTAGCCATTGCAAGTCCACTCATTGTCAGCTTGGAAACCAGCACATATATCCTTAAACTGTTCACTCTGCAAATAAATACAATAGCTAGAATTCTGTTAACATGATCTAGCTACTCTGTGCACAAACCCAAACATACTAATCCCTTCCCTGGGAGAGGAGGTAAATCTCTTGAAGGTGGTTTATGCTTCTCTTGATAATTTCATAATCTATATACTATGATTGAAAGCCAACAATACTTAACACTGATAAGGGAATATGAGAAAATACAGAGGCACTTAATGTATATGTGTATATGTACACATAAGTGTATTTACAACATAATGAGAAATGGTAATTATGGCCCTTATAATTATAGCCCTTACAATTACTCATGATGATTATAGTTCTTCTTTCTATGACTGGTCTTGTCATTGGTCTGCATAACTGCCTTTTTCCACCACCCATTCTGTATTACCATTGCATTCAGAGTCAGCTGGTCATACTTTTGCACCTGACTGGCCCTTGCCTTCATTCCTGGAGTCTGGTCCATGAATAGTCCTTCCTGAGTTGGACTGTTGTAATGTTTCATTGGTCTGAGATCCAAGGGCCTAGAGAAACCCTTGGATTTCACTAAAGAATCTTCTGTATTCCAGACATTTTTCCTTACCTGCATGCTAGTGTATCCATTAAATTTCTCCTGAATGGTCAGGATCAAACCCACCACCAGCCAACATAGTAACTCCCTTCTTTGCCTGTTGATTCAGAAGTGCAGGGAACTCCAAATGATTCTGTGGGTAGTCTTAATTGCCAGTTCAACAGAATCATTGTGCCCTGGTGGAAATGCTGGATCACTAGGCTAGTAGGGCCCACATCACAGAAACAGTAAGTTAGAATTTGGCAGGTGGTACCCTAGGGACAAAGGTGAGTGGGGCTTCTTCTGTGGCTTCCCTTCAGCTTCTTGGCTACAAGGGAACCTGCCACCAAAACGTCACATATTGGATGCAGTTGCATTTGCGTTAAATTCAATTTCTATTATACGTTACAGTAAATTTAACTGGCTTTACGACTATTTATCCCCATCTGATTTGGAACTTGAAGACAAGGATTTCATAGAACAGAGCTATGGTATTCCATTTTGATAAGACTTGCACGCCAAAATGGTGGGTGCAGGCATTTGGTCAAGGGAAGGTCATGTATGTGACCAAGAATGAGTGAGCTTATGATGATTCACACTCCACTGTTTCCATGTCATTGCCACATTTGTGACATCTTTGGTTTTCTGAGTTATTACCATTAGGGTAACCCAGACAAATGATACCAAGAAACATGCTGGGACCCCTCTGCCTAATTGCTTCTTACTTGTCACCAGCACATGTAAAAGCAGAGTGATGTCAGATTTTAAAGTTTCTTTTAAAAGTGCAACACCAAGAAAACTGGGGAAATAAATTTCACATGTGAAGTGAGAGAAAACACAAAAGGAATTGCCTGTTAAGCATCTTTCACATTTTCTTTGATACTTACAGAGTGTCTGGCATACCTTAAGTGTCAAAGTGTATATTGAGTGAATGGATGTCTACAGGAGGAAGAAGTACTAATTACTCTTGAAATCAGAAGGCAACACACTCAGAGGTCCTCAGGATGTGTGAATAATTTGACATCACTTGGTTGTCTAGGAATCTAACAAGCTAAGCAGAGTAAAGGGGCCCCCAGCTTCAGTCAAGAAAGTTTGCCTATGTGTGGACTGATAACCAGCTCTTCCTAACTAGGTAATGGGGAAACAAATAAAAAGAAGATAAAAATCTGACCACAGAGAGGAAAAAATTACCTAAGACATGTAACTCAAATTTGCAAGCCTTGTAGTTCTCTGAAAAGCATCCCCACCTCTGTAACAGCACTCAGAGAGAGGCGAAGGACTGGAATCCCCAGGAACATTTTAATCTGCCTGCCAGAGACAGCAGGAAGAGCTGGAGCCCAAGAAACCACTACCTAGTTTCCCAGTATGACAGGCCTGGAGAGCCACAAGACTTAAAAGGATGTGTGTTACTGGCACCTGGGCTATATAGTAGCCATCACTGAGCATATCCACAAATGACAACCCCTGTGTATGGCCCCAAACTACATCTAAATCTTTTCAACAGAGATGGACATTCTTTAGAGAGCTCTTCAAGTCCCCATGTGGTCTCCAAGATTAGTCCTTCCTTTTATTGAACAACTAAAACTCTCCACCAGTGAGCAACGACAAAGCCTTCTCCTCCTGGACACATTTTTATCAGAGACTCCTTGAAGCAGCAGCCCGTTTCAGCAGCAGAAACCCGAACACATCTGTGTTGCATCCCAGGCTGCCAATCTCACTCACTTATTAATAACAGAGAGGGATGAGTAAAAAAATGGGATAAAAGGTTATCAGCTCCTCTTCTTTCCTCCCAAGCATCTTCCTGATGCCCTTGATTGATGCCAGATTGCCTGGCACCGAATCGAAGTGCTATTTTTAGTTGGCTCTGAATCTGAGGGACTTTTATTTCTGCTTGTGAACCTTTATAAATATTTAAGAGAAAGAAAAGGCATGAATGAGGGAGTGGGGGAACATGTGGTCTCCCGGATATCCACCAGAGCCTTCTATAGAAATTACAGATACTATGTAGAACTGGAGAGCGGGCGTGCGTTGGAATAAAAGTGAATTCTCAGAGCCTTGGAAAAAACTTCAAAGGTCAGAGAATCCCCAGGCTAATCAGGTACACACTCTGCACTCTGGGCTCCTCTGCCTTGGCCTCTGTTTTCCAGACATAGACCAAGTATGCTCCTACCTGCTTCTGCAGTGGATAGGAGGGTAGAGGTTTGGGTTCAACTGTTGGGTCTGAAAATATCCACCCCCTAACCAGGGAGAGGCTGAACATTTCATCCATTAGGACCCGGATCACCATATGTAGAAGGAAGAGGGTAGGGCTAATCTCCAGAGCTCAGTTTCTTTTAGCAAAGAAACCCTCTTGTTTCTTAGAACTTTTCTCAAACGGTCGTCTTTCTTCTCAAGAAATCTACCAAATCTCACCTTCTACCTTTTGGGGTTTTCTTCTACCTTACACTTTAGAGATGTCAATTCAGTAGGCATGGCGGGATGGTCTCTCATAGTATTGGAAGCTCCGGGGAGGATTGTGTTGTCTGATGAGAGAGTGAGAAGACTCAGATACAACTTGAACAGGCAGCATCTTCCTGAGAGAGAGAGAGAGAGAGAGAGAGAGAGAGAGAGAGAGAGAGAGAGAGAGAGAGAGATGCATCCCAGAATCAGGCAGTACAGTGGTTAGGACACATAGCTAGCAGGCACCTCATGTGTCACCATGAAGCCAAGCAGTCTTGTATCCTCAGGCAAAGCTTAGTTTTCCCCAAAAAGAGAAAAAGAGAGAGACAGAGACAGAGAAACAGAGACAGAGAGAGGAGTGTCCCGTTACTTCTTTCTTTCAAGAGCTCCGATGAATCCAGATTTTAATCAAGATTTCCTCCATCCCCTGTGTCTCAACAGAAGTATTCATCATCATGTATCCATAGGCCCAGCAAGTAGAAGAAGAAGAACTGCCCATCCACTTGTTCATTTAACAATAGGTCACATGTCCTAGTGTTCTGGGACTTACCATTCAATTAGAAATAGAGACACTATGGAAAAATAAGCTTGAACTTGTCAAGTCTTCACAGGTTGCCTCAGCATGGATGCAGACATTGGGGCTTCTCACCCCCCAGGAACCAGTACTCACCTTGGCACATCCCTTGAGGAGACTCAGGTGAATCTTGGGAAGTGTCCGCTAGTCCATCTGCCAGTCCCTGCCCATCTGCCTGAGTCTCCCATCCTGCTTCTCAGCACCCAACTGCGTGCTCAGGTCCTGGCTGTGACTCCTTATGCTGGTGCACACCTGACACCCCCTTCGAATATTGGTGCAAGCAGTCACTTGCCCACCATTCAGACACATGCTGGCTGAGGGGCCACCCCAGCTCTCTCCCTCTCTCTCTCACCCTCAGCTGGATGCACCAAGTCTTGACCTTTCCTAAGCATTTTCTTTGTCATGAAAGGGGGAGTAACTGAGCCCTAGGGAACCGTAGTGGGGTGCACCAAAAGTGAGCCCTTGAGGATCAGAGGGGGGCTTAATGACAAACTCCGAGGCTCAGTGCAGAGTTTCTGACTCAGGGGCACGGCTTGGGAAATGCTGAGACCACCAATGGAAGATCTAGATTGTGGAAGTGATGGATTCCTTGAAGCCCAGACACTACTCAGATGTTCTTGTCTCTAGATTGTGGGTGCACAGAGAATTGGCCCCACACATTTGGGGTTGCCGTCTCCTCTTGGCCTCCCATAGGGACCATCAAAACAGCAGTGCTCCTGGAAGGACCCCCAGCTCTGCCCTCGGCAGAGTTTCCTGGCCGTTTCCTTTCGCTTCTCAGCCAGCAGATTCCTACCATTGCACCCATGTGACTTCCCTTGGGACCTCTTCACTCACCCCCTGGAACCACCACTTGCCTAGCGGTACTCTCTGTGCTGGCATCATCTACTTTATTAGCACAGGTTTGTTCTTTACACAGAGCCACCTCGGCTCCGAGCACTCTGCAGGATGTAAGGTGTGAGTTTGGCAAGACTGTCTCCACTGCCAAAGGGAAAAACTTGGGCACAGAAACACAGGAATGGAAAGTGATTTCCACCTGAGCTGTTTGTGCGCACTTAGACTTCATACCACTTCCTGGATGCCTGGTGGCTGCATTGGCTGGGCTCTGAGTTGGTTTTGTGAAGACGCTGATGGACATGAGTGAGCTCAGTGGCCCAAATGGGTTATCCTGGGACTTACACTAAGGACAGAATGGGACTGAATTGGATGAAACGAGCCTCCTACAATGTCACCAACCCATTCCACTGCAAGGCTCTGCTTTAGAACAGCTAAACTGTTCCCCTAGGGATCTCAAAATGGGATATAATCTGTTCCACAGGCCCTGTCCCCTTTGCCCTTCTGGCCTCTGATTCTTAACATTGCAGAAATATTACTCCCAGAAATAAACTGACCTTTTGAAAAGTAACTGAAATGATGCATTGCATTCCAGCTGAGGACAATGAACTTGGTGTTTAAAAAAAATTAGCTTCTGTGCCAACATAATGAATTTATTGGCTGCTACTATGTTCTCTCGGTCCTGGGATAAACATAAATGTGCTTCCCAGACTATTATTGTAATAAAACCACTTTTTCTTCACCATCCTACCTTAGACAAAAAGTTCAGCAGAATGGTTAACCTCTATCCTATATCATATCTTGAGAGGCATCAAAATCATAGAATTGTTCTGTCAGGTTGTGGCCACTATCAACTCAAGATATGTAGCTTTGAAAGTAAATGCATGTGATTAAAAAAAAACCTTAGTTCTATGATGATTAAATATAGAAATAAACAAGGCCGTTGGCTTTGGATGTGATTCTTCCATTAACCATGGATAATAATGGCAATGGAAATTGGCGCTGCCCTTGATGCTTTCCCAAACGTCACTATTGTTGCCTTCTAGAAAGCCCAGTAAAGTCAGGGGTTTTATTATTGCTGTCATCATCTATATCTTATGGATGCAAAAACTAGAATGTGGAAACACCGTGTGATTTGCCAAAGGACAAATGGAAAACAAATTTGGAAACTTGCCTGGTATGATAGGAAGTATATTGGTTCCAGCCAGCCAGAACTTGGTTTGCTTCCTCTTCCCCGTGCCGGCTCTGTGATCTTAAACCTGAACAGTGACTCCAGTGAACATTTATTCAGTGCTTCCCACATGCCAGAAGATGTTCTTGGCAGTTGGCGTGTCTGGTCGTATTCAATCTTCATTAGAGTTTAGGAAACCAGCTCCATCTCCGTCTTCACCGACAGCAGAGAAAACCCAAAGTACAAAGGGGTAAAACCCCATGCAGAATTTTCCAACTGATAAGTCAGAATAAACACCAGGATTTGAACCCCAGTAAGCGGAAACAAGTGTCTGAGGTCCTGACCACGAGACATCAATTTCGTGTTTCCCTCCTGGCCTCCGTATTCTTTTCTGTTAAGGAGAGGTGACAGGATATTCCAAGAGCATTGCTCTAAGTCAGGAGTCTGAAACGGCGTCTGAAACATAAGCAGCTCTTACAGAAGGTTCCTATTCCACAAATCCAAGCAGTTTAGAGATCTGCTAGACCAGCACTTCTTTTTTGTTTTGTTTTTTTTTTTTTTTGGAGGGGGGCACACTGAATGGTGCTCAGGGTTTATTCCTGACTCTGCACTTATGGATTATTCCTAGTGGGCTCAGGAGACCATATAGAATGACAGAGATTGAACCCAGGCTGCAAGGCAAATGCCCTATCTACTGTAATATCACTCTGGCCCAACACTTCTTGATCTGAACACACAGAGATGGCTCCAGAAAGAGCTTCTGAGGAAGAAGTTCTATGAAAATGCACCCAAAAGTTTTTCCTCCTTTCCTCCCACCTTCCTTATTGACGTATCTGCCCAGGTCAGATCCTCTTTAAAATAAGTCATGTCTTCTTGTCTCTTCTTTTTCATTCAGGGAATTAAAGCTTTTCCCATCAATATTCTCTGCATAAATGTGTTGGCTAATTCAGTGTATCCATATTTCACCTCATTATCATGACAGATTTTATGCCTTTTTTTTTTGCAAAAAATTGGCATGTCAGTCAGAGAGATATTACATTGGGTAAAGTGCTCGCCTTGCACCTGCTGAACCTAAGCTCAACAACTCAAGCAGTGATTAGGGAATGATCCCTAAGCACACATCCAGGACTAAGCCCTGAGCACTGCCAGGTGCGTGTATGAGCACATACGTGTGCATGCTCACGTGCACACACACACACACAATTGTCATGCAACAATTATGTGAAAATGTTATCAATCAACTTGGGGGATAAAACTGTAAGATGTGAAGATTAGACATTGACAACAATTCTGCAGTGAAATATGGGAGATTTAGTCATAGAGACACAGAGGTTTAAAAAGATCCGTATGTTTGACCCAAAATCATGGCACTTGTAGAATCATGGAACTGGTACTCTCTCTCTCTCTCTCTCTCTCTCTCTCTCTCTCTCTCTCTCTCTCTCTCTCTCTGCCTCCCTCACTCTGCACTGGTTGTACTTGGGATTGAGAAAATTTTTTGTAACTGAGAGTGGAGCGTGTGTGTTTACAGGGGCCCTGGAGGTCAATGTCTCCATGGGGTGAGCTGGAAGCCTCCACTGGCCTCCTGCCCTCCCCTCATCCCCAGAAACTTATGTGTTTATTCTGCTCCCTAATTGGCCTTATCCCGGCAAACAGCAGCTGCCTCACACAACCTCTTGCCGGCAATACTGGACACCCCCAGGGAGTGCTGGAAAGTCTTGGTGGCAACTGCCTCATCGGTCACCAGAGTGAGGGCCACCCAGTCTCCCCACAGGCAATGCCCCATGGACCAGGCTGATGAGGTGAACTGGAGAGCTTTCAGGTTCTGGGGCAAGGGCCCCAGGACTCGAGAGAGCCTGAGCACACCCGTCCAGGGCAGGAGGACCTCTGCAGCTGGCGTTTATTTCTAGTGAACAAGTTGGGGGTGTTGATCACCAGAGGGTCTGATTGCATAAACCACCTCCTGTGCAAAGAAAGAACAGGCCCAGGATAATGACACGTGGTTACCCCAAGCAGCTACTCCCACGCTGCCTTTCACACCTTTTCTTCTATTTTCTGCCCCGTGTCAAAACCTCTGTCAGTTCCTCCAGCTGTTTCTTGGAGAAAAACAGCTGAGTTGAATGAGTTCCATCAGGGCAATGCAGTGCTCCTGGAAGAATCAACTTCTAACCTCTCCACATGTCCCTGCTCAAGAGTCCTTCAAAGATTCCGGACTGCACATCCGCTCTCCTCCTGCAGACCTAGGGTCCACAGCTTCACAGGAGCCTGGTGGGTTATTTGGTGTTCTTCCTTGGAAAGGGTGGTCAGCCCCTCGCTAGATTACCATTGCCCAGAGTGTGGCTGGCATTCCTGCAGTGAGCTATGCACGTGAAAAGAAGGGTGGGAAGTGAGAACATACTTCTTTTCTTGCTTACTGCTGAAAAGGTAATTTTTTTTTTGCTTTTGGGTCACACCTGGCGATGCAGAGGGGTTACTCCTGGCTCTGCACTCAGGAATTACTCCTGGCGGTGCTCAGGGGACCATATGGGATGCTGGGAATTGAACCTGGGTCAGCCGCGTGCAAGGCAAACGCCCTACCCGCTGTGCTATCGCTTCAGCCCCTGAAAAGGTAATTTTTGAAGAGAACTCCAAAGCTGTGCAATATTTAACTACCAGAGTCAGACAGTATAATTTTGAGATCTGGTGTTGCAAGCAAAGGTGGGCGTGACTACAGACGCACCAGGCAGTGTTGGAGAGGCCATTTGGTGGCAGCGATTCAAGTTGCGCCCTGCACCCCTACTTCATGAGCTGTCTCCTTGGCCTTATAATAGATTTCTTAAATGGTAAGAGCCTTGTGGGTGTTAAACCACTACCCCTCATTTGTCATCTATGATCTAATTAGTCCTTATTTTCTTTGCATACGTTAGTCCAAACTGTCAGTAATGGTTTAAGGGTCAGCATCCACCCGAGAAGTGGGTTGACAAAGCAAGCTGGGGTTGTTTCGGAACTTTAGATATCAATTAGTGGTGGTGTGGATAGAACTTCAAATGAACAATCTCCCTGACTCTGAAGAAACTGCAAATATTGCCTGCCACTCCATGACCACTTCCCCTCTCACACTCACTGTGCCTGTTCTCTCCCCACACACTGCTCTTCTCTGCTGTGGAAACTTATCTCTCTCTTTTTTCCTATTTTTTCGGCAAAGAAGGGGTTGGGCCATACGTGGCAGTGCTCAGGGCTTACTCCTGGCTCTGTGTTCAGGAATCACTCCCGATAAGACTCAGAGAACAGTATGTGTGCTGGAGATCAAACCAGGTCATTTATTTGCAAGGCAAGTGCTCTACATGGTGCCCTATCTGCTGAACCTGGCAATTGATTCTTTCTTTAAAAAAAAATCTCTCAGAACCATTCCCCATCATAGCTCTTTCCCGAATCTACCCTCAGGGAGAGCTCTCCGGCATCTGTGCTCAGCCTATCTTGTTGAAGACCTGTGCATCTTCCCCACAGATGAACGTGAATTCTGGTTCTTTCTTTGATCAAATTGATATCTATTAGTTCTCAGCAGGGTGGGACAATGCATGAGGAGATGCTGAAAGCCTCCCGGCTAGCAAGTTCCTAGAAACAGTGGGTAAATAGAAGAGAGGGGCTGAAGCCATAGCACAGCGGGGAGGACATTTGCCTTGCATGTGGCCAACCCAGGTTCAATCCCCATTATCCTGTATAGTCCCCTGAGCACTACCAGGAGTAATTCCTGAGCACAGAGTCAGGAGTAACCCCTGAGCATCACCGGATGTGACCCAAAGAGCACCCCCCAAAAGTTGAGAAATCATTGAAATATGGTAAAATACCCAAAGATCATGAACATGGAGGAAACTCAGAAGGAGTGGTTTCTTCTTCAAGAGGCCGAGCTCTCAGGGAAATCCAACCTCCCTGTTTTTGATCACTAGCAGCCCTGTTTGAAAAACCTCAAATTTTGAAAGATCTGAGTATCTCCCTTCCCACATGCCTCTATCTGTGGTTCTCAGCCTGGACAAGAGAATCACGGTGTTTCCACCACTCCTGAGATTTCTATGTGCTGCCCCCTCCCAGGTCCCCTGGGACCCAGGCTCCCTTGTGCCTGGAGGAGCTCAGGATGTGATTCTGAGAGGTTAATTCTTCGAGTTCTTTCTCAGATAAGTCCCTGTGCCTTGGCTTCTGTATTGTTCATTTTATTCTCTATCCAGCTCCCTTCTGTGTTAGGCAGGAAAATGCACACTTTCTTTTTTAAAAAAATTATTTTAGTGAATCACTGTGAGAGAGTTACATATTTACAGACTTTCATGGTTACATTTTCATACAATGTTCGAGTATCCATTCTCCACCACCAATGTGCCAAGTATCCCTCCCATCAACCCCACTCCTTCCCACCCCCTGCCTCTGTGGCAGGCACGTTCCCTCTTTCTCTCCTTTTGGATGCTATGAATTGCAATACACATACAAAGCAATCATCACGTTTGGTCCATAGTCTACTTTCAGCATGCATCTACCATTCCGAGTGAGCCCTCCAGCCATCATTTACTTAGTGGTCCCTTCTCTATCCCGGCCGCCCTTTCCCCCAGCACATGAGACCAGCTTCCAAGCCGTGGAGCAATCCTCCTGTCCCTTGTCTCTACTATCCTTAGGTGTTAGTCTTCTATTCTGTTTGTTACTTTATATTCCACAAATGAGTGCAGACATTCTATGTCTCTCCCTCTCTTTCTGACTCATTTCACTTAGCATAATACTATCATCTTCATCCACTTATATGCAAATTTCATCTTTTCTAACAGCTGCGTAGTATTCCATTGTGTAAATACACCAACGTTTCTTTAACCATCATCTGTTCTCGGTTTTTTCCAGATTCTGGCTATTGTAAATAAGAAAATGCACACTCTAATTCTCATGGAACCTTCCTTGGCATTTTGGAGGCCTACCACAGTATGATGTGCCATGCCATTCTGAGCATCCCACTTGTCTAAAGTTCTTCCTTGTCACTTGGAATTAACTTCTCACAGTTCCCAGCATAGTGTACTCCTCCTGAACAGTGATGCCAGCAAACTTAGTAGCTTGGATCTTTCTCTCTGCATTCTCTGTCCCATATTCCCAAAGGGAACATGTCTTACATGGAGGGTCATTACTATAGCCAAGGCTTAAATTATTCCTCCTCCAGGACTTTTGTGAGTCTGGGCTTATACCTGGAAATCTGGTGCCCATCTGGTGTGATTATGTTTCATGTTCATTTACACCAGGACCTGATGAGCAGCTTGGGAGCAAACACACCCAGAGAAGGCAGATGAGGAGTATCACCCAAGAGATCAAGACTTGGTTACTATAAAGAGAATTACAGAGTAGAAATTTCTTCTCACTCCTACCAAGCCCAGTAACCCATACAATTCTGTGTGGGAGCTTCATAAAAATGACCCAGTGCTTAGGAGGACGGAATGAAAAGTTAGTGAAGGTTTCTATGCTGGGACACACCAGGCAGAATCCTGGGTATTCATCCTGTGTACTTGTGAGATGGCCTAGGCTTGCAGGCAGTGAGAGGGGATACTGCGTAATATTGATCCTCTCTTAACAATCCAATAGGCTGAATCATGTGATGGGGAACAAACAGAAGGATTTATCATAGAAGAAGAAAGTAAGAAAAGGTCAAGGTGATGAGAACTAAAAAAAAAGGCTCAGTTTTTTACTTGAGTAAATGGCTCAAGTAGTCAAACATATACTTAGCATATACAAGGACCTGAGTTTGATCCCCAGCACCATGGCCCCACTCATCACTGCCAGTGATGGCCCTGGCACCTCAGCACACTGGCCATTACTCATAATGGCTCTGGACTCCTGGAACACTCCTGGAAATGACTTGTATTTTTTCTAATTAGAAGAGAATACAAGCCATCACAAGAGGCACAAGACTACAAATGTCTTGGTTGTAAGGAATTATCTCCTCTCCACCTACAAGTCCTACCTGTCATTCAGATTTTCCAGTATCGCCTTCTCCTTGCACCCCACCACCATATACCGAGACATGAAGTTAGTTATAAGCAAGAAATTAAGGTAAGCAAACTAAAGTTTTGCTGTGAGAAGCTAATAGAACACACACATGGGACCTGATCAAGAAAGTAGCATTGTTCAGCCATCACTAGTTCCCCTTGTCAGTTTTATATGTCTGCCTTTCCTTCTTTCCTTGTCTGTATCTTATACATCTGTCGAATATGCATTTTACTCCATCTCTCCTCCTCCTAGATCTTTGACAATGTGTGCATCCTCATTCTGAGATGGATCTTGGATGTTCAACAGGGAAGATATTTCATAAAACTGATTTTAAAAAATGTGATGTCCTGCTCTAAGGAGCAGATGGACGAAATGACTGACTTAAGGACCAGCAGTTCGCTGGAGACAGAACAGAAACGACTCCAGATATGCAATGTCTTCCCTGGAGCAAAGGAAATTGATTTCATATTGAATTATATTCACTTGACACTGACAGACCGGCTTGTGTTGTCTTTAACATGGTAGAAATGCTGGATGCGGAACAGATGGAGTCTTGTTATGACTTCTGGTCCTAACTCCAGAGAATAAATGGACCCAAGTGTTTCTAAGCACCCTGGACAGTTCCTGTGCTCTTATCCATTCTTCCGTCTTCCCATTTGGATAAATGGACCGTCTTATGAAGACAGGTTTTTCTATTATGTATCAGAAAGTCTCTATGCTGTCATCTAGCACAAGAACCTTGAAGCTACGGGGCGGGGGGGCTGAAATAGGGGACAAACTGGTGGAGAGATGAAGAAATAGAGGGTGGGGTGAATTTCTGTGTACAAGGCCATGCATGATCGGTTCACGGTTTTTTAAAAAATAGGTTTCAAATCTGAAAGTCTTCTTTACATCCGAGGAAGGTATCCTAACTGCTTCTTATTATTCAAATTCTAAGGGACATGGTTGGAAAACTCAGCGCATGTTTTCGGACAAAAAAAAATGAACTTTTTCCTTCATTGTCTTGCATCTTTATAATCCTTTGCATGTGGGGTCTATGAGAGAATGTCCATTCTTTCCACAATGCCTATGCATAGAGGAGGCTTAAAATTCTTTTTCTTATGTACATATGTATGTACATTTGCTAGTTTCTCCTCATGTTTCTATACACAGTTGGCATGTGAAGAGGTGAGAAAACAAATACCACCAAGGAGCATGCCACAGGCAGGAAATGCAAGCTTACAAGCTTACATTCCCTCTGGGATTTTATCTGACATATGTGTAAGATAAGGTTGATTCTAAGTGCTCTTAACCTAATAATAAATTCTTGGTTGTTCATCATGCCTTGATTTCCAGTATGTGTGCCAGTAACCGCATTTTCAAGTCACTAGGGTCTCTAAAAACACTTGGGATTAGGGAGATCACAGCAGAGTTTCATACATGTGAAGCATGCGTGCTACCACTGAATTACACCACCAACCTGTCAATTGAGGTTGATGTAACACTCTTAGTTATCATTGTCACTGATGAAGACCGGTGCTGGAGAGTGTGCTCTGTAGAACCTGCAAATAACTTTAATGAAACATTACTTTCTCCAATTCATTCTTCTGCTCCACATTAACCACTCTCTCTATAATTTTCCTTCTCCATCAGCTCTTAGTAAAGAATGTTAACATATCACATTAAGGCTCTACTGAAGGTAAAATGCTGTCAAAATAATATTTCCTTTCAATACCCATCTTCATTTCCCCCTTTCTCTATTTTTATAGCAATGAAAGATTTCTTCCTTTTCTTTAAAGTCTTTGACATTTTCTTCTCCTTACCATACTTCTAAAATGCCATAGTTACCAGTATGGCTATTCTTGAAGACATCGATTCCCAGTTTTTATGATATCATGTATGACAGAATATATGCTCTAGCTAATCTTATGGACTTGCCTCCAGGACTTACCTTTATTCTTTCTGATCAACAAAAACAAGCAACCTCCCAAATATCTTCCACAACTATCACCAAGTTTTTTGTAGCATCTGCAAAACCAGAGCTGTTGCTAGAGTTCCTTCTGCTTCTAGAAAGATTATAAACATTGTTCATTTACAATGTTGATGACCTCCCTGTCATTTGTACACTTCCCCAGATACCAAAACTCTCTAGCATTTCTCCCTTGAATATGGTGGATCCATATTGATTTTAGCAATGACACTTATTAAGGACCCAGCAGAACAAGAAATGACATAGAACACCTGAAAGTCACAGTCATTGAATGAAACAAACAAACAAAAACAAAACAAAAAAATACTACATGCAAAGTGATAAGAAATCAAAGGGGATTCTGACAATGAGAAGTTCGTTTTTTTTTTTTCACTTTTTTATTGACTTACTGAGATAGACCCTTACGAAGCTGTTCATGATTGGATTTCAGTCATACAGCATTCCAACATGCATTCCTCCACCAGTGTGCATTTTCTAGCACCAGTGTCCCCATATTCCCTTCCATAGACCTCCACCCCCCAACCCCTGCCTTCCTCTATGGCAGGCGCTTTTCCTCTCTCTATCTCTCTCCAAGAAAGGCGAAGGATATTCATAAATATGATTCTGTACAAGGAAATGTACACAACAAATTCAAGTTTAAATGTTCTTGAAGTTTTATATATTTTAGGTTTTATCCAAATTACTTCCTTTGACAAATATTTCATAAGGCCTGACTCTCAAATAAAGTATATTTATTTATAATTTTTCAATGGTTCAGAAAATATAAATGCTGCAAAATTTTAAACCTTCTCAACTCTATTTTAGTAGATAATATAAATATATCTATTAGAAATAGAAATTTCAGGGGCTGGAGCGATAGCACAGCAGGTAGGTCGTTTGCCTTGCACACGGCTGACCCGGGTTCAAATCCCAGCATCCCATATGGTCTCCCGAGCACCGCCAGGACTAGTTCCTGAGTGCATTAACCAGGAGTTACCCCTGTGCAATGCCGAGTGTGACCCAAAAAGGGAAAAAAAGAAAGGAAGATGCCAATGTATGTAACAAGGAATCAGGTTGGGGGTTGGATGAATGGGGTCACAGGATAATGGCATCAGAGGGGAAAACATTGTATGCCTGAAACCCTAGTGTAATCATTTGTCTAAATAAACACTTTTTAAAAAAGAAATAGAAATTTCATTAAAATAATCTTCCCCCAAATTAAAATGTTTCAAAGTCTCTTTGAATTCCTAGGTAAAGCTTCCACATTGAGTTATCACAGTTGCATTACCTAGGATATGTGTCCATATACTGACATTTAAGAAAAATTTTGCCTTTCTTTTAATTTTCAAGATATTCTCATGTACTTTGCTTTTGGTAATTTCAATTTCCTCAAAACCTTCAAATACTAAAGCTTTGTGGTCTCCCAGTAATTTAACACTTGAATAAGGTATATCCAAATGATTTTGAACAAAACACAATGAAAATCAGAGAATTCATTAATAAAAATGATTGAATAACTTTAAGACCATGAGGACAATTATACAATTATATGAAGTTTAAATATTTGTAATATTTACAACAATGCAAGCAAATTCCAAACCTCCTATTATTGTTTTATATTTAACATAATATTCCTAACCAAAAAACAGTAAGGTCATTTGATGATACTTATAAAAAATTTTTCAAATATGATCTGTAGATATTGTGGGTTATTTGAATGGACACAATTCAATAATGTATTCCCTCCTAATTCCATATGGATTTCTTAGTTACAACAGTGTTGTATTATGAGGGTGTGCCCACCAAAACTTGTATTTGTATTATCAGCACAAAGTGTACTTTTGTCTAAACTTTTGAAAGTTTAACTGCATTTACAATACTATTGCAAATAATGTTGAAATTTTATCTTTGAAAGAATAAACTTTCAAAGGGTTTTATTTAATTCTGTCACTTGGCAAAAAATTATTTGGGGCTGCTCGTTGTAGATTTTCTATTTTAAATGAGTGGCTTAGGCTTTTCCAACAAGGGTTGTTTGAGAGACATAAGCTTTATTGTTCATTGGGGTAAGGGAAGACAGGCCACATCCAGCAGTGCTCAGGGATTTCTCCTGGCTTACCTGTATTCAGGAACCACTTCTGGCAGTGCTTGGGGGACTATATGAGATACCGAGGATTGAACCCTTGCACAGCAAATAATGAAGTGTGTGTATTTCTTTGGTGCTAGCTTGATGCCAATTTTTGAGGAACTAAAAAATTGTCACTTTTTCTCCATGCCACCCACGAACAGCTCCTGGATCCTTTTGAACGACCATGATCCCAGAGGCACACAGACCAATCTTGGAACACAGCAGCTTTTGACAGAAATGCATCTGGACTGAGCATTACACTATGGCACCGTGCCACCCCGGGTGGGGAAAGGTGTTTGTCCTTCCACCTTTTCTCCCCACTTATATGGTGGCTTGCTACCTTTTCAGAGCCTATTGGACAGCCAAGTATGAGACTGCAGTGACATGACACACAGGGCCTCACAGGATTGGGGGGTGGAACCGGCCCCTCTCCCTGCCCTGACGAGGCCCCGAGTTGCTGCCCACAACGGACTCCTGGCTCCTGAACAGCATGATCCCAGAGGCACACAAACCAATCTCGAAACCTGGAGGCTTTAAACAGAAATCCCTCCAGACTTATTACTAAAATATCAGAAATCCAAAATCACATGGCCACTTTGCAGCTATGTGACATCATATGCTCTTCATAATCAGCAATAGAAAATAAATTATCTAATGATGCCTTTTCAGCAGGTCTGATTGTTGGGGGAAATTCCAAATAATAATGATGGGTCTTTTGTCGAAATATTGAATGTGATCAAAGTGGAGAGAGAGTAAAGTGGAAATCATCTGCCACATAGGCGGGAGAGGGGTGAGATAGGGAGTATACTGGGGTTCTTGGTGGTGGAAAATGTACACTGATAAAGGGATGAGTGTTTGATCATTGTATGACTGAGACTTAAACTGAAAACTTTGTAACTGTTCTCACAGTGATTCAAAAAATAAAAAAATAAAAAATATGTATATATGGCAGAATATAATCTGGGCTAAAAAGAATTTTCTCCCTTGCATAAAATAATTGAGTAGCAAAACAAATATGTTAATAGAATATGACAATTGTATAAAATAAATTGTCACCTTTTTGCACCCTATGGCTCAGATGATGAATGAGTTTGATCATACTACCATGAAACTGTGTGTTGAGAGATAACTCAAAAGGTAACATGAGGTTTGCACGTTGAAGCCCTGGATTCCATCTCTAGGACCACATGCTTTCCTGAGTACTGCTGGATATGAACGCAAAACCCACCCCCACCCCCGCACAAAAAAAATTAAGAAAGAAAATATGAAATAGGCGCATATGCTGCCTGAGCCCATGTGCTGCTTGTGCCCACGTGGTCGAGCACATGTGTGGCCCGCATCTCCCCTCTTGAGATGTGTGCTTTCATGCTTTCCTGTCTAGTGCTAAGATGTGTGTAGAGCTCTCTCCACCCTTGGAGAAGCCCGCGTTCTCTCTTGAGCACGTTATTCTTACTATTCTCTCCCACGTATCCCTTCCTCCTTCCCTCAGAAACCTCTAAATAAAATCTGTTTACTTAAAAAAAAAGAAAATATGAAATAAATATGGAAGTGTCACCATTTAGTGGTAAATGATATTTCTTACTATAAATAGAGCTAACACACCACAACAATTGCTATTTCCATTTCTATACACAAGAGAACTTGGAATAAGAAGACAGGAAAATGAATTCAGAAGAGGTGTTTTTAAATGTCCGTGGAAAACTGAGCTTGCAGTTACTCTAGGTTAATGTCCTCTCTAGAACACAAGATGGGGAGGGGTAACCTTTGGAAACAACTCCTGTTAGTGAATTTGTGGATGTTAATGTTTTTTCTGCAGATCTGTGTTTCCAGATGTTTCCATGGGATCAATGATGTCACTGAAGTGTCAGGGTGGATGGTTAAGGGACAAGTGTTTGGTGTAAGTTGCATCTTTCTCATCACTCCCCTCCCTTTTTTATTTTTGGCAGTGGGGGCGATGTTGCCTTCCAAAGAGTACTCGAGAGGCCCAGGGGTCACACCCAGTGATACTCGGCTAAGTAGTTCAATGTTCAGACCAGTGAATGAGGTGCTGCTGGACCTTGTGGTAGTGCTCAGGGACTTTGAGATAACAGAGATTGATCCCAGAGCTCCTATAGGCAAAGCATGTACTCCAGCTGTTTGAACCCTCTCCCCAGCCCTGTTCATATTCTTACCATGTTGAGTCAGTAAGTAGTTTAGAGCATACAGTGTTGCAATTGAATAGCAAAAAGACTGTTTGAGGGGAAAATAGAGTCAAACATTAAGCAAGCCTGCAATTCCAGAAGTATAGAAAATCAAGAACTGTATCAGTAACAGTATTGTAAAAATATAGTGCCTAAAAGGGAGTGGAAAGAAAGAAAAGCAGAAAAAGAAAATAATGCCTGGGGCTGGAGTGATAGCACAGCGGGGTAGGGTGTTTGCCTTGCACGTGGCCGACCCGGGTTCGAATCCCAGCATCCCATATGGTCCCCTGAGCACCGCCAGGGGTAATTTCTGAGTGCATGAGCCAGGAATGACCCCTGTATATTGCCGGGTGTGACCCAAAAAGCAAAAAAAAAAAAAAGAAAAGAAAATAATGCCTGCCATAGAGACAGGCTGGGGGTGGAAGGGAAAACTGGGATTATTGGTAGAAAGAAGTAGACATGGTAAAGGATTGGTGTTGGAACCTTGTACGCCACTGAAATTTTGTCATGAATAACTTTCTAACTCTGTAATTCACAGTGATTCAATTAAAAATATTTATAAAGAGCTATCATCAGAGAAAGAGCTTTGCTTTGTGTTCAGACATTTTTGCATTTTTATTTCGTGTATCTTGAGCCAGAAGTGCCCTGAAATCCTATAGAAGATGTTTGAGTTCAGAAACAAGGACTTCCTGGAGGATACCAGTAATTTGTCTGGCACTTTGCACAGTGAGAAAGAGAATTGTAAACTGGGATGGGCCTGATTAGAAGAGAAAAGGAAGCAAAGCAAGAACAGATTCTGGGAGAGGCCAGCCAGGGCCCTGCCCTGAGGTGTACCAGTCATGCACTTAAACCCCTTTAACATCAAAACCCTGTTTAACACATGCTAACGCCCAGCTGGATAAGATTTTCAATGGTCTTAATCTTTCTCAGGTGCTGGGCTTGTAAGGACCCAACTGCATGTGCCGCTTATCATTGGAGAAAATGTCCAACTCCACGAGGTCCCCTGGGATTCTGACTGCCCCCTTTAGTGATGAGAAACCTTCTTGTTTTAATCTTGGCTGGCAGACACCCTGCTGTATGGGGTCAGAGGGGAAGGCAAGAAAGTGCCAGATTTGAACCTAGGCTACTTCTCAGCACTTTTGCAAATGAGTTGGAAGTCCACCACTCCTCCACCCCCAGATCCCTTATTCCTGGGGACTCCTTTGCAAAAGGGGCAAGTGCCTGGGCAATGTCACAGGTGATAGTTCAGTGGAGCCTCCAAAACTCAGGTGAAGGCAAATATCCTTTGTGTTTTTATGTGTCTCCAGGGAAGAAGGGGGAAAGTATAACCTGGCAGGAAGCTTGAATTCCTAAAGAACGAGGGACAACTTTCGGGGCCTGAACAGAGAGGCCTGTGGACTATGGTGGGAGCCCAAGAGGGAATCTGTTTTCAAACGACTTTCTACCCAACCTGCCTCTAGGGGTTGTGGAGAAGGAACTCATTGAAAGAGTTTATTTTTCTTCTTGCTGAGATCTGTGTGACTGAAATTCAGTCTTGTTTTTTTATTCTCCTGCTGTTTTTCTGTTTGTTCAAAACTGAGCCTTTAAGAGATATTTCAACTCTGAAAAAACAAAAAACACAAAAAAATCAAACACAACATAAACAAACGTCAGAGTAAAGGTCCCTGTTTGGACATTTTTCTTAAAATTTCTTCTCTTTTTTTGAGGGGTGCATACTTGAAGAACTTAAAAGCATATGTTATTAATCACTCTATTGGCATTTCATTAATGTTTGTGATTCTGGCTTATTAAATCTAAATGAAATCCTTATTGGAAGCATGGAATATATCATGTACCATGCTATGGAGAGGGTTAAATGCCCAAAAGGATGGAGAAAATGAATTTCTATGCATGGATTTAAAGGTAATAGATCTTCTGGAAGGATGTTGTCCGGGAGCAGACAGTGACCACTGTTGAGTTGTTGGTGGATTTTTCTACCATACAACGATTGTGTTCAGTCAACTTGTGAGTGTTCCAGGCTGGTTTGATGTGAGATACTAAATGAACCATAAAGTGAGTGTTTGCTCTTCATGGCGTAGAAAGGGAAACTGAGGGGCTGGAGCAATAGCACAGCGGGTAGGGCGTTTGCCTTGCATGCGGGCGACCCGTGTTCTAATCCCAACATCCCATATGGTCCCCTGAGCACCGCCAGGGGTAATTCCTGAGTGAAGAGCCAGGAGTAACCCCTGTGCATCGCCGGGTGTGACCCAAAAACCAAAAGAAAAAAGAAAAGAAAAAAAGGGAAACTGAAAGATGCAGAGTCTGGTATTGGCCACTGGCTGCAGAGGTCATCAGCCAAGATGGAACTTAATGTGCCCACTGGGCAGATGTGTCACGGCCAGTCCACCCTCCCCATGGTGTCACCTGGGGTGCCATAAACATTCATTCTTGCCGTTTCATTTTCCAATAGCCTGGAGGTTCTCCCCTTCCTCAGTGAAAGGCGGAGAATTCCAACAAATGAGTTCATCTCTCTATATTAGAGAGAATTTTTGTAGGCAGGAAGACGGAGGTGGCAAGGATGTGCTGAGTGGTTTGTTTTTTTTTCCTGAAATGGGGGCACTGGGTCAAATTAGATTGAGAGCCTCTTTTGAGAGTGAAGAACACAGAAGAATAGAGAAATATGGCTTTTCTCTCCCAACGCAGTGGTCCTTTTGCTTCTTGAATCTGCCCTCCGTTCTCACAGGCAGCAACATGCTTCAAAGAAATGGGGATACTGGGGGACACCAGGACACACTGGGTCACCAAAAGTTTCTCACATGAACCTTGCCTTCCTCCGGGCCCCTCACCCCTTCATACACATCTTCTCTCAGGGGACTGCTTATGGTTCTCCATCTCCCCTTCTGCCCTTTATTATTACCATGCAAATCATCAAGGCTAAACCGACACCATTCCTTCCTGGTCAAATCCAGTTCAGTCCTATGCAAGGCGCTCTAGTCAATAATTGCCAGCACTTTCTGAAGGAGGAAATCCTATCCCACCCAGAAATGGAGACATTGGGGAGCTATCTAAACAGTATTGAGTCAGGGCTGGAGCGATAGTGCAGCAGATAAAGTGCCTGCCTTGCACATAGCCAACCCAGGTTCTAGCCCTGGAATGACATATGGTCCCCTGAGCATCACCAGTAGTGATCCCTGAGCTTAGAGACAGGAGTAAGCCCTGAGCACTGCCAGGTATGGCCTCAACCACACCCCCTCCCCCAAAATAATAAGTAGCACTGAATTAGTAAATGAGGGAATGAATGAGTGAATGGGTGAGCAAATGAGTCAATGAGTGAATAAATGAGTAAGTGATCCACTGAGTGAATGGATGAAAGTGAATGAATGAGTGAGTGAGTGAATAAGTGAGTAAGTGAAAGAGTGGCTGCTGGCTTTCCCAGCTGTTTCCCTGTCTCTCTGGGACCTTCCAAAGCCATGGTGGGGCCTGTGATCCACCCACTCTCTGGAGAGAGACATCAAAGGGCAGACAGGCCAGGCCTGGCCCCAGAAACCAGCCTCTCTGCTCCTGCTGCCCCAGACGGCAGAGCACCAGCACGAAGCTGTCTTCTGAGCTGGAGGTTACAGTGGCCCTTTCTAGATAGCAGAAGGCGATTAGGTGCTTTGAAAGGGGAAGGGTTTATGCCTTCCTTTTGATCCTGTCTGGCACTCCCCAGGGTTGCCATGTGTCCCACACCTGATAAATACTTTTTTATAAATGGCAAAGAAGAGAATTTGGAGCCATAAATCTATCCTCACCACCCCCCTTGCTTTTTTTATGGATCCAAAGGATAATTAAAACCATGCCCTGGCTGTGCAAATACAGCCTCATCTTCCAGCTGAGTGGGCCCTATTTCCAATGAACTTGAGGGCAGGGGCAGTGCAAAGGACGGCCTTGGGGGGCCACTCTCCAGGCTGCAAGGAGCTCTGCTTGGCCTGAAAGGTCTGGTGTGTGTTGGGGGAGGGGGCTGCATACCACCCCCGAGCAGCTGTGATGAGCAAGCACCAAGACCCAGCCCCACCGAAGCTTTGAACGTGCATGCAAGGGACTAATGAGGGCTGGTTCAAGATTTAAGTTGTTGGGGGGGGGCTTTTCTCCTTTAGTCAAAGACTGCACTGGAGTTCTTAACTGCCATAGAGACAGACTGTAGGGGTGGGTAGCAGGGAAACGGGGGGGGGGGGGGGACACTGGTGGTAAGAATGTGCACTGGTAAAGGGATGGGTGTTGAACATTGTATGACTGCAACTCAATCATGAACAACTTTGTAACTGTATCCCATGGCGATTCAATACTAAAAAAGAAAAGAAAAGAAAAGATCAGGCAATACCTAGAGAGTCACTGTAACAGCCATGGAGTATCATAGAAATGTTTAAAAGAAAACTGAAGATAGGACCTATGCAATGCAAACACATCTACCTGATGACAGAAAGTGAAAAAAAAAACCCTGTTATACAAAGCATTTGCAATGATCAAATGATACATCCAAACACCATTAAAAAGAAATAAATAGGATTTATTCTTGAAAGACCCCAGCCCCCATCTCTCCTACCCTTCAACGCTTTCCAACCCCGTTTAACTCTTTGGGAGTTCCTGGGAATTAGTGGCTGGCACTAATTTATGCCCAGCCTTGCTTAAGCAAATCACACATTGTCTGTTGACTCCCGCCAGAGATGAATTAGCATCTTGCTTATGCTCCCTCACCCCTCTTCTCCCCTCGCCTCAATATCAATCAAAATTACTGTGATCCTCTTTATAAATCAAAATCACTGTATCCTTTGTTAGCTTTCCAAAGTTATTGTTCTTTCATTTCTTGTTCCCTCAATTAAAAATCCTTTGCCTACTGGCCTCTTTCTCTTAGACAAAAATATCAGCATCTCAAGGCAGGGAAGTAGTCAAAGCCCTGGGGCATATACTTTACCTGTGCGAGCCTTAAGTTTGACCCCTCCCCCAGCACAGCATGGTCCCCCAAACTCTCCCAGGAATGACAGCCAAACACCGCTTCATGAGCTTTCCCCCCTCCCACCTTCCCCCCATGGGACTGAAAAACAAAACTATCAGCGAGCTGTTGGTCCCTTCCCTTCTTTGCTCACCTCCTTGCCTCCTTCCCACTCTCTATTTCTCTTCTCTCTTTTCTGCTATCAAAGTGGGTGAGTTATTTCTTATTCTATAATCAATTTTCACGGAGGGGTTGATTCTGTTTGGAGAGTGGGGAGTTCCCAAGCAGTGTTCAGGGGGCCCAGGGGCCGCTCAGCCAGTCAGGCCAGAGGGGCTGCATATGTGATGCTGATTAAGCCAGGCAGCTCTGGGCGCCAGGGGAGACCACCACACTCAACGGTGCTTGGGGGTGCATGGTATCAGGGACCACACCAGGTTCCCACACAGGCAAAGCGTGTGCCTCTGGCCACTGCCATCTTCCCAGCCCCGGTGGGTTGCTTGGAGAAGCCGGAAGTCGCCCTCCAGCATTCATTATTCTCAGCTTGGCAGTTCCTAACACAGCGGCATGAAGTGGTGTGTTCGTGGCTGGAGCTCTGCCTCAGGATGCGCTGTCTGTCTGTTTGTTTCTCCTGCAATGCTGCTCTAAGTCTGGTTGTCTTCATCCTAATCTTTATAAAGGTACAAAAACTAATGTTCTCTTCTCACAGAGATGTGTCCTGCCTGGCTCCCACCATCCTCAGATCCAGCCTGGACCACTGCCTTCTTCTGCAGACTCCTCTTTCTTTCCTCTCAGGAGCAGGTTTAGTCTCCAGAGTTGAAATAGTTCAACTCTATTTTATGCACATTAAATGCTAATAGGCCCCGGGCTTGATAGCTTCCACAATATTCTAGAAGCGTTGACGTCCTTAACCTTTGAAAGCATGGAGACAGAGAGTGCAACAGAGAGAAACAGGCTCGGCAGAGAGCAGGAGCCTGGCGTGAGCTCGGGTGTTCTGGTGCTCCGGGATCAGTCCCGCCCTGGATCTCAGCAGCCCCACACCAATGTATTCCCTCAAGCACCTCTTCTCTCTACTGGGCCGAGGATCCTCTCCGAGAGCACCTTCAGTCCGGGCCCCAAACCCCATCTCCCGTGTAAGTGACATGGAAGCAAGCTGGTCCATGTCATGATCTCATGAGCCCCTTCTGTAAGAGGTGGGAAGTTTAGGGCACACCCTACAGTGCTCCAGGCTTACTCCTGGCTCTGCTCGGGGGGTTGGTCCTGAGCAGATGAACCAGAGAGGAGCAAAGCAGTGCCCAGAGGACCATATAGGGTGCCAAGGATTAAACCAAGGTCAGCCACATGCAAGGCAAGCGCCGTAACCCGGTACAACCTCTGCTTCCCCGGGAACTCTGCTCCCTCACTGCAGTGCAGGGGTGCAGGCACAGGTACAGAGCATATGCGGGCCAAGGCAGTGGATGCCCAGACACATACAGGCAGTGTCCGTCCGTCACGTCACTCAAAGACAGATTCCTGTGCTTGTATTCCAGTCCTCCCCAGAAGGCAGAGCATCCCCAGGCTGGTCCATTTGCTAGTGTGGCAGTAATAGGAAAGTGGTTTTTCTGGCCTGGCCGCATTTCTGCACACCAGGCTCCTAATCCCTCCTCACTTACCACCCCCTCCACCCCCGCAACACACACACACACACAAACACACACACTCCTCCCCCCTTCTGTTGCTGTTTTGGTTGGCGTTTAGGTTGGGGCTTGGGGCTTGGGGTGGGGGGTGCCCAGCTCTGAGTTGTTTGGCTGTGCTCCGAGGCGAGGCCTCTCTGGGTACCCCTTCCTCTCTAACCTGCACTCCCCTCCGTATCTGCATCCCTTGGTTTTGATCTATGCGACACCAGCCACATTCCCTGCCACAAGCCCCCAGAATGACAAAACTCAGAAAGTGAGGCATGATCCTGTGGATACTCCAGGGCCATCACAGCTCCGAAGAGAAACCCGTGCCGCCAGCCCCAATTCCTGACTCTCCCGCGTGTTCCGTATCCCGAGATGAAGACTCATGCTCGACTCCGTTTCTCCCGACGTGCAGCCCTGGATCACAGGCGGCTCCCACGAGGTGGATGTCCAGAAGCGCCCCGAATTCTCCCTGCTTGCAGGGCTAATGCTTCTAGCAGACCCGATCCCTGTCTCCTCTGGCCTGTTGACGTTCCAGGACCTCCAGGTCATGGTGAGCTCATGGGGGAGGCAAACAAACCCTCACTGTGCAGTAGTGGGAAAGAGCGGAGGCCAGCAGGGAGACAGCGCAGATGCCCAGACCCTCATACCTGGGGGTCCAGGGAGCCTGGTATGTGGGCACTGAGAGATACTGGGGATGGGGAGAGAGGAGAGACCTCCTATCCAGACCTGGCAAGGAACCAAGGTGAAAGGCCACAAGCCAGGGCCAGGCGGGAAGTGAGGCCAGATGAGAAACACATTGTCGGCTGCCCCCGGGGGTTTGCCCTGAAGGAGGTGACCCCCCTTCCCCCCAACTGACACAGCTCTGCGACCCAGTCTCAGCAGTTGAGGCCTGGTGTCTGGATCTGAAGGATGATGCAGAGCACACCCGACATTTTGTCCTTCTAAGTCCCAGGGGATGGGGAGCCGCCCACTTTCTGCCCATCCACACTGTCCACTGACCTGCACTGCGGGTGCAAAGAGAGCAGGGACCAAAAAGGACACAAGAGGTGGGCCTCTGGGGGCTTGTCCCTCAGTCCCCGTGTCCATTCACAGTGTCAGTCTCTGGCCTGGTGGTGCCTGCAGAGCCTGGAGGGGCCTGACTGCATGGTCAGATCCTGCCACTGACACCTGAGAGTTCCCATCACCGCATCTCACTTCCGGGCTGCCGCCAAGGGCTGGCTTCTCCATAAGGAAAGAAGGTGCCCGTGGGATGTCCATACCTGCCCTCTGGGCACCTGCCCTTCTTCCATGCCAGAGGTCACGCAGTGGGAGTTCAAAATGTGGGTGCACATCATTAAGCTTCTCTGGGGGAGGGGAGGAAAAGGGACGATTCACTGATGAAGCCTAAAACACTTAGGGTTAATATCCAACAATCCAGGACTGGGTGCTTTCTCAAGACACCAACAAGCCACACACGCTCCCCTGCCCGCCCTCCCAGGGAATGGTCACCCTCACCCCACCCCTGCCCCCAACTCCCGGCCAACTCGCAGGCTCAGATTCATAAGGTCCACCCCAGCTGGGATTTCCAGGGACGGAGCCCTCAAACCTCACTTCTCACAACCATTGGCCATTGGATCCTGCTTTCTTTAGAATTTCAAACATGTGTTTCAAATCCACAACTTCAGGCACTGGCCCCG